>NC_064920.1:480255005-480880005 GCF_023897955.1 Schistocerca gregaria | reverse complement strand
ATTTCATTTTCCTGACAAAAACAAAGTACACTAACCTAATATCTCTCTCCTCTAACTGGACATTTTCCATGTGTTGGCGGGTACACTTGGGCTTCCATCCAGTAGAACCAGGATACGAGTCCTGGTAATGGCACTGCCATTTTTAATATCCCATCAAATCCAAGCATCTCTGGAGGGTGCAGGGGTGCACTTCGGGTTTCCGTCCAGAAGGACCAGGGGTCGAGTCCCAGAAAGGGTACCACAAATTTTAATTTCTCGCCAATTCCTGGGTTGTGGGTGGGGTGGGATGTCCGCACAGCCCTGCAAACAATGAATTCCCCCAAAATTCGAAATTCTGGCTAATAGGGTATGTGAGGGAGGGGGAGGGCTGGGGCTCTCGTGCACTCTGAGAAAACCACATGACGTCATCTGGCGATGGGGGTGGGCATGGTCGGAGATGAGGGAGGGCGTGATGAGGTTGGGGTTGGTTGGTGTGGGGGATTAATTAATCTATTTAATTAATTTGCATACCAGTTTTATATCAATATTGGCGTGATACTGCCACTGTCCTACTGCTGGCTTCGTTGCCTATAGTGCAGAAATGTAGCTAAACTCCTTGACAAAAATGTGAAACACAGAGAAGATAATGTCGAATTGCAATGTAACAATGAACACATACACAGAAGTGTTGGGTACGTAAATGATTAAGGGCTGCAATATTCTGAGACATGTAGGAAGGCCACCAGAGTGCACTAGCAATGTTAGTGTGTAGTGGTGTCATCATGCGTGGCAAGATATATAAGAGACATGAACAGCAGAAGATGCAGAGCGATGACTCTGAAGGATAGAGTGATGGTGCGTTCTTGTGTGACACAGAGGTATGAGCACCAGACAGAGTATTAACGGTTATAAATTGTGGCCAGCTGGTAGAATTGTGCAATATCCTAATGTGTGGGGCATTTGGATGCGAAAGTGGCCTGAAGTTGGACTGCATGGAAAGGTGAGGGGAGTGATAATCGTTGTTAAGGTTCAGGTTGATCACGTCTGACTAACACAAGGAAGAACCCAGTATTGTGCACCAAGCACATCGTAGCCCATTCACATATGCATGCCATCAGAGGACAAGTAATGGACTGAAAGTGACATTCTGCGTTGTCCCACACCAGTGGTCGAAGACTAAGTGTTGTCCCACACCAGTGGTCGAAGACTAACAGCAGCTGGACTAGGGAAATATCGTCCCATACGTAGCCGCCGTTAATACCATAAAACAAAGGGCAAGCTTTAGATTGGTGCAGTGACGAGGAAGCATAGACTACTGGTGAATTTCGTCGTACAGTATTCACCGATGAATCACATCACTGCACTTAAAACGTGTTCACCCAGGCTCGTCTGATTCTCGCCCCATTACTGTCAATTTGAATTAGAATAGTTAGGACAATGTGTGAACAGCTTTCAAAATCCCACCACTTAACGATGGGCGTAACAACAAGCGAAATCTTTGATTGGGTGTGGGCAGAGAAATCAATGGATCACGCGGCTTGTTTGTGGTGGGAGTAAGACAGGCTTTCTGTTTGACAGACGAAAAGTTTGACAGACGTTGAACCAAGCATGTCGGTGAAGTGCTGCTCCTCTGTGAACTTTCGACAAGCTTGAGAATGTTAGGTTGTGGGATTATGTAGACGCAGTTAAAAATTTGTTCGTCATTTCCGGTTTAAATTTGCTTGGTCCGCAATTTGCATCATATCCGACGTTTTGTGATTTTTTTTCACTATTTTCCAATAGATTTTTGCGATTGCAACCACTTATGGTCAGATGGGCTTTGTAATGTCTGTAAGTTCTAAGTAGGCTCATGGAGTGCTCCAGACTCGATTTTTTCATTTAGCAAACGCCTGTAAAACACTTGTTTTATTTTGCGATCTAAATATTCGTACATTTAAACCATTTTTTCTTTCTGTATGATTTCCACGTGGTTCTATGGGACGTTTAGCGTGTTTTCGATCAGTTAAATAATCCTACAGTATTATTTCATTGGTGCTTTCTAACTTACTGAATGATATCAGTGAGTAAATTCTTGGAATGAGATGTGCTTTCTTTGTGATAACTACACATGAAATTGTGTATCAAATAGACCTTCCACCGTTTGCTTAAACTGATTAAAATCCGAAGCCAAAAATTATTTCTCCAGATCTTTTCGTGCTTTACTTTAAACTTTACTGAAGTTTCTTTGTCAACTGGTACACGTGATTCGAGATGGATTTTGTATCGCGTGACTTGCAGGTTCCGAGTCTTTGCATTTGTTCCTTCTTTTAATTTGTTAGTATTGTGAGAGATCGGTAGCAAACAATCTCGGTGAAAAACTGGTGCCTTGCGGAATGAATATTTGTAAGTATAAAAATAACAGTTGTTGTGAACTGTCTCAACGTGAAACACGCCTTCTCTCCGACTGGAACTCTATTGCATAGAATTTCGCCTGAGGCTACGGCTGTTACGGGACTTGAGAATAAAAGAAAACCCACAGAAATTTTCACGTCAGTCCGTAAACAAGGTGAGATCTGTTTTTTACATCGGTGTTGCGAACTCCTGGAAACAGTCGAGAACCGCCGTGAGAATAAAAGGAATAATTTTGCGAAGCACGGCTAAGCTCCTGGACAGCCGAGAGCATGTTAAGGGAGGGGTTGCTTGCTGCCTTTCGTACTTTGTTACACGGAATCTGCCAAATAGTAAAAAAGAATTGCGAGGAAGGATTTTGTAACTGCAGACGAAATGTAGATACAAAAATTTTCGAGGGACCACGAGAAAACAATGCCGACAAAGTGACAAACGCAGGTCGTCCAATGGTAAGAGGAATTGATTTCGCAAGAGCCAACACGTGTAGTCCCATTAGACGTGAGTTTCCCTGGCGTTTCGTACGGCTTCAAACAATCTGTGGCAGTGTTCTCGACAGATTGTCAGGTAACTGAGGAATTTCATCTTTTGTTAAATCTTTACCTATGCTGCATCACCTACATTACCAGTAGCAGTGGCAGTTGTGCAAGCTCCGACAGAGCCGTGTTTCAGAATGATACTTGCATTACAATATTCGCCTACATGTGTGTGTGTGTGTGTGTGTGTGTGTGTGTGTGTGTGTGTGTGTGTGTGTATGTGTGTGTCAGTACTGCATGTTTCCTAATCCCATCTACCTATTTTCTATCGGGTCATACGAACTAAGAGAGCGATATGGGTTTCTCAAGAGCTATATTTCTAGAATCCGCGTTGGTGCACGTAGTGAAGATCTACATCATCTACTCAAAGAAAGGGGAAAACGTCGGAAGCTCTTTAAGATTGTTCGCAGAAAACGCGGTTGTCTATAAGAAAATAGAAATTCCGCAAAACACTATCGATTTGATCTAGAACGTAAACAAATGTAACATATTGCGCACTGAAGGTGTTCCAATACTGTACAACTATACTATTGATGACAAATTGCTGGCAACAATATCTACGGCAAAATATCCAGGAGTATCTGACCGGAGTGACCTTAACTGCAATGACCACTTAAATCAGAAAGTAGGAAAAGCTAACGCCAGACTCAGATTCGTCGGAAGAATCTTAAAGAAATTCAACTCATGCATGAAAGAAGTGGCTCTGAAGACGCTTATTCGACTGATTTTTCATCAATATGCGACATTTTTCAGGTAAGACTGATAGAAGAGGTAGATACGATCTAAAGAAAGCGGAAATTTTCGTCACAGGTTCTTTTAGTCGGTGCTACAGAGTTACAGGGCTGCTCAACAAATTCTAGTGGCAGACGCTAAGAGACAGGTGCTGTGCATCACATAGACTAGAGGTTTACTATTGAAATTTCGAGAGAGCAATTTCCGGGGAGTGTAGGAAAACTTATTACTTTGTCCCACATACATCTCGCAAAATGACCAAGACGAGAAAATTCGATAAATTGAAGCTAATACAGAGGCTTGCAAAAATAATTCCTCCCACGCGGCATTCGCGAATGGAACACGGAAGGGAGATAAATTACTGGTAACAGAAGTACCCTCCGCCACACATCGTCAGGTGGCTTGCGGAGTATTGGTGTAGGGGTAGGCGTAGATCCGGATATACTTCAGCATTACCGTCACCGCCTTGCGCCCTGTGCATTGACTCTCAAATTGTGGAACGCCAGACAAAGACTGTATTATCTGGGGACACTCTACTTGTCAATGTTGAAATTGACCCAGTAGACATACGCTGATGAGCCAAACATTATGACCACTGACCACTGCGAGACTGAATGCTGCCTGCTGGCGTTGCGGGTACATGACAAGTCTTAGGAAGGGCATTTATCGAACGAGCATCTATGAAATGGTGAAACTTGTCGGTTGTTCGCATGCCACTGTCATTAGCATCCATGGAAAGCGGTTAAAGGATGATGAAGCCAGGAGTACGAGATAGGCTGTTGGGCGTCCACGCTCTATCAAAGAACTTGGATGTCAGAAGCTCACCCGATGTACAAGACAGAATAGGTGGCGATCTGTGTCAGACATGATGACAGGTCATGATCCTGGTCAGGCACAAGTGTTTTGGAGCACACCGTTCAGCATACATTGCTAAACATCGGACTCCCCAACAAATGACCCCCACGCTTTCCCACGTTGACCCAATGAGATCGTCAACTATGATTGCAATCAGCTCCGGATGATCGATACTGGACCGTGAATAATTCTAAACGTTTTGACTCACTAGATGAATCACGTTTCTAGCTACACTAGATCGATGTTCCTGTCATCCAGGCTCGAAATATTCACAGTGCCATGAACGAGAACCGGTGGGGCAGTATTATTCTATTGGGTATATTCACTTGGGCCTCTATGGGTCCTTAAATGGCAGTAGTAGTCGGAGGTACCTTGACAACTGTGGACTACGTGAACATTATTTCGAACTACCTTGATGTCTTCCCCTACAGCTGTGGGATGCTGTAGGGGAATAAATGTCACAAGACCAAATGTCGTTTTTGTCACGAAATTCATCTAATCTGAACCCTTCGGAACACGCATGTGATGTCTCTTCCGCTTCCACAAACTACTTGCCCATAGTTTACGGGATTTGTAGGACCTGTGTGTAGACATTTGGTGCTATATACCATTGGAACCCTACCAAGGACTTATGGAGTACATGCCACTCAGAGTCACTGTTATATTGACTTCCAAAGGGGGGTTAACGCGCCATTAATCATTTGGTTGTGATGTTTTTTCTCATCGGTGTAGCTATTAGCTGACTTGCTGCTCGTTACGAAGCCAACACTGTCCGTGTATAATACCATACAACCACTAGAATTGTCGATAAGTACTCAAAGGTACATGTCTTTCTTTTAGATGTCAAAGAAAGGTTAAGAATGAATCATTTCAGTTCTAGTAGTGGCTGGATCAGTTTATAATGGGACAATGTAGGCTTTGCGCGGCTGTTGATTGCTTCAGTTATAACATCCGGCCTGAGAAGCTTATTTTTAATCGAATGGAATTTTCGTTATTGACTGATTTCACTGTAAAATGTTGTAATCGGTGCTCACTAAAACGTGCAAACAAGGTGAGTCACAAGTTAAGTAATAGGTGATAAACGAATGAGCGAGTTAACTGTCCAGTTCTTATTAATGGGCTCTTCCGTTACTTCTCTGTAGAACAATTCCATATTTAAGGTTGAATAACAAGTAAGTACACTTTTATTCTACTGATTTTTATCTATTACAATCCTAGGTTTCCGCCTATCAGGCCATCTTCAGGAAACAGTTCTTATCCAAATTATGGCAGCTTATGGTTGATCTAAATCAGGAGAAATATGTATGGTATGTAGCCAAAGCGAATATTAAATGAGCTCTATGTGATTTGCAAAGAATTTTGCAGTAAGATATATTCGTCATGAAATACATATGTGTAAGGATTTGAACGTGTAATTAATCAGGCAACGAGCGGACATAAAAAGAAAACACCGTAGACGATAGAACAAAGAACAAGAGCACAACCACAAACTCGGCAGGAATGCCAACATAAATTGGTGATACAAGTAACTTACGATGTTGATTGGCGTTGTTTAGCTATCTAATTACGATTTCTCTTCAGAGTAATACAGAATTTTTATATACCGATGCCAATTTCAAGATCGTCTGGAAAACATATTCCAGAACGCTACTCTAGACATGATGTCACGTGATATCAAACTACACTAACGTGGCAGACTGGTCAGGCTGTAATTCAGACTCCTCTATATATACCCATAGATATAGCACTCAGTAAACTATAACACTTGAGGGACACGCCTATGTCACAATGGCTATAATATTCTGGTTGCGACCAAAGAATTAAAGGGGTGATATTGGCCTAGCAGTGTGAATAATCTGCGTGAAAGAATTATATCTCTAGTCTTAACTTTAGTTTTGCTTTTAATTCATATAGAATCTCGCAGATATTACGATTGTCATGGAATGCCTCTGTGGCTGTCACGATACGTTATAAATCTGTTGCTGAAATTGTTGCAGGTGTCAATATTTAAGCTTTATTCGTCTGTCTAGTAAGCACATATGAAATAACTTGTAATGCAAATTTATGGTAACGAATGTTCTCATGGTGTCAGTGTTGTCTTCATTCTTCTCCTCTTCCTCATCTTCCACCTCCTGTCCCTGTTCTTCTATTGTTATCGTTACTGTTATTATTATTATTATTATTATTATTATTATTATTACTATTATTATTTATTACCTTACTTGTTTCACATGTTAATAATATATTGTTAATTGTTTTGAAGATCAATTTGTCACTGAGTTAACGACGATCTACAAGAAACAGATGAATTATTGTGTAATTATTCAGGGCAACTGCTTTCTGCAGTTGCCAATAGAGCGAAAGATCCAATCCCGCACACTCTTCACAGTCCATATCGGCGGCATAACGTCGGCGTCCGATGTTATCACAATGACAATGTGCAAAGGGTTTCTATTTCCACGTAGCATTTATTTCATGTGCATGATGCCTGTATTTGACCACATCTTACTGCATGCGTTTTTACAAAGTATAGTTGTGCGATAAAGTGAGGTTTAAGACCAAGATGACTTTCTCAAATTTGTTCATTACTATTATATTAGTATTATTACTGTTATTTGTATCTTATCATCAGGAACAAGACTTTTAGTCAGGTGAATACAGGGTTATAAATACAAAATCAAATAGGGGTAATACAGGAGTAGGTTTAATAATCAATAAAATAGGAGTGCGGGTAAGCTACTACAAACAGCATAACGAACGCATTATTGTGCCCAAAATAGACTCGAAGCCCACGCCTACGACAGTAGTAGAAGTTTATATGCCAACTAGCTTTGCAGATGATGAAGTAATTGACGAAATGTATGATGATGATAAAAGAAATTATTCAGGTAGTGAAGGGAGACGAAAATTTAATAGTCATAGATGACTGGAATTTGACTGTAGGAAAAGGAAGAGAAGGAAACATAGTGGCTGATTTTGGATTGGGGCAAAGAAATGAAAGAGGAAGCCGCCTGGTAGAATTTTGCACAGAGCATAACTTAACCATAGCTAACACTTGGTTCAAGAATCACGAAAGAAGGTTGTATACATGGAAGAACCCTGGAGATTCTAAAAGGTTTCACATAGATTATATAATGGTATGACAGAGATTTAGGAACCAGATTTTAAATTGTAAGACATTTACAGGGGCAGATGTAGACTCTGACCACAATCTATTGGTTATGAACTGTAGATTAAAACTGAAGAAACTGCAAAAAGGTGGGAATTTAAGGAGATGGGACCTGGATAAACTGAAAGAACCAGAGGTTGTACAGTGTTTCAGGGAGAGCATAAGGGAACAATTGGCAGGAATTGGGGAAAGAAATACAGTAGAAGAAGAATGGGTAGCTTTGAGGGATGAAGTAGTGAAGCCAGCAGAGGATCAAGTAGGTAAAAAGACGAGGGCTAGTAGAGATCCTTGGATAACAGAAGAAATATTGAATTTAATTGATGAAAGTAGAAAATACAAAAATGCAGTAAGTGAAGAAGGCAAAAGGGAATACAAACGTTAAAAAAAATGAGATCGACAGGAAATGCAAAATGGCTAAGCAGGGATGGCTGGAAGACAAATGTAAGGATGTAGAGGCTTATCTAACGAGGGGCAAGATAGATACTGCATACAGGAAAATTAAAGAGACCTTTGGAGAAAAGAGAACCACTTGCATGAATATCAAGAGCTCAGATGGAAACCCAGTTCTAAGCAAAGAAGGGAAAGCAGAAAGGTGGAAGGAGTATATAGAGGGTCTATACAGAAGCGATGTTCTTGAGGACTTCGTGAAGAGTTTGACAGAGCACTGAAAGACCTAAGTCGAAACAAGGCCCCGAGAGTAGACAACATTCCATTAGAACTACTGACAGCCTTGGGAGAGCCTGACAAAACTCGACCATCTGGTGAGCAAGATGTATGAGACAGGTGAAGTACCCTCAGACTTCAAGAAGAATATAATAATTCCAATCCCAAAGAAAGCAGGTGTTGACAGATGTCAAAATTACCGAACTATCAGTTTAATAAGTCACAGCTGCAAAATATTAACGCGAATTCTTTACAGACGAATGGAAAAACTGGTAGAAGCCAACCTCAACGAAGATCAGTTTCGATTCCGAAGAAATGTTGGTGCACGTGAGTCAATACTGACCTTACGACTTATCTTAGAGGAAAGATTACGGAAAGGCAAACCTACGTTTCTAGCATTTGTAGACTTAGAGACAGCTTTTGAAAATGTTGACTGGAATACATTCTTTCAAATTCTGAAGGTGGCAGGGGTAAAATACAGGGAGCTGAAAGGCTATTTACAATTTTTACAGAAACCAGATGGCAGTTATAAGAGTCGACGGGCATGAAAGGGAAGTAGTGGTTGGGAAGGGAGTGAGACAGGGTTGTAGGCTCTCCCCAATGCTATTCAATCTGTATATTGAGCAAACAGTAAAGGAAACAAAAGAAAAGTTCGGAGTAGGTATTAAAATCCATGGAGAAGAAATAAAGACTTTAAGGTTCGCCGATGAAATTGTAATTCTGTCAGAGACAGCAAAGGACTTGGAAGAGCAGTTGAACGGAATGGACAGTGTCTTGAAAGGAGGGTATAAGATGGACATCAACATAAGCAAAACGAGAATAATGGAATGTAGTCGAATTAAGTAGGGTGATGCTGAGGGATTTAGATTAGGAAATGAGACATTTAAAGTAGTAAAGGAGTTTTGCTATTTGGGGAGCAAAGTAACTGATGATGGTCGAAGTAGAGAAGATATAAAATGTAGACTGGCAATGGCTAGGAAAGTGGTTCTGAAGAAGAGAAATTTGTTAACATCGGGTATAGATTTAAGTGTCAGGAAGTCGTTTCTGAAAGTATTTGTATGGAGTGTAGCCATATATGGAAGTGAAACATGGACGATAAATAGTTTGAACAAGAAGAGAATAGAAGCTTTCGAAATGTGGTGCTACAGAAGAATGCTGAAGATTAAATGGTTAGATCACATAACTAATGATGAGGTATTGAATAGAATTGGGAAGAAGAGGAGTTTGTGGCACAATGTGACTAGAAGAAGGGATCGGTTGGTAGGTCATGTTCTGAGGCATCAAATTTAATACTGGAGGGCAGTGTGGAGGGTAAAAATCGTTGAGGAAGACCAAGAGATGAATACACTAAGCAGATTCAGAAGGATGTAGGTTGCAGTAGGTACTGGGAGATGAAGAAGCTTGCACAGGATAGAGCAGCACGGAGAGGTGCATCAAGCCAGTCTCTGGACTGAAGACCGCAACAACATCATCATCACCTATTTGTGCAGTCTAATAAACAGACTGACTAGCGTAAACCATTCGTCCTAGAAATATAAAATTCCAGTGGACAGAGTGAGTACTCACGTAGGACGCCGGATGTTCAACTGATGTTGCTGTAAAATTAATATGCTATGATGATGGCATCATGTGTACTGCACTTCAGAAGGTATCACCATGAGGAACGAATGTGTACTACTGAACATGCAAAGTATAAGCAACTTACGAGCTTACATCATCTTTCAAACAGTTATTTGCCAGTGACACAAATATTTTCCCTTCCGAAGCTTTATAAGAGAACTGTATCTACGAAGAAATTTATGCATTTTTCTTTTGCGCAGTTCATTTTTATCCCATAAATACCGCAGTTATAAGAATACAAGGATATGAAATGGAAGCCATAGTAGGGGAGCGAGTGAGACTGAGTCGCAGCCTATTACAAATTTCATTTACGTGAAGGTAACCAAGGGTAAATTTGGAAAGTGAATTACAATCCATGGACAAGAAATATTAACTCCCAAACTTGCCGATAACGTTGTAATTCTGTCAGAGACAGGAAATAACTTATAATGGAAAGTATAAGATGAACATCAACAAAAACAAACCAAGAGCCATAAAATGTAGTCCAAGTAGATCAGGGGATGCTGAGGGAATTAGATTAGAAAACAAGACACTTAACACACAATGTAAATAATGCTATTTTGGCTGAAAAATTAGTGACTAAGGCTGAAGTGAATAGGATATAAAAAGCAGACCGGCACTGGCAATAAAAGCATATACGGAGAAGTGAAATTTTTTAACATCTAGTAGAGATTTCAGTATCAGGAACTCTTTTTCTCAAAGCGTTCCTACGCAGTGTGGCCTTGTATGGAAGTGAAATATGGACGATAAATATTTCAGAGAAGAAGAGAATAGCAGCTTTTTAGATATGATGCTACAGAATAATGTTGAAAATCAGATGGGTACATTGAGTAACAAATGAGGAGGTGCTAAGTCAAACTGCTGAGAAAAGAAATTTATGACGCAGCTTGACTAAAAGACGGCTCGGCTGATAGTACACAGCCCGAAGCATCAAGAAATTGCCAATTTGGGAATAAAGTCTGATGATAAAAATTGTAGGAGAACAAGGCTTTGATTACGGCAAGCAGATTCAGATGGATGTAGGTTTCGACAATTATGCAGTAATGAAGAGGCTTGCACTGAATAGACTAGCTTGAGAGGTGCATCGAACTTATCTTCGAACTAAAGACAAAGACAACAACATAACAACAACTATGCACCAACGACTATACTATTCTAAATTACTGCTAAATGGACGCATTTGAGAGTGTGAATTTATTACTGATTTTTATTCAGAGACTAAATCAAAATCAATTTTAATAACATACCCAAAATGTTTAAATAATCATCAGTGGTGTCGTCGTAGGACGTGGTCGCAACATACTTAAATTGAATCTCACAAGCAGATTGTAGGTGACGTGGGATTTGTGGTCTTCTTTCTCAGGCATGCGAATGTCTACGTTCAAGAGGGGAGGTAGTGAGGGTGTCAGGCTGAGATTTTTTCCGGTCTCTGTTATTGGAAGCAGTGCAAAATGACTCGCTTGTGAGACTAAGGAGGCTGATAAGGTGTTAATAAGGAAATGTGGCTCTGCGTTGCTTTCTTGTTTATTTTAATACTTCTTCTCCTGTTTACAATGAAAATGAGTCCTTCTTGACGCGGATTAAAACACGATTGAGGCTTGTACCTCACGATTTTATTAACCAGTTACTACAACAAACTTCCACACAGGGCTAACAGCCTATAAGGGATAGTGTAACGATGGTATTCCAAACCACGAATCACTAAAGCCAGTTACTAGTGTTTAAATCGATCCTTTAAGTTAAGGTGCACGCCACAAAGTGATAAACAGATACTGGTAGATCCCAGCAATCGTTCAAAAGGAAACCATTAACCACTGTCTAGTGGTAGGTACAGGCAAGTTGTATGAGTCCTGTTTAGTTTGCAAGCATAACTGCACATAAATCTCACTCACATAGTGTCTGCTGCCGCGTGTTAATCATCCGAGACGTTGGCAGAATCGAACTTTGCTGCTGGCTGGAACTCTGTCTTATTTGTCGTATGACGGTCGCTATATGCACTGCATCTTAAACTGTTTGTTTACAGATGGTACATGCCAGCGTAGCCGACTGCGTCATGTTTGCGATCAACGAGCGAAAATTCAGTTTTTTAATGCTTACGACTCCATAATGAACAAGCTTGTGCGACAGCCACTTTATGTATCGATCTAAGTTATAAAGGGCCATCGAAAAATTTCCGTCCGGGGGCGTTGGTGCAGCATATGTGCAACGTAGTCGACCTCCGATGCCGGTTTATAAGCATAGAATACAGGCAAGAGATTAGTGTGGCATTCGTATCATTCCGACTTGTGTGCAGTAAATGTGCAAACGTATATTATGGCGCCGTCGTTACCAAATGCTTCCAAACAGGTAGAATGTGTTGTTATTCTTTCCTTAGATGCCGAAGGAAAAACACCAGTAGATGCCCATCAGAGACTGTAGGATGTGTATGGGGCAACATGCCTTTAGAAAACGGCCAGTGTGGAAGGGCGCGCCAAGTTCATTGCTGGTCGCCATTTGACACAAGACGCCGGTCGATCTGGTTAGCCAGCCTCATACATTATGGACAACAACAAGGGGACGCTTGATGACGCGATTAGGGCCGACCGGCGAATAACCATTCGTGGCAAAGTAAAGAATTTCGACATCAGGTTCGGTAGCGTACAACACATTATTAAGCAAGAGTTAGCCTACTGAAAGGCCTGCAGCCAGTGGACTCCTCGAGGGTTGAATGCGTAAGGCGAACAAAACGCAAACCGGTCGGCTGTTTGCCTGAAGCACCTCCTGGGTCTGAATGTTGAAGGCAACACGTCCCTTGAACATATCGCTGCCGGCGATAAGAGCTGTCGCCACCACTGGGAATAGGAGTCGAAAGCATCGACGATGCAGTGTGGTCATCCAGCGCCCATCGTCCCGAGAAGTTCCAGAGCTAGCCACCCGCTGCAGAGGTGATGCTCACCCTCTTCTTTGATTCCCGCGGCCTTTTTTTTTATTGAATTCAGCGAACGTAGTGTCTCCATCAATGGGGAATGGTAATTCACAGTGTTTCAGAAATTACGACGTGCAGTTAAGGCTAAACTTCCTGGAAAATTGTGACAAGTGTACTGCTACTTCATGTTAACGCACGTCCCCATATCGTTGTGATGCAAGGCAAAATTTATGCTACCTCAAGTGGCACACACTAGAGTACCCGCCAGATAGTCCTGATCTCTCCGCAGGCTTTTATCACGCTTTCGGTCTCTTGAAAAAGACCTCGATGGATCGACGATTTCTGTCTTCATCAGGCAGCAGGACACGGCGCTTTTACCACACGAATACACTCAGCAACGTGCGTCGGTAGGATGACTGCCTCAGTGCTCAAGGCGATTTTACATGATTGGCACACCGATTATGGATTTTAGATTGTAAGGACTTCGAACTGGAACTTTTTAATCGCCTCTCAAACCAGGTTTTGCTGGCTGTATTCATCTCTAATTTTTTTTTAATTTTCCTAACAGCCCTTTCATGATTCGATCATTGCAATATGTTTCTAAATCATCAGCGCTCCTGAATCTGTAGAAGACTGAGTAAACCGATGAAAATATTTCCTTCTAAAGTTCGATGATTATGTTTTTCGTAGAAATTGTTTGTCAGTGCACTGAGAAATGATCGGTGATACGTATGGGACGCTCATGTCTGACTACTGACAGTAGTACGTGTAAAAGGAATGGCGTGGACGGTGGTAGTGTTGATGCAGTAAGTGAAGCAGTCCCTGTCAGTTGACTGCAGCACACGGCTCTTGCTATATGTTTTGTCACCTTAGGCGAGAACTGAAAAATTACGCCCCCTCTTTTTTACTCCCATCGATCTCACCGTTAACCTCCCCTCCCCTCCCCCCCCTCCCCGCTCCTCCTCCTCCACCACCACCAACATTCAACAGCACAGTGAAGATCTCCTACTATAGTTTAAATCATTAAAGTAAGGAGATCACATGTCTTCATTCTCTGAGGGCCTCAGTTTCCGTGTTTTGTCGCCAATTCTTTTAAAACTGACTGAAGACAACAAATGCTCTTACTCATTGTTCTTTGCTTTTATTTTTTTGTCCTTAGTTTTAGAAGTTTTCTAAAACAACTGAAATAGTAAGAATGTGCTGAACATTTTAAACTAGAACTCAACTGAATATACCAGTGCAACCAAATTTGGTATTAATTATTTATTACATGTAATTGCAAGAAGATGGAATACTGAACGTGTAGAACTATTTTATGGTGCGAATCAATATTTCGTTGATTTTAGAAATGAGGGTATACTGATGGGAGTGATTCAGAAGGTAATTTGGATACCCGTGTGTTATTCCATTTCTGTTTTAATTGAAATACTTTTAAAATGAGGAATAAATCACGTGTTTCAGATCGACTTTCTTGCGATTAAGTAAATAAGAGACGCCTTGTTAGGATTTCCTATAGAGGGTTTTCCCACATTTCATTAGCCGCCACTTTGGGGCAGTGGTCCAAACGACTGGCTTCTGATAATTCATCCGAGACTGGCGCTCGAATCCCAGTGAGGCATGGATGTTGTGTTCGTGTAAAGGCACTGGCTTTTTGGTTCCCTGGAGTCAGGGGCTCTAAATTAGGGACGGACGACTGCTTATAATCCGATGAGTCGCTCAAGGTGGTCGTTAAACCCGAAGCCGAAAGTTTTAATAGCGGCTGCTTTAGTTTTGAGGTAAGTAGAAGTAATGTGTTTACTTTCGTCAAGGGAAGTAAAGACCAATTGAATTACTGTTCCGTGCGAGGTGCCGGGCCTAGCAGTGTATTTAACTCTAAATTCTTATCGAATCTTCATATGGAAATGATGCGCTAAGCCCCCCCCTTTCTTAACTCCGACTTTTGCCTGTTACACATGGATTAAGAAGAAGCGCGAACTGACTGTAATCGACCTTGCAAGCGGAGTAGAAAAGAGTTTGGCACCTGCAATAATTTAATTGGATAGAAATTAATTAGATAAATGGAAGTTTCATTAACGTAGTGAGAAATGAAAGGGTTGCTCTGCCGATGAACAGAATGAAGTTCTGTCCAAAATAACAATTTGATTTATTATGACTAAACTCAAAATAATAAACAAAACTCATGAAACATTTACAATACATCAAATTGGATACTCAAATAAATGCTGTGAAGGTGAACTTGCCCATAAACTAGATTGTGACATTTATGACCAAGTGGTATGTGGACGCAATTCCTTGCAACTCAAATCTTAAGAGAAACACCGAGCCAACCCAACATTAATTGCTGCTATAGCAGTGATAACTCGGACAATGAACACCCAAGACGGAACAAAGTTAGAAAGGACGAACAGGCGCGCTCTGCTGAGCTCTGATTATCACCTAGCAAAATTCCCTGATTTGCCGGTGCTGCGGACGGACGTTACCAAGCTGTCTTCTTAACTGCAAGAACACGATCTGGCTTACCGGAGGCGATGGCTGGTTGCTTCGACGTCCCGTAGTGGTGATGGTAATGTCGGGAGTATAGTCCGAAACAAATTCTCCTGGTCTGGTTGTTCCAGAGTAAAGACTTCCTAGCAACACAAATACGCCTCAGAGGGAGACGAAGAAGGCTCGCTACACAATCACTGGCGGTACAGTGAGTGATTTTAACAAGAGAAGTCACACAGTAACTCCAGTACCGTCAACTTTAGCCAAAACTGCTCAAGACGGACAACATAGGCCGTTTGGACGCAGAACGCTCTGTTGACAACTGTACTCGTGAAGTTACCTTATAGTCTGAACTTCAGCAACTTTGTAAAACAGTTTCAATTAAATGAAAGTATATTAGACAGCCAACGGAAATCAGGCTGTGCAGAGCAGCGAGAGCTTAGTCTTGTAACCTATTCCGATCGAAAGGCGAGAGCCGACTCTCTCAAGAGCACGGGAACACAGAACATTCCCGCCCCCACGACAGTGGTCGTGGTTAAACGTTCCAATCAGCAAGTCGAAAACCGGTGGAAAATTCCCATCTATTGCCGACGCAGTACTATTCCACCAATGGAGATACTTGGCGCCAACTGCTGCGCCGATTTTGCTACGTCACGGAGCTATTCCCTGGGCAAGCCAATCACAGTTATGATTTTGCAGAAAACACGCTAATTTTCCAGCCAAGACTGCCTGGGAACAGAAGTCATTCCCACGCCTCGTTGGTAGCCCGCCAGAAAGTGTTTTCACCAAGTTTCTGCGAAGTAATGGAATCTCTAGCCCAGCTGCTCCGTCAGGCCTCTGTGGGCGTGTCGTCCCCACTCTTATGGCAATGTCGGCGTCTGGAAAGCATCCACTCGACTCCCTCACACCCGTCGGCTTAACCCTCTCAAGATCGGCAGAGAACGCCTGTCACCGGACCACCTGGGTGCCGAGAGACGCTGCGTGGGAAGTCCGCGTGTGAAGGAATGCGACTTTCCACCGAGGTAAATCGAATTACTCAAAGCAATATAGAAATATGAGAGGGGGCTCATGCCACCTCTCATCCGTACCCTCTTGAAAACACTTTGGTGTTTCAAATTTTTCTATCTTTCAATTTTTCTCATTTTGTTGAATTTTTCGCTGTTTTATTTGAAATTAAATTCGTACGCCTTTCGTCACCCGTATAGTTTTGCCACCACAGGCGGCCGTCTAGCGTTGCCTAATGGCAGAAACGGCCCTGCTGGAGCATTAACTGGGCCAATAACGAACGTAATTACCCGCCTCCACCTGTAAGTGTGCAGAGGGCCAGTTGCGCAGGGGCTTGACGCAACCGCGCAGAGCAGAGCGACAGGTGGTGGACGATCACAGCTGTAGCTACTGAGCTGCTCAGCTGCTCCGGGGTGGGAGCCGAGCTGAGGCCGTGCCGCTCCCGCGGGGCCGCTGCGCGGCGCGCCGTCAGCCGTCATCCGGCATTAGTCAGCCCTCCCAGCTTTGTCACGCAGCTGCCTCGCCGCGGTGCCGGCGCTGCCGGCGTCCCTTGGGGACGCGGCGCGCCTGGTAGGCGTCACTGCAGCCCGCAGCCTACCTCCTTTGTCCTCTGCGATCGATTCAGCCGCAGCAGGAAAGGTATACACCAGCGGACAAAAGTTAGGGGTACCGTGGGACGAGCAATTGTATCCGGTTGTTTCACGATTTTATCAACTATTCCTTGGCTCAGTAATACTTTTGATCTTTTGCTTGCTATCACAGTGATTCGCCGTCGTATTACGAGGTACGGCAAGGAAAAACCATTTAAAGTGAGATAGTTTTAATACATTCATCCTTCTTTACGTTCTCTGCATTACTGCAGATGACGTGCCACTGAACACATTTGTACTGTGCATGCAGTACACGCGAGATGCCTAGTTGTTTCCGGTGCCCTGTGTGGAATACATAAGTTCTTGTACATTTCACTAACCTGCTGTCTTCATGACGATGTTGTCCCCAACGCAGAAAACAGCACGCAGTTCGTGGATTCTTTTTCTTGAGGCTGAATTTAACTTCGCAAGGAACTGCTGCTACGAATAAAATATAACTCATTTGGGATGCTACTCGCGTTTTTATTGATATAGACACGAGAACCTATTCTTGGTCACAACGTATCGAACATATCTTTCCACAGTCGTTATATCAGGCAAAAATAACATGAAATATATCCTGCCACAAACAACATGTCTGTCTACTGGAACCGTCAGAACTGCAGAATATAATTAAATGAATCAAATACTACTATTACAGACAACATGTATGTACCTAGCAACGGTCTGAATTGTAGCAAATAAAATTGCATGAAACAAATACTGCTATAGCAGACAACATGTCTGTCTACTGAAACGGTCAGAACTGGAGAGTCGGACTGACCGAGACACTTCGCGCGCCAAGACAGCTAGGCGTGACCCGAACGCCACCGAAGTTCATCGGCATTAATATCGTCAGTCTTTTGTTTTAGTAATATCTTGATTTTAATAATTTTGAAATGACTGATTGATAGTTGGCTGTTGAGAGATGTTTATTTAAAAAAACTGAAGTAATTTGGATGACAGGTTTAATTAATAATAGCAACTAAAGTTTAACGTTTTGTGCGCCCTACCACCGAACACAGCATCCAATCACAGAGCAGCAGCATTATGCAGGAGGTCTTTCTCACGGAAATGGTACCGAATCGAACATCTGTCACCGGTATCTCATCCCACATTGCGTCATCTCTATGCTTCTTGCATCTGCACTGCCCTGGGAATACCTTCCTGGAGCCTAATATGATGGCTAAATAAGCCAGAAATATTACAGAGGGTTTTCAGTACGTAATGCAACACATTTCTTTCTCGGCCAATTTCCGTTGAAAAAAATGTGGAATTTGTTGTGTGACATCGTGGAATACTCTCGCTTCAGCGCCTGTAGCTTCATGAAGTTCCAATAGAGGATGGCACTATACTTAATCCTTAAAGCAGCGTCTGTAACGGAGGCGGATTCCATGCAGAGAGCTGTCACTGAGTTTCTTTTGGCGGAAAACTAGAGCATTGCAGATATTCATGGACGCTTGCACAATGTGTACCAAAACATGGCAGTGCACAAAAGCACGGTGAGTCATTCGGGGAGGCAATGACATCATCGCAACAAGGTCGCGCAGACCTGTCCAATCTCCTGTGTGCCGTTCGGTAGCACACAGCTGCTATTCCATCAATGTTGGAACGTGCGGAAATTCTCATTCGAGGTTGTCGACGGATCGCAGTCGAACATTTCGCTCCTCAACTTAACTTCTCTGATTGTAGTGCTGACACAGTCGATCACCAGCTTGGGTATTCTAACGTGTGTGTCCGCTGGGTTTCCTGTCACCTTGAAACGTCCCCTTAGAAAAAATTATACAAGACTGCGCTTAAACTGAAACACAATATTTTTGGCACAACGCAATCTGACTTCCAAAAATCCCTACGAAAGAATGGCCCTGACTAACATTAACCTAAACGTTTCACAAATCACTTACCTCACAAAAATCTTCGTTACTCAAGCTACTGCAATACAGCGAGCGCCACTACTGCCAGCTAAATAAAAGATTCAAACTACTGAAGGCACTAACTACTGCTAGGCATAGTTATCAAATGAAAGATTTTAATAAAGAACAAACAATGTATTTACCTCACTAGTCATAATATATATAGCAGTTCATGACACCAATTCTTACAAATTTCAAAACTCCGCCATCTCTCTCCCCACGTCCTCCACTGCTGGCGACTCACCTCCAACTGCCCAACGCTACGCGCTGTTAGCATCCAGCTGCCGCTGCTCAACACTACAATGGCAGACAACAGTGCAAACTAAACACAGACTGCGCACAGCACAGCCAGTGATTTTTCATACCGAGCGCTAAGCGGCGTTACCAATAAGAAAACCTAAACAGCCTACTTACATAGCCCCCATGCTCCCCACAAAAATTTTTTACAAATTGTTTTGGGCAGTGGCCAATAATGATTTGATAAAATTTTTCATAATTACTATAACAAAGATATCAAATGCACACACTTATCGATACAATGTTGGTCAGAAGCTAAAATTCTCTCACAGTCCATAAAGACAGTCCTGATCGTTCATCACAGTAAAATTGCAGTGTTTTTTTTCAAACTCTGAGCAATAAAAGAAATTGCACTTGGAAGTAGTGGATTTCTAAGCAGTCTTGAAGAAGTAGTGTTGTCCTTCCAACGAAAGACAGTGCTGACTCTTGACATGCAGACAGGTAATGGGCCACAGCAGAGTCAGTCGACGTTGAAGACTATCGGTAGGTAGGTCATCACAGAGCAGACCCACTGTAGTCCTGGTAGAGATTACTATTGGTGGGCCACCAGAGGTGCAGACCCACTTCAGTCCTTGTAGAAATAATGGTATTGGTGGGTCATCAAAGGTGTAGACCCACTCTAGTCCTTGTAGAGATGGCCAACAGCCATCTGTTTGACTGTGCAGGCGCACAATCACCATTGAAGAGTCTTGCGGATAATATAGCAAGTCCATAACCACCACTTGTGCACTCACAAAAATTGTTTTTGCAATGTCCTTACAACCAGCAATGCTGTTATCCAGTCCCTTACTGAATTATTAACACACGTGCAAACACTATCAGTCCCTACTTCTCACATATTGTCCATATACTATGACCAACAGAAACGTGTGCGGTGAAATGTAACTTACCAGTTACTTAATTTGATGAACTGGTGTCAATTACAATTTTATAACATAAGAATACAATAACAAAGGTACAAAATATATCATTAAAGAACATAACAGTACAGATAACTTTTGAAGTAATACAGGCTTTACAAAAGAATCGAAATAACAAATACATCAGTGTTACAAAAATTATGACATAAGTACATACATAAAAGATCAGAATAACTTTTGAAACATCAACTTCACACATGAGCATTACAACAAAACAGAATAAATAATGTGTAAACATCTTTACTAAGTAAATAACATGTTATTAACGCAAATTATATTTGAGGATAACAGTATTCCTCATCATAGTGAATGTAGCTTAGTATTAGAAGAGAAAAAATTCTATGAAACAGCACACAGAGACAGGAAGAAAACAAATACACAAGGGTACACAAACACATAGTGGTATAACACAAGGAAAGAACAGGGTTTGTTTTACTGCAGTATTTTGCATACAGATCTCCCTTAGTTCGTCATTATTCCCAGAAAGTCCTATCTAAACCTGCTTTCTGTATTCTGTTCACATCCTCTTTCAAAAATAGTTTTCCTCCACTGTAAACTACTTTTTTTGGCCAAACCTTTTTCTTATAGCTTCTCAATGCTTTTCTTCCAATTCATCATAGTTAGTTTCTTATATAGTCTATCCCCTCTTAAGCTAACTTAAAGCTACTGAGCTCAGATGCTGAACTAAGGGACGACGCAATGCAGCAGCACAAAACAATTAACACAAACAACAATGACAAAAATGGAAATTGTGAAAGCAAGCAGCAGCAAATGCAATAACTTATATCTAAACATGACAAAGCTGAAGCAGAAAAAAATATTACAGTAAAAATGTTTAATACCTATGTCACATCTTAACACTAGAGTGGTGCATCACGAGAACATACGCTAGCAGATAAGTTACCAAATCGTAAAAAAATTATTTTTGCAATTCCTGTCAAGGGAAATGTCTTTTTGAGCTCCTTCGTTTTTTTTAAGTGCATCATAAGGTTATTATTTACTGGATCTGTAGGCATAAAATATTTATATTAGTACATCCATTAAATTTTATAGTAAACAATGCCGCAGTGCACCTATAAACTAGATTTTAAACAAAATAGGCTAAGCAAGGCGTGAAACGTCATTGGCTAGCCGTATGGCGTTTCATAGTGCAGTAAACAATCTTTCAACTAGCAAGACAATAGACATGAAACGTTTCTCATCATTTCATTTCAGTAAATATCATAAATTAAGAACTCTACAGTGTAATCATGTTTTCAAGTTTGAGGGTGTCGTATTTGCGATGCTTTCTACAAAGGAATGCCAATAGCGAGGATAATGGCTTCCCTTTTTTTTTCTCCTCCTGTGCCACTGACAGGCACACACTGGCTTTCTTTTGTCAGGTAGTTGTAGCGCAGCTGGGTGCCCACGACGCATTACGTGCAGGTGGTCACTTAAATGTCTTATCAAAATATTTACGACACCAGTTCCCGCTACAGTGACAGTCTCATATAAAAATATTTTCACGGGTTGAAAATTTGCGTTATAAATCTGTAGAAAACTTTTCACCAGCATAGTGATACATTCACGCATATACACACATTTCATAACGCTTAAAGTACGATTCTCGGTTTCCAATAACCTTCTTCACAAACCAGAGTCCCTAACCACTACTCGTTATTCCTTACCATTATTACATATACACATATTCGTAGACACTTCTTCAATTTTTCATCATAACAGATACGTAGCACAATCAAATAGCATCAGTTTATTTATCATAAACATACCGCAACAGCATAATACACATCGTCGTCGTAATAATATCATAACATCTCAGTCAATTCTCAAAAACTTTGTAGCTTCCTCCAATAATTTCAAAACCTAAAAAAAAATTCTACGCTCATTTCAATAGTGTCATCTACCTCAAACGTACTTTAAAAATCATGATCTCATACCAAATACATCATTCAAAGCTCTCATAGTATCACAATGGTTCTGAAAAATATGAAGGGTTCACACAGTACAGACAAAATACAATTTCATAAGTGTGAAGTTATCCGTCTGTTTAATTGCGTAAACATCTGTCACTGACGTAGTAAAAAAAAGAATGTTTGTCTCTCTCAGTTAAGTGATCAGATAGCTGTGTAATTTATGTGTTAGAGAAATATGGTACTGATGTGTAAAGTTGTATAAGTAAATACCATATTAGCTAGGGCTCCTTGTGTTTGCCAGACACATGGTACACAAAGTGAGCGTGTACCCCCCTGCGGATTAATGTAATTATACCCTCAGGTGTTACAGATTACAGCAATGGAATGAAATGTATCACGGAAAACCTTTGTATCATTGTACTACAAATATCTTTAAAAATAAATGTTTTAAGTACAAAATTAATCACTCAAATACGTGTACTGTAGCGCTAAACTGTGCGTCTTGTTGTAAGATAATCTCTGTGCTGTGGAAGTGTCGTAGTTATCGTCCTCCGAAAGCTAAGTTCTGCAGAAGTCAATGTACTGACCTCATGATAAACAAAAGTGAAATGCCTTGCGTATAGATATCGTAGTTACTACGCTTATTGCTGTGATGAAGTAAGTACTGTATTGTTGTGCTACAGAAAAGGCTGTCTCATTGTAGCTATACCACAAAGTTACCACTAAAACATGTTTTACTTTCCAGAATAATACAGAAAAACTGTGCAGATATAAAACAGACACACCGCAAAAGCAACAATGTAAATCGTGTCACATATTAGTAGCGTCGTGATATAATCGTGTAGCTATTAGAGAAACCAAATGCTAAGTCATCTTTAATCTCACCGAATGAACTTCAAATAAAGAATGTGTTTTCAAGTAAACCAAAATGTTGCATTAAAATCTCATTAGCAGTACTGGTAAATGTTCTAAGTATGTAAGCCTTATAGTCGTTACGTAATCGTGCAACTAACAAGCAAGAATGTACACACACAATAACACTGTGACGTCTGTTCACTATAACAATGCACTCGTAAATACTGTCTAAATAAGTTCTCTAAGTTCTAGACTGGATAGTTAACTTCAAAACATTGTTGCATGTTAACAGATTCTTAGTGTGACAAAGTATACTAGTGACGTGATTTGAACAGCTTTATGGCAAAGACAAAGTTAAAAAGCAGATTATCCTTCAATAAACGGTTTTACATGTGAAATGTGGTGTAAACCTTTACTCTTCCTAGTACGCAGATTGTCAACTGAAAAGCAATTATCATGTGATTACGTCGGTAAGGAACACTGGAATTCTGCTCAAGGTTAACTTATGTTATTTTTCTCTGAGCCAGCCGGCGCACGCGGCTGCCTGCGGTGCGAGTCATTGTCTGTTTCTTTGTTGGCGCGCGTCGTTATTGGGATTAGGAGACCTAACTTCTACAAATTCACCTTGCCGAGAGGGCCCTGCTCTGTTTGATTCCCGCCAGTTCTGATGCAATTCAGGTCTGTCGTTACGGTCATATCGTCTGTCATCATGTCGGTAGATTCCATAGTTTCTTTCTTGTCGGTCACGTGGTGGAGAATTTCTCCCTGAATCGTCACTGCGCGCTGGACCGTTGCGTCTAAAGTTATTCTGTCTCCCTTGATAATAATTATTTTAGTTCCCTTATTGTCTGTGTCTCTGATTGTCTCTGTGATAGTCATTACCGCGGAGAGGTGATCTTTCCCTGTAATAATAACTACTCTGCCAACGGTTGTCATACGGGTGGTGTCTGTTTTGGTCACGATTTACGTTGAACGAATAGCCTTGTCGTGTATTATTTCTGTCATCGCGGAATTGTGACAGGTGTGACCTGTAATTGTTGTACTCCTGATCTCGCGCTCCGCGATTGTCAGTG
This sequence comes from Schistocerca gregaria, assembly GCF_023897955.1. Lineage (NCBI taxonomy): Eukaryota > Metazoa > Arthropoda > Insecta > Orthoptera > Acrididae > Schistocerca > Schistocerca gregaria. Next base: position 480,856,072 of record NC_064920.1, on the reverse strand, counting down.
TCAATTTCCAGTTCTTGTAACAGTCCCTGAAAAGCTTCAATGTCGTCTTTGCATCGTCCTACTAAAATAATCTGCGGATATTACCTTTACATCTGTCGATTTAATTCCGTTAAGCCCGATGTGTTAAGTTCTGTCTGTAAGAAAGTCTTGAATCCAATCGCAGGTCTGGTCATATATTCCGTAATCTCGTATTTTTTCCATTAAACGGCGATACGGAACGGTGTCAAAAGCCTTACTGAGAACAGGGAACACGGCATCAGCCTGAGCGCCGTTCGTATGAAGGAAGAGAGAGTGCTGAGTTTCGCAGGATCTCTGTTTGTGAAATCCATGTTGATTTTTACAGAGGAGCTGTTCATTTTCCAACTTCATAATTCTTGAGCATAAAACATTTTCCATAATTCTACAATAGATTGACGTCAACCATATAGACCTATAATTTTGTGGATCTGTCTTACAGCTTTTCTTAAAAACGGGAATGTCCTGCGCTTTTTCCCAGTAGTTAGATAACTTTCGTTGCTCAAGCTATACGATAAATTACTGTTAAAAGGAGAGCAAGCGATTTCGCAGTATCTCATCTGGTCTTGAAGCCTTTCCACTACTAAGCGATTGTAGTTGCTTTTCAATTCCGCGATCGGTTATCTCAATATCTGCCATTTTGACATTCGCACGACGATTGAAAGGAGGGACAGAGCTACGATCTTCCGCGATGAAACAACTTCGGAAGACCGAATTCAGTATTTTGCCCTTCTCTCTATTATCTTCCGTTTCGGTGCCGGTGTGGTAGCTGAGTGAATGAATAGATGATTTTGACCCACTTACTGATTTTACATACGACCAAAATCTCTTGATTTTTACTCAGGTTGGTTGATGACGTCTTACTTTCAAAATCGTTGAATGCTTCTCTCACTGCTCCTCCTTACGCTCATTTTCGCTTCGTTCTGCTTCTGTTTGTCAGCTAGGTTTTTACTTCTCTTCAATCTGAGATGAACTGCTCTTTGTTTAGGTAGCGCTTTTCCAACAAGGCTATTAAACCATGTTGGATATTTCCCATCCTTTAAAACCTTACTCGGAACATACTTGTCTAGGTCATATTGAACAATGCATTTGAATTTTTTCCAGTTGTTCACCACGTCTTCGTCCTCCCCACCGAATATTCGATGCTGACTTCTGAGATATTCTGAAATTTTTATCCTGTCACCCTTGCTGAGCAAGTATATCTTCCTACCTTTCTTAACATTCCTTGTAGGATCCGTCGTCATTGATGCTGTGACAGGCTTATGATTACTCATACCTTCCTCTATGTTAACTGACTACTAACTGGTTTTGGAATTCCAGCTCGCCCTGCAATTCCCTTATTATGGAGCTCCCTTCATGATGGTTTGCTGCTGACAGGGTCATGAGTGCGACATTCAGTTCTACAGCAACCTTTACAGCTGTCATACTCTTACTTTTGTCACAATCATCTTATACAGGGTGTCCCAGCTATCTTGTTCACCCAAAATATCTTTGGAACAATAACAGCTATTGGAAAACGACTTTCATCGGTATCAATGTAGGGCTGGGGCCCATGAATGTACATATTTGGAAACGTTTTAAACCGAAAGCATATGTGTTTTTTAACACAAACTTATGTTTTTTAAATGAACCTCCTGAATTTTTTGTTCAGAAATCCATAGCATGACAAAGAACATACACAATGGCGTTGATTGCATTGCAATATTCCCATTACATCTCGAGATATTGAGACGCGAAGTTGACTCTTGAAACACCCGACATGCGCTGCTAGCGCACGTCCTGAGACTCAGGCGTGAACCCCATGCTGCCCGTAATCGCAGCAGGATGGCAGCAGACCGTATTATTCGTTTCGGACCTCTTGATAAGTATGGAAGTGTGACTACGCATGTCAATCACATCGCGATTACGGGCAGCATGGGGTTCACGCCTAAGCCTCAGGACGTGCGCTAACAGCACATGTCGGGTGTTTCAAGCGTCAACTTCGCGTCTTAATATCTCGGGATGTAATGGGAATATTCCGATGCAATCAACGCCATTGTGTATGTGCTTTGTCATGCTACGGATTGCTGAAGAAAAAGTATAGGAGGTCCATTAAAAAAAACATACGTTTGTGTTGAAAAGACACATATGCTTTAGTTTTAGAATGTTTCCAAATATGTAGATTCATGGGCCCCAGCCCTACATTGATACCGGTGAAAGTCGTTTTCCAATAGCTGTTATTGTTCCAGAGATATTTCGGGTGGACAAGATAGCTGGGACGCCCTGTATAAGACGAAAGCGGATGATGGTTTTCTACTATCCCTGCATGCGGTACAAATCTTCGATATAGGATCTTTCGAAGTACCTGACACTTCGTCTACATTGGTTACTGAAGCAGCCGCCATAGGAGTACCGAACCATTTTGCCCACTTTCGAAAACAATTCGCTACGACTTAATGCACTCAAATCTCCGCTAAACACTAATCTCACCACGCCTGTTACTTGCAACTTTTTGAGAACATTGCACAGCTTTGTTCGTGGTCAAATAGTGCAAACTGCAGACTTGGCTGGCGTTTTTGTTCAAGATTACATTTCTAGCGTTGTTTCATATTTTTGTCCAAGTCCTGCACATTCCAGAGTACTAAGAGCAGGTGGAGGATTAATTACACTATGATTATTCCATGTACGACCCTGTATACTACAGCTGTACGTAAATAAGGTGGAGAAAAATTGTGTCACGATATTTTAACTCTAGATAGCTAATGCCAGTAGGAAAATTACTAATGTTGTGTAGGACGACAACGCACCATTTTTGAACTAGGGAAACTTGGCGCCACGCGCTCCGACTGGCCGTGGGATTTTCCTGTCGCCGTTCGTCAGTTGACGGGCAGCGCTATGGATGTCGGTTCACACATACAAACGTCACTCTCCCCAACATTGCCCCAAGGTGATACGCACACGTGCCGTATAGGTCTCTCTGTTTGTCTCCACCTCACGTCAGAGGCATTCGCACGTTAGCTTTGAAGTGCACACACGTCACCAGCGATTTAGTTATATAGTGAGGATGGTGGCACAGTATTCGTTCGAAGAACAACGAGATATGGTTTTTGTTTACGGACCAGACAACGGTAATGCGCATGAAGCTCGATGGCTGTATAAGGAACGATACCAAGCAAGGCGATACCCACACACGCAAAAGTTTACATCAAATCTCCAGCGACTTGGCGAAACAGGCTCGTTAACGGAATGTCATAGAGATGCCGGAAGACCTCGAACACGACGGGATGCTGCATTTGAAGAGACAGTTCTCGAGCGCTTCAAGGAAGCACCTACGACAAGTATTTGAAGAGTTATACACGACATGGGGTTCACTCATCGGTTAGTCTGGTAGATTTTGGGGGATAACGGCCAGCATCCAATTAGTTTGCACTCTGTCCAAGACCTAAATCCTGGGGCGGACTATGAAAACAGTCTAGGGTTTTACCGGTGGATTCTATGACGTGTTGCACGAGATTCCGACCTTCCCGCCATTGTGTTGTTTACCGACGAGTGCACCTCCCATCGCGATGGCATTCACAGCGCTCGAAACGTTCATTACCGGACAAGGGGAAATCCTCACGTTACGTACGTCCACGGACACCAGAAACGATTTTCGCTCAACATTTGAGCAAGCATTGTGGGTGACCATCTGATTGTGCCGGTCCGTCTACCTCCTCGACTTACCAGGGCAAATTGCCATTACTTCTTGCAAGAAACTCTACCCAGTCTGCTGGAAGATATTATCCTGGACGTACGGCTAGGAATGTGGTTGCAGCATGATGGGATTCCCGCACATAACAGTCGTGCTGTGCGCGGATATTTAAATCAACTCTTCCTACACCGGGCAACTGGCCAACTGGCAGTGGTGCTCGTGGGACATGGCCTCCGCAATCACGAGATTCACGCCACCGGAATTTTTCCTGTGCGGATTCTTCAAGGTTCGGTTCACCCAGCCGGAAGCAAACCACCCAGAATCGAAGAGGAATTAATGTATCGCATTCAGAATCCTGCCAATCACATCAGGACAAAGCCGGGAATCTTTGAAAGAGTTTGGCAAAACCCCGTCCGACATTACCGAGCTTGTGTTGCGTCAGAGGGTTTCCAGTTCGAGCACCTGCATTTAGTAAACAATGTCCTAGCTACAAAAAAGGCCCTTTTCAGGGCCGACACAATTTGTAAACGACTTTCTGTACGCGAAATAACAGCTGTTAACGGGCTTGGTCCCGGTATGTCTTACCATGAAACTACAATGGATGCGTCGGGAACGCGGCAGGTTCGCATCCAGGCCCCCAGAGTGGAAGGCTGGCGCGGACCGCCTTAGATACATTGCGATCACCGGCAGGCGAAGCATTCGCGGTCATGCGTTGTCCAGAGTATCCGGCAGTAGGGCACTGCCGCGGCCAGTCGGAGTGTGTGGCGCCAAGTTTCTGTAGTTTAAAAATTGTGCGTTGTCGACCTACAGAACATCATTAATTTTGGTTCCTACTGGCATCACCGATCCAGGGTTAAAATTTCGTGACACATTTTTTCTCCACCCTGTTTATTACAAATACACTCCTGGAAATGGAAAAAAGAACACATTGACACCGGTGTGTCAGACCCACCATACTTGCTCCGGACACTGCGAGAGGGCTGTACAAGCAATGATCACACGCACGGCACAGCGGACACACCAGGAACCGCGGTGTTGGCCGTCGAATGGCGCTAGCTGCGCAGCATTTGTGCACCGCCGCCGTCAGTGTCAGCCAGTTTGATGTGGCATACGGAGCTCCATCACAGTCTTTAATACTGGTAGCATGCCGCGACAGCGTGGACGTGAACCGTATGTGCAGTTGACGGACTTTGAGCGAGGGCGTATAGTGGGCATGCGGGAGGCCGGGTGGACGTACCGCCGAATTGCTCAACACGTGGGGCGTGAGGTCTCCACAGTACATCGATGTTGTCGCCAGTGGTCGGCGGAAGGTGCACGTGCCCGTCGACCTGGGACCGGACCGCAGCGACGCACGGATGCACGCCAAAACCGTAGGAACCCACGCAGTGCCGTAGGGGACCGCACCGCCACTTCCCAGCAAATTAGGGACACTGTTGCTCCTGGGGTATCGGCGAGGACTATTCGCAACCGTCTCCATGAAGCTGGGCTACGGTCCTGAACACCGTTAGGCCGTCTTCTGCTCACGCCCCAACATCGTGCAGCCCGCCTCCAGTGGTGAATGGAGGGACGAATGGAGACGTGTCGTCTTCAGCGATGAGAGTGGCTTCTGCCTTGGTGCCAATGATGGTCGTATGCGTGTTTGGCGCCGTGCAGGTGAGCGCCACAATCAGGACTGCATACGACCGACGCACACAGGGCCAACACCCGGCATCATGGTGTGGGGAGCGAGCTCCTACACTGGCCGTACACCTCTGGTGATCGTCGAGGGGACACTGAATAGTGCACGGTACATCCAAACCGTCATCGTTCTACCACTCCTAGACCGGCAAGGGAACTTGCTGTTCCAACAGGACAATGCACGTCCGCATGTATCCCGTTCCACCCAACGTGCTCTAGAAGGTGTAAGTCAACTACCCTGGCAAGCAAGATCTCCGGATCTGTCCCCCATTGAGCATGTTTGGGACTGGATGAAGCGTCGTCTCACGCGGTCTGCACGTCCAGCACGAACGCTGGTCCAACTGAGGCGCCAGGTGGAAATGGCATGGCAAGCCGTTCCACAGGACTACATCCAGCATGTCTACGATCGTCTCCATGGGAGAATAGCAGCCTGCATTGCTGCGAAAGGTGGATATACACTGTACTAGTGCCGACATTGTGCATGCTCTGTTGCCTGTGTCTATGTGCCGGTGGTTCTGTCAGTGTGATCATGTGATGTATCTGACCCCTGGAATGTGTCAATAAAGTTTCCCCTTCCTGGGACAATGAATTCACGGTGTTCTTATTTCAATTTCCAGGAGTGTATTTATCAGGAAATCAAGTGAAGAACTGTGCCACCTCCGGGGAAAGGGGAAATCTCCTGTGAGTACGTAACTTTAATTCTCTTCCACGCCGATGTCATATTTTATATCAATGTTGAGATGTAGGCTTCCTCACTGTAACAAATATGAATGAAAAAATATGCTCGCTGTTCAATATTGTATTGTTGTGCATATTTGCTCATCGTGGCAGTAAGTCCAAAACAAAATGAGGCGACAACAAACTTGAATCATTGTCACTGACATGACATTATCAGATAATTGCTTGCATGTGCAGCGCTTCTTTGCAACAGGCACATCCACTTTTCTCCTCCGAGCAATTGGATGGAAGTAATACGTGTTTCTAGCGTTCGAACGCGTATTATTGCCTGCCTGTTTATCGTCGTTTGTTCTCTATTTTCGCGGTATGTAAGATTTCCCTGGGTAGCTAAATATTGCCCCAGGTATCATATAACTTCTGCCACAGAAAACATGAAGTGTACATTGTCATATCAGTCTACAGGCCAATAGACATGATATGCAGCAGACTGGACTTTATCTGAAGCTCAAAGCAACTGGTCTCCTTGTACACTATGTGATCAGAAGTATCCGAACACATCCTAAAACATACGTTTTCCATACTAGGTGCATTGTGCTGCCACCTACTGCCAGGTACTCCATATCAGTGACCTCAGTAGTCATTAGACATCGTGAAACAGCAGAATGTGGCGCTCCGTGGAACTCAGGGACTTCGAAAGTGGTCAGGTGATTGGGTGTCACTCGTGTCATACGTCTGTACTCGAGGTTTTCATACTCCTAAACATCCCAAGGTCCACTGTTACCGATGTGATAGTGAAGCGGAATCGTGAAGAGACACTACAGCACAAAAGCGTACAGGCGTACCTCGTCTGTTGACTGGCAGACACCGCGACTGTTGAAGAGTGTCGTAACGTGTAACAGGCAGACATCTATGCAGACCATCACACAGGAATTCCAAACTTCATCAGGATCCACTGCAAGTACTATGACAGTTAGGCGGGAGGTGAGGAAACTTGGATTTCACAGTCAAGCGGCTGCTTATAAACCACACATCACGCCGGTAAATGCCAAACGACGCATCGCTTGGTGTAAGGAGCGTAAACTTGGACGACTGAACAGTGCAAAAACGTTGCTTGGCTTGAAGAAAGATGGTACACAATGTGGCGATCCGATGGCAGGGCGTGGGTATGGCGAATGCCCGGTGAACGTCATCTGCCTGCGTGTGTAGGCTAAAAGTAAAATTCGGAGGCGGTGGTGTTATCGTGTGGTCGTGTTTTTTATGGAAGGGGCTTGCACCCCTTGTTGTTTTGCGTAGCACTATCACATCACAGGCCTACATTAATGTTTTAAGCACCTTCTTGCTTTCCAGTGTTGAAGAGCAATTCGGGGATAGCGACTGCATCTTTCAACACGATCGAGCACCTGTTTATAATGCACGGCCTATGGCGGCGTGGTTACACGACGATGACATCCCTGTAATGGTCTGTCCTGTACAGAGTCTTACCTGAATCCTATAGAACACCTTTGGGAAGTTTTGGAACGCCGACTTCGTGTCAGGCCTCATCGACTGTAATCGATACCCCTCTTCAGTGCAGCACTCCGTGAAGAATGGGCCGCCATTCCCCAAGAAACCTTCCAGCACCTGATTGAACGTATGCCTACGAGAGTCGAAGCTGTCATCAAGTCTAAGAGTGGGCCAACACCATACTGAATCCCAGAATTACCAATGGAGGGCCCCAAGAACTTGTAAGTCGTTTTCAGTCAGATGTCCGGATGCTTTTGGTCACATAGTGTATCTGCTCGTAGAAGTTATACTCTTTTATTTTGCTACGATTCCAGAGAGGTTTTAAGATATAATAGTGGACTCAAGTACGGTTGCTACAACATTAATGCAGAATCAAACAAATTTAATATCAATAAGAAAAATCATTGAAAGTAAATTCTAACACAATAAAAGAAAACGCTAGCCATCATGCAACTTATAACTGTTAACATTTACATATTTCGCGTTGTAACATCACATTCCTAAAAAAGGTAGGAAGAGTGATATCGTTAAATACATTTTGTGTGCAAGTGAACCGTTGTTGTTTTAGGACAGCTTTTAATTTTTGTGGTATCCAGCCAAATGTAGACTGGCGGCTTTGTATAACTATGTTCGATATCAGTCATGTGCGACTTTAACCAGTTGTTTAGTAAGTAAATGCTGAATTATGAAGGCGTGTTTTATTTTTTAGTATTGACTTTTCAGATAGCTATAAAACCTGACAGCCTAAGTGAACTTCTGAACCAGAGATTAAATCGACAAGCTGGATCTGTGGTGTACTGGTGTTAAATTGAAGGGCGTTTCAGTCTTTTCAATCGATCCTAAACATAGCTAACGCCACAGTCTCCAATATCGGAAACATCCCATAACCAAGTGTAACAGCAGCAAGTAGTAGTATGACGCATTGCCTTCCAAGATGGCATTATAAATCTTCACGATCGCCTCCAAGCACCATTCATTGTAGCTTGAGAAGACTGTGCAAGATGGTGAGATTTTTGTCCGTAAGTCTACGGTAGTGATATTTTCACCAGTGTACAGTCTGTATGAAATCCAAGTAAGGTTCTTATTTTTATTACAGTCCTATTTCAAAGCGCTCGTTTTCATTTAGGACTTGCGAAGTGGGAATGAATACCAATAGTCTGCGTTATACAAGTTGTATCGGTTATCATCTTCATAATTATATGCCTTGCAACAATGAAAGTAAATTACACATAAATGTTTGTGAGAGTATAAACAAATATTCACAAATAATCTCTCAAGTGATGTTCGATGGAAGCAGACGATGAACAACAATCACTGGTGACAACCGATAGATTATGCTCTACTTAACTCCCATCCTGGCAGGGTCTTCACTTTTTCAATGCAAGAAAATATGTTGCTAACTGGGGCAACAGATTGAGAGTCTTGCGTACACTTCATATTTCTAGTTCTTGCAACAATGGCAGTGGGAGGTTTCAGCGAGACGTTTACGAGAAGCAGTTGTTCTGGAAAAGAATAAGTCCATAGTCACACTTAAGAATTGACTTTCATTTGTTTTGGGATAAATGTAACGCACGATATTGCATAAAACTTTGCCAGTAGTTAAGGAACCTTAAATGGAAATAAATACAACCTATATAGTATTCGAAATTAACATCTGATGACTTATTATCACTACCAAAATAAATCCTGTCGAAGCTGTGAGCTTTCACCTACTTGCTGGATATGAAGTAAATAAATTTCGTACCTCCATCGTTCACAGCCTGAGAATGCTCTTTGAGGTTAAAGCTTTTAGAACATACGAAGCACGACTTTCTCCTTCAACACTGTTTAGGTATTTCCACAAGGAACACCATGACAGCCCTTAACAAAAGTTTCAGTCAAATTACCATTCCAAGTACTGTAACAAAAATAAGTCATAAGATTTTACTAGTAGACATTTAGAACAAGCTGACCCCTCGCTTTTCTAGTCAGGAACTCACTCCACATTTGTCACCTACACCGTCCTTTCCGCTTACAAAAGGCAGGAGCCAATCACTGTTTGCCAGTGCAATATATGAGGTATGAACATGCAACAAATTTTCAGACGGCTGTGCCAATCGTTCTGCAGGTAGATCCGACGCCGCGAATGCGCGCAGAAATTTCATAACGCTGGAACATCGTTATTCGGGCGTTTGAAATAAACCAAATCGGAATGCGACAGTGGTATGCATCAACAGACGGCAATAATAATTTGACTGGCATCCCAACAGCAATGCGCAGAATGCGTCGCATGCGAGCCGCATAATTATGGTCGCGGCTCGCTGCCACACCTTTTTCTAAAATGTCAGCATTGCTCGCCACCCGACTGCCCCGCCGTTGGAAACGTGCGAGGGATTCCAGAGACACCTCTCGTTCTCCCTGCCTCGTTATTGTGACCAGTCCGAGGGCAGGACACGTTTGTGCGTTTCCAGCGTGCTGGTAATTTCACAAATTTCTCTGTTTCCTTTAACATTCTGACTAGCCAAAGTTATAAGGACCGCATGGTATCTGAGTAGAACCAAGTTGCTAGCTACCTGTTGCATCTACATCCACATTTACATGTGCCCTCAGCAATTCTCACTAAAGTGTTTCGCGAAGGGTGCATAAAATCACTTTCAAACTTAGCCTATACACAAATATTTTCCGCCTTGGTTGCACTCGATTATTTCTGCAGATCCTCAAATCTGTAGTAAGATTGTATTTTCCATTTTTTGTCATTTTAATATTTTATATATTATTTTTCTTTATTTCATTTCTTTTATGTCTTTTTTCTCGCTGCCGGCCGGAGTGGCCGAGCGGTTCTAGGCGCTACAGTCTGGAACCGCGCGACCGCTGCGGTCGCAGTTTCGAATCCTGCCTCGGGCATGGATGTGTGTGATGTCCTTAGGTTAGTTAGGTTTAAATAATTCTAAGTTCTAGGGGACTGATGACCACAGCAGTTAAGTCCCATAGTGCTCAGAGGCATTTTTTTTTCTCGCGTTTATTTTTTAACGAATATGTTTTTGGGGAATAAAGTGTCTTGTTATTATTATTTCCCCCTTTAAAAGTGTTCTCACCGCCCTTCTCATTTCGTGTCCAGCAACACAGGGTTCATAGTGCACATTTAATTTCTTGGATTATGTTGAAGTAACGTATATCCCACGTTTACTCTTTTTTCTCGTACGACAAATATTTCTTGTAATATGTGGAACAATGTGTATTCCATATTTGTACTGTTTGTATTACGACAGACCTCGAATAGCCCGTGGGAAAAATTTGTATCTACATTTTTGTGTGTGAGCTCTGATTTATTTCCTTTACTATGATGGTCATTTCTACCTATGTAGGAGGGATGCATAATAACATTTTGGTATTTGGAAGAGTAAGTTGGTGACCGAAAGTTCGTAGTAAGATCTGGCCACAACGAAAAACAACTTTCTTCCGAGTTCCCCCCGTATTCGCTTATCATAACCGTGACATACTCTTCCCTTTTTCGCTATTATATAAAGTAAGCTGCCACTTTTGAATTTCTTCTTCTGCCTCGATGAAACATGAACAACAGCCAGTAGTCCAGCAGCGATTGAGCAGCGCTGCTGTATGGCGGTAGCAGATACGGCGGACCAGGAAACAACTCAGTGCTTTCTACTCTTTGTGTTTTACCGTCCGTGTTATTGCATATCTATAAACCAAATATCGCACTACGCTAATTTGGGACTATTCTTTAAAGTGGACACGTAAAATTCAGCTTTAAAAATCAATTTTTTTGTAATGGGAATGAACCCTACGCTTTCATTTGAACATCGGGCATAGCATAAAGAAGGTTGATGATCAGTAATTGTTTGGGCTGACTCCAGCTACATATCGCTAAAACGCAGTTGCAAATAGGTGCCGAAGCGCCACAAAAAAAGCTCCTGATACTTTTCGGAGGGACACCCTGGATATAGAATTATTCAACACCACAGAGTGCGAGGCAGTCTTGACAGAATGGGACGACACTAAAGCACAACTGTGAATTTTTCACTGTCTCGCTAGACCCTACTGGGATAAAAAATTAGAATGGAACTTATCAGAGACGAATAAAATACTCGTTCAGACCCTAGGGAGTCCTTAACAATAACAATGTGGGAAACCACCTTGAAAGGAAGATGGGAGATACTGTTGACCATGAGAGAAACGATAATTGAATACAAAGGACATCATGCGTGGCAGCTCCTGCCAAAATAGCATCGATGTGTGGTATACAGTCAGCTCACAGTTCGCTATTTCGGCGCCTGCTGTGGCCGCTTGCATCCTCTCGCGGCGCGGCCAGTTTCTTGCCGATATGACTCTAAGTACAACTGATTCCAAAGTAGCGGAAACCAGTACGCATTAAGCGAAAACAGCTCCAGCTGCCGCACTAATTTTTCAAGCTCTCTCAGACCCAAACTGCACCGACAACAATCTGCATCAGAGTGGTGCTGGCTGTAAGTTCGTCATTCTGGAGATGTGCCACACAGTGAAAAAACGGTCTTCCTCCTGGACGGTATGGCTGCAAAGCCAGTTGGAACTAAGAGGCTTCTTTCTTCAATGACTGGGGCGATGCTGAGACGTTCTTAAACAATATTCTTTTCGAGTATTAAAATTATTCTGACCCACCCATCTGATAGACCTGTATCTCAGAGAAACAACATCGGATCCACGTTACCGAGAAAAATTGATGTTATAGTGGAAATTTGTATATCACGTTTCCCGGTTTATTGCACATATCACGTTTGTAATTTCCTCTTCTGCACGAATCTGGGAATGGATCTTTTATTTCGTTACTCTTTCTTTGTAAGGGCCGGGTCAAATAGTCGCTAAGACCTCTCCACTTGCGTATGCGAAACAACGAGGGAAATGTCTGACGATCACACGTTGTATGCAAATGACACTGTTGACAGATAATTTGTAATGACAACAACAGCATTAAGATTAAATTGTACATATCTTAGATAAAATTTCTGCCTCATTCATACCGTCGAGATATCGGTTTGTAAACGCCGAAGGAGGACGAGGGTCACCTGCCCTTTGGAAGCAATTATCAAAGGAGATGACAAACAACTTTTATCCAGTACCTGGTGCACATCCAACACGTAAACTAACATTTATGGCAACAAATCATGAAGGTAACGAAAAAATGTGCTAATGAGGACATTTTAAAGTGAAATAGTTCACTAAGATAGTATAAATGTTCAGTCATGTTTCAATATTCCTAGTAATAATATACAGTGCTACATTGTACCATTAAAGTTGTAAGAGATAAAAGTAATTTTCGCTTTGTACCATTAAAGCTGTAAGAGATAAAGGTCATTAACGCTTGGACAGGTCAGTCAGTAAAGACATCTGGGTTCGTGTCCCACTTCACACAGTGAAAACCTGTTAGGAAATTTCAAAACAGCGCACATACCACTATAATGTGAATAATTCGTTACAGTCCTGTAGCTACAGCTGATTAATTTCGGTTCCAAATAGCGTTTATATTAAAGTTATTTTTAACATATTAATTAGATTTGTGATTTCTTAATCACTTAGCTGACTAATTTTGATTTATCCCAATCCCAATATCTCTACTTTCACTAAACTACTTAGGTCTTTACATGTCTCTTGAGCAAATCACGTTAAAACAATGATTTCTGATTTTAAAATGTAGTTTCTTCTCTCTGTATATGAACTGTATCTCAAATGACATTTGAAGCCCATTCTTCACCATTTACTCTTCAAAAGAGAGAGAGAGAGAGAAAGAGAGAGAGAGAGAGAGAGAGGGAGGGAGAGAGAGAGAGAGTTGTGTTATAGTTGCATCTGGTTGGTTGATTGGTTGGTTTAAAAGAGGAGTGAAGAGACCGAACTATGAGGTCATCGGTCCCTTGTTCCGAAGGAAACAATGCCACAAGGGTGAGAATAACAAAATGAGACAACACAAAACAGAATGAAAGGAAAAACCACAACAATGACTGAAGGGAAACAAACACTTAAATGGACAAAAGGCGACAAGAAAATCACAAAGACGCAAGAAACAGCTAGAAGAGGTTAAAACAAGAAGGCAGGTGACCATAGCTGGCTGACCATGAGGATAAAAAGGAAAAGCCAGCCACTCTGCAACACATTAAAACCCCCAGACTGAAAGCACTAGGGTGGAGGACACACAGGGACTAAGAACATGTGCTAAAACTTAGAGCAAATGATAAAACTCACTCTCACGAATAAAAAGTAAAACTAAAGCTGCTGTTGAGCCATTGTCGCTCAACACCGAAGGTAGGGTGCTGGGAAGGTTAAAAGCCCGCCGCAGAGCGGCTAAAAGTGGGCAGTCCAGCAAGAGATGGACGACCGTCATTCACGAGCCGCAGCGACACCGAGATGTGTCCTCGCGACGGAGAAGGTGACCATGCATCAGTCACGTATGGCCAATACTCAGTCGACAGAGAACCACAGACTCCCTGCAAGAGGCGCGCACGTAGGTCTTCCACACATTCGTAGTTTCCTTAATGGCATGCAGCTTCTTGTGCGTAATGAGATTATGCCATTTCGTCTCCCAAAGCCGCAAAACCTTGCGGCGTAATACTGAACGCAGTTCAGTTTCAGAGAAGCCGATCTCCATAAGCGGTTTCAGCGTAGCCTGTTTGGCCAACCTGTTGGCAAGTTCGTTGCCTGGGATTCAGACGTGACCTGAGGTCCAGACCAACACCACTGAACGACCCGGCCGTTCCAGGGCATAGATGGACTTCTGGGTGGTCGCTACCAACGGATGGCGAGGATAGCACTGGCCGATAAATTGTAGGCTGCTCGAGGAGTCAGTAAACATGAGAAATGACTCACCTGGGCATGAGCGGATGTGCTCAAGAGCACCAGGTATGACCGCCTGCTCTGCAGTGAAAACACTGCTGACATTTGGCCAGGTGTGCTGTTATATATGTCCATGAACAGAGGCAAAGCCAACGTGACCAACACCCATCGAGCCATCAGTGTTCAAATGGTTCAAATGGCTCTGAGCACTATGGGACTTAACATCTATGGTCATCAGTCCCCTAGAACTTAGAACTACTTAAACCTAACTAACCTAAAGACATCACACAACACCCAGTCATCGCGAGACAGAGAAAATCCCTGACCCCGCCGGGAATCGAACCCGGGAACGCTACCGCACGGCCACGAGCTGCGGACGAGCCATCGGTGTAAACCACTTCATGGCCCCGGTACATGTCGAGAATTGAGAGGAAGTGACAGCACAGAGTCGCAGGGTTAACTGAGTCCTTTGGGCCATGTGAAAGGTCCAGGCGAAGCTGTGCCCTACGTGTACACCATGGAGGAGTTCGTGAATGAGCCTCAAGTGTAGGTGGTGAAGGGAAGGACTCCAGTTCGGAGACAAGGGATCGCACAGGAACTGCAATTGTAAGCCCTGATCTGGACCGCCGATGCGGGAGATAAAGCGCCGTACTAGGAAAAGGAGACAGTAATTCGGATGCGCAGGAGAACTACGAATGTGTGCAACGTAACTGGAGAGCAACTGAGCATGCCTAACCTGCAATGGAGAGACTCTGGGCTCCACCAGGATGCTGGTCACTGGACTCGATCTAAAAGCTCCTGTCACTGGGCAACGCCGTAGTGGTGCACTGGTCGAGTAAAGGCAATGGTGAGGTTGCTGCAGAGCCATAAACCAGACTACCATAATCAAGGCGGGATTGAACAAGGGCTCTGCAGAGCTGCAGCAGCGTAGAGCGATCTGCACCCCAGCTGGTGTTGCTCAGGCAGTGGAGGGCACTGAGGTGCTGCCAGCACTTCCACTTAAGCAGGCGGAGGTAAGGAAGCCAAGTCAATCGGGCGTCGAAACCCAATCCTAAGAATCGATATGTCTCCACTACAGTGAGTGGATCGTCAGTAAGGTAAAGTTCAGATTTTCGATGAATGGTACGACGCCGACAAAAGTGCGTAACACACGACTTTGCAGCCCAGAACTGGAAACCGTGGGCTAGAGCCCACGACTGCGCCTTGTGGGTGGCTCCCTGTGGGAGCCGCTCAGCAACACCAGTACTGGTGGAACAGTGCGAAATGCAGAAATCCTATGCATACAGAGACGCTGAGACGGGCAGCGCTACAGCTGCTGCTAGGCCATAAATGGCCACTAAAAATAGAGATACACTCAATACGGAACCCTGTGGGAACCCATTATCCTGGATATGGGCGAAGTATGGGAGGCAGCATCTTGGACTTGGAAAGTACGAAGCGACAGGAAATTTCGGATAAAAATCGGGTGTTGGTCTCGGACACCTCACTCGTATAATGTGGCAAGGATATGATGTCACCAAGCGGTATCATACGCTTTTCGTAAATCAAAAAAGACAGCAACCAGGTGTTGGCGTCTGGAAAAGGCTGTTCGGATGGCAGACTCGAGGAACACAAGAGTATCATGGTAGAGCGACACTGGCGGAAGTCGCCTTGACATGGAGCCAGTAGGCCACGTGACTCCAGGACCCAACCTAACTGCCGACATACCATACATTGCAGCAGCTTACAAAGAACATTGGTGAGGCTGATGAGCCGACAGCTATCCACATCAAGACCGTTTTTAGCGGGTTTAATCACCGGAATGGTGGTGCTGTCCTGCCATTGCGATGGAAAGACGGCATCGTACCAGATCCGGGTGAAGATGACTAGGAGATGTTGCTTGTACTCAGATGAGAGATATTTAATCATCTGACCATGGATGCGATCTGGCCCAGGAGTTGTGTCGGGGCAATGTGCAAGCGCACTGAGGAGCTCCCACTCAGTAATTGACGCACTGTAGTGTTCACTGTGGCGTGTAACTAACGAGAGGACTTTCCTTTCCATTCACCATTTGAGAGTGCGAAACGCTTGGGGGTAGTTCTCTGACGCAGAGGCTCGAGCATAGTGCTCATCAAAGTGGTCAGCAATCGCGTTTGCGTCAGTAGACAACACGCCATTTATGTCAATGCCAGGGAAACCTGCTGAGATCTGGTACCGTATGGCATCCAATGGTCGAGACATATCTCTCCCAACACTCCTGCTTCCGTCTTTTGATAAGCTGGCGATCTCGGGCATTGAGCCACTTAAAGGCTATGAGGTGCATCAGGGAAGGGTACCGCTTATGTCGCTGTAGAGCTCGCCAACGCTCCTGAATTGCCTCAGCGACTTCTGGCGACCACCAAGGAACCACTTTCGCCAGGGCTCCCTGAAAAGCGAGGGATCGCGTTTTCCGCCGCATTAACGATTGTTGTAGTCACCTGCTCAACCATCATATCGATGTTACCATGTGGGGAGAGTCAACGGTGACCGCAGAGGTGAAAGTTTCCCAGTCTGCCTTGTTTAAAGATCTGGGCATGCGTCCATGGGCCTGACGCTGGAGCAGTGACAGGAAGATGGGGAAGTGGTCACTACCATCACAGGTCGTCATGTGCCCTCCAGTGGATAGATGGGAGAAGTCCTGGGCTGCAAATGGATAAATCAATGGCCAAGTAGCTACCAGGAGCCACACTGAAATGTGTGGCAGCCCCAGTATTTAAGAATCAGAGGTCGAACTGAGGCAATAAAGTTTCGACATCTCTGCCTTAGCCAGTAATCACAGTGCCACCCCACAAGGGGTTATGGGCATTAAAATCTCCCAAAAATAGGAAAGGTTTAGGGAGATGGTCAATCAGTGCAGCTAATACATTCAGGGGTACTGCACCATCTGGTGGAAGATATACGTTGCAGATAGATATTTCCTGTATTGTCCTTCTTCTGACAGCCACAGCTTCAAGAGAGGTCTGAAGGAGCACAGTTACACTACTGATTGAGTTTAGAAGATAAACGCAAACTCCACCTGACACTCGACTGTAGTCGCTGTGGTTCCTGTAATATCCCTTATAGCCGCGGAGGGCAGGAGTCCGCATTGCCACGAACCATGTTTCCTGGAGGGCAATGCAGAAAGCAGGTGTAAAGCTTAACATTTGCCGTAGCTAAGCCAAGTGGTGGAAAAAACCACCGTAATTCCACTGGTGGATGACATCGTGAGACTGGGAAGGCATGGAACATTCAACGAGGCAGTTTACGCCTCAGGGTCACCTGCTGCCACTGACGTATTGCCTGAGCAGTCTACATCCATTGTGTCTGAGGGTCCAGCGAGATCTAGGTCCTCAGCAGACGCCAGAATCTCACCTCATCCCCAGACGCTCGTAAGTAGCGGTGGTGTGGATGCCACCGCAATTTCCTTGGTCTTAGGGGTCTTTTTTTTACTTTTCCCGCTGATCCTTGGGTTTATTTCGCTGGGAGGGCTTCACTGATTCAGTCTCTGGGACTGAGAAGGATCGTGAAACACTATGACCAGCAGCTTTTGGGCACTTCATCCAGTGGCGGGCGTCATCTTTCCCACTAGCAGACACCTTTGAAGGTAGTGACCCAAGGGATCCCTTCCTGGCGAGAGGAGCCGAAGAAGACTTATGCTTCTCCAGCCCTGAAGTGGGGACTGGAGTCCCCGATGGTTGGGGACAGTGCTCCCAAGGTAGGTGGTGTGGGAGCAACAGGAGGGGGGATGGGGTAGAAATCCCCCCCCCCCCCCCCACCATCAAGGGGACAGGCGTAGCCCTCTGCCTCTGAGAGCCGACAGGAATTCGTGGAACTGATAGGGCTACAATTATTCTTGTAGTGGCAGCGTATGAGGAGGCTACAGCCACAAGATGTAGGTGATCATATTTTCTCTTAGCCTCAGAGTAGGTCAGTTGGTACAGGGTCTTGTATTCCATGATTTTCCTCTCTTTCCGTAAAATTCTGCAGTCTGGCGAGCAAGGTGGCTCTGAGCCCTATGGGACTCAACTGCTGTGGTCATTAGTCCCCTAGAACTTAGAACTACTTAAACCTAACTAACCTAAGGACATGACACACATCCACACCCGAGGCAGGATTCGAACCTGCGATCGTAGCAGTAGCACAGTTCAGGACTGCGCGCCTAGAACCGCGAGACCCCCGCGGCCGGCGAGCAAGGTGAATGATGCTCTCCACAGTTGACACAGATGGGAGGCAGGAACCATAGAGTACTGAGATGTGATGGACATCCACAATCTCGACATGTGGCTCCGCAAGTACAGCAAGAAGATATATGGCCGAACTCACAGCACTTAAAGCACCACATCAGGGGAGGGATATATGACTTGAGGCGACAGCCGTAGACTATCACCTTGACCTTCTTGGGTAAGGTGTCACCTTCAAAGGCCAAGATGAAGGCACTGGTGGCAACTTGATTATCCCTCGGACCCCGATGGATGCGCCGCACGAAATGAACACCGCTCTAAATTGGCGTGCATCTCATCATCAGACTGGAAAAGAAGGCACATGTGGAACATAATACCCTGGACCACATTTAAAGCGAGTAAAGCCCATGACTGGGCAGAGGAAGCTGTTTTTATCAAGACTGACAGAGCGCACATTTTGTAAAAGCCCTCCACCTCCTAAGACTTGTCGTCTAAATGCTCTACAAAAAAAATGTGGCTTCATTGAAACAAAGGAGTCCCCATCCGTTCTTGCATATACAAGATACCAGGGTGAATAAGGTTCGCTGCCATACTTAGCCTGGCTTTCCTCATATGGTGTGGCGAGAGAGGGGAATGATTTAGGTTTGTACTTCCTTGCATTGTACTGAGACTCAGAACGCTTAGACACTGATGGTGTCCGATCATCAGCAAACGATGACATGCTACGCTTCATCGTGCGTCATCTGCCCTTTTGCCACCCACTCCTACCAGGGGCCCTCCCTACGCTTGCCACCCAGCTGCAGCAGAGGCCACCTGGCAGGATGGCCATTGTCGAGAGACCTGATGCCCCAGGGAGACTGGCATCTACTCCTTGGCATATGTGGGGAGTTAACGGAGCAGGAATCAGCAGAGCGATCCCTGTGTTGTCAGGGGGCTACAATCAACAGGGTACATGGCAGCCCTACCACTACTGACTGGCTACAGTGCTGGATCTGAGGTGCGAGAAATGCCATGGTAATCGTCGGCGCAGAAAACGGCACTGCATAGTGCATAGTGGAAAACGCATCCATGTACGTGTCCTCCTCCAAGAGATGGAGAATGAGTGGGACTGTAATGTGACTACGAGAAAGCGGGCTAGAGATCTAAAGGCACGATGGACACGATGCACCAAGGAAGGTGCTTTTCCCCAGTTGGCTCACTCTTCGGAAAAAATCCCCTACAGGGGACCATCACATAAAGGCCGAAACGTGTGAGACTCCTTTTAGTCGCCTCTTACGGCAGGCAGCAAAACCTCAGGCCTTACCCCCGGACCTGCACTGGGGTTTGCATCCGGTCCCCAAGACCTTACAATCAACTTAATTCAGTCGAATATACAAAATTTACTTGAGATGGTTAAGTTTCTGTTCACTCACCACGGTTTCAGAAAGAATTGCTTGTGCAAATCTCAGCTTCCTCTTGTCTTAGATGATATGCTACGAACTATGGATGAAGGGGAACAGGCAGATTCCATATTTATAGATTCCTGGGAAGCATTTGGCACGGTGCCACACTGTAGACTGTTAACAAAGATACGAACACGTGGAATAGGTTCCCAAGTCCGTGAATGGCTCGATGACTTCTTAAGTAATATAACCCAGCAGGTTGTCCTCAACGGTGAGTTTTCAGCACAGACAAGGGTACTCTGAGGCGTTCCCCAGGGAAGTATGATAGGACCGCTGTTATTTTCTACATACATAAATGATGTGGCGGATAGGGTTGTCACTACTTTGCTGTGGTTTGCTGATGATGGTGTGGTGTGCGGGAAGGTGTGCTCGTTGAGTGACTGTAGGAGGATACAGGACGACTAAGATAAAATTGTTAGGAGGTTTGATGAATGACAGCTATGTCTAAACGAAGAAAAATGTCAGTTAATGTAGGTGAGTGGGAAAACCGAATCCGTAGTGTTCGAATACAGCATTCGTAGCGCGATGCTTGACACAGTCATGTCGTTTAAATAGCTGGAAGTAAATTTGCAAAACGATAAGAAATGGAACGATCAAGTGAGGATTGTGGTAGCGAAGGCGATTGGTCGATATCGGTTTACTGGGAGAATTTCGGGAAAGTATGGTTTATCTGTAAAGAAGACCAGATATACGACGGCAGTGCCATCTATTATTGAGTACTGCTCGAATGTTTGGGATCCGTACCGCGTCAGATAAAAAGAAGACATATAAATAATTCAGGGGTGGGCTACTAGATTTGTTGCCGGTAGCTTCGAACAGCACCCAACTATTAAAAAGAGATTTTCCGGCAACACAAATGGCAATTTCGGCAGGGAATGCGACGTTATCGAGGAATACTGTTGAGAAAATATGAAGATGTAGCTGACGGCAGATCGGTTTTACAAAATATTTGTCATCCTACGGATGCATTTGAATATTCGCTTTTCCCTCACTCTGTTTGTGAGTGTAATGCAAAAGGAAATGACTACTAGTGTTACAGGGTGCGCTACGCCACGTACAGTACGGTGGCTTGCGGAACATATGTGTGATGTAAGTGTATTTGGTTACTGACAGATGCGCATAACAACTAGCGTTCTTCAGTTTAAAATTAGTAGCATCACAATTTTAGGATCAAGTCTTAAGACTAAATCAACCACTAGAACGTTCATAGGGTATTAATACAAGCTCGAAGACAGGTCATATGAAACGAACTTTTAAAACCGTATAGGCTTTCATATTGCAAAGTGTTTAGCTCCAAACTGAATTATGCCCAAATAGCTTTTAGATGTGGATTCAGTGCTGCTGCAAGAAATTGCTCATTGTTGTTATTAAAAAGTGAAGCAGTTTTCGGAAATGCAATTAAATTTGAAAGCTACCTGTTAAATATCCATGTTCAATACTCAGTTTCCCTTTTTCTAAATTTTTATTACTTCGCGAAATAGTTATCGCAAGATTACTGTACGCATAATTCTGTACCCAGTTTCGGGTACAGACACTGACTATGTGGTGTTTCTCTGTGAGCAGGGCGAGGTATACGCGCAGTTTTAGGCGCTTTGCCACGGTCCGCGCTGCTTCCCCTGTCGGAGGTTCGAGTGCTCCCTCGAGCATGGGTGTGTGTGTTGTCCTTAGCGTTAGTTAGTTTAAGTCAGAGTAAGTAGTGTGCAAGCCTAGGGGCCGAAGACTCAGCAGTTTGGTTCCATAGGAACTTACCACAAACTTTCGAATTCTCTGTGGATATTGCGAAAGGCATGGTCCTCACTTCTGGGTGCCAGGCTAATGAGAGCGCTGCCCGCGCTCAAAACATGCTGGAACTAGTTTTCGAATATCACTCTGGTGTGAGTGTGAAGAGGCAAAGACATATTTGGTGGTGAACAATGCTTGACGGCGAGCTGCTGTTTGGTAAGATGCTTCTTTTTTCTGGGATCACCCATACGCATAGGACACGTACAATATTATTTTATTAATCATTCTTGATATACTTGCTTTTCATGATTATATTATTGTTAATTCACACTGCAAAGTTACTATGGACCGAGCGACTTGTATCCCACGTGTCGCTACCAACTTATTGTTCTATTGTGAGACAGTTAGCGAGAAAGCTAAGTACATAACATGACTTAAGTCAATTAATTCGAGGAGTGTCTCAGGTAATTGAGTTAGTCTTCCCACCAGTTTAGTTAATTAAATCGTTTGTGACTTGCACGGAGACTTTGTGCATATAATGAGCACGTATTTGAATGTTACTTATCATGTGTCGTTTGTGCTCTAAGAGGACATGTATTACCCTATTGTATTACCCTGTCCAATCAATTTTTCAATTAATTTTCATGAAGTGGTATCTAAATATTATCCCTTCTTTTAGTTCCCTTCGTCATTTATTTATTATTTAAATTTATTAGCGAGACTGATGCTTTGCAACCATTGTAGAATCGCATAATGCAATATGCCACCTCTGTCTGTGCTTTTTGGTACGTTCCATTACTTTTGCATATTGCACATCAAAGATAGTTTCCACTATTCTGAATATTTCGTGTACCGTTCCTTGCTTGCATTTTTCAGTAAATGAGGTAAGTGAGACGCTGGTGCAACTTGCAGAGACGCATTGCTCAATTGTACAGACGTGTATGTCTTCAGTGTTTCATATTTGCCTGTTATTGTTCCCGATCGTGGTTCCAATCCCCACTGCACAGAGAACCGCTCAAGTAACTTTCATTTGTCATACTGCAATCAGATTAGTTAGCAGATTAATTAAAGAGGTCATAATTTTCTCTCTGTAGAGTGTATCTTTCCGAGTCAGAAAACTACTAGTCCAACTCTAAACCAAGCAGCCACCGTACAAACTGCTGTATAAATTTTTCCCTCGTAATTTCGAACGTGTGGCAGTTAAAAAATAGATGGTTCAGATCTCCGATTTACTCAATGCCACAGTCACAAAATGACGCTCTACTGATGATGATCCTTTACAGGCGACCAGGCAAACATCCACTTCCAAATTTCGTTCTCCAAACCGCAGTCGTTCGTTTTATCAAATCTTCAGATTGAGTGCTGACCTCTATAGTAGGTGGTACCCCAACATACTGCCTTCTCCGAGGTCATTACAGGTATGGTGGCAGCTCCATACTTGATCATTTCGTTGATAATTACTCATCTCCTTCTCGACTATTAGTTGTTCCTTAATTATCATCATTTGATGGTCGGTAGGGAAGAATTCACTCACCACAGTGAACTGAGATGTCACTTTTAGTTATTATATCTTTTGTCGAAACGTATAAAATTTCAGTAGCAAATTTTTGCCACGATATTTGAATAAAACTTCATTTTTAACAAACGATTCAATCTTAAGCGGCATCCCCAAGTTGCGAATTACTGTTAAGCATTTTTATTACATTTCGCTTGACACGCGACCTTAAAAATTAGCATACTACACTGTTTATCATCTGACAGCTTTTTAAGAACAACTTTCCACAGTCGCTTGCATTTGCGGACTCCACATTAACGACCTCTGTCCTGGGGCGTAGTCAAAAACAGTCCACCACAAAACTCACGGCTGAGCTCAGGGTCATTTAAAATCGCGTTGTCGCACCCGACAGATGTTTCATTTGATCTTGTATCGATCGATGTTCAACACCAATGAATTCAGAATGAGGAAGAAAACCCATTGTTTCCTTCTTCGTAAGAACTATGGCGATATCTATCGAGATTACGGAGGGTAATATTCAAAGACAACCTCGGCAGTTGGAATGGTATTAGCATCATAGTTCTGACGAGAGAGCGTCTAGCGTCTGACCAACTGCGCCAGTTCACAGACTGATGTGTGATGAAGACAGTGAAATTGTTTTCTATCTCTACCTGTAATACAGATTCTGTGAACTTATTCAAAGCAGTTTCATGAGAAAACAGCGTAGCCTGTCTTCCATTGGTTCTAGATTTATTTGACGCCTCTCTCGCATTCAGGAACACTGGGATTCAAATTACTGTTCTGAAATCGAGATTTAGTTATTCGTAGTTAACTAAACAGTTTAAGGCGAATGCTGGAAACGATGAGGTTGATTTCCTCTCTCTTCCTCGCCTATTATTAGCTCGAGCGTCGTTGTTGACCTTGTCTTCAGCTGAACGCTAAATCCTATTCTTCTTTCCTTTTTCATTCGATTTTGGTACGTTTGGTACCCTCGGCGCCTTCTTTGAGTATGTTACTATCTTAGTAACATTTTCAAAATGTTGCATTACCTCAAGCAAAAAGTACTCCGAGCACTGATTCACCACTTAGAGATCACAAATTTTTCTTAATAAATGCACTGCATCCTTCCAGAATTCTCGCAGGAAATCTTTTTACAATCACTGTCATTCATTCGTTCCTATGATGAGAGTCACCTTTCAATAAACTCTGTCCCTGTCGTTTCCTACAGAGATCACAATCATTTACCAACGATACCTTCCAGCAGAAAACCGAGTACATATTCGGTGTATTTATATAAGCGCCACCTCATTTAGTAAAAGTGATTTAAAGGAATATCTCAGATATGTCCAAAACAGCGTTGAAAAGTTCTCGGCGTAGTTGAGAAGGAATGAGTTTTCAGGTGAAAGCCCCCCTATTTTTCTATAGTGCTTCCCTTTACTTAAGTTCAATTTGAATTAAATTATTCTAATATGTATATTCAAGCTATAAATAAAATTTTTGAAGATCTATGAAGTACCCAAAAATCCTTCACCAGTCGGTTATTTCTTTATGTTTAATGAATCGATGGAGGATAGGCAGTACCGGATTTCGTGAATAGGATGGACATGTATTCCCTCTGCTACCTACAGGGTCCAGTTACATTAAATTGATCTTTTGCCAAAAGGGCGAATAGCCTTATTTTGCACCGCGGGCATGCAGGAAGTGTGTCAGGGAGGTTCTGAATGGTACCGACTGGGATGTG
The DNA here is from genome assembly GCF_023897955.1 of Schistocerca gregaria. NCBI lineage: Eukaryota > Metazoa > Arthropoda > Insecta > Orthoptera > Acrididae > Schistocerca > Schistocerca gregaria. The sequence continues at coordinate 480,831,156 of NC_064920.1, read as the reverse complement.
GAGTCATTACGACTGCATCTGCGCTAGGTTTCTGGATTAAGGATCCACGGCGCGCACAGCCCGATCAAGGTGGTCCCACAGATTGTCGATTACGTCTAAATTCGTGGAGTTTGGTGGTCAGGTGAGTACAGCATGCTCATCCTGATGCTCGGACGTACACCGCGAGCTGTGCGACGCGTTGCATTACCCTACCGATAGATACCATAGTGCCGTCCCCACTCAGCAGATGTCCAGTTTCGGTACTGGAGTGCAAATTCCAGCCTTCGTCACCGATGAACAGCATGGGTGCATGAACTAGGCACCTGCTGCCGAGACCCACCGTTCTCTGTAGTTGAGCAGACACTACAAATATCCCCTTGCTTCACCTGAGCGATCCGTTGCTCAACAGTTGCACGTTTCTTCGCCCGTACACGTCTCCATAGGTGTCGTTCACCCTTGACATCTGTGCCCAATAGTACGTCACCGTTGCCTCGGTGCTGGCTTTAGATCGCTGCATTTATCTATGTACTGTATACTTCAACCTCAGTGCCACGCAAATAGTTTACAAACTTAACCATTTCGGGAACGCTTCCAGCCTTGTCCCGAATTTCAATAATCATGCCCTTTTGACCGTCAGATAAATCGCTCCATCTCAGGTTTATGACAACGTCTGCACTGTTTTGCGAATTCCTCCGACAGGCTTTATACAGGGTGAGTCACTAACTATTGCCAGCAATAATAACTCCAGAAGTATGGTTCAAAAATGGTTCTAGTGGCTCTAAGCACTATGGGACTAAATATCTGAGGTCATCGGACCCCTAAACTTCGAACTACTTAAACCTACCTAACCTAAGGACATCACACGCATCCAAGTCCGAGGCTGGATTCGAACCTGCGACCGTAGCAGCAGCGTGGTTCCGGGCTGAAGCGCCTAGAACCCTTGGACGACAGCGGCCGGCTCCGGAAGTGTGATAGGAGCTGATAAGTTTGTGGGACAAAAGTTCCATGGGACAACGGGGCCATAATATGACGTTGGTATTTTGTTGCTACGTGGGGTCGGTTCAGAGATATGTAGGTCAACTTAGTTCTTTTTCAATGGTATGTTAAATTTTCGTACCTACTTTCTGATAGCGGCTATCGAGACGAATCCAATTATGTGTAACAGTAAGGTCTTTGAAGGACACAAAGGTGGTAAGAACGTCTATTTACAGTAGGTGTTTGAAGTGATGACTACTGGTATCAATGCAGTGGTGCAATCTTCCTCTCATGGGTTGAGTGGTATTCCTTATCACATCGGCACTTATCGGAACACGTGCTCTGACAGTTCTGTCTCGCATGCCTTCAGGTGGAGTTGGAACGTCTTTATAAACAATGTCTTTTACGAACCCCCACCAAAAAAATTCCAGAGGCGTCAAGTCTGGCGAACGAGCCGGCCACGGAACATCTACTCCGCGTCCAATCCAAAGATCTGGGAACTGTCTCTGCAACTCATTTCTAGCCATGAGCGAAAAATGTGCCGGACACCCATCGTGCTGATACCACATTCTGTTCCTTGTTCCTGAACATATTTCTTACAATAAGGGACGTAATGTTCCTTGCAGGAATGTGGTGTACTTCCTACCATTAAGATTTCCTTCGAAAAAATAGAGGCGTGTAATTCTGTCCTCCAGATTCCCACCTCAAACATTCACCGACCACGGATTTTGGTGTGCAACTTGCCGCAGCCAACACGGATTTTCAGCTGCCCAATAATGCATATTATGCATATTAGCATTTCCATGGCTCGTGAAAGTAGCTTCCTAAGTAAATAAAATCAAATTAATAAATGTGTCATCTCTCTGAACCTGAAGTAGAGGCTATCGGCAGAAGTCAGTTAATTCTTGGTGGAGACTGATATGGTAAGGATGATATTTATGGCGATGCAGAACACGAACAACACTACTCTGGCTCATGCCATATTTCCTTGCGATTTGACGCGAACTAACACCAGGATCTCGAACCACAGTGGCATGAGTATCAATTCCCGTTTCCTCGTTAGTAACTTTCCTATGCGTTAAAGATCTAGTTCTTCACAGTTTATCAGACACATATTTAAATGCTCGACGTGTAGGGTGAGTACGTTGAGGATATCTTTTAGCGTATAAGTCTCTAGCTCTCACATAATTTCTTGTGCATTCTCCGTAAATGAGAAGCATATAGACTTGTTCTTCGGAGGAATACATCATTCAAATTCCTTTCATTCGATGATACTGGTCTTACCGTGCCTATTAGTGTTGTACTGCGAAACCGTCGAATAGTGTTTACATGTCAATGGCACGTTATACGGATACGGCGTATTCGGGTAATATTTACTATCTGCACGATGTACGAGAGAGACTTGTCAGAGCACGTGCTTCGGTAAGTGCCGATTCGATGAGGAATACCACTCAATTCATGATAAGAAGATTGCAGCAATGCGTTGGTACCAGTGGTCATCACTTCGAACACCTTCTGTAAATGAACGTTCATGCCACCTTTTTGATTTTCGTTGACCTTCAAAGACCTTACTGCTACACGTCATTGCATTTGTCTCGATAGCTGCTATCAGAAAATCAGTACCAAACTACAGCATCCCTTTAAAAAGAAAACAAAGTTGACCTTCAAATCTCTGACGCGACCCCACGTAGCAATAAGAAAACCAACGTCATGTTATGGCCCCCATTGTCACATGCAACATTTGTCTCACATACGTTTCGGCTACTGTCATATTTTCGGAGTTATTCAAGGTGGCAATAGTTAGTGACTCACCCTGTATACCCCTATACCCCCCACTGCTGACCGTGAGTGGCTTTTGCAAGTTGCCGTCGAACATGGGCGGTGATCACATTAATGAGATTGGACCGTGTATAAGAATCACTTCTTAGTTATAAAATTATTTTCGTTTTAAAAAGATGTTTTTAATAGTTAACCTAAATAAAAAGCAAACTACATTACCAACACGAAATACGAACACAACATAACGGACGTAATGTAATGCCAAATAGTTACCCAAAGCAATGTGCTCAGCCATCAAAATGGCAAAGAATCCACGCGATGTCCTACAGTCGATGTTGGTATACAAACTACAGTCGAAGTGCTGCTGTTCGTGATTGTGTGACAAAACGTCGATGCACTTAGGTGGAGAAATACCTGTGCAGAGCTACAACGTTTATCAAATAATAAAGTGAGAAAGGCCTAGTATTTTACAGATTTGTTCTCGTATATTTATTAGGAAACGAAAATAAAAGCTGATAAATTAAAACAGGATAAAAAATACGTGTGCAGGTTATCGATGGGAGTTAAAAATTTCAGTTTAATTTATAAGCTTACTAAGTATTTAAAGTCAAGATTTAAAATATTGTTAACACATGGCTATTGTTGCAAAACAGTATTAATTAAAAAGAGTCGTTAAAAGGAACAGGAAATTATGTAGACCTTGGAGTTTCGTTATTGTGCAAATATTTGACCGACGTAAGGAAAACAAAATCTGAAGCAATCTTCGTGCTAGAGCAAACATTTTTAAGCTTACCGTCGTACCGAAGAGCCGAAGGATCAAAGTGCTGATTTGTGCTATCCATCGACAACGAAGTCATTGAGCCCGTTCTACCCAAGAGCCTTACTGCTCGTTATGGGTGCTCTTCACATCAGTCGCGAGTTGGACAGTGACTAAGCCCAGATGATGTGGTAAAAAATAGCTCTGAGCACTATGCGACTCAATGTCTGAGGTCATCAGTCGCCTAGAACTTCGATCTACTTAAACCTAAGGACATCACACACATCCATGCCGAGGCAAGATTCGAACCTGCGACCGTAGCGGTCGCTCAGTTCCAGACTGTAGCGCCTAGAACCGCGCAGCCACTCCGTCCGGCGATGTGATACAATTTTCACTATTCTGCGGACGGGTCGTGGGGACTGTGTCGTCGCTTGCTCGCATCGGAAGTTGACCTGTTATAGCCTAGTTCAGTCCTACTATGTTAACGCATTTTCTGCTTTTGTGTCTTCTTAATCTTTATTTTGCTATCTGCGTTGTTTCCTGACACCGGGCCTGGTAACTTGCCCGTAGTATTTTCCACAAAAACACGAAATATCTGAGAGCAAAAAGAAAAAAAAATTACCTTTTACAATACCTGTACAACGAAACAGCACACTCTATGCAAAAAGAAGAACGTTAATATTTAAATGTTCCTTATTAACCATTTTTAACACTGAGAACAAGAGATCTATTGAACGAAAAAACATAATTTTCGCCGGTATTTCGCACTTAGAAAGAACACGAAAGACGAAGAAAGAAGGCTATACTTGTATACTTGCTGTAGTCTAAATAGTGTATGATGGATGTGGAAGTATACATTTCTTCGAGCAAATAAGTGCATATTTTTGACGAAACTTTTCCTGTTGCTCCAGTTCTCAGGAATATGCAGAGTTTACAATATGACCTTTGAGACGAGGGCGCTACGGTCACCGGTTCGAATCCTGCCTCGGGCATGGATGTGAGTGATGTCCTTAGGTTAGTTCGGTTTAAGTAGTTCTAAGTTATAGGAGACTGATGACCTGAGAAGTTAAGTCCCATAGTGCTCAGAGCCATTTGAACCATTTTTTTTGAGACGAGGGATTACTACGAATCTTTATTTTGCCAATAATAAACGTCACTATTATTGCTTGTTCCTACATTCTGTTACTGTATTTCGATTTTTTCATAAAGAGGTCTGGGCCCTCAGAAGCTCACATGACAGCGTTCAGGTGCCAAACTGGACAGCAGAGAGCGCTAACAATAGTCACAGTCCCGTCGCAACGTGTAAACGAAACGACCATACGTGACAGCGGCGATGTAGTACAGAAATGGAACGCCACCGGTGCTGCAGAAGACTTTTCCCGCAAGTAGCCGATTGAGACAAGAAAGTTGTTCGTCTAAAAGGGGATTTAGAGACGTCGCTCATCGCTGGTAAGGACAAGTCAAAGATAATAAATAGTTCGTGCTTTTTTCAACGAAATCACAGCGGAATTCGCTTTAATCGAGCAAACACATACGCTCCTCGCGAAAAGGAACCCAGAGTGTTAGAAAGTGCACGATCTTGGTTGATAACCAACAGCTGGCACAGGCCTCATTCACGGAATGGAAGGAATAGGAGGAGCTCATAATCTTTACCATGAGGAGAGGTATTTAAGGAACACACTGGGCAATAGGGTGAAAACGAAACTTCCTATTTGATATAAAAATGTCAGAGGCCACAGCTAAATCGACACGATACAGTGAGAAGCGCAAGAGATGACTAGGCAGTGCTGGGCGAGCGAGTGCGCGGCGTGGGCGTGGCCAGGAGCGTGGTGGGCGTGGCCAGCGGTGCGGGTTCCACTTTGCAGGGGGCGGGCGTGTACGCTTCGCGGCCGCCCCTGCATTATTGAGGCGAGTGCGCTTAACGCATGGCTTGGCGAGGACTAATTACGGGCAGGGTGAATGTTTCAGGAGCTGCAACGGCCGGATAATGCCCGCCGCTCCGTTCCAGTTAGCGTCTCGCCCCCGCGGTAAACAACGGGCCGGCCTCAGGAGCCGAGGTCACAGCCCGGCCGGCAGTCAGCCGGCTGCTGCATTAACCCGGACTGGCAGCGCAACCACCTCAACAGCTGCTTACAATATTAGGCCAAATTCGAGTACCTGGAAAACGCTGCAAGACATACATCCAACAGCAAGGCTCACTGCACAAAGTATTAGTGACGCTGCGGCAACGCGGGGGTGAGGAGGTGAGTGAATGGTGATATTTGGGGTGGAGCAATAGGCCACTGACAGTCGAGTCTGTGAACGTGAAATTAATTTAAATTAACAAGACTGATAGTATAATTTATCCCTTGCATTAACAAATCGGACCTCTCTGCCTACTTATAGGAAAGATGCACAAACAAATAGGACTTCTTAGCCAACTTGCAGGAGAGATTTTGGTGGTGGTGGATTTCCTTTTTCCCATGATCTGCGAGGGAGTCCGCCCATTTAGCTGAGTGGTCAGCGGATTTAACTTCTATGCAGAGGTCCCGGGTTCGATTCCCGACCAGGTCGGAGATATTATCGACTCAAAGAATGGGTGTTTTTTCGTCCTCATCATTTTCCATCATCATCGACACGCACGTGGCCCGTGTGGCGTCCACTGAAAAGACTTGCAACTCCGCAGTCGAACTTCTTCAGATGGGGAACCCCTGCCGTCAATGCCATACGACCATTTCACTTGCAAGGGATAAGGTATCTCTTTCGTGTCACCGTTACCCAATACAACAAAAAGTCATAGGCTATTTATAAGACTAAAGTAATAAAAATGACTTTATTGATGCCTTCAGCATTGAGAACACGCTTGAGATTCTTCTACAGTATCAGTATACATTATACTGACGTTATCAACTAGCTGCCGCCGAAAGATATCTTGAAATGGTTCGGATGGCTCTGAGCACTATGGGACTTAAATTCTGAGGTCATCAGTCCCCTAGAACTTAGAACTACTTAAACCTAACTAACCTAAGAACATGACAAACATCCATGCCAGGTGCAGGAATCGAACCTGCGACCGTTGCGGTCGCGCGGTTCCAGACTGTAGCGCCTAGAACCGCTCGGCCATCCAGGCCGGCAGATATGTTGAAACTAAATGGAGCAATGTACTGCAGCGTATATACACACGTTTTACGGAAAGTCTAGAAAGAACACCTATTCGTCTACAGTCAGTTACTCCAAGAAGTAATTTAACAAGGGTCTAACCTGGAATGAGGGGACTTTTTTTTTTTTAACAACGAGACGCTGGCGGATATATAGCTCCACTGCTCAAATTTTTCAGTTTGGTGGCTCTCCTACCATCTGCATCAATTTCTAATTCAAGTGCAGCTCACCCGAAGCAGCCACTCGTAACTGTTGCCTGTCCGAGCCAACAATGGCGAAGCATCTCACACAAGTAACTATACATGGCCACAGAGCGCGGAATGCAGTGGACTCGCCAAGGCGCCGGGCTGTCAGGAAATCTGATGTTCCTTCACATTGGCGCCTTTTTTATGGAATCAGGTCTCTAAACGTAGCCTTCCCAAGCTTATTCGGAACATAATCGTTGAGTGAAGTAAATGTACCATCGAAGTTCCTCTTTGTACGGATTTCACAATGCTGTAAAATGTGTTCGTATCTTTCAGCATTTTCCGTTTCCGCAAGCGCCGTAAGGGGACGACATACTAACAATGGAAAACACTCTCATAACGTAACACCACCTCCTGTGTACTTCAGTACTGGCACTACACATTGTGGTAAGTATGTTCTCCGGACACTCGCCAAACCCAAACCGTTCCATAGAAGTGCCACAGGGTATAGCATGGTACTTCACTCTTAATCACTCATTTCTGGTCAAACAATGTTCAGTGCTGTAAGTCTTTACAGTACCTCAATCATTGCCTAGTACTGACTATAGAAATGTGTCGCACATGAGAAGCTACTCGAACAATACTCCCCATTTTTTTTTAACTCCGTACGCACAGTCATTCTGCTAGCTGGACTGCTGGGAGCACTTTCTGTCTCTCAAGCGATTCCTGCCGCTGATAGCATGCAGTTTTTCACTATCACCATCCGTAATTCTCGGCGGTACCTGCCTGTGAGTACTTGAGATGTACCTGGTATTGGTTTAGATGTTCCGACGGGACACCACTCATATCTACAGCTCTATCGGCGCGACAGCTGTTTCATGAAAAAATTCTATTGCGAATGCACTAGCAAGGCCCGAACTCCTGTTGGAATTAAATATCTGTCAGTACGTGGTTAATGGGCGGGGCTCGTTGCGGTATGGTGAGCGGGAAATTGGGAATATGACCTGAAGGAAAGTGTGTCGAGACCGCCGAGGAGGTTAAGGCAGCCGTTCTGGAGACGCAAAGCATCTATGTCCGAGTACCGGTCCGGTACAAGTTTTCAACTCTCGTCACTCCATCGCCGAAATGCCCTGTGTGATTTTAAGTCACTATTTCCTTCCTATCTCTTTTCCATTCCCTTTCCTTTCCACTCTCTTCATCCCAGTTATTCATATATGGGTCAGTTGTTTCATCACGAGTGGCGTCCTGTCGTACACGTCCTTCAGAATAGACACCTCTCACATCAACAATAACTACCACCTCCTTCTACATTGGCTGGTCCGTCTTTCATGATATCTAGTGGTTAGTACTGCATTGCATAGGGGTGTCCAAACACTTATGATCAGGTAGTGTATTCAAGAGCAGATGGGTAGATCGTACAGTTAATCAAGAGTTATTGAGCCGAATTTGGCATAAGCGAAATTTATGAAACAACTTGTCTAAAACTAGGTTGATAGGACACATCCTGAGGCTTCAAGGAATCGTCAGTTTTGTAGTAAAAGAAGCCTATAGGACCAAGGCTTGACCCCTGTCAGCGTGCTCTAATTCATGTAGGTTGCACTAGTTACGTAGAGACGGAGAGACTAGCACCGAACAGACCAGCGAGTGGACCTAAGTGAAAGTAGTCTTCGTACAACAACAACAACATTTCGTCATCGTAGATACGCAACTGAGTAATTAAAAAGTTATTTTCACAGTCTGATAATTCAGTGATCATTGCCAGCTTTGAGTATGTACAAATCGTGACCAGTAAAGATAATTTAAATAAAGCAACACCGGAAATGACATACACCAAAAGAAAACCTACAACACAGCTTCAAACTGTTACTGAGAAATTTTAAAACCACACGACATATTAGTAAGTTGAGAGACAGATGCCACGTGCACGAAAATGAAAGAGACTTTTAGTAAACAGAGAAGCAGTTGTACGAATATCAAAAGCTCAGATGGCAAGTCAGTACTATAAAAGGAAGGGAAAACTGGAAGGCGGAAAAATTTATAGAAGGATTATACATGGGAAAGGGATTCTAAGGCAATATAATAGAAATGGAAGAGTAAGCAGATGAAGATGGGTTGTGCACTGTGATACTGCAAGGAGAATCTGATTGAGCAAGGTCCCTATGTAGACGACAGTCCCCAAGAATTACTGCAATGTTTTGGAAAACCAGCTACTACAAAACTATTTCCACTCGGTATGGAAGATGTATCAAACAGTCGATATGCTTTCAGACCTTAAGAAAAAAATTATTCCAGTTCTACAAAAAAATGGCAAATACTGATAGTTGCAAAATAGTGTCAAGTATCAGTGTAATAAGTCATGTTTGTAACATTTACAGAAGAAAAGGAAAACTGTTAGAAGCTAATCTTAAGGAAGAGTTTGGGTCCCCGAGAAAGATGCGAACATCTGAAGCAATACAGTCCCTGCGACATATCTTACAATATAGGTTAAGGAAAGGTAAGGAAATGCATTTATAACTTTCGAAAGTCTGGAGAAAGCTTTTGTCAATGTCTAATGGAATACACTCTTTGAAATTCTGAAGGTAGCAGGGGTAAAATACAGGACGCGAAACAATGCTTACAGCTTTTTCATAAACCACGTTGTAGTTATAACAGTAGATAGACATGAACGGGAAGCATTGATTAAAAAGCGTGTGAGACAGGTTTGTGACCTATTTCCAGTGTCACTAAATCTCTACATTGGGCAAGTAGTAAAGGACGTAGGAGAAATTTGGAAAAGAAACTAGACTTCTAAGAGAAGGAAAAAAAGTTTGCACTTGCCGATAATATTGTAGTTCTGCAAGCGGCGGCAATGGACTTCCAAGATCTGTCGAACGGACTGAATAGTATCTTAAAAAGAGATTATAAAATGAACATCAACAAATGTTAATCAGTAGTAATGGAATCTATGCGAATTAAATCAGGAAATGCTCACGTTATTATATTAATAAAATTGCTATTTATGCAGTGAAATAACTGATTACTTCGAAAGCACAGAAGATACAAACAGCCGACTCGCTATATCAAAAGAACAATAATTTCTTCAATTTCTAATATAAATTTAAATGTGAGTTATTTTTTCTGATGGTACTGTCTGGAGTAAAGCGTTGTACAGAAGTGAAGCAACGACCACACGCAGTCCAGACAAGAAGATTGCAGAAGACTCTGAAATTCTGTGTTACAGAAGAATTCTGAAAAATTACGGGGTTAGACCGCGTAAATAACTATGAGGTGCTGAATCGAATTCGTGAGCAAAGAAGTGAAAGGCTCAATTCGATTTAAAAAGAGGGATTGATTGACTGGACGTTTTCTAAAGCATCAAGACATTTTCAGTTTGGTAGTTGAGGCAAATATTCAGAATAGAAATTGTATCCTGGAGCCAAAGGGATAAATACAGCAAAAAGGTTTACATGCGTGTAGGCTGCACTAGTTATTCAGACATGGAGATGCTGCACAGGATAGAGTAACAAGGACTGAAGACCACACCAATCACCATCGCTTTTTTACAGCACTGCACTGGTAAAATTGTGGTGAGACAATGTACCTAAATGTTCATGAAACATCTACATTGCCAGGCAAAAAAGAAAAAGAAAATGGCATCCAGAAGGGAACGTTGAAACGAAATGATATCTCACGTACCGTATTGAGAGAGTCGAGTGAAGTTTACAAAGGACTTAGCAGGATGGGCCTATTTATCGGCGTTATGTTGGACCCATTTGTACTAGAGGTATGCACTACTGTTGAGAATGGTGCCATAAATCTGCTGTATGCTCTCCTGAGATAAGATCGTCGACAACTGTTGTAAATGGTCGTTGATAGCTTGGATACTGGCACGGGACAGAGTTGACGTCCAAGCTGATCTTACATGTGTTCTACGTGACACATACACTGTGTGATCAAATGTATCCGGACACCTGGCTGAAAATGACTTACAAGTTCGTGGTGCCCTCCATCGGTAACGCTGGAATTTAATATGGTGTTAGCCCACCGTTGGCCTTGACGTCAGCTATCACTTTCGCAGGCATACGTTCAATCAGGTGCTGGAAGGTTTCTTGGGGAATGGCAGCCCATTCTTCTCGGAGTGCTGACTGAGGAGAGGCATCGAAGTCGGCCTGTGAGGCACGAATTCGGCGTTCGGAAATATCCCAAACGTTGTCTATAGGATTCAGGCCATGATTCGCTGCAGGCCAGTCCATTACAGGGATGTTATTGTCGTGTAACCACTCCGCCGCAGGCCGTGCATTATGAACAGGTGCTCGATCGTGTTGAAAGGTGCAATCGCCTTCCCTGAAACGCTCTTCAACAGTAGGAAGCAATAAGGTGCTAAAAACATTAATGTAGGCTTGTGCTGTGATAGTGCTATGCAAAACAACAAGAAATAACACAACATGAAAAACCCGATCACACCATAACACCATCGCCTCCGAAATTTACTGTTGGAACTACACACGCTGGCAGGCGATATTCACAGGGCATTTGCTATACCTTCCCCCGCCATCGGATCGCCACATTGTGTACGTGATTCATCACTCCACACAACGTTTTTCCACTGTTCAATTGTCCAATTTTTACGCTCCTTGCATTAACCGAGCCGTCGTTTGGCATTTACCGACGTGATGAGTCGCTTATGAGCAGCTGCTCGACCATGAAATCCAAGTTTTCTCACCTCCCGCCTAACTGTCGTAGTACTTGCAGTGGATCCTGATGAAGTTTCAAACTCCCATGTGATGGACTGTATAGAAGTCTGCCTTTAACACATTACGACCCTCTTAAAATGTCTGCGCTCTTTTTCAGTCAACAGAAGACGTCGGTCCGTACGCTTTTGTGCTGCACGTGTAGCTTCACGTTTCTACTTCACTATTACATCGGAAATAGTGGATTTGGGGATATATAGGAGTGTAGAAATCTCGCTTAGAGACATATGACACAAGTGACACCCAATCACCTAATCAAGTTCGAAGTCAGTGAGTTCCGCGTAGCGCCCCATTCTGCTCTCTCACTATGTATAATGACTACTGATGTCGCTGACATGGAGTACCTGCCAGTACGTGGCAGGACATTGCACCTAATATGAAAAACGTATATTTTTAGTGGTGTCCAGATACTTTTGAATTCATATTATATCTGGGGATCTTGCTGGCCATAGGAGTATCTTAACAGCCTGCAGACACTTTATATAGAATATACCATGTATGGACGACCATTGTCATGTTGGATAATCGCTCCACGATACTGCCACCAGAGACGTAACACACGACGACGCAGCTTGACCGTTACGTACCGTTGTGCCGTCAGAGATCCCTCAATTACCGCCAGCCGTGACCTGAAGCCATATCCAACGGCTCCACATATCACAATGCCAAAAGTAACATCGCTTTGTCTCTCCAAAACATTGGAATAAATGGACCTCTACCTTTCTGGTCGTCACCATACTTGACTACATATCGACGCTACCCATCAACAGTCCATGTTTCCCTTTCACAACAGACCTTCAAACGCAGCCATTCGTGTTGTGGTGTTAACGCAACCTTCGCAAGGGACGATAATTGCCTAGCCCGACTGCTGCTTGCTTCGGACTGTTTGTGTGGAATGACACTGAATGTTGCAGGGAGTTTGTAACTTGCTCTCAGATGGCAGACACATATGTGAAGGGGCTAGGATGTGCTTGGTGCACAATAAGGCGGTCCTCCTTTTTGGTTTTCGGAGGTCATCGATATGAAATTTGGCGACACCTATGTTTGTGCACACGTTCCAATACAATCAGACATCGGAACACTGTCGCATCCACATGCGCCATAAATCTGGATATTGCACGATTCGACAGGCCGCCAACTGCTGACCCACAAAGAGACCACTTTCAAACTCTTTCAGTGCTGATAACTCTGTCACCCAAGAGTATGCAGCATCTCCGTGTTCTTAACAGACCTTAACCAACATCAGAAGCTGTTCACGCCCTTTATATACCCTCCTCGGCCTGGTAACAAAATTGTACTCAAACAAGATTAATACACTTTTGCATGCGCTCTACCTGTCACAGAGAATTGCAACTCTCACAGGTTACTTATCCGCCAATAGGGTGTACGTGCACGAAGTTAAATTGACATCGGACTATGTCTTCTAGGTTTTAACTTTGTCAGCCATTAAATATATTTATTGAAGTCGGTGTTTGTATGTGTATATCTTACATGTGTGAACATATGAACAAAAAACTTACCCTCCTTAAACCCCTCTTAAACCACAGGATAGACTCAAAGAAACATGGTACACACATCAATTAGCATCTGGAAGGCCGCGGTGGGGAGAGGTAAGAACCACTCACATCCAAAAAGAGGCATAGGTGGGTGTAAAATAGTATGAAGCATAGCACAGGAACGTTTGGAGTAATTCCATCAAATTTTGGGAGTGTGTGACTGATTAGTCGACAAAAGGTTTGTATAAAAAGTCATGACAGAATATTCCCCTGTCACCAGTAGTGGTGCGGAGCTGAGAAATCTTGACATGTACAAATAGTACCGAATCCCTAGTTTTCGGCTACTCTATGTTCATTGGTGACTGTCGTTATCTCCTTTATGTCACGTTGGTGGCGTGTGGAATGCAAGGACAGTGACACATCAGCATATCTCCGTAACTCCTGAAGCAATTACTACCAAAGTTGGCACTCGCATCACCTGCTGTCTGAAAAAAAAATAATGTGACAATAAGACACCACCAGTAACCTGTGGCTGTGAGTGGGCTGAAAGCGGGTGACATAAATCCTAAGTCATTAACGTTTCAAGGAATTCCAACCAAAACTGATATATACCTTACTCATTATTTGTATAAAAGTACTTACGATGTAAGACACTGCTACTACCCCTACGCGTAAGAATGCTCATGAGAGATGGTGACAGATAAACATCTTGCTCATGGCCGTTAAGAGCATCTGTATTTTCAGATGATTAAATAAGAGAGCAGCCAGATGCCATAAGTTAATTTACTTAAAAGTTGACCTGAATTTCGATACCACTCTATCTTATTCTCAAGAACATGCTGTTATTTTGGTCGCATTAAAACAAATTACGTGAATCACAAGCTAACTAGCTCGAATCGCATGCAGTAATCACAATTGAAATATCCATTGAAAGTGTATAAATGAGATTGGTATTGGTACTGAACAGAAGCAAACATCGAACTGTTGCCTGTGTTCAATAGCAATTCCTGTTTCATTTTTAGGTTTTAATTAAAGTCATTGCATGTGATTTGAGCTGATTAGTTCAAGATTCATCTAACGTGTTTTAATGTAACATTTGTAAGAAAATGTACTTCTGAAAACGATATTGACAATAGTACTGGACCCTAAGCCAAGTTTTAAATAAACACACTTCTGGCAACCGGTGGCAGTTTATTTCATCAACTGAACACATAAAAATGTTCGAAACAACCTTTTGCCTGTCTTTTACCCTTTACTTCAGGATTCAGATGAAACTGCTAGGCAAAATTCGCTACAGACCGAATGGAAGTTGTGTAACAATATGTGTCAATACATGCTTGTATTCTATATATATATATATATATATATATATATATATATATATATATATATATATATATATATATGTGGGGGGGGGGATTACTGCTTCATACAGTTAAATTACAATAGAAGCAGAACAAATGAATTAAAATTGATGCGACGGCCGAAATTCAAACCTGGGTCTTCTTGCTCAGGAGGCACAAATGCTAACCATTAACCACCACATCACTATGGTTAACATTGCTGCACCAGCCAGGTCGAGTGACCCCCCAAACACAAACTTCAATTCATATCATCAGTTTATTATCCCCATACATTGTCGCTATTGCCAGGGCTCTCCAGCAATAATTTCAAATAGTGTTACTCTGAACTACAACATCTGTTACGTTAATTTTTGCTCCAACTTAGGACAAACTTTTAAGTAGTTTTAACATAGTTATTAACCAGAAAATCCTCCCTCGTTAGCAGTGGAGAACACCTCCGCTCAAGGGCAGGGTTGACACAGGGTATCATCCCTACGGCTACGGTTCTGAGTCTGCGTCGTGAGGTGGGGTGGGACGCAGCAGGTGTTCACAACTCCTGTAATCGCTGCAACCTGGGAGAGCGCCCCGAGTTGGGCGAACAGTAAACGCAGCGGCTCCGGCGCCGCTATCCGTCTACACTCGGCAAATCCTTAAGACAGCAAGATCAACGAGTGGGCGCCCAAAGCAAACACTGGCCAGATTACGCAGTATGAGGTCGAGGGGACAGGACGCTAGCGACGGGAAACGCATGACCCCACATCTACGCCTGCAGCCTTAAAGGTCATCCCACCCCCGCTTCTAGTGAGAGAAGCTCTGGGCTGTATGGTATAATACATGACGCAAACACCTTCCAAAGCTAGCATACAAATACTCGAGTCTCTCCTGACCTCTGGTATACGTTGAGTACAGTTTATCTTACGCGAGATTACGTGCAGTACAGAAAAAATCGTCAATGCAGACGAAGAATGGTGTGGTTACCTAACGGCTGTTGGTTGTATGTAACATCACTGAAGTTTTTATGTGGAGATCACAACACAGCTTACCCAGAAAACGTTCTCATACAGTTTATCGCCAACTCTGGGACTATGAAAAAGATAAGCGATTTGCGTTGCGGATATGATATCATACGAACAGACCGAACAACCAGTTGGCTCTTGTGCACAGTCTGCAGGACGAATGGTAACGCTATGGAGTCAAGACAACAGAGTGGCAGTAAGAGCAGGCCCGGATCCTTCCATAGGCACTACACCGAGAGCATGTCAGAGGACTGCTCCGCTAGCTCCAACGAGTAGACGGCTGTCAACAGCTGAGATAAGGCTGGAGATTACAGGGACACCAGTAAGTTTCAGGAATATATTACTCGAAGCTGGGTTGAGACCCCGAGTTCTCGTGGACACTTGCTTCTGACGTTGCACCTCAGATAACAGAGACTAGTACGGTGCAGAGTCAGAGGCCAATAAGACATTGTGTGGTATCCTATGGCGTTCAACAATGCGTCTCGCCTGTCGAAGTGAGACTGAAAACAATACGTCCGAATGAAAGGTGACAGAAAGCATCTATACTCGAGACGCGTTCCTTTCCACCCCCTGCAATAAGGCTATCGAAAGCAACAGGACATGACACTGGGATTGATATTGTAATTGTTGTCGAAAGAATGGATTCTCAACAGATTCTACCAATGATGATAAACCCAAATTTCATACATATCATGGGTAGGGTAGCAAATGGTATATTCCAACAGGACAATGCAAGATCCCACATTGCTGGTCATATCACAGATGCCTTGAGGAAAGTACGTACCTTTGACTGGCCTGCCCGATCCCTTGAATTGTCGCTCACAGATCATGTATAGGATGCTACAAGAAGATTTATTGTTTCAAACCACACAGCAGTCAGCAGTCAGCAGTCTGCATGAACTGACATAGCATGTGTTTCAGAAATGTAAAGAAATTCCTAAGCTTTATCTTAGCAGGCTGTCCGCTTCCCAACTACAGCAAATACACGATTGTATTCATGGCATGAGCGTCACATCTCATACTGATGTTGATGACAGACGTCAGTCGCGGATGGAATGAACGTTAAATCATTCAGTATCCGTTATGCGATGAACATACCCAAAAAGTTAGGTAATGCTTCGTGATGTAACACTTTCCTTTTCTGTCAGTGCGGTAAAGTCATTAACTCAACATTCATATCGACCTTATAGAAAAACTCAGCCCGTTCTTGCTTAACCTCTTTTCAAAGCGGACTCACAATCAATTTCGCACCGTTTGTCCTAGGCATTCTTTCCTAATGACTCATCTCGACTTAATATTAAATCATAATCCAAATAATTATTTAGTCATTTTGAACGTTTCCTCTGATTACTTGTGAGTGGGATGTTTCTTGATTGACGTGTCTTTTCTCCCCGTCTTGTAATAACTGTCTTATGTTCATACACTTTTACCCCCGATTTCAGTCTCTTTTAAGGTTCTTCAATTTTGTGAGCTTCATTATTAAAGTATTCGTGGGTCTTTCCTCAAAACATACACGTTTTATTGTGTCTGTAGTCGACTCTTATTTAAACGGAGTTGTGCTATTCCTTCCGTCCTCAATCTCCAACCATGCCTGATCTACTCCACTGCCGGCCAGAGTGGCCCAGCGGTTCTAGGCGCTCCGTCCGGAACCGCGCGACTGCTACGGTCGCAGGTTCGAAACCTGCCTTGGGCATGGATGTGTGTGATGTCCTTAGGTTAGTTAGGTTTAAATAGTTCTAAGTTATAGGGGACTGATGACCACAGATGTTAAGTCCCATAGTGCTCAGAGCCATTTTTGTAATTTCAATAATTTAACATGAACATCTTCTATACCTTATTTTTTGCATACTCTTAGTGGAAATTGCTCACAGACCTTTTAAAAAGTATGATTACAGATAACTGCCTACAAACCAATTATTGTCAAAAATGTTCAAATGTGTTTGAATTCCTAAGGGACAAAACTGCCGAGGTCATCGGTCACTAGAATTACACACTACTTAAACTAACTTACGCTAAAAGCCACACACACGCCCATGCCCGAGGGAGGACTCGAACCTCAGGCTTGAAGGGCCGCGTAATCCGTGATATGGCGCCTCAAACCGAGCACTCACTAAGAACGGCCAGTTATTATCGTCCATGAAAATTTCATGGGCAGTTGATTCTAAAACTGTAAAGAAGTAAAGTAGTGAACTGACAGTGTAAATTGTGCAAGGCCTTTAACAATTATAAGATATAGCAATGGGACTAGTATGGAATCTTCGAGGACAACACACACGATAATTTCCCAATTTAAATAAAATTGTAGAATTAGTCATTGGTCTTATAAAATGATGTACTTTGTCTTAAGTTAAAGATGTATAACCTGAAACATTTTGCAGCATCGCATGTAATGCCATAATAGCTTAAAGTATTTGGAAAGAGAATAATAATACATTCAAACGTCTCTGACGAGTCACGCAAAGTACCGATACGCTTTAGTTTCTTGTAAATACACTGAATGTAGCATTCAGCTTTCCACAACGTTTTAGATACTGAATAAATAAAAGAGTGCCATAATGTTAATTACTTCTAAGCGATCACAGAGGGGAAAGGCGTCGTTATATAGGACGGAACTACGGAGAAAGAGAACTGCCTGATCAGTTTATTCACATCCCCTCTTTTATCAAGTTCATCTTTTACCGAAATGATGTGGAAGGATTCAGTTTACAGGTATACATGAAAAATGAGAACTGTTCGCATTAATCAAGACGTATACAATAGCCCTACTCATGTCACTTAACCTATAAACTAGTTTTTTTATTTTATTTCGGGATAGTCATCCTTCAAAAGAAATTCTTCCATGGGACAGAAGGAGTTCTCCAGGAGAAATGATTTTGGGTTACATTTAAAACCTGCTTTGCTACCTGTCAGACATCTTATGTTATTGAGCAGTGAGACCAAGAATTTTTGTTGCTGCGTACTGAACTTCTTTCTGAGCCACTGACAGTTACAAATGCGGATAATAAAGGTTATTTTTACCTCATCTGTTGTAGGTATGGGTATCACAATTCTATTCAAATAGTGGTGCGTTATTTATTACGAATTTCATTAGCGAATATTTGTATTATGACGATCAAAAGATACCTACATATCGATTGCAGGTGAATATCACGTATTATTACTACTACTCGCTTGTGTACAAAAAATACGCTCTTTATAAGTCATGTTTTACCCTAGAAAACTATACCATAAGACATGGAAATACGCAAAATATGTGAGGAAGTTTATTTTTTGTGACTAGCAGTTATACGAAAAGAAAAAGTAACTGTGTGAGAAGCTGAGAAATATTCCCCTTCTAATTTAAGTTATCATCAATATGTACACGCAGATATTTGGAACTTTCTAATCTATTAATTGTTAGTCTCGCACTATTTATTGAACAGAATTGAATATGGCAAGTTTCCACGAGATTTACGGAGATTCTCTATGCAGAGAATTACTTGGTAATTCTTTGAAAAACATCATTGATTGACTCTTTTCTTGCTTTCCCTTTAATGGGATTTATTATAAACTAGTATCATCTGCAGAACTACCAATTCCGTTTGTTAACTGATAAGTGGAATATCATTCGGAACAAGCTACTTCCGTAAGAGCATGAAAAAATTTTGCGGGACACAGAGGATGTTCCACAGAACAATTTTGATTTCTGTAACCTTTGGTCGGAGAAGCCAGCTAAGGAAAACAGTGAAGTAAACTTGTCTACCGCTTTGTCTAGCATTACTGTCTTCCAGCTTATTTACACCTAATATGCATACAAAGTGACATGTACTATGCTGTTTATTTCTTTATTAACATTTACATTCTTTATTTACTGCAAGGAAACAAGGAGGAAGAGCCATATCTTCTTCATAGACGTCTGAAAGGCCACGTGTACGTGAGGTTCGTGCAAAGATTGCTACCTGAGTTGTTGGAAAATGCATTTTTGGCTGTTCGTTGACGGATTTGGATACAACATACAGTACACCACCTCACTTCAGTGTGGATGTCCTCAACCATCTCAGTGCTGTACTTTCTGGACGCTGGATTGGAAGTGGAGAGTCTATTCCATGCCTGAAACGCAAAATAAATCCTTGTGGGTATCCTTGTGTGATTTCTCTTCATCCACTAAAATTTTCTACCCATGCGACTTTGTCTGCATTATTCAGCGCAACTTTTTCTCACTCTCTTTTTCAAGTATGACTGAAACGAATTGCATGTAAAGGCATCAATTCTTAAGTTTTTCTAGGAGCGTAACATTACCCGCACAATCAAATCTCTTGGAAAGCATTTAAAAAATACCAACCAGTGATAATTTCTTATTTAAAACTTTTAACATTTCATTTGTGGAAGTTTAAATAACATTCTCAGCTGAGAAATCCTTCTGGAATCCAAACAGTGATATACTGTGTAAAATACGTCTACTTACATGTGAGACTACACTTTAGTATATTACTGTTTACACAATTTGTGAAAGATGTCAGTAGGAAAATTGGACGATAATTATTTGTATTTTACTTGTCACTTTTCTTATAAACAGCCTTAACAATAAATTGCATACTTGAACCTGTCTGGAAAAATACTCTGAGCCAGTGATGCACTACATATATCACGACGGATATTATTTATCAAATTACAACAACTTTTCAGAATTCCGTTAGAAATTCCAATACCATATGTGCCGTTGTCTTTTAGAATTTCTACAATTCTATTAGTTTCAATGAAATATGTTTGTGCTACTTCTAGCTGCTTAAACGTTTGTGGAATGATGTTTTTAGTATCTTCTTTTGGTACTTCAACTGTCCCATTCAATCCTACATTTGCTTCTACATTTACAGAATGATAGTTAAAAATACTTGCAGTTTGTGGTCTATTAGTCACAACAGTGTCATCTGGTTCAACTGTTGTGGTATCTTGTACACCAACTGGCTGCTGGCTGTCCTATCTCTCATATTACAATGTCATCTAGAATGAAACTTTCACTGTGCAGCGAAGTGTGCACCGCTATGAAACTTCCTGGCAGATTACAAGTGTGTATCAGACAGAGGCTTGAACTCATGACCTTTGCCTTTTGCACGCAAGTGTTCTACCGACTGAGCCACCCAAGCATGACTCAGGATACGTCCTCACAGCTTTACTTCCACCAGAACCTTGTCTCCTACCTTCACAACTTCACAGAAGTTCTCCCGCGGAATTTGCACGACAAGCATTCGTGGAAGAAAGGATATTGCGGAGACATAGCTTCGCCGCAGCCTGGGGAAATATTTCCAGAACGAAATTTTCACGCTCTAATGGAGTGTGCACTGACATGAAACTGCCTGAAGATTAAAATCGTGTGCTGGACCAAGCGCGCTACTGACTGAGCTACCCAAGACCGACTCACGACCTATCGTCACAGCTATACTCCCGGAGTCTCGTTTCTTCCAGCAGAAGTGGTCATATAAGCAAGTTAAGCCACGGGGGAAAGCCTAGTATATAAAGTTGAGCATGTGTGTGTATGTATGACAACTCCTCCGAGGCTTCTGGACTAAAGTGGTTCATAGTTGACACACATACTCCTTGCATCAAGAGGACCAATATAGGAGGTTTCTATAACATCTTGCTCTAATAACTACAAAAATACAGGTGTGCATGTTTTAATCCTCTGCTGTGTAAGCTACCGTCATGAGAAATGTGATGGAGTAGTAGTGGCCTGTTTTACTGAACTGTTTTGCAGGGACTACATGTACAGATGGTCATGGCTGTTGAAGGCTGAGATGGAGAAGGGTAGGACAAAGAGAGACGGGAGGGGGGGCGGGGGACTGGAGGAGACAGTGAGGATAGGGTGTGCAGGGAGATGGACAGACAGACAGAGGGGTACAAGCAGATGGACAGAGAGGGGAGGAGAAGGAAAAGGAGAGGCAGAGTGGGAGGAATAGACGGAAAAAGGGATTGGAAGAGGTGATGGACAGACAGAGGGGGAGGAGAAGATAAACAGAGAGTGAGAAGGAGATATGTACAGAGATGGGGAGGAGGAGGAGAATGTTAGAAAGAGGGGGAGGAGGAGATGAACAGACAGTAGGAGAAGCAGACGAACAGAGAGAGGGGAGGAGGGGATTCTCTGAGAGAGGCAGAGAATATCGGGAAAGAGGAGTCAGAGGAGCACCAGATGTTTGGAAGATGGAGAGGGGTAGTGAGCTGGTGGAAAGGAAAGAGGAGGAGGAAAAGCTGTACAGAGACAGGGAGTGGCAGAGGAGGACAGAGAGAAAGAGAGGTGGAGGTAATGGACTGAACGAGGGAGAAATGTTTGCAATATATGACACATACATACGTGTTGGCAAAGCCACGAGTAAGAAGCTAGTTCAAAAATAAACCAAATTCCTTATTCTGAAAACTTAGACTAAATTGTATCTTATGTAAATGATCCAGCTCCATCACAAAATAATCAATCTACAGGATGACATTCAGAATCAGCAATTAAATTTTTTAAAACAACGAAGTTAATAAATAAGAAGTTTAACAGTCAACAATATCTCAAGACGAACAAATCCTTTATTGTAGCAACAAAGCGTGGACGTTCGAAATCAACAAGAGAACTGCCATTTATCCATTGTATGAAATTTCTCTGGGCAACTGCTGATTACAGTTTCCTGAAGCACATTTCTATGAACGGAATCCCTTAAGATAATATCTAACGCAGCTTAGGAGTGAGTACTGAAAAGTAATGCCCCAAATTTTTTATTCTGTTTTCATTATGTGTTGAGATATTACATGTCATGCATTTCACTCAGAAGACTTTTTTGGTTTGCTGAAATAAGTTACAGCCCTCGGAGGCCAGGGGACTCTGAATTGTAGCGTGTAACATGGCAGAGTGTAACGTAACTATGATGTTGTGGTAGAAAGCCCTCAGAAAACTGAAAGCACGGATTCGAAGAGGTCGACCACACATGGAGCATCCTCTCCTTCATCACCACGGTGCCAGATCACACACGAGCGCTGCTAAATCTGCAACAATTCGAGTCCTTGGGCTCACTACCATCGATCAT
Organism: Schistocerca gregaria; assembly: GCF_023897955.1. NCBI lineage: Eukaryota > Metazoa > Arthropoda > Insecta > Orthoptera > Acrididae > Schistocerca > Schistocerca gregaria. Next base: position 480,808,718 of record NC_064920.1, on the reverse strand, counting down.
CCACCACGCAGTCCCGACTAGGCCCTATCCGAATTTCATCTGCTTCCAGAACTAAAAGAAAATCTTCGAGGATTTTACTTTGATAGTGATGAAGCGGTACAAGGGGAAGTGAATCTGTAGCTCCGTTAATAAAGTTAAACATATTACAGTGACTTCGTCAACGAACTGGTCTCTCTTTGGGAGATATACATTCGCCGTCAGAGTGACACTTTGAGAAATATTTAGTTTGTGGATAAGTTCAATAAACACAAAAGATACGTATAACAGAGATTTTAGTCATGAATAATATATTCTCCTTCACTATTTACAACAGTCTGCCAACGCCAAAGGAAATTTTCGATTCCACGGCTGTAGAAATCACGTGGTTTTGAGGCGAAAAAACCGAAACGTTATTATTATTTTAAAATTAAATTAATCCTATAATGCCGCTTGTTATGTACGTGTAACATACGGAAATTTTACATTTTTTCCACAGGAAATTAATATTTACCACGAATGCCTTATTTACAATTACGCAACAATTTTGGGACTGCATTTGATTTCGCTACAATGGAAATTTAGTCTGCCAGCTTCTTTGTGTTGCAACAATACGCGACCCCACTAATGAACGGTCATATGGCAGTCAGGTCTGAATTTTCAACAACAGCCTACTTCATTCCTTGTGATAAATGCAGTAAATTGTCACCATTAATGAAAGTTGGAGCTTTGGAAAACACATCGAAACTGTAAGCCAAGGAGTCCTACAAGTATTTAACAACGTTATCTCCGATGGTCACAAAAGATTTCATCGTCCCCCTCATTTCATAAAACTATATCACAACACCATATTAACATTAATAGTGGGTTACGGCTCGGGAGTCTGGGCACACAGGGTGGTACCTGCTATGACAGTGAGAAGAGTGCAGAGGAATATGATATTAAGGTCAGTGGGGGCCTATAGGACATCTCCAGGTGGGGCCCTGTTAGTGATAATGGGGCTCTTCCCTCTGGACATCAAGATTAGAGAGTAGGTAGCATGGTTCTGGACCAAGAAAGGGAATACTGAGAAAACAGAGGACATTCTGGGTGTTCGATTTGGGGACAAAGGTGCGATTAGGAGAAGAGGTGAGGAACTCTGGCAGGAATCGCGGGGACTGATGATACTGGTCGTAGAACATTTCAACTTCTGCCAGACGTGAAAGAAAGGTTAGGAATAAAGTACTCTGAGCCAACTCGGGGACTGTTCTACGTTCTCACTGGTCATGGGCCCTATCCGACATATTTACGTGGGTTTTGGAGGAGGGCTACGCCTGCGTGTGACTGTGGCGCACCGGAGGATACTCCCGACCATTTGGTTTCTCAGTGCCCCATTTTCAGTGATGTAGCTGCCGCGTTACGACTTCAACAACCCAACAACAACACATACTTCCTAGTGATACGTGAGGAGACATTTCGAACTCTGAACAACTTAGCCAACGGGGTATCAAGGAAAGTTTTAACACAATATCTGAGGGAAAATCGGGAATAGCGGGAAATAACTAAGTGTATCCTAGTACCCTGATGAAGTACCGTCTGTGCGTGGATAGGTCGACTCACAATATAGTTGGAATCCTCCACGAGCACGACTAGGAGAATAAGGTACAACAAATCGAACTGAGAGATGCACGGGACGTAGGATAGGATCTTAGTTAGTAGGACTTAAAAATAGGAAACACATAAGGAGCCCGCAGCGATTGAAATCATCCTAGTGTCAGGGGCACGCTCATCGAGGTTAACTCGGTGAGCAAGGCCGCGCAGTAGGTTTATACAATCACTGACAGAGCTGTGACGCTGCAGGCAGTAGAGGTTTAGTCATAAGTAGCCATTAGAACTAAGTAGAGTACTAATAGAATAGAAACTGTCCCTTGTTAAACTGTACTGTATCTCACTTGTAATAATAGTAATTAGCTGTTAACAATAATGGTATTGTAACATCTTAGGACCCACTAATCATGTAAGGTTGTGGGTTGCATATTTATATTACAAAGATGAAGAATAAATAATTTTTTTTAATTGTCAGTTGTGACTTCAAATCGTTTCCGTTCGCATTAAAATAGATAACTGGATGAAAAGTGTAAGTCTGAAAAGGAAACAGTATGTAACGAATTCTCAAGCTAGTCTTATGTCGACAGGTCATTCAGCTTCCAGTGATGTGTGTCAATACAACAAAAGTGTACCGTGTGTAAAGAAAAGAAAGTATGATGGTAATTACATGAGTTTTCTATTTTCACGTACAGGTGACGAGGGATGTCGAAAATAACAGTGTGTTGTCTGTGGCGACATTTTTCTAACAGTAGTCTGATACCTTCTCTGCTTAAACGCAATTTCTATAGAAAAAGCTAAAAACTGGAAAAATTATTTAACGCTTTTGTATCCGCTACGAACAGTTACAGCGAGAGTGCCTTAGAATCGTCTAAAACTGCAAAACCTCATTCAATATCTGAAAATTTAGTGCAGCCGCGTATAATTGATGTGCATATTTGGAAAATATTTCACAAAAAAGTCAGTATCGTAACATGATCCGACACTACCAGATTACAGACATGTCAAATTATGTAGAAAATGAAATTTTGGGTTTGTTGCCAAAGTGAAATCGATAGTTACGGACATTTCTTGGACACACGCTTGCATTAATAGACAGTCTCTTGTTTCTAAACCTATGCCTGATTTATTGAAACCTGTGCTGGACGATGCAATGAAAATAATTAATTTTATTAAGGCTTGGCCTACAACTTCCCGCATTTTAGCAGTGCGTACTAAGAAAATGAGAACAATTTAGAAGTGATTATCGTCTCACACTGAAGTTAGGTGGCTATCTCGAAGCAGAACTATTAAAAGACTGTATTAGCTTAAAGACGAAGTTTATGTTTTTGTCACCAGTCATTCCTTTCGCAAAGTAAAGCACGTGGAAGATGAAATATGGCTGCAGCCTTTAGCTTATTTGGCAAACATTTTCTGAAAAATTAACAGTTTAAACTTATCTCTCAAAGGTTCAAATATAAACGTTTATATTGTCCAAGGCGGTATCGAATCATTCACAAAATACATAATTTTTGGGAAATGTGCTTCAGTAGGAGTCAAACCGAGTGCCTTGACACGCTTCACGACTTGCTACAGGAAAATCATCTTCCTTTGAACGAAAATGTTGAAGAACATTTGAAGGGACGTGGGAAAACCTTTGGAGAATATTTCCTTGCTGTGTTGAATAATAACAATTACATTCACAATCCCATCGAAAAGTCAACAGTTTTAGAATACTCATTAAATGTAAAAGAAGACCGCCCGCATCTCATGACGTGCGGTAGCGTGCTCGCTTCCTACGCCCGGGTTCCCGTGTTCGATTCCCGGTGGGGTTAGGGATTTTCTCTGTCTCGTGATGGCTGGGTGTTGTGTGATGTCCCTAGGTTAGTTAGGTTTAAGTAGCTCTAAGTTCTAGGGCACTGACGACCATAGATGTTAAGTCCCATAGTGCTCAGAGCCATTTGAACCATTTTTAAAAGAAGACCAGCAGATTATTGAAGCTTCCACTGATTTTCAGTTACAAAAAGGAGTAAATCTTTGTCATTAATAGGTTTCTGGTTAAGTTCCCTATGGTAGCGAATAAAGATATAATGTCTTTTTGCTCTTCTCATCTACACAACTGTGCGAAAAGTCGTTTTTTTCATACGCTATTTAAAAAATAAATACAGAAACAGACTTTTCACTGAAAGCGATTAGAGACTCTATTTAACTTCAGTGGATCCTGACTTCAAAGCTCCGTGACATGGAAGGTAGGAGATACTTTCTCACTGAATTCCAAGCAAGAGGTGAGTAATTACAACGAAAACTTGTATTTATAATTGCAATTAGGCCTACGCGTTGCGTAACTAGAGTAATTTTAGCTTTTAAGGTAGTTTTATATTATTGAACCTTTTGCTTGGAATTCAATTTTATGCATGCCCACTGTATGTATATCTAAAAGCCAGTCGTCCACCTAAGCCAGATTACTGTAGAAGGGGTTGCGGTTCGAAAAAGGTTGTAAGACGCAGGTCTAGCGGAATGCGAGCGAACGATATAGTGGAGTAGCCCCACTTTACGCAGACTTCCTGGTCGTCTTTCTTGGACTGCGTCTGCAAGACATCTCAATTGTTGACGATAAATGTCAGCAGCGATGGTAACATTTCGGGAAAGCAATTCCTAATACACCACACTGTCGCTGTTCCACTACATGTACACTACTGGCCATTCAAATTGCTACACCACGAAGATGAATTGCTACAGACACGAAATTTAACCGACAGGAAGAAGAAGCTGTGATATGGAAATTATCAGCTTTTCACAGCATTCACACTAGGTTGGCACCGGTGGCGACACCTACAACGTGCTGACATGAGGAAAGTTTCCAACCGATTTTTCATACACAAACGGCAGTTGACCGGAGTTGCCTGGTGAAACGTTGTTGTGATACCTCATATAAGGGGGAGAAATGCGTACCATCACGTTTCCGCCTTTGATGAAGGTCGTATTGTAGACTATCGCGATTGCGGTTTATCGTATCGCGACATTGCTGCCCGCGTTGGTCGAGATCTAATGAATGTTAGCAGAATATTGAATCGGAGGGTTCAGGAGGGTAATACGGAACGCCGTGCAGGATCCCAACGGCCTCGTATCACTATCAGTCGAGATGACAGGAATCATATCCGCATAGCTGTAACGGATCGTGCAGCCACGTCTCGATCCCTGAGTCAACAGATGGGGACGTTTGCAAGACAACAACCATCTGCACGACGGTCGCGGTGGTCTCGCGGTTCTAGGCGCGCAGTCCGGAACCGTGCGACTGCTACGGTCGCAGATTCGATTCCTGCCTCGGGCATGGATGTGTGTGATGTCCTTAGGTTAGTTAGGTTTAAGTAGTTCTAAGTTCTAGGGGACTGATGACCACAGCAGTTAAGTCCCATAGTGCTCAGAGCCATTTGAACCATCTGCACGAACAGTTCGACGACGCTTGCAGCTGCATGGACTATCAGCTCGGAAACCATGTCTGCGGTTACCCTTGACGCTGCATCACAGACAGGAGCGCCTACGATGGTGTGCTCAACGACGAACCTGGATGCACGAATGGTAAACCGTCATTTTTTCGGATGAATCCAGGTTCTGTTTACAGTATCATGATGGTCGCATCCGTGTTTGGCGACATCGCGGTGAACGCATATTTGAAGCGTGTGTTCGTCATCGCCATACTGGCGAATCACCCGGCGTGATTTTATGGGGTGCCACTGGTTACACGTCTCGGTCACCTCTTGTTTCTCATTGACGGCACTTTGAACAGTGGACGTTGCATTTCAGATGTGTTACGACCCGTTGCTCTACCCTTCATTCGATCCCTGCAAAACACTACATTTCAGCAGGATGATGCACGACCGTATGTTGCAGCTCCTTTACGGGCCTTTCTGGACACAGAAAATGTTCGACTGCTGCCCTGGCCAGCACATTCTCCAGACCTCTCACCAATTGAAAACGTCTGGTCAATGGTGTCCGAGCAACTGGCTCGTCACAATACGCCAGTCACTACTCTTGATGAAATGTGGTGTCGTGTTGAAGCTGCATGGGTAGCTGTACCAGTATACGCCATCCAAGCTCTGTTTGACTCAATGCCCAGATGTATCAAGGCCCTTATTATGGCCAGAGATGGTTGTTCTGGGTACTGATTTCTCGGGATCTATGCACCCAAATTGCTTGAAAATGTAATCACATGTCAGTTCTAGTATAATATATATGTCCAATGAATACCCGTTTATCATCTGCATTTCTTCTTGGTGTAGCAATTTTAATACTTATTAGTGTATATCATTATCTTTTGTGGATGGGCGCAGATCTTCATACTGGGAGTTGCTGTATTGTTTGGGCTCAATCATTCCTTTCCCTTCCTTATATTAGTTAAAGACACCATTTCGTGTCACTAAAAATGATGTACGATAGGAATGGTCGGTCTTATCCTATAGCCAATTGATGACGAGCAACCACGTAAGCTGACTTTCGTGATTTTTGGCTCAGAGCATACAGCATCCATACAGCCGATTTCTGAACCTTCTCCACTGCATAAATATGTCGCACGTTCGTGTAATGATCACAGTTAATCAAATCTGCCAGTTCTCGAGGACACTGTCGTGGATCATTACTGATAAATGCGTTTAAACGATCTTCATCAAACCTCGAAGGTCTTCCAGAACATCGAGAGTAGCTAATTTCAAGACGATCCTCCCTAAAACGGTAAGGCCATTTTCTTGCAGTGCTCTGTCCACTGGCATTGTCCTCGTAATGGCACAAATGTTTATGGCTGCCTCCAATGCTGTAAACCCCTCTGTTGAATTGAAATAGAAGAAAATGTTAGGATTGCTCCGATATCTCCAGTCACTCCATCTTCAGCGTCCACAACTCTACTCCCAATTTCCAACTAACAGAACGACAATATGTAGACTTAAATAGAGACAGCGAACCACAAATAAAGAATGACAGTTGCTAAATAAGGCCACAACATCCGTGTAGATAGAACACTTTTGAACGAAATTGTTGGGAAGAAGGAGTTAATACTGTAAAGTTTTTCGTTCCACTATTTTTAGGAATTACGAAAGATCTACCGAACTGCAACCAATAAGGGTAACATTGTTATTGAGATGTGTAGTTTCGCCTACCCCCAGTCAGACACATACTCGCACTTGGAAATATACAGCATCAGGCAATAAGTTTCTGTTCACTCAATAATGTCACTTGTCTAGCCGGCCGCTGTTGCCAAGCGGTTCTAGGCGCTTCAGTCCGGTACCGCGCTGCCGCTACGGTCGCAGGTTCAAATCCTGCCTCGGGCATGGATGTGTCCTTAGGCTAGTTAGGTTTAAGAAGTTCTGAGCCTAGGGGACTGATGACCTCAGATGTTAAGTCCCATAGTTCTTGGAGCCATTTAAACCATCTTTTTTTTCAAACGTCGACCGATAATGAAGCTGATAATGGTGGTAGTGATGATGATGATGATTACTATTCCTATTACTATCATTATCATCATCATTATCATCATCATCATCATCATCATCATCATCATCACCACCATCGTCTCTGTTGTTAGTGGTTTAGAGCGCTAAACGGTGAGGTCATCAGCGCCCTCGTCCGTCTACTAAGACCCAGTTAATTCAAAGGGAACTGAAATTCGGACATTTTGGGTTAGGTGTTACCATGACTTATACATATAGATTGAAATAAGTATGCTGTTACCAGCTACATTTTATGTCCACCACGCGTTTCAGAGGTCCAAACGTCCATCATCATGTTTTACAATGTTTGCACCTGTATACGATGTTGTGTGTGATGTAACATGACAGAAAAGGAGTCTGTGACCAACGGATACACTATCACAGGTACCCCAAAGTCGTATTAATCCATATACATCTACCTGATGACAGAGATTTGAACCACTGAAATGGGTGCTCGAAAAAAAATAGATTGTGAGAGGCAACAAAATGGTTCAAATGGCTCTGAGCACTATGGGACTGCTGAGGTCATTAGTTCCCTAGAACTTTCAACTAATCAAACCGAACTAACCTAAGGACATCACACACATCCATACCCGAGGAAGGATTCGAACCGGCGACCGTAGCGCTCTCGCGGTTCCAGACTGCAGTGCCTAGAACCGCATGGCCACTTCGGCCGGCTGAGAGGCAACAGAGAACTTGTTTCAACAAAAAGCAAGGTATAAATTTTGTACAGAAGTATTCCGCTAAATTATTTCTACAGTCCAATACGATGCGAGTGTAACTGCTCAAACGTAACAGACACAATAATATTTAATTTCCTACAGTATGTTTTTTAGCTCAGTGCTTATTTAATTAATAAACTTGTATCTTTTTTACCAAAACTCGTCTTTATCTGTGAGAATAATGTGCAAGATGAATCTTACTTTCCTCCTTCTACTTGTGTTGAAATTACGTAACGATGATATCAAAACCCGGACCATAATGTGTCAACTGACAGCAGCAGTGGTTAACAGAAGGTTCTTAAAACAAAGTCCGGCTCTATAAAAAATTAATTTCGGTTAGTGACGAATATATCGCCTTCAGATCCAACTAATTGCGTTCGCTTCGACAGTCACAGGAGAATCAAAGTGTTTTTTCTGATGTGACAGTTCTCCAGAATATCACAGCAGCAGGGCTGCCAATACCACTCAACATTCTTCCGTCTTCCACCAGGGGGAAGCGAAAGCGATGGAGAACAATGCGGGACTAGAGCTCTATCTGGTGATCATTCTGCACGCATTCGCCGACCCATTGTCTCTTCAGAGAGCCACCTCACACCCCACTGACGGCCATTGTTTCTTCCCCAGCTTCTTTCGACGCCCATCGACTGGTATTATTCAAACGGCTTCTGCTTTTAGAGCACTCCCTTTGACTGAAAGTAAAAATTTCTCTCATCAGCGGCAGAGTGTTCTACGTTCAGTCTCCTGTGTCTTGCGACGTATGCAGCATGTGTTGATTGATCCACTACACATTTCCAAAATCGTATATGTTCTTTGCACAGAATGAAAATAGGTAAACATGTGGTGTTAAAAAAAATGAGTCCCGTATTGTTACGGGGGTTAACATTGGTCAGTAATAAAACAAGGTCTCATAGACGTACGCCCGGAAATAAACTATTGCAAGCTGCTTCAGTAAACAAAATCTGCATTTTCGGGTAGTATATGCCTGAGAAGTAAAAGATCCAATGCTCGCCAAGAATTCGTCACAAATGTGTCACGTAGAATTGGATGCGACTGATTATGGCAGCGATTATTATTCTTCTTCTTATTCTTCCCGTTTCTTTCTGCTGGGTGCCGGGGCACGTGGGTATTAGGGGCAACGAACTGGCGGATGTGGCTGCCAAAGATGCATGTTCCCTCCCTCACGTTGTTGAATGTGCCGTCCCCCTCCATGCTGTAACCTCCCTTTTGCGTTTTCGTGTTATGCATCAATGGGAAGAGGAGTGGTTGGCAGTTTCTGACAATAAGCTGCGTCTGGTAAAGGCCACTACGCGACCATGGCGTACGTCCTACCAGTCATACAGGCGGGATGAGGTTCTCCTCACTCGCCTCCGCATTGGACACAGTCCCATCACGCATGGTTTTTTACTCCAGCGGGAGGACCCCCCAATCTGCAGTGCTTGTGGCGTCCAGATTACTGTCCGCCACATTTTACTTGACTGTCTTTTATTCTCTGACCAGAGGGCGGTGGTTTCCTTGCCACCGGATTTGCCCTCTATTTTGCAAGACGACGCAGCGACTGTGGTTAAGGTTTTACGGTTTTGTGTCCTGTCCAATCTGTTGCCTCGGATTTTAGGGAGAAGGTTTTAATGTGCTGCTGGGTGACTGGCTCACCCAGTTTTTAGGTAAGAGGTCCGCCAGTCACGATTACCTCCTTGTTTCACTTCGGTATCTGTTCTCTTTTCCTTGTGTTTCCTTTCCTTTTTTAGTGTGTTTCTTCTCCTCTTGTTTTGCCTCTGTATGTGCGCATTTGGAACTGCGTCAGGCCTGTGTCTTTTAGCCGTTCTCCTTGTTCGGCGTCCGTCTTCGTCCCTTCACCGCCTGTGTTCCTGTTTCTATGCGCTTGGGCGCTGATGACCACGCTGTTTAGCGCCCGTAAACCTCAAACACACACACACACACACCTCTTCTTATTCTTCACTTCGATAAATGGAAGTGTCAGTTTCTCCATAAATAGTTATCGTAATCGCTGGATTGTTAGATGAGATTTTATTCCGCTCGTTCCATTTCACTTAAAAGCCTGCTGCTAGAGGTCTTAGTGAGAACTAATGAAAATAGGTTAATAATATGCTTTCGGGTGTACATTCATTGAAAATAGATTAATAATATGCTTTCGGGTGTACATCCAATTTGCTGATCGCTTTTGACACGCAACGCCGTTAAGAGTCATGCACCACGAAGAGCAGTGTAATCGTGGCTAAATGACTTCCTATGGCAAGTATCCAGTTTCCTGGAAAGTGTGGCGAAGTGTGAATACCTTATTAGTAACCCCACTCACGTTGTACGCTGAATCAGAAAGGCACGACTTTGGGATATGGAAGGAAGGAAGACGTCCCTTCGATTTCGAGGTCATTAGACACGGCGACCACAAGCTCGGAATGTTTCAAGGATAGAGAAGCAAGTCCGCTGTGCCCTTTCATAAGAACCATTCGGCATTTGCTACGCAATACGCATCTTATGGGCAGTTTCGATGAGTTACTCCTATTTAAGAGTGTCCCACTTTTGATTCCTTGAAACTAATCGTGGAAAATTTCGACATTGTCCCACTGAACTCCTTAGGCGCCTTATCTTGTCAACTTACTTCCCGTCTGACAGAAAATATTAAGAGAAAACCGATGGCATGGCGATGGGCAGTCCATTATCACCTGTCGAATACATATACATTGAACATTTTTAAGCAAATGCACTGGTTATGAGGAAACCTTTTAAGTAAAGCTCAGAGCCCGATAAGTGGACGACACAAATGCAGTAAGGGGACATGGAACGAACAATCTTGAAAAGTCCCTTAGAATAAAAGGTGTGTCAAAATGGAATCAGTAACTCGTCTTAACACCAGAAGGAACTATTAATCAGTCACAGAAGAAAACTTGAAAGATCAAAACGAAAAAATGGTTCGTTTGAGTCCAAACTAGTGCAAGTCTTCTAATTTGACCCATCTTCTGCGGCTTTCATGTCGGTTTCGCTGGTTAAGTTGTCGAGCATAATCTAGGTCAGCCTCTATGCTGCTACTTTTCACCCTCTAGTAAGCATGCGCAATGGGGGGATTCTCAAGTGGTTGTCTGTTTGCAAGCAACGGGACTCGGTCACAGTTTGTCTTTTACAGGTACATTTTTGAAGCGCTCAACAAAGGCGGGTGGGTGTCATCAGGAGTGTAGCAGAACTGGGAGTACTTCTGCCGTTTTGCTCACGCTTGTGTCAACGCCGCATTCCTCCGTGAGAATGCCAATGGAGGGTGCAAAGTAGGGGAACTGAAGAAGCGTAAGCATCCTTTGATGCTTCGGACCATGTTCAGATTTCATCGAATTGCTTCAAACGTTCCCTAGAGAAAGGCAAGAGGATGTATGACTATCTTCCCATAGTGTAACACGTCCACGGTGCCTTTGGGCAAAACTGTGATGTAATTTGGTTCTCCTTCTGACATCATTACCCACACCTCACACGAAGCTGTGAGCTCCGTCCTGTAGACACCTTGCTGTTCGAAGCGTTGTCGAGCACGGGCGTGTCTTCGCTGAGCGCCACTCTTTTTCACCATTAGAGAGGAAGGACGCAGAAACCTCTGAGCCAAATTGCTGACTTTTACGTCGCAACTAAAGACAGTCACGGTGTTTCAAGAATATTATCCTTTAAGTGTGTTGGTAGTGTATATACACTCCTGGAAATTGAAATAAGAACACCGTGAATTCATTGTCCCAGGAAGGGGAAACTTTATTGACACATTCCTGGGGTCAGATACATCACATGATCACACTGACAGAACCACAGGCACATAGACACAGGCAACAGAGCATGCACAATGTCGGCACTAGTACAGTGTATATCCACCTTTAGCAGCAGTGCAGGCTGCTATTCTCCCATGAAGACGATCGTAGACATGCTGGATGTAGTCCTGTGGAACGGCTTGCCATGCCATTTCCACCTGGCGCCTCAGTTGGACCAGCGTTCGTGCTGGACGTGCAGACCGCGTGAGACGACGCTTCATCCAGTCCCAAACATGCTCAATGGGGGACAGATCCGGAGATCTTGTTGGCCATGGTAGTTGACTTACACCTTCTAGAGCACGTTGGGTGGCACGGGATACATGCGGACGTGCATTGTCCTGTTGGAACAGCAAGTTCCCTTGCCGGTCTAAGAATGGTAGAACGATGCGTTCAGTGACGGTTTGGATGTACCGTGCACTATTCAGTGTCCCCTCGACGATCACCAGAGGTGTACGGCCAGTGTAGGAGATCGCTACCCACACCATGATGCCGGGTGTTGGCCCTGTGTGCCTCGGTCGTATGCAGTCCTGATTGTGGCGCTCACCTGCACGGCGCCAAACACGCATACGACCATCATTGGCACCAAGGCAGAAGCGACTCTCATCGCTGAAGACGACACGTCTCCATTCGTCCCTCCATTCACGCCTGTCGCGACACCACTGGAGGCGGGCTGCACGATGTTGGGGCGTGAGCGGAAGACGTCCTAACGGTGTGCGGGACCGTAGCCCAGCTTCATGGAGACGGTTGCGAATGGTCCTCGCCGATCGCCGATACCCCAGGAGCAACAGTGCCCCTAATTTGCTGGGAAGTGGCGGTGCGGTCCCCTACGGCACTGCGTAGGATCCTACGGTCTTGGCGTGCATCCGTGCGTCGCTGCGGTCCGGTCCCAGGTCGACGGGCACGTGCACCTTCCGCCGACCACTGGCGACAACATCGATGTACTGTGGAGACCTCACGCCCCACGTGTTGAGCAATTCGGCGGTACGTCCACCCGGCCTCCCGCATGCCCACTATACGCCCTCGCTCAAAGTCCGTCAACTGCACATACGGTTCACGTCCACGCTGTCGCGGCATACTACCAGTGTTAAAGACTGCGATGGAGCTCCGTATGCCACGGCAAACTGGCTGACACTGACGGCGGCGGTGCACAAATGCTGCGCAGCTAGCGCCATTCGACGGCCAACACCGCGGTTCCTGGTGTGTCCGATGTGCCGTGCGTGTGATCATTGCTTGTACAGCACTCTCGCAGTGTCCGGAGCAAGTATGGTGGGTCTGACACACCGGTGTCAATGTGTTCTTTTTTCCATTTCCAGGAGTGTAGATGGACCAGAGAGAAATAGGAAGCTATTCTAGCGACGATAGTGATCAAAAATGGAAAATCTATTGACATAAACGACTCACACAAAGGAAAGGTTGTATGTCACAGCGCGTTGGATCGTTCATCTCCGAAACGACGGAGCTAATGGTTGATATTGTCGTGCCCATCTATGGAAAGTGGTTGAAGGATGATGAAACCTCGAGTAGCCTACGTCCACGGCTTATCTATCACAGAACGTGGAGGTTGAGGTGCGTCCGCTCTGTAATGCAGGAAGGCGGCGATCCGTGGCATATCCGACGACAGAGTACAATGCTGGTAGAGCCCTTAGTGTATCGGAGCACCAATTCAGAATACTTCGTTAATCACGGGGCTCTGCAGCAGAGGACCACTGCGTGTTCAGATGTTGACGAACGATATCGTCTATTACGAGAGCACTGGCCATGGGGTCTTCGAGACTGGACTGTGGATCTGCAGCAAATAACCACCTGGTGGGATGAATCACGTTTCTTCTTGCACCGGTTTCATGATTGTGTCCTAGTACGTATTCATACAGGCGAACACCTGCTCGAAACATGCGCCATGCCAAGGAACAGGCCAGTGGGTTGATTATTATGCTGTGAGGCGTGTTTACCCGGACTTCGATGGCTCCCGTGGTAGTAATTGAAGGGACCATGACAGCTGTAGACTACATAAGCATTACAGTGTACCACCTGCACCCTTTTCTGCGTAATGCATTCCCCCCTTGGGCATTGCATCTTTCAGCGGGATAGTTATCCATGTCAGAAGGCAAGAATCGTGTTACATTGCGTTGAGTGGCAAGATAGTGAAGTCGCATTGACCACTAGGTTGGCATTATTTATTCGTCATGGAACATGGAACACATCTGGTATGGTTGGTATGGTACTGGGCGACAGTTTCGCGCCTATAAAACCCCAACGCGAAATTTATGAGTTTTCTCTTTTTTTTCCCTTGACATGTTTGTGGACATCTGGTGCCAATGCCTCCGGTAACCTATCACGGAATTTTCGGAACGATGTCACGCAATGTATCTGTTATATTGAGTTCTAAAGCCCAACTAACACACTATTTAAGTATATGATCATAATGTTTTTGCTTAATATTGTATACCTGCCTTGCTCCAAGCCGTCCTAGATTTCAATCCCGTGAAACAGGGGCTAGGCGTGTTGCAGTTATTAATCCTTGCCTACCCGAACAGCACAATTCTGATTGGTGAGAAAATCTTGCTGCCCATTTACAATGAGTGTTAGATCTACTAGGTGGTTACTATTAAAGTGCAGTTACTCACGGAGATCTAGTGTGGGCTGTAATTATCGTATCCCAGCGAAACTTGGTTGATATACTAATGAGTTAATGCGGAATCGATTTACTCTGGAAACAAAAATTTGTTCCAATTCTGGCCACTAGGTGCAAATCAGGCACTGTACAGCATCTCATCGACGTCTCCAGCGGTCATATCGAACAAAGGTGGTTAATAAAAAAAATTAACATTATGCCTCTGTCACTTGTGTGATCTCTTCTGCCCACGCGCCATTCCTAATCCATTACATACGGGAACGTTTCTATACCTCTTTCTTCCATTCGCAGCACAACATTTTCTACTCGTGGCAGAAAGTGGAACTAATTTTTTCCTGCGTACATCAGTTTCGCATTAACTCATTAGGATATCTACCATTTTTCGCTGTCATACGGTAATTACTGACCAGGATGGACCTCTGTGACTGGCTGCACATTTATTAAACCATCCGGTACGTTTATTCTTGATGTTCTGAACCGTGTAGCGATTTAACCTTTCAGTTCTGGAGAATACTGTGGAATCACGCACTTCTAAGAAGAATTTTTAGTTTATGCGTCAATATGATGACTTTTCCTCGCATATTTCCCGTATATTCGTAGAAATACGTTTTTCTGTAAACATAAAATGAAAAATCACAATGTGATGTAAGGGCTTCGTTGCGAATCGAAATTTCCTTTTCCCCCTAGAAGCGATATCAGTCCCGTGGGAGGCAGAAATCGGCGGACATACGCCGTCGGCGAAGCCCTGGCCGCCCTGTTTCTGCGAGCGGAAATTGCTTCGGGAAACAGGAAAACTGGCCGGTAGGGATCAGGCGAGCCTCCGAGCAAAAGCCGCCTATGCGCCAGCGTCCGGCGGACGCACGCTGGTTACAGCAGCAGCGAGTGTCTGCTTGCGGCCGCTCTTGCTGTGCATGTCGCCGCACTAGTTAGGCTTCGGAACAGAAACCACTAGAGATGTCACCGCAGTGTAACACATACAGTCGCTACAGTCCTGCGCATTTTTACGTAAGTTATTTTATTTATTTACCGAATGGTAAAACTACAGAAAACAAATGTTTTTATTTATTAACCGAATAGTAAAACTACAGAAAACAAAGAAAATGTAAAAAAATACAGTAAAGCATTAACAAAATAGTATAAAACTACAGCAAGTGAACATTTCCCGCCCTGCTAGCCGCGCGGTCTAACTAGCTGCTTCCCTAACAGGAAGACGTGACGGTCCCCGGCACGAATCCGCCCGGCGGATTTGTGTCGAGGTCCTGTGTGCCGGTACGGCAAGAAAAAAAAGGATAAAAGTGAGATACAGTTAATACTTTCATCCTTCTTTACCTCCTTTGCATTACTGCAGATGACGTGTCACTGAGCACATTTGTACTGTCATGCAGTACACGTGAGGTGCCTAGCTGTTTTCATTGCCCTGTGTGCAATACATAAATTCTTGTACACTTCACTAACCTGCTGTCTTCATGATGATGATATCCCCAGCCCTGAAAACAGCACACAGGTCGTGTGTTATTTTAATTGAGGCTGAAATTAACTTAGCAAGGAACTGCTAATACGAATAAACTATAACTCATTTGGGATGCCACTCGCGTTTTTATTGATATACACACGAGAAACTATTCTTGATCACAACGTATTGAACATATCTTTCCACAGTCATTATATCTGGCTGAAATAACATGAAATACATCCTGCCACAGACAACATGTCTGTCTACTGGAACGGTCAGAACTGGAGAATAAAATTACATGAATCAAATACTACTATTATAGACAACATGTCTGTACCTAGCGACAGTCGGAACTGTAGTAAATAAAATTGCATGAAACAAATACTGCTATAACAGACAACATGTCTGTCTACTGGAACGGTCAGAACTGGAGAGCCGGACTGCCCGAGACACTTCGCGAGCCAAGTCAGCAAGACGGGACCCGAACGCCACCGAAGTGCATCGGCAGTAATATCTTCAGTCTTTTGTTTTAGTAATACTGTGATTTTAATAATTTTGAAATGACTGATGATAGCTGGCTGTTGAGAGATGTTTATTTAAAAAATGAAGTAATTTGTATGACAGGTTTAATTAATAATAGCATCTAAAGTTTAACGTTTTGGCGCCTTACCGCCGAACACAGCAGCCAATCACAGAGCAGAAGCATCATGCAGGCGGTCTTTCACACGTGAATGGTACCGAATCTAACATCTGTCACCGTTACCTCATACCACATTGCGTCATCTCTATGCTTCTTGCATCTCCACTCCCCTGCGAATAGCTTCCTGGAGCCTAATATGTTGGCTGAAAAAGCCTGTGAATGGGGGATTGTTCCCCTTATTCGGCTCCAGATATACTATATCGGTGATTGCTGCGCAAACACTGCCTCCACGTACGCGAACATCATAATTACTCTACCACACAAACATTTGGGGTTACACTTGTCAGGTGTGAGACTTTCCTGGGGAGGGTGGAGTTCACCGGGGGCCGAACCGCACAATAACCATGGGTTCGGTGGTGGGCAGCGCAAAGTGGGTGGACTGCTGTGGCCTGTTGTGGGGTTGTGAACCACTGAGGGCTACGGCGGGACGAAGTCTCTTCGACGTTTCTAGGTCCCCGGTACAACACACAATATGCAAGTGAACATGTTGAGACGTTAGTAATTTCACATGTTGCATCATAGCTGTAAGTCTATGGAGCATTCACCTTCAAATCATCATCTTGGATGTATACGAATCACGTGATCGGCTGCTCCACTCCATTTAACTCTTGCTGATGGCCCTCTACAAGGTCCCCGTTACAAAGCGTTACTTAGAATTTTTATGCATGGTTCTGATGCGGTTAAGGCGGATCTGGATTATTCTTGGCAATTGCGTTTCTATAGTCTATGCGATTTCTTGAACTAGGACGTCAGGCCCTGTTCAGAAAACTGTATCCAATTAGATTTCCACGGGGCTCATGCTGATTTCAACGTGCCAATGACAATTTTCGCAACATCGTTAACCTAGACATTCTGATGATATTGTTGCTTCCAGCTCACAGTGGACAAAAGTGCTCGGGAAAAGAATTCGCAGTCGGTTGTGGTGCTTCTAACCTGCTTAAATTTTAGTACTCGCCTGTTAACTGATCAAGTGTTGTGCATCTTCAAGTTTTCGCGGCGCAATGACTGTTCGATTAAATTACGAGAGTGTAGCCACATACATTCCGCTTCTCTTTCTGATATTTCGGCTGTGTTTCGTTCATCCATCCTCAGAGTGATCCGAATGACTGACACTTCACAGTTCGTTCCGTCCTTTTAAAGTACCGTATATATATATATATATATATATATATATATATATATATATATATATATATACGTCTAAAGTGCTTGATTCCATGATAAATCCCAGCTGAAGCCGCTATCTCTGTCAATTGAATTCTTCGCCAACGGAATGTACTGCATGCCTCAAGCGCCATCATTTTTACGTCATACCAAATTATCCAAAAATGGAAGGCATCCCTCTTTTTCGATATCCATTGTAAACTGGATTTTTTTTATCAGAAACTGACGCATGTTTACGTACAAATAGCTGCCACCATTCTTCCCAGACGATGAGTGTTCTCAGGACTCTGGTACATTCGTGACGAGAGCAGTCTGTAGAAGGAGCTACTAGACTTCAAGAGAATTTTGTTTTAGGCAGGAGGTGTTCACCCGCATCACATACATCAGACAATATGAATGAAACTAGCTGTGGGCATTAGGAATGCAGAAGAAGACACGGAAAGTTTTAAATCCATTGCTTTCCTGCCATATGTGGGAATCTACGGTGAAAAATAGGCTGAATCCTCAACAAACACAAAGTAAAAGTGATTTTTTTGCTCTCCACCAAAGAAAGCAGCACTCGTGAGTTCAATTCAAAATGATCTGGTGCTTCGGTAGCCAAGGATTTGCAGGATACTTCTGAGTGCGAGGTTTCATACATCGGGGAGACGACACATACACTTCATGAAAGATGCTCAGAACACCGCAATTACACCCGTCCCGTACGGCCTAATAAATAGGCTGTGGCAGAGTATTGTATTGAAACGGTGCACTCTACAGTGAACGAAAACGTCGACTTCATCTTTCTGGTACTCATCAGAGAAAGAAGCAACTGAAATTCCGTTGATGACGAATTTAATTAACACAAATAGCTGCTACAGTTGGGGTAAGTATGGAATCCGGCACTTTCTGTAGTAATCTTACAAAGACGTCGCCATAGTACAGCTCGCAGTGATACATCGATGTCCCGACGTCGATCGACCGCCCAGCCACAAATCTCATCCATCCATACGTTGTTCCTCTTTGCCGCCGATTAACGTCTCTGGCGCCTTGTGTCAATGGCGCGGTCCGCAAGTTTAGAAGGACGGAGCGAGACCTGGAGCGTCAGTCATTCAGCTCACTCTGAAGGTGGCTGAACGACACACAGCCGGAATATCAGAAGGAGAAGTGGAATTCATGCTACGGCACTCCCGAAATTTACTGAGGACTTGTTATTTGCCTCTCTTGTAGTAGTATAATTCCCCTTCTTGAGAGAGGAAGTCGGGTTTTAATTTTGAAATATGTACGACAAAAAATATAGATATTGCAGGGAAGTTCGTCTCTACATCAGTTTTTAATATACGTTATAAATCGCACTTCTTCCAGCCCACGAACTCTATCATGTCCCAACAAGCACAGATTCACCATTTCATAGCGCCATAATTCGACAACCTCAGAACTCAACACTTCATAGCCAAGTTACCAACGATACAACAACTCGTATAGTAACTCAAAGATGTGATCATTACATATCGATTATTTACATCCACAGAAACTTACATATGATTAATTCTTCGTCTAAAAAACAGTCTTTTACTTATTTTTCAAAACAATTTCCGAAACATTAAATACAATCGTAATAATTTTTAAGTGTCAGTGCTTCAAATGAAATTACAATTTGGAATTAGAAAAATAATTATGTTCTCTCTGTATAAATATAGAAGAGTATTTCCTTTATCTTGTCTAAATCACGCAATGCGCATAAAAATAATTTGTGTACTGTTGATTGTGCTCTAAATTTAGCCGTGTGTCATATTCTACAATACGTGGCGAAAAGAGGTGCATTGACAACAAGGTGTTGTTCACAAGTAAGATGCCATGTTCCTTCGGACATGCATCCATTCAAAACGAATAGGCACTGTGACGACTACAGCGGTTACGAAATACATGAAATGTATTCTCAGTCGCAAATACGGACAACCATAAGATCGATAATGGAATGACGATAGTAAAAATTTGTGTCGTAACTTCACTGGAATCCAGATTTCCGCTAAATGTAGACGAACTACGGAAGTTTGGATCCAACCTTGAGTGTTCCTCTAATAGCCTAAAGGTGACCGCACGCGATAAGCGGGTAGTGTGTGTTCGAATCCCGGTCCGGCATAAAATTTCACTATCATCATTTTATTATACAGCTGACGGTTGTCCATATTCGCAACTGCGAATACATTTCACGTCGTTCCAATATGTCTCTGATGCGGCGCATTTTTTATCTTATAAGAATTACATTAACTTTTTCCTACAGTGACTCTGAAAGAACGATTTTAAGCATAGAGTCCAGCAGTTCAGTGAACTAGTTTCTTCCAGCTGTAGCAGTGACTGATCTAGCAACACACTACCGTATCTTTGTTACACCCTGCGACAGCAGTGCATCGTGCGGCCTGAAAGCCACACTGTCAAATATTAAGCTTGGTTAATGGTAATAATATCAGTTCTGTTGGGTGGTAATAAGGTTTATACGAAGTAAAGCGTATGTTGCATAATAACTTGCAGCAAAACAAAAAGAAGAAGCACATTTGTTATACTTTCTCTTTACTAAGTACCCTGAGAAGAGTGAAAGATCACATTAAATGAACTTTTCATAGGAGATTCCCTGTTCAAAAGTGTGGTTACATTACTGCCATAAATATCACTTTCACAAATACCAAATTGTTCACCATAAACGTGTTTTGAAGACGGGGTAATTAGATTAACCCCAGCAATAACAACACATTTTCAATATTATGTGTTATCACATAGGGAGTGCTTTATGCCCATCCTAAAAAATTCACAGCAATAAAATTCGTCAACTGTTGTTGTCTTACAGTCTGTTAAATAAGGTCGTGATCGGGTTAATCAGTAGAAAAATTTATTGACGACAAAGTAAAACATCCATATACATCATGTACGAACAAGAGAAACATGCAATTACAATTAAGATTACGTCCAATCACTCGAGCCGGCCGGTGTGGCTGTGCGGTTCTAGACGTGACCGCTACGGTCGCAGGTTCGAATCCTGCCTCGGGCATGGATATGTGTGATATCCTTAGGTTGATTCGGTTTAAGTAGTTCTAAGTTCTAGGGGTCTGACGATCTCAGATGTTGAGTCCCATAGTGCTCAGAGCCATTTGAACCAACCAATCACTCGAAGCGTCGATAATTGCTTGGCACCTCCGAAACATGCTTGAAACCAGGTTTCTCGCATACTCACGTGGAAGGGACCAACAAATGCGTCGAATTTGCGTTGACAGCTGTTTCAAAGTGCAGACCTATTTTCCTTGCTATTTCTTTTTTTTTCGTAAGACCATACATTTTTAATAGTATTAGCTTCAGGTGACTGTGGGGGCCAACCCAGTGCCTGCACACTTTCCTCCTTTTTCCAGTGGCTGTAAAGCCTCCTGAGCTGCTTCGGATCATGGTGATGCTGCAGTACCCAATGTTTGTTTCTGTCGATGGAGCAACGTTCAACAGTCGGTATCAAACATCTTTGATAAATTTGTGACATTGCCTGTGCATTTAAAGTGTCGGTAAACATGTGCAGATCTCAGTCAATAATTCAAAGTCGACTAATGCTTTACGGATACTGCATGAAGGACAAAGGTTCTCTCTAGGAGGCTGTGAAAGAACTAAGACGGTATTTTTTCATCTGTATGAAAAGATTGGTTGGGTGATTTGGGGGAATGGCTAGCAGTGAGGTAATCATTCCCATCGGATTATTGTAAAGATGGGGAAGGAATTCGGCTGTGCCCGTTCAAAGAATCCACGCCGTCATTTGCCTGAAGCGATTTACGAAAATCACTGAAAACCTAAATCAGGACGGCCGGACGCGGATTTGAACCTTCGTCCTCCCGAATGCGAGTCCAGTGTGATAACTACTGCGCCACCTCGTTCGGAGTGTGTACTGCCGCCCACCGCTTACTTAACACACTGTATATTAACAACATACATTTTAAACAGATACTGGTGTGATGATGATGATGATGTTTGGTATGTGGGGCGCTCAACTGCGCGGTCATCAGCGCCCATACAAAGTCGAAAATTGCTCACAGTCCAATTTTCTTCACAGTCCAATCTAACTACTGTCACGAAAGATGATGATGAAATGATGAAGACAACACAAATACCCAGTCCCAAGGCAGAGAAAATCTCCAATCCGGTCGTGAATCGAACCCGAGACCCCGTGATCCAGAGGTAGCAACGCTAGCCTCTAGACCAGTAGCTGCGGACAGATACTGGTGTGTATTACGGTAAATCTGGGAATGCTGAATAGGACATTCTTTGTAAAAAGTGATATCTAGCATTAAGAGTGAGTTATGATTAATTGAAATTTTTTTAAAAAAAATGGAATCTAAACGATGATGAAGTTTTCTCTATTTGTTAGCCTAGTGAAGACGTCGTTCTGCGGCAACGTTACAATAGTTTTCCTACTCGTCATCTTTAGGTGAAGCGTCGAGTTCGTATCCTGTCCGGGTCGTTACAGACGCTGGACCACAAGCTCTTCTGCGTTGTATGCGTCAGCAGTGTGTATTGCGTGCCTCCAGGAGGGGTGTAGAGGCCAGTGGTGGGAGGAGTCGCAGCCGGTGGTGTTGGAGGCTCCCGCATGGAGGCGGGTCCTGGGGTCAGATCATGCTGGGGTCCATTCGTCCCATACGCTGCCTTCTCTGATTTCGCATCGGGGTGTTCTTGTCATATTTTTATTGTCCCGTGGGGTACTAAGGTGGAAACCGCTATCTCGGTTGACAAGGTTATTATGGACTCGTATCTCCACAGCCTCTTCACAGATCGAATCCCAGATCTTGCTCTTCCTGCACAGCAACTTTGTTTGTTCGAAATCAATCATATGGTCTCCGTTGAGACTGTGTTCCGCTACTGTAGATTTCTCCGTTTGGCGAGGCGAACGCTCCTTACGTGTTCTGCGATACGTATGGCTGCATCTGGCCAACTTAATTCTTACCACACTTGCAGCTGATGCTGCATGCTTCAGGTGTCTGTATTCACAGTCTGCCCTTCACTGAGCCCAGCGTGTCCTCGATTTGGCTGATCAGCGAAAGATAGCTTTAATGTTGCTCTTTCCTAACGTACTGGCAGTGTTTGCCGTCGGTGTCCGAGCGTGCGGAAGGAACACCAAACACTTAAAGTGTAACAAACTGCTTATTGGCTTCTGTCACGGGTTCTTCCGGCCGACGTTCGTCTGACGATTTTACTGCCATTTCGCCAGAACGAGTGGCTGGCATTGTCAAAGCTTCACGCTCCGTTGCTGGGTGGTGAACTGACTAGCAATGGTGGGTGAAGCTTTGACAGTACCAGGCAGTCGTGCCGGCGAAAAGGCAGTAAAATAGTCAGACGAATGTCGGCCGAAGAACCCGAGACAGAGGCCAATAGGCAGTTTGTCAACAAGTGGCCACGAAAGTCTTAACAATTCTGCACTTAAAGTGTCTTCTTCTTGCCCGGTTGGAAAGCGCATCGTATCTCCATATCATCACCTACATTCGCCGAAAAAGTCTAAATTCGCATATAATAAGGAATCCGGTAGAACACTTCATTAAAGCTATAATTTTTTTTCAATTAAAATGTTTTCAGAAGGTTGGCATAAAGTATCACCTCCCACATGGTTCTGTGAAGATTAAATAATATCATTCCATTGTTGGAATAACTACGTGACAAGAAACGGGCCCTCTGTAATAACACTGGACAGCTAGAGGAGCATCATAGAAACGAACCAAAGAAAGAAAAAATTAAAAAGTTTTTGGAGTCAGGTTCTTTAAAAAAATATATTGTAACTCACGCCACTTAAATCATGAGTTTTGATTACAATTGCGGTTATTTTACGATCATTCGCGTGTCTTACTATTTTACTAATGCGTCAGACACAATAATATAAAAATTACTTCGTAAATATGTTCTTAAAAACCCTGTCCTTACGCACATACGAAATTTAGCGAGCCAGCGGGGCGGTAGTGTCGCTCCAACTGTCACATGGTAACAACTTTCCGAGCAGTGTGTGTGGTCTGTATGTTATACTGCGCTATCGCTAAGAAATTTGGTCCTTATGAATGGGTGTGCGCTATACTTACAACGGCCTTTCATATACAGTTGTGAGAAAAGGAAGAACGGAGAAATTTGCATTGCTAGAGGAAATGCAAAAGCAAGGATCCTGCAAAGAATATCTTATTTTACTCACAAAGAAGGCGAGCGTTAGTAAGGTGAAGTAAGAGATGGATGAGAAGAGGGTGCAAAATTTGAATGAGGTACGTGACTGCACATCGCTTACATTTCATTAAAAAAACTGTCAGCGAACACATCGACATGGGTGGTTCTGCCATTGAAAATACACTGAGGTGACAAAAGCCATCGGATACTTCCTAAAATCCTGTCCGACCTCATTTTGCACAGTGTTCCGCAGGAACTCGACGTGGAATGGACTCAACAATTCGTTGGAAGTCCCCCCGCAGAAATATCGTGCCAGTCTACCACTACAGACGTCCATAATTGCGAAAATGTCATCGGTGCAGCATGTTGTGCATGAAATGGCTCCTAGATTATATCACATAAATGTCTGATGGAATTCAGTCGGGCGATTAGGGTGACCAAATAATTCGCTCGAATTGTTCAGAATGTTCTTCAAATCAATCGAGAACAACTGTGGCCCGTAACATGACATCGTTGTTTGAGAACATGAATTCCATGAATAGCTCCAAATGCTCTCCAAGCAGATGAAAGTAATTACTTCTAGTCAATGATCGTTTCAATAGGGTCACAGCACTCAATCCATTCCATGTAAACACAGCCCATACCTTTATGGAGCCGCCACCAACTTCCACAGTGCCATATTGACAACTTTGGTCCAGGCCTCGTGAGATCTGCGCCCCATAGAACCCTATCATCAGCTCTTACCAACAGAAAACTGAATTCATCAAACCAAGCAACGGTCTTCAAGTCGTGTAGGGTTCAACCGATATGGCCCGAGTCCAGGAGAGGCGCTGTGAGCGATGTCATGCTGTTGGTCGTCTGTCACCGTATCCCATTAAGGCCAAATTTCGCCCCACTTTCGTAATGGATACGTTCGTCGTAAATCCCACATTTATTTGTGTGGTTATTTCACGCAGTGTTGGTAGCCTATTAGCACTGACAACTCTACGCAAACACCTCTGCTCTGAGTCGTTAAGTCGAAGCCGTTGGACGAACGGGAGTCCGTTGTGGGAGTTAATGCCTGAAATTTTGTATTCTCGGCATATTCTTGACACTGTGGACTGTCGGGATACCGAATTTCCTAACGATTTCCTGAGTGGAATGTTCCATGCATCTAGCTGCAATTACCATTCCGTGTTATTTGTCTGTTCATTCCTGTCGTATCGTAATAATCACGTTATAAACCTTTTCACATGAATTATCGGAGTGGAAATGACAGTTCCGTCAATGCAGTGACCTTTTATACTTTGTGTACGAGACACTACCGCCATCCGTATACGTTATCTTCGCTTTACCACGACTTTTGTCATCTCAGTGTACCATATAGTGCCACAGGATGTGGTATCCAGAAAGCCAAACAAATGTTCAAATGAAAAATTTGACAAATGACATCATTCCAATTGGAAGACATAGGAACACAGGCGAAACTGAACCGTTCAAGCTATACACAGCTAAGCGAGTTTCTTGACAAACAGTTGTTTGCACATCAATATTTGGTATGATGGTATTGGAGACAGACGGAGAGGGGGACAGAGGAGATGGACACGTATATGGAGGAGGAGGAGTGGAACAGGGAGAGGGAGGGAGGGGGAAATGGACAGAGAACGGAAGAGGAGGAGATCGACACAGAAGGTGGGGAGGAGCTCGCGAAAAGAGAGAGGGGCGGTGGCAAATGCATGCACAGATGGCATAAGGAGTCGGAAGGAGAGTGATGGTCAAGGGGGTGGAGAGAGAGAGAGAGGGGGGGGGGGGGGGAAGGTGAAGGAGATATCAGAGGGGGGTAGGGTGGCGGAGGAGACGGATGGAGACAACGGGGAAGGAGGAGATGAATTAATAGAATTGGCAAACTTGCATATCCGACCAATGCCAGATACTCAGCTGGTTATATCACATACACAATTTTCCGTAATGTTATGACTGTAATAAAGCTTTTATCTGCATCAGGTAAACACACAATGCAACTCTGTTTACGAAGGGCACACAGAATTACGGTCCTCCGTCTTCGTAACAGGAGTAGCGGTGCGAAGGCACTCCGGCGGAGGAGGCCTAGGCGGAGCTGTGCCGCAGGTTGCGGAGCGGTGTCCCGGCAGGCGCTTCCCCGTGGCGCCGTAAGATATTAATAACGCGCCTTAGAAGTCGCCCGGGACCTTTTATGAACCTTTGCTCGGGGAATTTTAAAACATGCCTCATTTTCCTTTATTGCTATGCTCGGCGGGAGGTGCCTGCAGAAATGGGGAAGCCGCGCCAGTGTGAGGGCATTTCGCAGCACCGCGCCACGCCGCGCCGCATCTAAAGAACAATGCGGCGACGCCTGCGGGCCGCTGGCTGACAGGCTGGCAATGAGAGCACCTCTCAGGGGTAGAACACACCCGCCGACCAACCACTCTCCCGCGAATTCCGGCATCAAAGTCGGCAACACAAACTCTTCCACTGTTACTTCCTGGACCACGCGGGTCATCTCCACGTAACACACGAAGGCATCAGAGAGTCGCTCCCACTTGGGGAGCGAGAAACTAATCCTTTAGTAATAAATATGCGACTGTAAGCCTGCCTCGATACAATCACTTCTTATTTTTAGTCCCCACACTAGTTTCAGTGACATATCGCCCTCTTCAGCTGATTTCACACTGAAGCGCCAAAGAAACTGGTATATCCATCCGTATTTAAATTCAGAGATATGTAAACAGGAAGAATACTGCGCTGCAGTCGGCAGTATCTATATAAGGCAAAAAGTGTCTGGCGCATTTGTTAGATTCGTTACTGCTGATTCAATGGCAGATTGTCAAGATTTATGTGACTTTGAAAGTGGTGTTATAGACGGCGCACGAGCGATAGAACACAGTATCTGCGATATATCTATGAAGTGTGGATTTTCCCGTGCGACCATTATTTCATGAGTTTACCGTGAATATCACGAATCCGGTAAAACACCAAATCTCCGACATCTCTGCGTACGGGAAAAGATCCTACAAGAACGGTACCAAGGACGACTGAAGATAATTGCTGCAGATTTGAGGGCTGGACAATCAACAAGTGTCAGCGTGCGAATCATTCGACGAAACATCAACGATACTAGCTTCCGGAGCTCTGTAATGGTGCGGAGTGTAAGCAGTTGGAGTGACGTGGAACCCCTAATACGTCTAGATACGATTATGACAGGTGACACTTACAAAACATCCTGTCTTATCACCTGCATCCATTCATGTCCACTGTGCATTCCGACGGACTTGGGCAATTCCAGCAGGACAATGCGACACCTCACACGTCCAGAATTCCTATAGAGTGACTCTAGGAACACTCTTTTGGCCTTAAACACTTCCACTGGCCACCAAACTCTCAAGACATAAACATTATTGAGCATATCTGGGATGCATTTCACGTGCTGTTCAGAAAAGATCTCCAGCCCGTCGTACTCTTTCAGATTTATGGACAGCCCTAGCGCTGCAGGATTCATTGTGTCAGTTCCCTCCAGCACTATTTCAAACATTATTCGAGTCCTGGCCACATCTTGCTGCGGCACTTCTGCGTGCTCGCGGGGGCCTTACGGGATATTAGGTACGGACACCAGTTTCTTTGGTTCTTCACTATAGCTCATGGTCATTGCGTATTTCTATGTTCGTAGTGATTTTGCGGCATATAATGTGCCATATTAGTTGGTCCATTTTAGATGCTCCGTAAATCACAAAAAAGCATAACTTTCACTTTGGCATAATTCTGATATTATTTATTTATTTATTGGTTTGTAAGCCTGACGAGATTAGAGCCATACGTCTGACCAGGAACAACACATACCAGAGATACTACATAACATTCACAATAGTAATCATAATAATAACATACTGCGGGAAAAAATAGTACACTTAGAAAGACGACGTCGACTTTGATCTGATGACGGCATATCCCACCTGGCGGATAGTAGATGTACTTATAATGGTCTCAACGTTGTCCGCCAACAGACAGCCTTGTGCCATACCTACCGGAACATCATCTGTGTCTACCTTTTAACAGGGAGCGCTGATACCCAAAGGGTCAGTGTGGCGCAGATCTGAGAAGCAAGCAGACAACCATGCCACAGCAACATACTCATACTTCCTAAAACCAACAGAGAGAGAGAGTCTGAAAGGCGTCAGACTGTGGCCTTCCGAGTGGCGGGATGGTTCTGGACGTGACGTTCACGCAGCACAGACACCTTCCAGGATCATCGTTCTGTAAGGACTACAGTGGTAATTCGTATAGCTACCACAGCACAAATAAGAGGGATTGTGACCCGAGACATGTCAACACAAACTGTTGCCACCCGGTTATTAGCAGTGAGACTACGGGCACGCACCTATCGCGTCTTCCACTCACGCCACAGTATCGATGTGCATGTCTCGACTGGTGGTGTTAGCGAATCATTTGGAAGAAGAAATAGCGTGTCGTGGTCTTCTGTGATGAAAGCATATTCATCCTGCACGCAGGTGACGGCCAATCTGCGCATACGTTGTAGACCTAGTAGCGCTATCTGGTAGAGTACATCCTTCTAAGACACTCTGCCCGACCCCAGGCTTTATAATATAGTGTGCGATTAGCTACAACTCTCGTTCACTTTTGGTATTACTGGAGGATACGCTAATCAGCGCCCTTTTTAGACCTGTTCTTTTGCCTTTGGTGCAGCAGGAAGGTGATGTATTGTTCCAACTGGACATTGTTCGCACACACTCGGCCCATGAAACTTAAGGTGATTCGCAAAACATGTAGGAAGATCACTGGCCAGCACCATCTCTGGATTTGCCTCCAATGGGAAGGTGTGGGATGTGATGGGACGAGAAATGCCTCGTACAACTGATCAACCAACAACTATTACAGAACTACGTGAGCTCGCTGACCAGGCGTGAAGTAACGTACCCTAGGACAGTGTTCGCCACATGTATGATCGATTGGATGCTCGAGTTAGCACATGCATTGCTGCCCGAAGAGGGTGCACCACATACGAAAATGATGCTGCAGCATGGTTCGATACGTGGTACATAAAACCGATTGTGCTGCTGATCTGTAAATGTATTCACTTAATGTATTTCACTTGCAGGGTTGCAAAAATAAATCTTGAATGATTGTAAACCTCTAAATGAGTGTAATAACCTGTTTCTGCAGTGTAATATTAGCAGTAAAGATCATTTTGGATTATACAGATTAGTGTTGCACATTTGAAGCTATGTTTAGCATTATCAGAAGCGTAGTGGATAAAGGCAGAGGCGAAGTCTGAAGTGACAGCGACAGTGGCTGCTAGGAAAGAACAGAATATAAATACGAGAAAATGGTTAAAATGGCTCTGAGCACTATGGGACTGACCTTCTGAAATCATCAGTCCCCTAGAACTTAAACTACTTAAACCTAACTAGCCTAAGAACATCAAACACATCCATGCCCGAGGCAGGATTCGAACCTGCGAGCGTAGCGATCGTGCGGTTCATGACTGTAGCGCCAAGAACCGCGCACCAACTGGCACCGACTTGTGGGCCCATGCATTACCTGAGTGGACATGGGCAACATCCTGTGCACTTGCACTGGACAGGTTGAACTCTGAGTTAGGCTGTGGGGCCATCGAGTGGATTCCTGATAAGCTTCCCTAAATTATTCCCTTTTCATCATTATGGTTCATCAATAGTTTAGGCATCGCTCTGGTTAGTGGGCACCGGCCTTACATTCTTGTAATAGAATTAACTGTTAAAAATGACTGTGTGTCTTGTTTTTGTTGTTGTTGTCTTCAGTCCTGAGACTGGTTTGATGCAACTCTCCATGCAAATCTATCCTGTGCAAGCTCCTTCATCTCTCAGTACCTACTGCAACCGACATCCTTCTGAATCTGCTTACTGTATTCATCTCTTGATCTCCCTCTAAGATTTTTACCCTCCACACTGCCCTCCAATGCTAAATTTGTGATCCTTTGATGCCTCAGAACACGTCCTACCAACCGATCCCTTCTTCTAGCCAAGTTGTGCCACAAACGTCTCCCAAATCCTATTCAATACCTCCTCATTAGTTACGTGATCTACCCACCTAATCTTCAACATTCTTCTGCAGCACCACATTTCAAAAGCTTCTATTCTCTTCTTGTCCAAACTATTTATTGTCCATGTTTCACTTCCATACATGGCTACACTCCATACAAATACTTTCAGAAACGACGTCCTGACATTTAAATCTATACCCGATGTTAACAAATTTCTCCTCTCCAGAAACGCTTTCCTTGGCATTGCCAGTCTACATTTTATATCGTCTCTACTTCGACCATCATCAGTTATTTTGCTCCCAAATAGCAAAACTCCTTTACTACTTTAAGTGTCTCATTTCCTAATCTAATTCCCTCAGCATCACCCGACTTAATTCGACTACATTCCATTATCCTCGTTTTGCTTTTGTTGATGTTCATGTCATATCCTCCTTTCAAGACATTTTCCATTCCGTTCAACCTGTGTGTCTTAACAAATACGATTATGATCAGTTTTTTTATTCAAATTATATATCATTAATGGAAAGAAATTTAGAAATGTGAACAGATTTATCCTTGAATTACACTAGTTTTTGAATTTATTTTCAATAATTGGTCTACATGGGTAGCCAGATGCCTTTAAAGGATGCTATTGGAGGTGACACGAAACGCGAGGACAACATCAATCAATAAATATTCAAACAAATGTTATCATCAGTCATTGATGTCAGTTTCCAGATCCTTACCACTGTTATTCGGTGAAAAGATGAAATCTGCAACATTACTGATAAGTCATAAAAGAATGAATATTAGTGTGTTAAATCTGATTTGACACTGGCCCAATACGATATACACCACCGTGATGAGGTCTTTTAGCACTACAGCAAGAAAGCTCGTCAGTGTCAGAACAGGTTGACGCGGTTACACATCTACAAGAATTTTATTAACACCTGTGATTTTCTATCATTCTGAAATTCCTTTTGAGGTGTCAGTGTTCTAATTTTTCTTACCTGGAATGAAGGCGAAAATGTATCAGTGCTGCCTTACCTGCAACAGAAAGAAACCCGTTGAATTAGTGTATTTGAGCGAAGCAACAGCTAACGGAAGGGGAAATTATAATTCTCACTATTTTCAGAACAAACAACTGCTCTCTCCATCAAGGCGTGCAGGTAGAGCTGATGAAAGTAGTAGATGGGTATCGATAGCTAGAAGCTGGGACATGGGGGCTGTCTGGAACTCACAGTTTGTAAAAGCGTTTTTCACACTGGGAAAGAGTGCGGGGTCGACGGCCACCAGGTAGGCATTCTTAATACTTCAGAAGGTTTCATAACAGCGCGTACCGTTCTGCACCGCCTGGTGTCTAAGGTAAAGCTTTAATCTGTAATTGCTGGCTGTAACAGGTATTTTCTGATGGTAATATGTAGACACTACGAAAGGCACTTAAGCAACTGGACATCAGCGTACAAAATCAAATTGAATTTATAATGAAGGACAAAAAAGCAAACATAACTGCGGTAAAATAACGACGAGCAGGTTGTATGCTTCGCAACAATATTTAGTATTGTGGTTTATCAAAATAGACCACATCTGTCCCTAACACATTGCACAGTTACGGGTGAGTCACGTAGGACGTAAAACCACTATTATTTCGTGAACGGTTACACATAACGAAACACTGTGTTCGGCAACTGTTAGTTCGTCGAAGGGCGCGTATTTTCTTTTTGTTTGGTTAATGTTTTCGGCTCTGGTATCAGCTGAAATACTGAAGCAAATATGTATTTTTAACTGGAACCGTACACTGTTTATAACTGCATACGATAGCTAATGAGAACACTATTACAGTGATATAGCGTATGTTAAGGTTGACGTTGAATCCTGTTGTACAAAAATTCAGGAAATGTCCTAGAATTTGAGAGCACTGTGGCCGGAATCGGAATTAAAGGTGCAACGACCACAAGGCAGAGTTCTCTTGCTACGCTGTGTCAGAATGTCAA
The DNA here is from genome assembly GCF_023897955.1 of Schistocerca gregaria. Lineage (NCBI taxonomy): Eukaryota > Metazoa > Arthropoda > Insecta > Orthoptera > Acrididae > Schistocerca > Schistocerca gregaria. Next base: position 480,777,083 of record NC_064920.1, on the reverse strand, counting down.
CGCATTTGTCTGTTTACTAGAGCACACTGCAGGCCGCTCATTTCTGATTCAACATTCAATGCGGGCAGACGTGTACAGCAATGAGAAAAGTGGGATATACTTCTTTTATATGGTGAACGCAAAAGAAATGCGGCAAAAACAATACAGTGGTATACAATGCTAGTGCGGACAGGCTACTTGGATGTCAAAAAGAAGACAAGAAAGAAAACTCCAACTGACAGAGAACACGAAGAAGTTCTTCTGGCTACCACGCTAACTAATCCACAAAGTGGTACGAGACGTAATGCCAAGAAGTGTGGAATCAGCCAGACGAGTGTCATTCGCATCCTACATCGATAGAATTTCCATCCCTATCATGTGTCGCTACACCAGGCACTCAACGACCGTGATTTCGAGCGTTGTACAGCATCTTGATGATCTGGCCATCAGCAACTGAAAGATGACCCTACGTTCCTCCAATGTGTGCTCTTTACCGATGCTAACATATATTTGCAAAAATGCACTTCTGGACAGCCGGAAACCAACACTGACTTCATTAGGTGCAGCATCAACGACCGTGGAGCGCAAACGTATGGTGCGTCGTCATAGAAAATTACAATGTGGGGACTTACTTTATTTCAGGCGTTCTAAATGGACATTCGTATGCACCCTTTCTTATGAACACTCTGCCTGTTTTCTAGAAGAGGTGCCGCTGGATATTCGACAGTGTATGCGGCTGCAACACGATGGTTGTCCAGTCACTCGTCCGGTGTTGCAATGCAAATTCTCAATGAGAACTTTCCAGGACGTTGGATAGGACGAAATTTTGTTGTCAAATGGCCTTCGAGGTCCTCCGACTTCACTCCTCTTCATTTTTTTCTTTGGGGGCACTTAAAGATGCAGTCCATGCTAAGCCCCAACTACGCCAGACGATAAGCGTGGTTGAATCGCAATTACCACATTATCCACTGTAATTATATGTCTTTATCTTTCTTTCGAACGGCGACTTCAAATGTACTTTTCAGTACATGGTCAACACTTCGAACAACGTTTAAATAAAGGATAAAGCTATTTTTTTTTTGCAAGATAAAATTGATGTTATGTGATTTGGGTGGTTACCAAATCATTGTTAGTAAATTGTTTATTTCATCTACGTCTTTATGAAATTGCTTTGGAATGTGAAATTAGTCGACAGCGTGATGGCACGTAGCCGGTAACACTGTTTTAAATGCTCCCGTTCAGCATGAAATGATATTTCGTTAAGGAGAATATACGTTTTGCAGTGTATAGTTGGTCACGAAATAGTTTCTTATAAAATGTTTAGTTCAACGAATGTGTCCGATGTGATGTAATTTACTGCAGTTTATATAGATACAGTTGTCGAACAGCATGTATTTTACCTCTAAAAGCACGCAGCCACGTACAGGAAAGAAGAGGTCAAATCTTCATTCTAGCATTTAGATATTTAATCGAGTAGTTTCTTTTTGCAGTGTATAAGACCTCTTAACTTCTGTAGAATGAACAGCTGATTTCTCTGTTTCAGTGCACGTAAATTTGGGAGCATACACAAATGTGAAATAGTTTTCCTGAGCCCTTTGCGTTACGCTAGATTCTAGCTTATGCCGTATTTCCGTATACAACATTCGTACGGGAACCTGCATCTAGGTCCTAAGTTGGTTCAAGGGGAAGTAAAGCTCTATTCTCGTAGCGCAGGCCTACCTTTCGGTATACGACTAAGCAGCTTGGCCCGAGACGCCTGCTTGCCAGTGTTTGTACCGCAGATGGCTTTTTCCACCACCGTACTGTTACATTGTAGATCATTCCTAGAGCTTTTTACTATAGGTTTGAACGGCAACATTAACAGACACTATATCACTATAACTGTCTTCTCAAGAGCTATCGAATGCAGTTATAAGAAGTATACGATGCCATTAAAAAACGTACATACTTCAATATCTCAGCAGACCAGTGCTAAAAAAATTAACCAAACAAATACAAATACACTCTGAAGAGCGAAAGAAACTGGTACACCTGCCTAATATCTCAGGACTCCGCGAGTACGCAGAAGTGCCGCAACACGATATGGCATGGACTCAAATAATATTTGAAGTTGTTCTGGAGGGATTTGACACCATGAATCCTACAGGGTTGTCCATAAATCCGTAGGAGGACGAGGAGGTGGAGATCTCTTCAGAACAGCACGTTGCAAGGCATCCCGGATGTGTTCAATAGTGTTCTTGTATGGGGAATTTGGATGCCAGCGAAAGTGTTTAAAGTAGAGTGGTATCTAGACGTATCAGGGGTCCAATATCACTTCAACTGCATACGCCTCGCACCATTACAAAGCCTCCACTAGCTTTAACGGTCCTCTGCTGACACGCAGCGTCCATGGATTCATGAGGACGTCTCCAAACTCGTACCCGTCATCTTCTCGGTACAATTTGAAACGAGACTCGTCCCACCAGGCAACATGTTGCCAGTCAGCGACAGTCCAATGTCGGTGTTGACGGGCCCAGGAGAGGCGCATAGCCTTCTGTCGTGCAGTTCATCATCTTATACGAGTGGGCCTTCGGCTATGAAAGCCCATATCGATGATGTTTCGTTGAATGGTTCGCACGCTGACACGTGTTGATGGCCCAGCATTGAAATATGCAGCAGTTGCGGAAGGGTTCGCTTCTGTCAGGTTGAACGATTCTCTTCAGTCATCTGGTCCCGTTCTTGCAGAATCTTTTCCCGGCCGTAACGATGTCGGAGATTTGATGTTTTACCGGATTCCTGATATTCACGGCACACTCCTACTCGAAAATCCCAACTTCATCGCTACCTCGGAGATGCTGTGTCCCATCGCTTGTGCGGCAACTATAACATCACGTTCAAACTCAATCAGATCTTGATAACCTGTCATTGTAGCAGTATAAACTGCGTCAGACACTTGTTGTCTTATATAGACGTTGCCGACCGCAGCACCCTATTGTGCCAATTTACATATCTCTGTACTTAAATACACTTGCCTATACCACTTTATTTGGCGCTTCATTATATAACTGGGCTTTTACGGACATATATGTTTATTTCAAAAATATACATCAACTGTGCTGTCTCGTCAAAGTCACACACAGTCACCTTAGAAGTTACACTTTCGCTTTTTGTTGTGAATAAAACACGAGATTACTATTTCTCTAAAATTATATAACAAGAGTTTGGTATCCTAAATAAATAACTCGTGGCTGCCTAATTCTGTAGTAAACGTTCCAAGTTTGCTCGACAATCACTCTTACCGTCGTTACGGATGCGAACCTCTGAGAATATCTTAATTAAGTGAAATAGAATATGATCTGTCCATAACAATCATTTTTGATAGTTTAAACTTTTGGTATAGCTGATATACGGAATATAAAACTTTACAAAAAGTCATCCCTTACAGTGTGTTGACCTGAACGGCCAGCGTTCATCCCAGTCTAGGGTGATGGGACCACTATTGCTCTCTGTATACATAAATGACCTGACAGGTAGGATGAGCAGCGATCTGCGACTGTTTTTGCTAATGATGCTGTAGAGTTCGTGAGTATGTCATCTTTGACTACAGGAGGATGCAGTATTACTAAACAGAATTTTTGTCTCTTACGATGAGTGACAGCTTGCTCTAAAAGTGTAAAAACGTAAGTTAATGCAGATGAGTAGCAGAAACTGTCCTAGAATGTTCTAACACAGTACTACTGACGTGGTGCTTCACACAGGCTCGTCGATTAACTACACAGACGTAACTTTGCAAAGCTGTTTGAAATGAAGCAAGCACATAAGATCGGTAATAAGGATGGTGAATGATCGACTTCATTTTATTGGAAGAAATTTAGGACTGTGTATCTCATCCGTAACTGAACAGTGCTGTGACCTTACTTGATATGTTCTCGAGTGTTTGGATCCCCATCAGGTCGAATTAAACGAAAACATCGAAGCAATTCAGAGCCGTGCTCCTACGTATGTTACCGGTAGATGCGAGTAAGAGTTATTACAAAAACGCTCCATAAATTCAAATGGGAATCCCTGGGAGGATGAAGATTCTTTTTGTTGAAACGCTACTGAGAAAATGTAGAGAATCGGCATTTATTAGAGACTACTGGCACCATAATAGATTACACGTAATGACCGCGAAGACGAGATAAGAGGACTCGGGACTCGTAAAGAAGCATAGAGATAGGCGTTTACCCTCAGCCCATTTGTGACTTGAACAGGAGAGTGAACGATCAGCAATGGTACCAGGTACTCTCGACCATTTTGCTTACTGTGGCTTGTAGACAATGTGTGCATGTCAAGATCTGCATACGTGTCTGTCCAGCATGCTGCCGGTACTGTATAAAAACGCTTCAGAGAATCCTCCAGCGCGACCACGTGCTTCACACTCCCAAGTACACAGCCAGCCTTGCAGCGGCCTTAACAGAACTAACGGCATTAAAAAAGGTGCAACGCCCTGATTAAGACTTCGGTACCGCTGTTAATTTGTAGCATCTGTGCTCAGTTTGAATCAGCGTTTTATTATACACACATGAACAGAATATTTGAATAGAGATCAACGTAAACATCATTTCCGCCCTTTGTATTGCTCATACATATTGCACCACCGTACAGCGAGACCTTAAGAGCGGTAGCCCAGACTGCTGTACACACCCAGTAGCACGTCCTGTTGCATTTATGCGTGCCTGTACTCGTCGTGGGATACTATCCACAAGTTCACCAAGGCACTGTTGGTTCAGATTGCCCCACTCCTCAACGGCGATTTGGTGTAGATCCTTAAGAGTGGTTGTTGGGTCACGTCGTCCTTAAACAGCCATTTTCAATCCATCCCAGGCATGTTCGATAGGGTTCATGACTGGAGAACATGCTGACCACTCTAGCCGAGCGATGCCGTTATCCTGACAGAAGTCATTCACAAGATGTGCACGATCGGGACGCGAATTGTCATCCATTAAGACGACTGCCTCGCCAGTATGCTGCCGATATGGTTGCACTACCGGTAGCAGGATGCCATTCACTTATCGCACAGCCGTTACGGCGCCTTCCCTGACTACCAGGAGCGTACGTCGGCAGCGCAAAACAGCAGGGAATCTCCTTCTTGCTTCTCTCGCTGAACAGTGTGTCTCAAGCGTTTAAGCCCGACCGGATAGCCTCCAAACACGTCTCCGACTATTGTCTGGTTGAAGCCATATGCGACACTCATCGGTGAAGAGAACGTGATGCCAATCCTCAGCGGTCCATTCGACATGTTGTTGGGCCCATCTGTACCGTGCTGCATGGTGTCGTGGTTGCAAAGATGGACCTCGCCATGGACGTCGGGAGTGAAGTTGAGCATCGGGCAGCCTATTGCGTTTGAGTCGTAACACGACGTCCTGTGGCTGCACGAAAACCATTATTCAACATGGTGGCGTTGATGTCAGGGTTCCTCCGAGCCATAATCCGTACGCAGCGGTCATCCACTGCAGTAGTAGCCCTTGGGAGGTCTGAGCGAGGCATGTCATCGACAGTTCCTGTCTCTTTGTATCTCCTCGAAGTTCCAACAACATCGCATTGGTTCACTCCGAGATGCCTGGACACTTCTTTTGTTGAGAGCCCTTCATGGCACAAAGTAACAATGCAGACGCGATCGAATCGCGGTGTTGACAGTCTAGGCATTTTTGAGCTACAGACAACACGAGCCGTGTACCTCCTTCCTGGTGGAATGGCTGGAAGTGAGCGGCTGTCGGACACCCCCCCCCCCCCCCCCCCCCGTCTAATAGGCGCTGTTCATGTATGGTTGTTTACATCTTTGGGCGGGTTTAGTGACATGTCTGAACAGTCAAAGGGACTGTGTCTGTTAGTTAGATAATTAGTTAGTTAGTTACGTGTTCCATTGATCAATAACACGGAAAAAAACGTTATGATGTGGAACGTGTCAAATGCACAAGAAATGCGCACAGGAAACAAGTGCTATTTCTCTTTTTTTGTTTACATTATAGTGTTACACCTAAATATTTCTATTATCTATCCCATTCCCTTAAATCCAATATTCACAGTCAACGTCTGTCTTCATGAATTCTGGGAACCGGGGTGATTTATGTGTGTATTTTTGATGTGTGTATTTCATTGTACAGCGTATGACGGCTGGCACTGCTGCAAGTTAGTGAACAGACAAGAGCATTAGAACAGGCCCATCCCACAAACGACAGACTGTTGTAGCTCCTGCGGACGAAACAGTGTGGTGCAGAAGCTTGCACAGAACTCTGTGATTCACATGTTACCGTTGGGAAGAGCACAAAACTTCGATTATTTATTTTTTCTATTTAAACGCTTATGCCGAGTTGCAACTATACTTATTTACTATCCACAAGATGGAATCCAAATCATTATTTCAATAATTCTAATTTCACACTCAAAGTTTAGTTGAGGATTCCGTTTGACGTTATATATCGTTGTACAGACTAAACTGACCAACCGTGAGCGCGCGCTGATCGGGAAGTAACGAGTGAGGCTAGGTTACCTCTTAGTTTGGCACAAACTGTCCAGCAGATCACTAACACAATCTACGAAGAACTTAAGGACGGTCTAAAAATAACTTACACACCAGCAAAATGTTCGTGATACAAGTGGATACTGTGCCCTTTTGAAGTTAAAGCTCAAACTAGCCACAGGAGACGTTTGTAAAAACTTTCGATGTCTGTACTCTGCAAGCCACAGTGTGCAGTGGAGTCCACGTTATGTACATCCGTTACTTCCCCTTTTTCTTCTTCCTGTCGCGTATGGTTCGTGGGAAGAACGATAAGGCTCAGTGTGGGCTCGATTTTCTGTAATTTTAGCTTCATGGGCTTTCTGCATGGTATACTTAGGAGGAGGCAGTATACTGGTCGACTCTTCTACTGATTTACGTGCTCGGAACTTTAATAGTAGGTCATAATTCGATGCAGAAGTTATGAGAACATTTGTAGTACCACACGGTGCAACCGCGCGGTGTGGGGCGCTTTGACACGGTTCGCGCTATTTTCCCATTCGGAGGTTCGTGTCCTCCCTCCGGCATGGTTGTCATAGTGTAAGTTAGTTTACGTTAGATTGAGTAGTGTGTAAGCCTAGGGACCCATGACCTCAGCAGTTTGGTCCCGTAGGGACTTACCACAAATTTCCTAAATTTTCATTGCTCGTGCATAAAACCGGTGTTCTGGCTGAAATATTTTGAAATTGGTTTAAATAGAGTCTTGACCGCAAAATTTTTTTTATTTTCAATGGTTACCGGTTTCGATTGGAATGTGACCATGTTCAGATCGTATACACCGTGATGGTAGGCGGTGGCGGTGAACGGAGCAGGTGTTGTGATTCTACGAACGTCAACTGCAGCAAGTTGGTTACATTCTGACAGGCGCCAAGAAGTATTGCTAACAAATATTTTGTTCCGGTCAAGACTGTTTTGAATCCATGCAGAACGCCTCTCTTGCTGTGCCTGCCACTAGAATTAGATGAGTATTTCCGAGAAGCTTTCGCGCTTACTAAGTGAAACTGCAACGATACGCGCTGTTCAACTTAGGATCTTCTCTGTTTCCTCTATCAGGCCTTTCTCGTATGGATCCCACACTGATAAGCAATCTACGACTATTATTAATGATTGCTTTATAATCTACTTACTTTGTTGATCGACTACTTTTCCCGAGGATTCTTCCAATGACTCTCTGTGTGGCATCTGCCTTACTCGCGGCTACTTTCATGTCGTCGTTCCACTTCAAACCACTCCGTACGCGTACTCCCAGATATTTTATGGAAGTAACTTCTTGCGGTTATTGTTCTTCGATTATTTAATCATGCATTAAAGGGTCTTTCTCTCTACTGATTCGTAATGCGTTACGTTTGATTATGCTGAGGGTCAATTGACACTCCCTGTACCAAGTGCAGATCTTGTGCAGGTCTTCCTGCATGTCACCACAATTTTCTGGCGTCAGTATCGTCCGACGTTATCTACAAGTCCATTGACATATACTGTGTTGGGCACGCCCAAGGTTACTTTTACGTCTGAAGACTTCTCTCTGTTCAGAACGACAGACATGCTTTGTTCTGTTTGCTAGAAAATCTTCACTCCGATCACACAGTGGACCTGAATTTTACACTCTCTTTTTTTTTCATTAGGTGGTAGTTCGCAACTGTATCGAATGAAGACGGTATCCACCTGGGCCCTTGTATCTACTGCTTTCTGTGTCTCGCGAATGAAACGTGCTTCATGGGTTTTAGAACATCGTTCTTCTGGGAAACCACATTGCTTCCTACAGGGGAGAGGTTTGGTCTCCAAAAATGTGATAATACGCGATCATAAAACGCGTTACTAAGCTATACAAAAGGCCGACGTCAGACATACAGAGCTAGAGTTTTGTGCATTTGTTCGACTATTCTTCTTGAAAATGAGAATAAGTAGTTCCCGAGGGGCAACACGGGTGTGAGGAGGATGTTACTTATTTAGCGTAAAAGTGGGTTGTTATTAAAACTGCACCAGGATCATTTCTGTACGGCTTCTGTAGGTCAACAAAATAGTCTGCTGACAGTTGCTACACTTCCTAATAAAGCTGATTAAGTAGTAATTAGATTGCGATATCTTTGATGCAAACCTTAATACTAGATTAGCTCTTGGTTAATTTCCGTTAGAAGATACCGTTTCCTGATTTTTTGACAGAAATAACAAAAAGAAATGCGGCATCCCAATATTTTGAACTTTCGTTATCTAAGGGTCGAAATATTTCCACAAGCTTTTCCAAACATTCACTATTTAAAGCATTCACGTTAGGTTCTGCGACCGACGGACATGAAATCCAACGGGAGAATTTAACAGCTACAGAAGATATGAATTAAGCACACTTCTCCTAAATCAAGTCAGGAGACGATCTGGAGAAAATGAAGGAGTGTTTTCTCGCGAACTACTCAGTGTAGCCCTGCACAGGGAACAATTCGCAAAGAACTACTTGCGTTGTCACTAAGTCCAAACGCAAAATGTGCCACAGCAGGAACATTCCATATCTCGTCCCAGTTAATTAATTAGTTAGTTAGGAAGGAGGGATCGTTGGAAATTACTTCTACATGACTAGTGTTGTGGGGTTTCTTAACCTCATAACAAATTTTTAAATCGGAAATTTAAGAAAAACGTATTTATTCCAAATATGGGGGAAAATTATTAATAAACCTTGACAAATACATCTATTACAAAACTTGTTATTTGTCCATAACACATATTTTTTTCAATTCTGAGAGGTTTTGTTATTTTATATCGTGCTGTGGCAGTAAGGGGAACAATTCACACAACTCAAGTTCCCGGCACTTTTATTAAAGTCAGTTAATGCTTACATTTTTAAACATAATACAACAGCGATGGACAATCAAAGTCATTTAGTCGGTCAATTATATCATTATAAAACATCCGTTGAGATGAGACAGTAAGATAGTTCTGTAACGAAGTTAATCACTGAATCAAACCAACTGGAGGTTTCTTACTGAGTGGAACATCAATTAGAACGTTGCTGTCCGTGAATACGCGGGTTTCTGTAGAACCTGGAGCAGACTAGCTTCTAAACGTGTCGTCAAATCTGCGCGTGTACGCCGGCCGATGAATTAATTTTGAAGCAGTAAAAGACAGACGATGTCATACTACCATCGGTGAGCGCCTGCGAGTAAGGCTACCGGTGTGCCTAGCCTGTATTGCAATGAAGCTGCTGTCGTAGGGTAAATTCTAAATCTGGAAATTTGTGGTAAGATTCTATGGGACCAAACTGCTGAGTTCATCGGTCCCTAAGCTTACACACCACCTAAACTAACTTACGCTAAGAACAACAGACACACCCATGCCCGAGGGAGGACAAGAGCCCCCACTGGGGGGAGTCGCGCGAACCTTGAGAAGTCGCCCTAGACCGCGTGGCTACCCCGCGCGGGCGTCGTAGGGTAACCACAGGAATAAAGTAAACCATAATGCTGACATAAGAAATAACAAGTACACTTATATCCTCCTAATTTGAGTTGTAACTTGAGTATGCTCAGATGACATCCGTCAGGCAAATAATTACTGAAACACCTTTTAGGCCCCTGACCTGTTATGATTTTCTGAAGGGAGCACATTGGGATTTCCGTTATTTTCCTTCTTTTTTTTCAGCCTCAGATGAAAATTTAGATGAAAATTCCTTACGCTACAGAAATTTTCTAAGTCGCTACTTTTCTGAGATGCTAACGGATGACACCTGCTTACTTAACAACTGAGCTGTAGGTAATCAGCTCATATTCTCTATAGAGGTTGCAACGGGTATAAGTGAAGTTATATTTCTGTGTGGCACCTTTGTGTGTACTCACATCAGATTGGCCGGTAGTCCTTTGCATCACGTACACACATAAGTTTGTTCGTTGTTTTTTCTCTGTATCGAACTGCCTTTCTATAAGCACGTCACAAACTTCGTGGCCTGATGTTTCCTGCATTGCAGTACCTGGGTCGCAAAGTGAAACAGGTCTGTCAGCGCCTCCACGAATCCACGCTTCAATATCTGATCTGTTTCCAAAGAAAAAATAAACTTTAATGGCTTGCTTATGCCACGTGTAGCTGAAGGTGCTAACGAACATAATACCGTAAGATTAACGGTAGCTATAATTATTAGTCTGAAAATGACGTAAATACCTCTGTAATGTTATTTAGCCCACCACCCTGTGTAACCAATAAAAATATTTGCCCTTATACTCGTTATAAACTGTATAACACCATTTATATTACAATTTCAACTTACCTTATTTGTGAAAACAGAAAGACTCCACTAGTGTGGTCCGATATATTAAACTCCAGAGACGAAAATTGCCTCTATCTTCCTACCCATGCTAAGCTAAACTGACGGTAATGCAGTGTCCAAGAACAAAATTTGTACCATTGCATGTTATGATAAAGAAAATAAATCATGGAGTCGCCGTATCTGTAGCATACGACTACGTATGTTTAGACGCAGTTGACATCGCAATTTCATTTTCACCAGTCACATTAAGATAGTGAGTACAAAATAAATTAACTTACACTCTTTCCTTATAAGAAGACATGTAAGATATAGATCAAATGTGACTACCTGTGAATTTATCTGTAATATATATATATCCAACATTCCCTTGTTTGATAAAGCCAGCTCTCCTCTGTTCAGTTAGGGTGAATGAGATGACATAAGCGAAGTGACTTTCACTTGCTGTGTCTTCTTCACCGATTTGCTTTTCAGTGGGCGCCGCAATACATCCTCTCAAATGCCGACCGCGGTGGCCACGCGGTTCTAGGCGCTGCAGTCCGAAACCGCGTGACTGCTACGGTCGCAGGTTCGAATCCTGCCTCGTGCATGGATGTGTGTGATGTCCTTAGGTTAGTTAGGTTTAAGTAGTTCTAAGTTCTAGGGGACTGATGACCTCAGATGTTAAATCCCATACTGCTCAAAGCCATTTGAACCATTTTTTTCCTCTCAAATATCAAACAGTGATCATCAGACCTAAATACTTGTACAAAATCCGGTATATCTAGATTTGTAGTTTGTACCTTTGTTATTCAGTGTTATTTGAGATTATGGTCTGGCTATACGGGGTGTATCATAATTAATGGCGTAAACGCATACAGTGGACAGTACACGATACTAGAAGCGAAGAAAGTCTCAGTAAACATGGGGCCGAAAATGCATACATTAAGAGCTACGAGAAATTTTTCCACCTTCGATACTGTGAAACAAATCTCTTCTACTGCAAGTTCTTTGCTTTCCATATTTTGAGAACTGGTAGTATGGACCAAAATAAGAAAAAAAGTCCAGTAAACATGTGCCCTAAATGCATTCCTTAAGAGCTATGGGTACTTGTTCATCGCTGTTACTTTGAAACACAACTCTTCTAATGATCAAGTGCTCGTAACTTTTAAGGTGTGAGTTTTAGAGCAGATATTTGCTCCAGAAATACAGAAAGCAAAGAACTTTCAGTAGAAGAGATCTGTTGCACCGTATCGAAGATGAAAAATTGCTCGTAGCTCTTATGTTTACTGAGACTTATTTCCTTCTAGTATCGTGTATTTTAAACTGCATGCGTTTACGTTATTAATTATGATACACCCTGTACACCACTAAAAGAAAACGTAGGTAATATGTCACTGTGTGATCCAAAACTGCGTTCCATCAAGAGGATACTACAACGTCTGCTGTTGTCACTGCTGAAGGCTCTTCTATATTACGAGAAGGCATTATTTATACCACTTCTTAAGTACTGCGTATCTCCAATGTTTCCTCATTCCCGTCTGACTCACACGCAGTTAAAACACGACTGTGTACTTCCAAACTTAAACACAGGCAGACACATTGAAACGCAGTGTCTCATGGGAAGGAGTGGATGCTACATGGGATCCAAAACGTTTAGGTTCCTCTTTTGATCACACCTAGACATTCAAGCAGTACTACCATATTACCCTGCTGAAAGTCGAAGCCAAAAAGATCATTTTTGGGAAGGGAATTGGTAACACAAGCGAGTTTCAGCCACAGACTTTAATAACAGTGGCATTAGTAATTGTGTATTCAGTGGCGGAATACACATGCTCCATTTGCACAAATCTTTCGAAGGCAAATAGGCAACAGGGGACTGAATGAGGCGTGCTGGCTTAGTACTGAATGTTTACGCCACTTGCCAATGTACATCAGTTGGCAGGTGTTGCTGCCCCAGATATCCGTCGTGATATTGTTGTCAGTATGGAAAGAATAAATCTAGTTACCAAGCATAGCCTTCCATTACACCATTCTGTATCAGTCACCCAGAGATTGACATTAAGAAAATGATTAATGAAAGTCCGTCACGTGTCGGAAACAATTCCATTCTAAGCAAAAATGGAAAGTGGAAAATACTAACTAAAAACGAAACATATTCACCTCAAGCCTCAAAGAAGATCCACTGAAGGCAACTCTTACAAATATCTGGACATGTTTACTTCATGTAACTTTTTTTCTGTAACTTGCTTTATGCATTCTGATATTGTTTTTATTTCTTTGTAATGACACTTCTGAGATGAATAAAGAGAAGAGATTTTCGCACACTTCCTCACGGTTTGTTGTACTCTTTAATTCGTTCCCTAGTTTTGATTCTAATCCCACTACTTCCAAACCTTCGGAAAACATGTTTCACATTCTCGTCATCAGACACTGTACACGAGTAGTGTTGACATTATCGTAATAATTCAGCTACTCTACTGGTATTCTAATTACTTTCGCTACTGTCGCTGTTTCTATTAGCATCTTTAAATTTACTGACACAACATTTTCTTCCACTGTCTAATGATTTTTGAAGAGATAGCTTGCAGATCACAGATATCTGACCAGATGGATCAGTCCGGTCCAATATTAAAATTTATATGAGGGAAAAAATAATCATTGTGTGTGTGTGTGTGTGTGTGTGTGTGTGTGTGTGTGTGTGTGTGTGCATGTTTCTATGTTTCAAAGGAATGTGCTGTTACACTGGTTCTAAGCTTCAATCACAATTTTACGTATGAAAGTGAATTACGCTTACAAGCTTTAACAAACGATCTAGGAGTTACGTGCGCGTTTGTTATTAGCAGTTATGGATTGACCAGACAATTTCCTTTAACATCCTCATTTCCAGTGACATATTATTTCACATTATTCCAAAGAAAAAATTGTTTTACGAAAACATATAGTGGAAAGTAATACTATGCAAAACACGTATTTGAGACTACAGCTTTGCTAACAGATTATGTTGAGGTATGAGAGGAGTGGTGTCATTGTTGTTACTATAAAAAAAATTGTGTGAATTCCTAAGGTACAAAACTACTGAGGTCATCGGTCCCTAGACTTACAAACTACTTAAACTAACTTAAACTAGCTTATGCTAAGGACAACACACACACACACACACACGTGCCAGAGGGAGGATATTTATGGCACGATGATCTATGACCCTATATCCGACGCTGCCCCAACCGGAAGCAAAACAGTAATTGGTACGATGCCCAAGTCGACATGCATCGCTACCGTACCGTCGCTTCTCCGGTTCCGACAGGCGTCCCGGACCGCCTTTTACAGCAAAGGTGCTGGAGAGGCAATTTGAAGACCCGTCTCCCCATCAGTGTCCAGCAACAATCGCAGATCTGAAGGAATCAGGGTCGGTCGATCCAACAGTAGTGCAGGTGACAGGGAGCACTGTAGGTGTCACGGGTGGCGTGACATCTCCTACCGGTGTCTGAATCAGGCGTCTGTGGGAGCAGTCTGACTGGATGTTGCCTTCCTGGCCACAGTCCCCACAAGTCAGCGGCTGACAATAGTACATCACCATCGCCGGCACACTGCCAATCATCAAATAAGAAGGCACGTGCTGATCACTTCAAGTTTCATCTGACTTATGCCATTTAAGAAATGGTAGATTTCAAAAGTCTGCCATTTTCTGCGATGTGATTGTTGACATTTACATAAGGTGAAAAGCATATACGACCACGTCTTGTGGTATCTCAAAAGGATGTTCGAAAACACTCATGATATGTGGAGACCAAACCCTGCATATATATCTCTGACCCTATGTAGACCATTTACCTGTAACAGATAGGCTGTACAGAAATCTGTTCGTTCCAACACACACAGACGAGCTGTGCAGCAAAATTCGAAACTGTAAGTTGCCAAGAATCCGAACTGGGTAACAGGGTTGAAATTTGTGATCTCCCCATACGAATAGAACGCAGCGATAAACAAACTGTCTCTTTTAGACGTACCACGCACCTGTTACAAATAAACCCCACCAACCAATCTCGCCACGGTGAGTGGTATTGTCGGATATTACTCTTCTAAATTTGACACTGTCTCATTAATTGACGGATCATCAATTAACAGGAAACAATATCCGGCTGCAAAAGCCCCACTGCCGCAACTCATCAGTTTTGAATAATTATTGGCCGTTAAATGGAATGAGCACTGCGTCGCCAATTATAACGTCCGCGTGCGCTCAAATAGACACAGGTCCCAGCATCGGACTACCAGTCGTGTATTGGAACTTTTTGTGACCAGGTTTCTGTCCAGGGACTTCTTAATTTAAAGTGAAGCATCCTTAGTTCATAAATACAGGAAGGCTCCGCTCTTATGGAATTTTAGTATGACCATTTGGTTACTTCTTAAAACATAGCTGTCGTGCGTGAACCAATTATAACTGAAATTTCGTTGCCCAATTAAATTTTTCAAGCGATGTACGCCACCATCCAGCTCCTCACCGAAATGTCTATAGTTTATTGAGTAACAGCTATAGCAGCTTATATGTTGCAAGAGTAAGGGGTGAACTATACAACCAATAATTAACAAGAACTGATTTTTTTGGTACATCAGTACGCTAATCGTCATATAAGATGTCGATCTACAGTAACTGTAGCCGTAATTTTCCTCTACAGTGTACCAGTATCAGGTGACTAAATCTCCATTGACGAAGGAGGCAATAGTATTAATCAGATACCCATGTCACCTTTGTGTGTAAAGGGAAAAATTAACGAAACCGTCAGAACGTTAGTCTAATATTTTGAAAGAAAAGCCACCACACTCGTAATGAAAATGCATTGTGTGTGAAATAAGAAATATGAAAAATAAAATTGTTAAACTTCTAGACAGAGCTACCACACATGAATGTAATGAAATAATTAGCATGTGCGAGCAGAAAAGTAATGTGCTAAACAATGTAGAAAAGGGAATATTTGAAAAATTTCACTGTACAAACTAGTTATACTAACAGAAAAATAGTTATAGACCTTAGAAAAGCTGACATCTGGGTTATGACGGTAAAACCCAATAAAATTTATTTTAAAATGCGGAAATATCTCTATTTCACCAGCCATCAAAGCCATTTATCTGTGAAACTTTATGTTTGTGTACAATCGGTGTTCGAAAGTTGACGGATTTAAATACTGCAGAAGCACATCTCACTGAAGAAACAGTACCGCGTAACAGGCTAACATGATTATCAAGTTAATGAGAGTGACGGATAAAGTGTTATTTGCAAAAGTTATACATTTCCTTTCAATACTTTATTTCAACACACTTACGGAGTCTTTCTCTTCGTCTCCTTCTCCTTCTTCTCCTTTTTCTTTGTTTCTCCCCGTGTTTCTTACGAGACCGTCGCGGTTATGTAGGCTTTGGTAGTGTTAGTGACATTTGATGGCCGGATGCTCTCCTCGACGCCACCAATTCTCCTGGGACGGAATCTGTGTACCCCAACCGTCTGCGTCTAGAGTAAATCTCGTGTTCCAGTATGACAACGTTTTCTAGTTGTCAACCCAGCCTCTGTCCGAGTAGGGGCGTGGATACCAGCCCTGTATTCATCTAGATGGATGTGTGGAACCGCTTAAAATCCACATACAGGCTGCCTGGCTCAGCAGCCCTCGTCGTTCAGTCCCCAGGATGGCTCTTCTCGCCGAATTGCGTCCGAGACGCGACAGCGCGCTCGGCCATCCTGGCGGGTGCAGTACTTGAGAAAAGTCGGGTGAGATTGCGTGCTCGGCTAAGAGTACTAATCGCTTTAGTTTTGAGTTGGCTCACCTGTTAAGCCGCCTGTTGCTAACAGCCTGCCAGTCGCTTCCTCCTGACGAATCTTATATCACGTGAGCTGACTCGGCCACATATTTATTTTTAGCAGGTAATAAATGCTTTTTTGCTAATTCGTTATGATATTTACAGTCAACTTAGTAGCAATAAACAGCAATCATCCTGGTTCAGTACAATTTCCAGTACTACCACTACGAAAAGCAGATACTTAGCTATTGATTAATGTAATAAACTGTACTGTAGAGCTTCTGCAAGAAAGTACGATCTGAGGCTATGATTCTGATATTGATGGTGGCCACGATTGGGCACTCAGAGGGCGGCTGAGATTGTGCAAATTTTGCGTCCACAGTCTTGTATGCCCTCTTTCTCTATGTATGCACCGTTTACTGTCCTGATAACCGTTACATCACGCATAATTTGTACGGTTAGTATTATAGTTATAGTAAGGAACAGATACACCAAATCGAGAGAAATCTAATTTTCACATTAGAAATATTAAATGAGCCACTTGCTAGAACTGAAAGCATGCCAATTTACACTAATCAGCCACAACATTATGACGATCTACCTAATCGTCGGTATATGCATCTATGGCAGGGATATAGCGGCGACGCGTCATGGAATGGAAGCAGTGAGGGTTTGTTCCGTCGCTGGTGGGAGCTGGCACCACAGGAAAAAAAAAAAAGAGTCAAATGGCTGTGAGCACTATGGGACTTAACTGCTGAGGTCATAAGTCCCCTAGAACTTAGAACTACTTAAACCTAACTAACCTAAGGACATCACACACATCCATGCCCGACCAGGATTCGAACCAGCGACCGTAGCGGCCGCGCAGTTCCAGACTGTAGCGCCTAGAACCGCTCGGCCACCCCGTCCGGCCTGGCACCACATCTGCACACACAAGTCACTTAATTACCGTAAATTCCGGAGATGGGGGCGAAGAGATCTAATGCCATGTTCAATCACATCCCAGATGTGTTTGATCGGTTTCAGATCTGGCTAGTTGGGCGGCCACCACATCAATTGGAATTCGCCACTGCGTTCCTCGAAACACTTCATCAACTTTCTGGCCTTGTGATATTGCTCATTATCTTACTGGAAAACGTCACTGCCGTCGGGAAATGATACTCACTGGCTTGTCATGGTACCTTGGACTAGCTCCAATGGATCCATGGATGTCTACTTGAATGATCCACAGAGGATGATGGAGCCGCCGCCGGCCTGTCTCCGTACCGCAATACAGGTTCAAGAAGATGTTCCTCTGGAAGACTACGGATTCGCAACTTTCCATCAGCATGATGAAAAAGGTATTGGGGTTCGTCAGACAGTGTAACGCTCCGCCACTGTGTCAACATTCAGTGTCAACGGTCGCGTGCCCATTTCACTCGTAGCTGCCGATGTCGTGCGTTCACATTGGGATATGGCTGCGTGGTCGACTGCGCAGACCCATCGTTAGGAGTGTTCAGTGCACTATGTGTTCAGAGACACTTGTACTCTGGCCACCATTAAAGTCTGATGTTAGTTCCACCACAGTTCGCCGCCTGTCCTATTTCACCTGTCTGCCCAACCTACGGCGTTCCACATCTGTACCGAGGGATGGCCGTCGAACCCCACGACGTCTGGACGTGGTTTCATCTTGGTTTCGCCACATGTTGAAGACACTCACCACAGCACTCCTCGAAAACCTGGCAAGTCACGCAGTTTCCGAAATACTGCTACCGAGCCTCCGGGCCATCACAATCTGTCCTCGGTCAACTCATATAGTACACATTCTACATAAGGGCAGCACCCACGCTGATACTATATGCACCGCGCGTGTGTCAGACTAGGATCATTCCTCGTCAGTGACGCTGCCGTCACCTGGACGGAATTATACCGATAGTAGGTCGGTGGTCATAATTTTCTTTGGCGATCAGTGCACATTGGAACTAGGCTTATTTATGATGACCTGGTTTGTGTCCGTTTAAACTTTGATCTGAGATTTCTCATTGCATCAGGGGCCTTGAAAGCTTGCCAATTTCAAAGAACATGGAAAACAAGGGGAAGCGTTTTCCATTGAAACATTTTATGATAAGATTACGTGGGGCTAAAATTGTTGCTAAGGTGAAGATTAAACTTAAAGGGGAACACGTAAATTTGAAAATAGTAGTAGTGAAACATTCAAAGGGATCCCAAATCACAAAACGAAATCTGTTTATTCAGGTGTTCCCACTGCGAGTAAAGACAAGGGAAAGAAGAAAGTAATAGCAGAGCTTTTTGATTTAAACGTCTAGCCGAAGCGCAAATCTGAAGAAAGGCAAGTCATTGCACAAAAGTCTGAAACAGTATTTAAATTACGGTGGAAGAAAACAAAGAAAAAAAGGAACGATAACTTCTAGAAAAGGAACAAAGGACAAAGAGGTAAGAAGCTTAAGGGAAAACCTCCGAAAAGAACGCTTGAAATAGCAGAAGACAAGAAGAGCTCAAACGTTTGTCAAATCAAAACGGAACGCCAACTCGATGTGATGAAACAAAGAAAGGAAGAAGAAGGAACATTTTTCGCCGGTTGCTGTGAGAGGTTTGAAGATTGTTGCTGCCGTGCGTACAGTGCCAACGATGGCGGCACAGGCGTCTTCTGACTATGCAGCCTCACCACCTGACACTTGAGACCATTGTTAAAGCTCAAAGATTGCGCAGCCTTAACCGCCATTCTGCGACTGTGTTGTACTCAGTAAAGAATGGGTAAATGAAATAAATTGTTAAAAAATAATCTGTAGTTAGTTTTAAGTTTTCATAAAATTGATAGAGTTAGACTATTACGTTAAGTGCACATTGTATTTCTTTTGCAATAAAATTGTTTTTTCAAAGCAAAAAATACGGCAAGTGTACATTCTAGATCGACTATCCTCTACAGAGTCGTACATCTCAAAATGCAACCGGCTGTGTTGTCCTAAGTTATTTTCTTACACGTCATTAAGTGTGAATGTATTATGCAATGAAGTAATTAAAACACAACGGAGAGGCACAGTATGCACACTTAGCAAGGGCAACGTGCTATGTAACGCTTAATGCATTACTCCAGGATCAGAACCCACAGAGATGACATTGTTCGCAGATATTTGCAATGAGGCGTTTCGTTCCGCTCAGATTTAATCGCGTCATTGAAATTTCAGTGAAAAATAAGAAAAGAATGTACGACGAAACAGCAACGTCTCTTCTGAGAAATAATACCTTGCATGCAGACATACACTATGCGATCTAAAGTATCCTGACACCTGACTGAAAATGACTTACAAGTTCGTGGCGCCCTCCATGGGGAATGCGGGATTTCAGGACGGTGTTAGCCAATCCTTATCCTTGATGGCAGCTTCCACTCTCGCAGGTATACGTTCAATCAGGTGCTGGAAGCTTTTTTGGGGATTGGCAGACCATTCTTCACGTAATGGTGCACTGAGGAGACGTCGGTCAGTGAGGTCGGGCACGATGTCGGGGTTCCAAAACATCCAAAAGGTTTTCTATAGGATTCAGGTCAGGACCCTGTGCAGGCCAGTTCATCACAGGGATGTTATTGTCCTGTAACCAATCCGTCATAGGCCAAGCATTATCAACAGGTGCTCGATCGTGTTGAAAGATGTAATCGCCATCCCCGAATTGCTCATCAACAGTGGGAAGCAAGAGATGCTTCAAACATGAATGTAGGCCTGTGCTGTGATAGTGCCACGCAAAACATCAAGGCCACAAGCCCCCTTCATGAGCCGGCTGGAGTGGCCGTGCGGTTCTAGACGCTACAATCTGGAGCCGAGCGACCGCCCCGGTCGCAGGTTCGAATCCTGCCTTGGGCATGGATGTGTGTGATGTCCTTAGGTTAGTTAGGTTTAATTAGTTCTAAGTTCTAGATGACTGATGACCTAAGAATTTAAGTCGCATAGTGCTCAGAGCCAGCCCCTCCATGAAAAACATGACCACACCATAACACCACCGCCTCCGAATTTTACTGTTGGCTCTACACAAGCTGTCAGATGACGTTCAACTGGCATTTGCCATACCCACAACCTGCCATCGGATCGCCGCATTGTGAACCGTGATTCTTAACTCCACACAACGATTTTCCACTGTTCAATCGTCCAATGTTTACTCTCCTTACACCAAGCGAGGAGTCGCTTGGCATTTACTGGCGTGATGTGTGCCTTATGAGTAGCCGCTCGAACATCAAATCCAAGTTTTCTCACCTCCCGCTCTACTGCCATAGTACTTGCAGTGGATCCTGATGCACTCTGGAATTCCTGTGTGATGGTCTGGATAGGTGTCTGCCTATTACTCATTAAGACCCTCTTCAAGTGTCGGCGGTCTCTGTCAGATGAGGTCAGACTGTACGCTTCAAGTTTCTTCTTCACTATCACATCGGAAATAGTGGACCTATTGATCTTCAGGAGTGTGGAAATCTTGCGTAAAGACGTATGATACAAGTGACACTCAATTACCTGACCAAGTTCGAAGTCCGTGAGTTACGTGGAGCGTCCCGATCTGCTCTCTCACTATGTCTATTGACTACTGAGTTCGCTGATATGGAGTACCTGGCTGTAGGTGGTAGCACAATGCACCTAACAAGAAAAACGTATGTTTTTGGGGGTGTCCGAGTACTTTTGATCACATAATGTACGTTATACGACCAAAAGTATCCCTATGCCTCAATGTAAAGCGGAACTGGCCACTGGATGTAATTAGAGGCTAACCCGCCAGTATAAAACGCGCAGAGGAGTTTTGCGGTTGCAGTAGAGAGGGAATAATTGGAAAATGGGTCGGTCAGGACAGTTCAGTGACTTCAAACGTGGTCCAGTCATTGGAAGTCACCTAAGTACAAAACATCCTTGATGACTATTTCAGTGCTTCTAAAGCTAACCAGGTCTACTGTTGGTGATATGATTGTGAAGTGGAAACGCCATGAAACAAATACAGCAAAACCAATATGACGCAGACCTCATCTACTGACGGAAAAAGATCACCAGGCATTGCAGAGGGTGGTTGTATAAAATCGTGTGAAATCAG
Source organism: Schistocerca gregaria (assembly GCF_023897955.1). Lineage (NCBI taxonomy): Eukaryota > Metazoa > Arthropoda > Insecta > Orthoptera > Acrididae > Schistocerca > Schistocerca gregaria. Next base: position 480,755,523 of record NC_064920.1, on the reverse strand, counting down.
CGGGAGGAATTACAAGTTAGTTCCAAAGTGCTACCAGGAGTCCACCTAGTGGAATGACTGCGTAGGGAGTTATACAGAATGGGGACAATGGTCGAGCAGCTCCTCAAAAGCCGATGGCTGCTTGTATTGCCATGTCAATGCACTCTGTCATAAAGCTGCGCTCAACGTCACTATCTTGTCTGGTTGTGGCTTATGAGGAAGAATGGGTGCCATTGCCCCACAGAAATTCAGAGGCCACAATGTAGATGTCCTCAACAGAGTTCAAACCGTCATACAGGCGAAGGGTGGGAGCAACCCACATTAATGTCCTCTAACGGGTGTCCGGATACGCTTGAGCTGATAGTGTGTAGTGCAGCTGGAGTAGAGGCCGGAAAGACGAACGAATATAAAGAGAAACGTTGTATCAACGTGTGACATGGTATTTGAAAAAAAGCTGTTGCCGTGCATAGAAGCTTACAATGACCTCACCTGTTCAAGCCTTACAGAGTTAGCCAAGGTTCATGTCAAAGAACTGTTTTAATATCAGGATTTACTACTTGTTGTTGGAGTAGGTTCATGCACAGCTACCACAAATGCTCCGAGACCTGCGGTCGTCACGTTTTGCAAAGTTGCTAGTTTCCGGAGCCGGATAGTACGTGCAGTACCTTTGTTGTTTGTCGCTGAGGTAAGGTACCCGCTCTATTTCTAGTAGTGTGCGATTTCATTTACACATAAACATGGAGCTAGCAAGTGAAATCTCATATATAAAGAATGCATTCTCTTAATAAACATCATCTGTGGTACATATTTTTTAAACAGCATAATAAGACATCTTTTGTTTAATAATAGCTTAGCATTGTACACTCTTTAATAATCTGTCACAAGGTAATTTTTTTAACTGAGTAATAATAATGGAACGCAATTGCTCGTAAGATATCTCTTCTCCTGTATGAACATTTTCAAAAGCTCTTGCAAGTTATCCCAAATTCTTACGAGTACGCCGTCGTATTTAGTTTCCATTCTCTTTTTAGTTTCTTTTTCAGTCATTCTTTCGAACTAACTGTAGTTCTAACTAGCCTCCTATCGATCTCACCCCTAATTTCTCTGTGGGGTTGAGGCCTGTTGACTGAGATGTTTCTTGAATAACTTGGGGCAGTTATAATCAAGTCTTTTTTCTTCTAACTAAGAAATGTTATTATCTTGAGAAAAAATTAATATAGGGGAGGGGGGGCGTATAGTCCTCCAGATTTTTTTGCACACATATGTAAATTTTGATTAAGGATGTTGACATATCCCTCTTTGTTTACCGTAGTACCAATGAGAGTAATCTTTCCCTCTCCTAACTATGAAATACAACTCTGTACTTGTTTTACGATGGGTTGTAAATGTTTATTTCATACATTGCTATTTGGGCTTGCCCATACGACAATTCTCAATTCTGTGGAAAAGACAAATGTGCCCCCCTTAGTAAATATAACATTAATCTACCGCTCTAATCCTTTCTTATTGTGGTTTATTGTCCATCCTGTTGTTTCCCTTCGACCGTACGTTTCTTCTATGATGAGTCTCTGGAAATTCGATTCACTCACTTCCTTATCACAATCTTACAGCTGCTGGATTGTGACTTTAGGTGCAATTAATAGAATATTATGTTCAGTCTTATGAATAACCCCTTTCTCTTTCATTTATATTTTTTAGCTGCCCTTTATGGGGTGCAGATTCTATACGAACCTCATACTCAAATCATTTTATTACATTTCCAACTGCAGTTCTGTGTATATTCAGCAAACTAACAATATTTCTGTGACTGCAAAACTATGCATGGTGAAAGACGACAAGTTATCGCTGTTACAATATCTTGTTAATTCCCTGCCCACCCACTACGGTCCTGCAGACCATGTTGGTCAGCAAACATGTAGAAACAAACTGCGTCATAAAATACACTACGCGCATTTATACAAACTAACTAAGGCCTTACTCTCAACTGACCGAATATTAAAGATCTATTTCTTTAAGACCCTTCCGAAACAGTTATTTACAGAAATATGTTTCCTAACAGTTACTTCTATACACTATTAGGAAGTAATCACTCAACTGACATCGGAAATTTTTGAAAACAGTGCGTAACCGAACACACGGTGGCATTGTATGTCAGGTGGAATCCCTGCTCGTTAGTGCTGTTCTCTCTGTTACAGTGTTGTTCAGCTGTGAAAATGACGCAGTAGCCCGACGCATCCCCTGCGAATAAAAACTATTCAGTCAGCATGAATACGATGTAAATAATGCAAAAGTCATTTCTAAGAGAAATTTCATTTACGGAAACAAGCTGCAACTGCATATATACTGCATAATGAGGTTCCCATCGTTTCTCCTTCAAGATAACCTTGGTTCTGAAATGGAAGAAGACTTCAGCTACAGGATCGCCTCGAGAAATTGTGAGCGGGCCTGTAGTCTTGCTTCTGAGTTTACATTATCCGTGAATAGGCGATGGTGGCTAAAACTGGAAAAAAACTGCAAGAGTTCGCCGAAGTTCCCAAACACGAACAGGGGCGGGGGAAGACGCCCCACTGTGTTCCCCAAATACCTGTTCGGAGGGCCGATCGAAACTCGCCGGCGTGATTGTCGAGGGCGGGTGAACTTTTTCACAATTAATGCTGTTTCTGCTTGCCCTGAGCAATCAAACTCCGCCAGCGGCTATATGCAGCGGCGGGGCGGCCAATCACGTCGAGGGAGAACACCGGCAGAGTTCGGAAAAATACTTCCCGGCAGGTTGGTAGCCGTGGAAAGTAAAACGATTGGAACAGGAAGAGGTTTCGTGATGAATGTAGCGAAAGACTTAGTTGACAGATGAAACCATTCTCCTTTGTTAGTATTGTTAGTTACCTAAAATCAGATACTGAAAGTTAACAAGGTATGTGTAGCTACTTATTGCGTTATATGGCCTATCAGTTACAATCGTTTCGGTTAAGAAGCACAAATTTTGTTTCATACAAATTGCAGCTTTTTAAAATGTCTACAGAGCTTGCTCTAAATTAAGTTCGTTGTGAAAACGCGCCTTAGAGTTTACTTCTGCCACATAACTGGAGATTACTTCGACTCTGACTTAAGACGGATCTCGAGATTTTTCTATTATTTCTTGTAATTGCGAGTGGGTGTGCGTCATCCAACAACTGTCTATGCAAACTTTATATGTGCTGTAAGCGATCGTTTATTTAGTAACGTATTCCGTAACATTAGAGAAGGCAGGCATTATTAGCCTTTCATTTACTTGTCATGTACATCACAATTTGGAGTATCGGCTTTAGACACGTTTTATAAGTAGGTGAGAACTTAAATAGTGGCAACACTGCTGTGGAGACACTATGCAATGGAATCTACTATTGTCGCTGATAGGACACGTTGCTGACAAGCCTACCTTACCTCTGAGCAAATGGACTCGACCGTCCAACGTCACCGGCGTACGCACAATCGAGGGAAATACAGTCACTTATGAGAGAGCGGTCTAACGTAATGGTGACACTGTTTGCGAAACAGGAAAAACGGAATTGGATCAAGATTGAATATGCCAGAGGTCGTACAGCACGACAGTGTCATCAAGATCTTCAAGAGGTGTGCGGGGAATCGGCATTGCCGTCCAGAACAGTGGCACGTTGGGTAAAAGCCTTTATCAAAGGTCGGCAAACTGTGGCAGACATGCATCGGACAGGTCGTCGTAGCGTCTCTGAAGAAGAAGAGCATGCTGTTGCCGGGTTACTGGACAGTGATCGACGCCATACGATTCGAGAGTTCGCCCACGAAACTGGATTCGCGCATACGACTGTGCTTCGCATCCTGAAGGAACGCCTGGGCATGCGAAAAATTTCATCACGATGGGTTCCGCATGACTTGACGGACATGCAGAAGCGGATGCGTTCCGACACTGCTCGTATGCACTTGGAGTGCTATGAGCGCGAAGAAGAGGCTTTCTTACTCCGTATCGTAACACTGGATGAGACATGGGACACATAGTACAAGCCAAAATGGAATCTCCAGTCCAACGAATGACGTCATTATGGTTGCCGTGAAAGTGGAAAGTGCGTCAGAGCATCAGTATGGTGGAAGTTATGGTGATTCTCGTGTACGACTGTGACGGTGTTATCCTAACGCATTACGTTTCTTCACGGCAGACCGTCAGTGCAAGTATTACTGTTCGTTTTTGGAGCATCACCTACGACCAGCTTTGCGAAAGAAACGGCGACACTTTCTGCGCAACCCGTCCATCATTTGGCACGGCAACCCGCGAACGCATACAGCGCAAGCTATGGCTGCTCTGTTCGGTCGATGGGATTGGGAAGTACTGTATCATCCACCATACTCTTCGGACGTAAGTCCCTGTGACTTTCATTTGATTCCGAAGATGAAGGAACCACTTCGTGGCATTCGCTTCAGAACTGTTCCAGAGATTCGACAGGCAGTAGACTGCTCTATTCACACCATCAACAGAAGAGGCTCTGCTAACGGTATACTACACCTTCCACATCGCTGGCAACGGGTTCTACATAACGCTGGTGACTACTTTGAAGGACATTAATAGGCGCTAACATGTAACTCTTTTGTATCGGTTTTGAATAAACAGTTGCCACTTTTTAAGTTCCAATCCGCATACAAACTGCAATTATTTTTAAAAGTCTTCAGATCTTGCTCTAAATGTATTTGATTTCGTTTTATACTTCAAATAATGTAACTAAGAAGATAATTACAATTTAAACCCATTGATTAATTATGGATTTCCTTTAACTAGTACATTGCCCCGAGTTCCATCTGGCAACCAGTACTTCTCAATACAATTCTGACATCATTGGTCCCTCACCCAAGCCGTCTAAGAAATTAGACATCGATGGAAGTAACCACTATTAGTTCAACACATGCAAAACTTATGGGCCTATAAAACAACGACAGATGCGATTGACAGTTATCTTACCCCGGTTAGATCACAAAACATCAAGATCAGCATACTCTCTGTGAACGGCCTGCTCAATGTAACGCCTCTCTCAGTTCAGTAGGGCTTTGGGTAATCGACGTTGAGAGGCTGGCAAGACATTTGGAGGTAAATTCCAGGCCTGACCACGTAGTCGATATTAGTTCTTTTTTCAGGTATCACAGTGTAAGAATGAAGTGAGCACTAAGGGAACGATAACAACACGTGACTTGTAGAATATGCTGGGTAATTGTGATACTTCCGCTACTTGAGTGGGTCCCCATGAAACGCGAGTGATCCGGGGCAATGAAACTTTGTGCAAACCTTTGTAAGGACATGTGAAAGAGAAATAATGAATCAACCACTGGAAGGAACGTGAATTAATTTCCATGTGGGAGGGTAACATTTGTTAATTCCGTACCATGTTAATGTCCCAAATTACAAACGTTCAACAGTTTTACGACCACTGGTGTCCACGACAGTTTGTATGGATACCATTTCACAACTGTTTGCAGCACTTTTAGAAGGGTGGACCTTGGTATGTTCAGCTGTCGTGCCTCAACTCATGCACTGCTTGAAGAAGGCACGTTGTGATCAGCATTCTCACCTATGGTAATAGTAATTTTCTCGACAATTTGTGGCGCAACTGGCCGTCGACCTCCCCCAGGAGCAATTCCCAAATCACCACTTAATGCGAACTTCGGGGTCACGTTCTTCAAGCCTGATGCAGGAGGAGGACCTCCCCACATTCCTTTAAAGTGTCAATACTCGTGAAGAGCATGAGCACTGCTACTATTGCTTTGATACAACAGGTTTAGGAGTGACGCCCTGCTCACCTTCTCTAGACCCATGTTAACTGATGTTTATGTTTCAGCCCTATTTCGCTGTAACAGAGCCGGCGCCTAATGGCAACTCAACACATTAACACTGCTAACAATGCAAATCCCGCAGCACACCGTCTGAACATCATTCCTATAGAGTTGGGTGCCCGTTCGGCAGACAGTTTTCCGTTTACACAGGCTGAAGTAGCGAAAGTTTAACTACAGCCGCCCTGTGCGTAACCGTAGGTCACAACAAACATTTCATTCACTCCCTTGTCATGCATTCCATCGATCAGCGCACTGGTTTGTTACTACTCTGTAGGGCAAGTTATGCAAAAAAGTGTAGAGCCTTAACTAGTAGACGACAACCGACCCGAGGTACTGAGCACTATTAATGTGCAAAAACATTGTCTGTATGGGATTTGCAACTCCTTACTCCTGAAATATGTCCAGCACACTATCTCTGACTTTCGGAACAAGTTATTACCAAAATTAACTTCCAGAAGAGATATCTTAATAGCACAGTGCCGTCTCCAAGACATCTAATGTATTTTCTCTTGTATCGTGTGAATTATTTGAATCTGTGACCATTTTATATGATTGTTCTGTTTATAATGTTGAATTACTCGTAAAAGTGGCGCTAACTTCTGCTGTCTTTTAGGGCTCAAACCGATTCACCTTGCTGCATTGCCTTCGTTTGGTTTCTAAGAAGTCTACTTTACACACTGCGAATGTCACAAGACTATATTTGAATGGGGACGGGTTGTTTTAGGCAGTAGAAGAAGAACTATAGACTAATTCAAATAAAACATTGCATATAACATGTGTCCAATTTTTATTCATTACTGAGATACATATTGCTACAGAGATGTGTTTTCATTTGGCGTTTTGGTGGTCCAGTTGATATGGGGTATTTATCAACTGTCAGTTTTGTTTGATTACGAAGTGTGCTTGAGTTTGCATGAATTAATTCTTCAACTGTGGTTTTCGCTCTGGTTTGATGGCCACCTGTACAGTATGTTTTCATTACCCGTTGTGTTCTTACAGGTGTTGGGTACGACCATGTCGTATTTGTGTATCATGGGGGGGGGGGGGGGCAACTTGTGCAGTGACACAACAGGAGAAAATGTCATGTTATAGAATTCAATGTAGGATGAATGGTAGTGGTGTGATGCCTCTACCAATTAATACCACCAACCCTACATCTACACACCCTCCAAACTGTCTCTCAAAGGATCTTCAACCACTTCCCCCTCCCGGAGAATGAACTCTGTACGGAATTTACCACTCCGGTCAACTTTAAGCCCACCTCACCTGCTCCACTTCGTCAAGGGTCGTTCTCTTCTCCCTCCCTTCAGCTTATTTTCCCTATCCTCCTACTTCCCTTTCCACATTTATTTCCCTAGCCACTTTTCGCATCAAATTTTAGCCTCACTAATATCCCTCCACTCCCAACATCCACTTCACCCCATCCATACATTAGCACCACGAAATGTATTCGCGACTACGAATATGGAGAACAATCAGCTGTATAATGGAATGAAAATTTGTGCCGGACGGGGACTTGAACCCCAATTTCCCGTTTATCGTGAGTGAAGCTATCCGAGCACGACTCACGGGCAGACCCAAACTTCCATATGTCGTCAGCCATGTCTCTACAACCTGCATTCGTACATCAATTGTGTCTATTCCCGTACAGGAAAGACATTTTAACTGCAAGTAGCTTGGCCTGTTTCGGTGGATAAATACGGTTTTGCAGTGCCTCCTCAGCGACAATCTTGCCCTACATCAACAGACTGCCTACCACAGGGCAGGCCTTTCCAGCTTTAGTGACAGTGAAGAGCTTCTTTTTAGCATCAGCAGGTTTTTTAAATGTTTTTAAATGCTCTTAAATGTAATCTTATTGTGTTCTTGTTTTTTACCTTTTACTACAACTGTTTTTAACTAAAAGTTAAGGAATCATTGCTATTTTATAGTAAATATCAGACATTTCTCTGTTATTATTCTCCCATCTCATTTAGTTTTCCTTAACAGTTCGCTGAAGAGCGGGCTGATAATTCCGCTGACAGCCGCCGCCCCCCCCCCCCCTCCCCCCAACCGCCGTCATGGGGCGAGGAGCCATTAAACAACAATAAAGGAAAAGAAAGTAACTTGAACTGTAGAATGCATATGTATAGCAAATCACTGAATTTATGTAGACATAGGCCTTTTTTTTAAAAATCAGTGACTATTGTACCTAAATCACTGCATTCCGCGTAAAACCTGTTCCATATCATTACACTTTCGTCTGGACCACATGTACCTGATTATTCTACCAGAACACCTATCCACAAGATTATCAAATGGTTCAAATGTCTCTGAGCACTATGGGACTTAACTGCTGAGATCATCAGTCCCCTAGAACTTAGAACTACTTAAACCTAACTAACCTAAGGACATTACACACATCCATGCCCGAGGTAGGGTTCGAACCTGCGAACGTAGCGGTCGCACGGTTCCAGACTGTAGCGCCTGGAACCGCTCGGCCACTCCTGCCGGCACAAGGTTATCAAATTTATTATCAAGAATCTTGAAAATTGTAGACGTCGATAAGTGCTCCTGATGTGTTCAGATCAAATGAATTTAAATGATGTGTCGATATGGAACTTTCAACAAAGTCACTACAGACCTGTGCCCTTGTCATTGGGAGCTAGCATTATATATCTGATGACATCGCTGTACACAATGCATTAAACTCCATGCTACAGAGGAATGGTGTACTTTACATCACTCATTTGATTCTTCGTCTGACAGACGCCAACGTCAAATCACACTGCTAACAGCTAAGTGCAAATGTAAGCTCATATACGGAGACAAATTTTAATGTCAATAGTCTGGACAATGATTTAGATTTACTTTATAATGTCCACATTGGTATAATGCTAGTAGCTAAGGAACCCTAACATACTAACTACAGACGAAATAGTATAGAAAAAAGAACTCAGTGTAGATTGGTTGGTATACACCTGGCTACTGGAGTCATTATACCATCACCGCACTAGATTAAATTTCGTATAAGAACGCTACTACCTCATGCAAAATAAAATAAAACTTTATATATTTGAGAATCTTCATAATACAGTAAAAAACTTGTTGGAATGGGTACCTCCAGTTTCACTAGGCTACGTAATAAACGAGTTTGCTGTGCTTCTAAAATACTGCAGAATAACAGCAAGTGGCTCGTGAGTCGTGAATGGCTCGCGTTTATCCCATTTATTGTTTGTCATCTTCTATTAAGGTACTGCCGCCTCGTTTCTTATTTCATTTACTGGCGTCACTAACTTCCTGCCTTACTTGCCCATAAGCGCTAGCAGTAGCGCTTATCGATAACTGCAGTGTCGTACGATCTCTGGAGCGACCGATAGTATATCCGGGTCGTTTGTTCCTTTCACCATTTCCGGGTCTGAGCAGTCGGTCGGTTGGCGTGGAGCAGCGAGGAATTCTCGGCAGGGCGTAGTTTGGCCGGGGCCCGCTGGCGGTCTCTACGCGATGTCGGAGTTTGCAGCGCTGTTCCCATTGCTACGAGGTCCGTGGCTCACCTACCCTGGACACGAAAGTTGAGTTTTGATTTAACCTACCAGCAAGTCAAGACTGTTCACATCGTGTCGTTTGGAGATCGTTGTCGGCTGTTGGGATATTCCCGCGAGCAACAACGTGGTTTTCAAGTTTGAAAATTCTAACCACCCTCCGGCTGAGATTTACTGTATTTGGTTGTTTGAATTGAAGTGCACCAGCGGAATCTTCTGCCTTGTGGCCGTTAACGCTCCGGTTACCTGCCCTGGCTGCTGATGTAAATTTCAAGCAGTGTAGTTACCTCATCGTGTTGTTTCTGTCCACACGGTATGTAGTTTGACAGTTCCATGTATGATTGGTTGTGGGAGCCAATATCTTCTACGTTGCTCCGTTGAAGTCGCTGTTGTGCCCTGGTCGGGTGAAGTGGAAGATATCTTGTCGGTGGGTCCGTTGACTGTAGGTCGGATGGGTTGTTGTATAATCGTGAATGGTTGGTCCGACTACTGTCTCACCTACGCGAGCGTTAGTGTTTGAACTAGAAAAAAAAATGGTTCAAATGTCTCTGAGAACTATGGGACTTAACATCTGAGGTCATCAGTCCCCTAGAACTTAGTAATACTTAAACCTAAATAAACTAAGGACATCACACACATCCATGCCCGAAGCAGGATTCGAACCTGCGACCGTAGTGGTCACGCGGTTCCAGAGTGAAGCGCCTAGAACCACTCGGTCAGCACGGCCGGCGTTTCAGTTACAGGCCGGCCGTCGAACTTCTGAGCGCCCATGGGTGTACTGTTCTATTTTTTTAAATTTGTTCTTGTTGTTTGTACTTGTATGGCTTGTAGACCATTTTTTTTAAATTAGAGTTGTTTTGCTCTTAAGGCATTCAGAACCGTTTAAAGTATTGTTTCACATAAGCCCTTTGCTATTTTAAAAATTTTATTGTTGTTGAATTTTATTAAGTCTTGGGCTTTAGCCGATTTTGAGTTTGAGTTGTTTGTAAGGCCTTCAGCCTAAATTAAAGAATTGTTTCACGTAAGGTCTTTGGCATTTTAATAAAATTAATGTTATGGAGTTTTAAGTGTTATTCCTTCAGCCGATTTGAATTTAACTTGTTACTTCAGCCTAACTAAAGAACTACTTTAAGATAAGGCTTGCCTTTTAAATTTCTTATTATGCTTGCGTTTTAAGTTATTTTCCTTCAGCCGTTTTTAAATTAAAATGACATTCAGTCGGTAATTAAGTCCTGAGGATTAAAGCTGTGTGTGTTTTTTTTAAAAAAAATAGGATCTTGTAATGTTTGATCAAATAATAAAGTTGTATGTTCGAGTGTAACTGACGGCCCCTTATTTCGGCCCCTTTCCACAATTTATACTATCTGTCTTGTCCTGCGAGATTAGCAGGGCGTCTCAGTTCGTACATCCTTTCTTTGTCGCCCAGGCAATGTAAGTGGAAAAGAGGTTAAGTAGTACTCATTCGTTCGAAAGTAGCTGTCAGCTTCCTGATAATCTGAAACTACCGAAACCAAGGGAAGATAGGGGTTAGTTACCGGTCGCTTATGTGCACAGTATTAATCCTTATGGCAAATGAAAGAAGTCAGTTCTCTGTTCTTTCTTCTTCGGTCAGTTTCCCTGTCCGTAACGTCCCTTCAGGACCAGAAACATAGACCTTCTTCGCCAGCTGGTCGTCTTTGTCTTTGTAAACCAATCCTACACGAGCAGAGGTCAATATAAAAGACAATCTCACACGCCGTGTTTATTTTGTGATGACTCTCGTATAATTATCAGTATTTGAATACTCATCCTAGTGTTCGACTTTGTGTTTTCAGTACACTGTAATACGCTTTTCGCATTATCGGCAGGCTCTGCAGACCTGCATAACGACCATAGTTCAGTATTCCTCGAAACGGTATCGCTTTTGTGGTAAAAGTTGTACGATATGGGATAGACGAAAGTGCTTTGAATTTTACTGTTCGGGGACAAAGAGTGCACATGCTCTTACTAAAGTCACTTGGTAACGAGGGCCTTGAGTAGAAACATCAACAAAGTGCGGCCAAAAGGAATTCACACATACACTCACACACACACACACACACACACACACACACACACACACGTAACCCACTACTCTCATACTGGGACCTACCCGAAGAGGCGGATAAAGGGACTCTGGGTAGGTATGATGGGTGCCGAGCAAATAAAATACTTGGGGCGGACCAAAAGTAGTGCAGCAAATGCGGCGCGACGAAATCCAGAGTCGGCAGTTTTCTGATCAGCGTCTGTCCACCCAGGGGTGTAGCCGCAAATGAATGATACAGGGACTAACACTCCCTGTTTCTAATTACCGAGTGGAAACACTCGACCAACAAAGACAACCAGCAACCATGACGTGTGCGAGTAGTAACAGCAATCAACATAAACCCCAACCCCCTAGAACTCGGGATTCTGTGAAAGCTGGACTTACATGATCACAGAAAAAGTCGGAGATCGCCGGCAAACTTCCACACTAAAAACCTATATTTTTCGAACTTTCCACACAAATACACTGATAAAAATAAGAAAACTGCCTAGCCTAAAAGTAAAGTTCGACAAAGAAAAGATAATTATATTTACCCTGCAAGAAACACGCATAACATACAAAAACACGGTGGATTATGGAATCTACCAATTCTCAAGCGCAAGGCAGAAAAATGAGTCGCCCGGGGTGCTACACTTCAGAGTATAATGTTCATGCTACACAAGAAGATAATCAATCCAGTCAGAAAAGTCACTGCCATAGTCAACAGGTTAACGACAATGGACTATAGTGGGCAAACAAGAAATATACCATGATCAATGTACACGCCCCGACGAATGGGAATAACAGAAAAAATACCAAAATCAACAGAGAAACTTTGGGCAACATTAGAGACTGTATAGCCAAGATCCCCAAAGACGACATAAAAACTTTGCTATGTTACTTCAACGAACAATCACTAGAAAACTCTGGCACTGTTTCTCGCACAGAAACATACAAACCAAAATGATGTGATACTCATCGAACTAAGCCAGCAGAACAACATACCAGCAAAAACAGAAAACATAAAAGTCACCATTACTACGGATGGGAGAATTCCAAGTAGACCATGTAGTCACATCCTACTCTGTCCAGAATAAAATACATGACATTCCAGTTCGCAGAGGTGTGGATGTTTGTTTAGACCACTACCCAACTCGAATCAAAATCAATTTTATGCCGCAGAAAATCCATCAGATAAGAACACACACAGATAAGATCGACAACAAAATTAGCATGTAATTCAACATAAAGACAACAAGTAAACGCATGGGAAGGATTGTATAGAAAGGTCACACGAGAAGCAAACGAACTGATACCAAAGAAAAAAAACACTAAACACCCATGGTGGAACTCGAAATATGAAAGTGCACCAGAAAAACGCTAGCAAGCCTTCTATCCCCTGTAAATTTACGTCGTTTTAAAGAGTCCAGAAAACAGGCAGCAAAACTCATTAGGGAAACCATGACGAAGCACATGAAGGAGCAAGTGGACGCTATAGAGAAAAATTTCTGCAGAAACAGCACGACAGAATTCTACACAACTTTTTCAAGGAAGCACCGCAGGTACACACGCCAAAACATATGCTTCAGAAAACAAGATGGAAAACTCGCAACAACTAATTAAGAGATTTTTCAGAAACAGGAACGTTATTTATCCGATCTCCTTAATTGCCCTGAACCTGAAACAATATTCCCAACGCAGGGCCACCACTCCACCCACACAGAATCAGTCCCACTAATATATGAAGAGATCCACAAAGACATATTTAAATTAAATAAGCAACAGCACCGTCAAGAACACGTGTTCATTCAAACATAGATCACACATTACAACACAGTAACCAAGACTGAAATACCGAACCTAAGTGAGTAACTAACGTTCCATACGAAAAGTGACATAGAAATCCTACTGAAGGAAGCATGCAAAACCACGAGAAAAATTCCCGGCCCACTGCTGAAGAAGAAGGAAACGGATGAAACTCTAAGGAAACCACAGATAAGATAAGCAGCAGATGTTCGAAACAGAAGGTTACATTTCTAGCGGTACATCAGTAAGCTACCACCAACAGGACTCACCAACAGAATTCTGACGTACGTACAAGCCATCAACAATGCCATGGAAAATGTGTAAGTAGGCTGTTTAGGTTTCTATGTTGGTAATGTCATCTAGCACTCTGTAAGAAAATCACTGGCTGTGCTGTGTGCAGTCTGTGGCTCGTTGGCAATGTTGGAATATTCGCCATTGTAGTGTTTGGAAGTTGGCTGTTAACAGCGCGTAGCGTTGCACAGTTGGAGGTGAGCCGCCAGCAATGGTGGATGTGGGGAGAGAAATGGCAGAATTTTTCCAGAGCGGACGATTTAAACGTGTGTCCATCAGAAGGAGTAAATTTGTAATATTGGATATCATATATACTCCTGGAAATTGAAATAAGAACACCGTGAATTCATTGTCCCAGGAAGGGGAAACTTTATTGACACATTCCTGGGGTCAGATACATCACATGATCACACTGACAAAACCCACAGGCACATAGACACAGGCAACAGAGCATGCACAATGTCGCCACTAGTACAGTGTATATCCACCTTTCGCAGCAATGCAGGCTGCTATTCTCCCATGGAGACGATCGTAGAGATGCTGGATGTAGTCCTGTGGAACGGCTTGACATGCCATTTCCACCTGGCGCCTCAGTTGGACCAGCGTTCGTGCTGGACGTGCAGACCGCGTGAGACGACGCTTCATCCAGTCCCAAACATGCTCAATGGGGGACAGATCCGGAGATCTTGCTGGCCAGGGTAGTTGACTTACACCTTGTAGAGCACGTTGGGTGGCACGGGATACATGCGGACGTGCATTGTCCTGTTGGAACAGCAAGTTCCCTTGCCGTTCTAGGAATGGTAGAACGATGGGTTCGATGACGGTTTGGATGTACCGTGCACTATTCAGTGTCCCCTCGACGTTCACCAGAGGTGTACGGCCAGTGTAGGAGATCGCTCCCCACACCATGATGCCGGGTGTTGGCCCTGTGTGCCTCGGTCGTATGCAGTCCTGATTGTGGCGCTCACCTGCACGGTGCCAAACACGCATACGACTATCATTGGCACCAAGGCAGAAGCGACTCTCATCGCTGAAGACGACACGTCTCCATTCGTCCCTCCATTCACGCGTGTCGCGACACCACTGGAGGCGGGCTGCACGATGTTGGGGCGTGAGCGGAAGACGGCCTAACGGTGTGCGGGACCGTAGCCCAGCTTCATGGAGACGGTTGCGAATGGTCCTCGCCGATACCCCAGGAGCAACAGTGTCCCTAATTTGCTGGGAAGTGGCGTGCGGTCCCCTACGGCACTGCGTAGGATCCTACGGTCTTGGCGTGCATCCGTGCGTCGCTGCGGTCCGGTCCCAGGTCGACGGGCACGTGCACCTTCCGCCGACCACTGGCGACAACATCGATGTACTGTGGGGACCTCACGCCCCACGTGTTGAGCAATTCGGCGGTACGTCCACCCAGCCTCCCGCATGCCCACTATACGCCCTCGCTCAAAGTACGTCAACTGCACATACGGTTTACGTCCACGCTGTCGCGGCATGCTACCAGTGTTAAAGACTGCGATGGAGCTCCGTATGCCATGGCAAACTGGCTGAAACTGACGGCAGCGGTGCACAAATGCTGCGCAGCTCGCGCCATTCGACGGCCAACACCGCGGCTGCTGGTGTGTCCGCTGTGCCGTGCGTGTGATCATTGCTTGTACAGCCCTCTCGCAGTGTTCGGAGCAAGTATGGTGGGTCTGACACACCGGTGTCAATGTGTTCTTTTTTCCATTTCCAGGAATATATATATATATATATATATATATATATATATATATATATATATATATATATGACTTTGGAACATTATTAAGGTAAATACATTGTTTGTTATCTATCAAAATGTTTCATTTGCTAACAATGCCTATCAGTAGTTAGTGCCTTCAGTAGTTAGAATCTTTTATTTAGCTGGCAGTAGTGGCGCTCGCTGTCTTGCAGTAGTTCGAGTAACGAAGATTCTTCTAAGGTAATTGATTCATGAAAGGTATAGGCTATTGTTAGTCAGGGCCATTATTTTATAGGGATTTTTGAAATTGAGATTGCGTTGTGGAAAAAAATATTGTGTGTCAGTTTAGTGTTGATCAGAATAAGTAAAGAGCGAAATGTCTGACTACGTTCAAATCTGCTCAGCTGTTTGAAAATCAAATAATGTAAGATGTTTATCAGCACAGTCATTCATAAATTTTTTCAAGAGGACATTTGACACTTAAAACTTGACGTAGAAAAAGCACAAATCGGTCCAACACATACTGACGTCAGAAACATGCGCAGAGACAAGATAGAAAAGTTCAGTGTTAGGTCAGAGAATGGATTCAGAAAGAAACCAGCGACAAAGTGAAATAAGAATAGAAAGAAACGCCACGAAGAAAACATGGGAGAATTTTGGAAGATCAGATAGAATGCTCAAATGAGGCAGAATGCTATAATAATAATAAGAACACAACGACGATCAACGATCCTGTTTTGCTGTGCGGATGTATACCGTACGCTATCTCTTAAGTGAATCAGGGCCTGCGTACGAGGTTCATCAGTAGATGTCGCTACGTTAGTTGTGAGAAAAATTCTGGGAATGTGGGTTGGCAGGGAAGCGTGATTAGATGGCCGAGGCGACAAAGGCAAGCGCTCACATAAAGCAGGAAACGCGATTTCTAGTCCCAGTCCGACAGGAATTTTCATGTCTCCATTGATATATATCAGTCCTAAATGTGGGTAACGTCATAAAAATCATTACATGATTAATGTAAGAGGCTACAATCGAACTGATTGGGCCGGAGAAATTTTACGATGGCTCTGAGCACTGTGGGACTTAACATCTGTGGTCATCAGTTCCCTAGATCTTAGAACTACTTAAACCTAACTAATCTAAGGACATCAGACACATCCATGCCCGAGGCAGGATTCGAACCTGAAACCGTAGCGGTCACGCTGTTCCAAACTGAAGCGCCTAGAACCGCGTGGCGACGCCGGCCGGCGAGAAATTTTACATACAACTGGAATGGTGAACACAGTGTGGATCGCGATCAAAGTCTAACGACATAAATTCCGTCGAGCCTACAGCTTTGAGTTCCACTTGTGTTCTGGCAGCGTACAAAGTCACGTCTGTTGCCCAATCGATGGCCCATTGGCGAGCGCATTCCTCTAAGACATCGATGTTAAACAGCGGTTTAACATTTCCGGACAAAAGCTCATGACCATAATTTGTTCATCATCATCTACAACTCTGAGAAATTTGTCGCTATATTTTCTTTACGCTAGGGGGATAGAGATTTGGAGGTTCTCTCACTGCCGCTCATCAAAGAATCGACAACGTCTCCGCTAAAACCTGATACTTCATGAGACGGATGTCTGGAAGTACGTCATTCCTTACCAGCGATCGCTACCTATTCCACACCGCGTTTGTCCGAAGAGGCGCTGTGCCATCTGTGTAAGCGAGCGTGGCTCAGGTTCGTCGGCCAACAGTGAATAATGTAAACAGCCGCAGCCAACAGGTCGTTTTCATTTTCCATCAGCGTTATGGACGCGAGCCGCGGTCCCTGCACCGCCGTATCTGTCCCCGACCGCATGAATTCTTCATGGCGGCGCACAGTGGCGCGGATTTGGAGTCATCAGTGGGGAATCCCCGCCTGTCCTGGGCGTACGCAAGCCCGGCGCGTTATTTCCCTTTCCCGATGCCGCCATGCCGCGCGTCCTGCCAGTGTCTCTATCCAGCGCTGAAGACGGCTTCAATATTTCACGGCCGATGGAGCCCCGCCCGGCGGGGGGATTACTATCAATAATAAAGCAGTGCAGATTTCGCTTATCCGTGTCTCGGGCCTGCCTGCCTCCCTATTTCCATTTAAGAAAGCCATTACAGCTGTCCCGGCCGGCTGAAAGAGCTGCCTTTTCTCCGCCGCTTATTAGAGTCCGGCTCGGTCCCTGCGGATTACTGCCTGCAGTAGCCCTGACTCTGAGAAAGGCCTCGCCTTTCCTGATAATGGACGTGTTTCTGTAGTCCGTAACACTCGGTACTGTGCAGGATCACAATACCGTCCAAAGTCGTATTTACCGTTATATCATATTGTACGTGCAGGAAGCGGTCACACGAAATGTCATCAGGAACAGAAGCTTCGGTTTCCTGTTATGATCTATTTAATTGATTAAAAGGGAAAGACAACATACAGAGTGGTCAAAATAGCCCGGAATGCTTGTAAGGATTTTGTAGGGTGGGTTGCGTTGAGAAATGACAGTTAAGAAAGTCATTCGATACGTTGCACCGTTTGGGACTTAATTAGGAGTGAGGCTAGCCAATCGAGCAACTGCAATCGCGAATTAAAGCGGCCCGCCAATAACATTTTGTGTCAGTTGCTCCCAAAGCCTTTGGCCCGGGTCCGGCCCTTACCACCGTTCCATGTCCAGTTTACGTATTCTCTCTTTTTCGGTTTAAAAAAAAACTTTTGGCGACACCCTCCTGGCAATATGTTTGGATTTGGGCTCACAGCAACCAGACTGGCTAGCTGTAAGTAGGCTGTGTAAGTTTTTATGTTGGTAACATCACGTTCCTGAAGAGGGGCAGCAGCCTTTTCAGTAGTTGCAGGGGCAACAGTCTGGATGATTTGCTGATCTAGCCTTGTAACACTAACCAAAATGGCCTTGCTGTTCTGGTACTGCGAACGGCTGAAAGTAAGGGGAAACTACAGCCGTAATTTTTCCCAAGGGCATGCAGCTTTACTGTATAAATGTGGTGCTACAGAAAAATGCTGAAGATTAGATGGGTAGATCACGTAACTAATGAGGAGGTATTGAATAGAGTTGGGGAGAAGAGGAGCGTGTGGCACAACTTGACTAGAAGAAGGGATCGGTTGGTAGGACATGTTCTGAGACATCGAGGGATCACCAATTTAGTATTGGAGGGCAGCGTGGAGGGTAAAAATCCTATAGGGCGACCAAGAGATGAATACACTAAGCAGATTCAAGAGGATGTAGGCTGCAGTAGGTACTGGGATATGAAGAAGATAACACAGGGTAGAGTAGCATGGAGAGCTGCATCAAACCAGTCTCAGGACTGAAGACCACAACAACAATAACAACAACAACATCACGTAGAGCTCTGTATGAAAATCACTGACTGTGCTGTGTGCAAAAAACAGCGCGTAGCGTTGCGCAGTTGGATGTCATTAACTGATTATATATATATAATGAGTTTTGAACACTATTAAGGTAAATACATTGTTTGTTCTCTATCAAAATCTTTTATTTGTTAAGTGTGCGTATCACTAGTTAGTGCCTTCAGTAGTTAGAATCTTTTATTTAGCTGGTAGTATTGGCGCTCGCTGTATTGCAGTAGTTTGAGTAACGAAGATTTTTGTGTGGTAAGTGATTCATGAAAGGTATAGCTTATTGTTAGTCAGAACCATTCTTTTGTAGGGATTATTGAAAGTCAGATTGCGTTGCGCTAAAAACATTGTGTGTCAGTTTAGTGTTGGTCAGGGTAAGTAAAGAGCGAAACGTCTGAGTACGTTCAGTTTTGCCCAGCTGTTTGAAAATAAAATAATGTAAGAGGTTTATCAGCACAGTAATTTATAAATTCTTCTAAGGGGACGTTTCATAACTCCAATTGTAATTACCTCGGAAATGGCGCAACGTGACATTTTTTCTTAACAGTTATTTCTCAGCATATACCACCCTGCATCACCCTTAGAAGTTTTCCAGACTGTTTCTGACCACCGTGAGTAAATGTCTGCAGAGAGAGATCAGAATAACAAAATAATGCTTGACCGTGTTACCACAAACGACGAGAAAAGCGACAGATCAACATGTGTGCAGGGCTCTGCAATATGCATTTTCAGTAAGCTTTATTACTAAGGATCCGCATATTCTGAAACAAATATTTCAGACTCTTTTCTGACCATGTCCTTTTGAGATTTTCCCGAAATAGAGAGCTCAATCACGGTTCTCCTAATTATATTTGGCAAATGTTTGAATAGACGTAACTTACAGGCGTTGATATACAGGTTGTCAGTTGGTAGTGACCGGGCCAAATATCTCACCAAATAAGCGTCAAACGAAAAAACTACAAAGAACGAAACTTGTGTAGCTTCAAGGGGGAAACGAGATGGCGCTGTGGTTGGCCCGTTAGATGGCGCTGCCATAGTTCAAACGGATATCAACTGCGTTTCTTAAAACAGGAACCCCCATTTTTTTTATTATATATTCGTGTATACGTAAAGAAATATGAATGTTTTTGTTGGGCCACTTTTTTCGTTTTGTGATGGATGGCGCTGTAATAGGCACAAACTTTTAAGTACGTGGTATCACTTGACATTCCGTAAGTGAGGACGATATTTGCTTAGTGATACATTACCCGTGTTAAAATGGACCGTTTACCAATTGCGGCAAAGGTCGATATCATGTTGACGTATGGCTATTGTGATCAAAATGCCCATCGGGCGTGTGCTATGTAAAATGTTCTGTACCCTGGACGACATCATCCAAGTGTCCGGACCGTTCGCCGGATAGTTACGTTATTTACGGAAACAGGACGTGTTCAGCAACATGTGAAAATTCAACCACGACCTGCAGCAACTGAAGATGCCCAAGTAGGTGTTTCAGCTGCTGTCGCGTCTAATCCGCACATCAGTTGCAGACGAATTGCGCGAGAATCGGGAATCTCAGAAAAGTCGGTGGTGAGAATGCTACATCAACAGCGATTGCACCCGTACCATATTTCTATGCACCAGAAATTCCATGGCGACGACTTTGAACGTCGTGTACAGTTCTGCCACTGGGCACAAGAGAAATTTCCACGCGTTCTATTTAGCGACGAAGCGCCATTCAACAACTTCGGTAACGTAAACCGGCATAATATGCACTATTGGGCAACGGAAAATCCACGATGGCAGCGACAAGTTTAACATCAGCGACCTTGGCAGGTTAATGTATGGTGCGGCATTATGGGAGGAAGAATAATTGGCCCCCATTTTATCGATGGAAATCTAAATGGTGCAATGTATGTTGATTTCCTACGTAATGTTCTACCGATGTTACTACAAGATGTTTCACTGCATGACAGAATGGCCATGTACTTCCAACATTAGCTATGTCCGGCACATAGCTCGCGTGCGGTTGAAGCGGTATTGAATATCATATTTAATTACAGGTGGATTGGTCATCGAAGCACGTTCTCTGGATCTAACGTGCCCGGATTTCTTTCTGTGGGGAAAGTTGAAGGATATTTGCTATCGTGATCCACAGACAAAGCCTAACAACATGCGTCAGCGCATTGTCAATGCGTGGGTGAACTTTACGGAAGGCGAAATACTCGCTGTTGTGAGGAATGTCGTTACACGTATTGCCAAATGCATTGAGGTTGACGGACATCATTTTGAGCATTTATTGCATTAGTGTGGTACTTACAGGTAATCACGCTGTAGCAGCATGCGTTCTCATAAATAAGTTCACAAAGGTACATGTATCACTATGGAACAACCGAAATAAAATGTTCAAACGTACCTACGTTCTGTATTTTAATTTAAAAAACCTACCTGTTACCAAGTGTTCATCTAAAACTGTGAGCCATATGTCTGTGACTATTACAGCACCATCTATCACAAAGCGAAAAAAGTGGTCCAACTAAAACATTCATATTTCTTTACGTACTACACGAATATGCAACAAAAATGGGGGATTCCTATTTTAAAAAAAGACCAGTTGTTATCCGTTTGACCTATGGCAGCGCCATCTAGCGGGCCAACCATACCGCCATCTGGTTTCCCCCATCAAGCTAGACAGGTATCGTTCTTTGTGGTTTCTTCGTTTTACACTTTTTTCGTGAGAATTTCGGCCCGATCACGGTCAATGGACCACCCTGTATAGTGTAACAACAATAATTAAGTTTGGCGATTTGTTAATTAACCAACTGAGCGATCTGATTTTAGTACCAAATTACTCCGAATTTAATTAGGAGTGCAAATCTGTAATCCCAATTAAATAATTAATTTCATTTCTCTCTCGTCCTTTGTTCTGGGAACTGGTCTGTACTGTCGCTGTGGGTCTACATAGTCCGATCTCTGTGCTTATCCAGATCACTGCATTACACCACCATGTGCCCGTGTATACTGTTGTCATCTATTATCTTCACTCCGTACAGGTAACGTTCTTCTTTAAATATATCAGTCAGTACACAGAATTTTTCCCATATCCATCCAGCCATGATACATTCTCCATACTGAAATGAGTAGTGACTGGCTTATATTGTGTGTGGTGTTTTTCCATTTCATTGATCCACGTTAGAATGCGCTTTCAAAGTATCTGACATACCCTGATATGGTTCTGGACGTTCGGAAAATTTCGCAGCATTCGCTTTCGTGGCGTCGGAAACTCACCTGTTGCATATTGACGTTCGAATCCACTGTCTGTGTGGAGACGGCTTCAGTTAGCTCTCTTAGTGCTACGCAACAAGAATGGGCTATAGGCCCGAGTCAGATTTCATTTCCATTCCATACCCATCCTTAGAAGCACAAGCATAACCATACACAGCACAAGAAGCCTTGAGATTCACACATACGATAGAGGTACGTTACACTTTGTAGCAGTTCCAAATCACCTCCAAGCAGCAGTACGGCAGTCATGCATTGTCACCTTTGTTCGTTGAGTGTGGGGTTAGAGGTGACTTACGCTTGAAAACTCCATAAGGGGTGTGTTGAAGTACTAAAATTGCCTGTTATTCTAGTAACCTACTTCCAAGAAAAAGCTTAAAAATAAGTCACTTTTCAAAATCATTTCCCTACACAAGACCACATTTTTCACTTCGTAGACGCCCTCCTCAGTACACAGAGGTCTGTCCAGGCCACTGGAAAATCGCGGATACAATGCCATTCTACCTGGAAAACTGACAGCTACGGCGAATATCTTTCAGTATTCTAAAATAGGAATGAGAAATAGCTATGAGCGAGAGTGTAATTTAGGGAATAATGAGATATCTATTCAGGAATGTTGTCGTAAGGAAAACCCTGTACCAAGAGCAACAGATGAGCAAGAGCGTTACCTTAAAGTGCGCTTTGGTACACGATGAGTTCACTGTGCCGAATCGTGCCCACTGTCAGTTTATGAGTACTGGCGAAGACGCTGTGTCGAGAGCAGAAATGTTTCTGTATCAGAATCGAAAATAACATCCTCGTCTCATCAACTGCAACAATCTATGAAAGAAGAGACAATTCATGGTGGTTTTGTATTCGCCTGGGAAACAGCCACTAATATGGCTTTTTGCTCTCCAGTCAGCATCCAGGTTACCCAATCTGAAGGCAGCTGCCGCATTTTGAAGTCTTCATGGAACACGGTCTGCGCAGATCCCACTAAGATCTTCGCTTTGGAGGTGATGAATCTGACACCTAATCGGCTGACACTGTCACTTGTTCAGCTGATTCAGGTAACCAGCTGTTTCAGCTCATTTCGACATGATGTTCGACCTTCTTGCAGCTGTCACAACCACTGCATGTTTCAGTACACTAAGAATGAATGATAACAGTTTCCTTGTCCAGCAAGTGATAAAAAGGTAAACGAAAAGAAAATTAATGTTTGCAAGCTGTAGTAGATTTAATAACGCCGTTTTTTGTATGGGAAATACAATGTAGCATAGCGATTGCTAAAACAGAACAATGCGTTCTGAAATTATTTACATCTGGTTCATGCAAATCTATGCCCACATGTATTACGCTCAGGTGCAAGTCTGTGTCTATCAGATGATAAAACCACAAAAATATACAGTATTTTCATATCGATGTCTAAATTACATCATTAATCTGCTAGGTACTGTACTCATTCATGTTAGAATTTCATACGGCGAATATTTTTGTTGTTGCTCATTGAACTCCTTTTTTAACGACTGACAGCATTAATAATGGATAATAAATGTTATTTTTTCTATAGTGTTGTAGCTATGGACATTAGCGTTCTTCACAAATTGTGATGAATTATTTACGACGAATTTAATTAGCTAATATATTTACTCTCAGAGTGCAGTTAACATACCTAACTCCTTGAAGAAGTGCCTACATGAAGACTGCGAGTGAACACCACACATTGTTCTTACAGGTGCCATTTATGCAATCAATAGTTTCATTGTAAGTGATGATTTATTGCAGAAAATTATTCCATGCAATATTATTGATTAGAATCATGCAAAATGTGTGAAGATATTGCTTCACATGTTACTATGGTTTACAATTATACGAAGAGTGAAAAAGCCGAGCTTAATTATTTCAGCAGCTCAGTTTCTTCCATTTCGACTTTTCATCAATATCTCCACCCAAAGATTAGGAATATTCTATTTAGTTTACTGACTCCTCTTCACATGCTGCACAATAATTGTTATGTTTCTTTTTGTCGTACATAACTGAATGAAGCGTTTTCCCTCAAAATTAAGATCAAGAGAAATAATTAATAATCCTTTGGAAAACATTACTAACGATCTCTTCCGTCACTTTCTCTACAATGAGATATGTTTTAATGCTACTACGAAATCTGCTTGATGAATGATAAGTGTCAGAGTGTCCAAGGAGGAATATGACATGAAAGATCATTCAAAGTAAAAACCTTTAATAAAAAATGGGCACCAAAACGCATACCTTCAGAGCTACGAGCACTTGTTCTGTAGGAGAATCGTGTTGCACAGTAGCGAAGAACAAGTGCTCGAACTGCAGCTCCCAAAGTGTGCAGTCCAACCCGCGTCTACTCGACGTTTTTCATTGTTTTGGTCCGTATTACCACGTCTCAAAATATGTAACACAAGGAGCCTGCAATAGAAGAAACTTGTTTCACGGAATCGAAGATGGGCAGATATTCGTAGCTCTCAAAGGTACGCATTTTCCAGCCCACTCTCCCGGCTAGCCGCGTGTGTTAACACGACTGTTTCCGGGACTGTGTGATATTGTGTGTGTTGTGTGTATTGAACCGAGGACCTATAAACGACGGAGAGGTTTCGTCCCGCCACAGTTCTCAGTGGTTCACAACCCCACAACAAAACACAGCAGTCCACCCACCCCACTGCCACCCCACACCGAACCCAGGGTTCTTGTGCGGTTCGGCCCCATTCGTCACCGTTCTCATCCGTATGCGCCTCCACTAGACAATAGGTACAGAAACGATAACCATCAATGAAATAATTTTTACCATAGGAAAGGGGATCATAAATATAATCCTCGGTACCAATGTTCACCCAATAACGATAATCGAGATCAGCACAGTCAGCGTCAAGACAATGTGACGAAATACGTAATGAGTACAGGATAAATGATACAGAGACAATCCAAAGCAGAGAGGATTAGGCAAGCGGACCGAGGTATCCACAGCAACCAAGACACAAACTGGCGCAACGTGTAACACGTAGTACACAAAGTCGAGGTTGTTGACAACGGTTAAACTGTTCCACCGCCGCCGACGGGAAACACCGATCGATCACGGTAGGTCCAGCGACAAAAAACAACAGTCGGGGCACGCGGAACAAATATATACATTCTTTGAAAAAGTACAACCAGGGTAAAGATATGAGTAATGAGATGTACTCTGATGAGACGTGTAATGGGAGAGAGGCAGATGAATTGATACAGGCAATAATAAACACAAAATTAGGTGACATACAAAAGTAGGTATAATTCTAACAGCAATTGGTAATATATCATAAGTAGATAAAGCACCGACACGCATACCTATTACGATAAATGATACAAAAATAAGGTGTGACTTTCTTACTCCCGGAAACTAACAGCCACTTCATTCTGGGCACAACTTTTCTTCGACAGCATGTAGTGAAAATAAATTTAGACAAAGCAAGTTACATTTCGAAATGGAAGACCGTACAGTCTCTTCATTTAGTGAAGACGAGGACGAATCATCTTACCAATCAACATGAAGTAGATCTACAATTCATTTCTCAGACATATTTCTCTTAAATCAAATATATGCTAACCAGTCGTCAAGTACACCTACCGAAGTACGCATCAGACTGTATAAGGTGCAATAATTTTCTTACCTAACCATAATCCAAAGGAATGAATTACATGAACCGCTCCTACGGTATACGTGAGTCTTTACAAAAAAAAAACGTCTTCGCGGCGTTAAAGGTTGTGTGTATGAGATGGAGTTGTACCCCGCCAAACATTTTGTCATTCTTCGTATGAAATTCCTTGGGAAGTACGTAAAGATATAAAGAGAACGATAAACTGGGAAATAGCTGAACCTTCACAGCCACCATATTGTAGCACTTTTTCGGCAACTTTAAAACCGAATGACCATGTCCGCCTAGTTTAGACCCCACAGAAATCGATAAGATTAATTTTACAGTTAGGACAAAGCCAGTAAATTTAAATGGGAAAAGGACAAAACCAAAAAGATTAGATGGGAAACTGCTACAATTTCAAAGTTCGAAAATGGCTCTGAGCACTATGGGACATAACTTTTGAGGTCATCATTCCTCTAGACCTTAGAACTACTTAAACCTAACTAACCTAAGGACATCACACACATCCATGACCGAGACAGGATTCGAACGTGCGACCGTAGCAGTCGCGCAGTTCCGGACGGGAGTGCCTAGAACCGCTCGGGCACCGCAGCCGGCTGTGTAATTTCAATAGGTAGAATTTCGTCTGGATGAACTTAGTTTTAGTGCCTATGGACGGAACGATACACAAGAATCATGTTTCGTAAAAATGGAAACGAGTACGCTGTTAAATTACTCTACAAATGTTGTGCTTAGGTATGAGTGACGAGGTGACTATACTGCGGGTACTGAAGCAATTAATTGTTCAGTTTATATTAGCTGTCTAGGAATGATGCAAGTGCACGCCCCAGTTGATAGGAGAGGCTATATTGATAAAGTGGTAGGAACTGTGAAGACCCCGCTGGTAGAGAGTATAACTATATATAAATACGTCAGTATGTGTGATGATCAATGATACCTGAGTGGTGACATACGATGATTACTGTGACTATGAAAATACTCTGTGTTGCACCTGTTTGAAATAAATGCATTAGTACTCGTGATACAACGAAAAGTACTAGTGACACGAATATTCCCAGTTGTAAGAACAATTGCTAAAAAAATCAGTAAATATAAGAAAGCTTTTGTATCGCTATGTAAAAGATGGAATGACCATTACAAGAGCGTGATAGTATATTGACAGGGTCTGAAAACATTTAAGATGAGAGGTGCAAGTAATACCGTAGCGGAAGAAAACATTTTCTGACTCTGCGATATGAGTTGCTCCACCACCTGCTATATGGAGCCACATATATATGAACCTGTACATAATATGACTAGTAATTAGGTAAATGTTTAAGTAGAAATCAGTACGGAACTTCAATGTTCTTCTACAATGGCAAATTTCCCTAGTACTTCGGTGAAGTCTTTTTCTGGTAGTAGTCTATCTATCATAGGTATCTTACGTCGATTCTTGCCTTATCACTCTACTACCGGAGGGCAATTTAGTAGTTTTCACCGTGAATTCTTTTGTAGACGTTGCTGAGTCCAGTTGTCGCTGTGTTCTGTCAGTTACGACTAGCAGCCCAAGAGTTTGGCAACAGTCTGCACGTTGATTTTCCTAAAAAGTAATAAAAAACAGCTAACCCGCCTCTCCAGGGAATCAGACAATGTGTTTTAGTATTAGTCGAGCAAGTCATGCGCTACGCCCATCGTAGATAAAAGGAAAATTTTGAAACGTATTTAATATGCTATAAGGTCTTATTATAACATGAATATGAGAAATTAATTAAAGCATTATGATGGTGCACAAACTCTTAACGTTTTTGTTTCGCATGTTGGTGTTCCGGTTGCTATGGGTTTATTTATTGATTGTCATTTTTTTATTCGTAGTCCACAGTTGCTGTTTTAGATTACGTGTTGTCATTTTGTTATTTCGAGATGGTGAGTGGAGCTGGGGACGCTGCAAAATGAATTGCCAAGTGGAGAAATCTGAACATTTCCGTTAAGTTCAGTACAGGGCTGACGACAGCGGAGGCAGCCAGAGACATTAGTGCCTTGTATGGGGATAATGCCATGGGATAGTGCACGGCAAGAGAATGGTTTTCTTGTTTTAAAGAAGATCGTTTTAACATTAGTGATTCTCTCCGTTTAGAAACTACTTCAGGGTTTGACGGTAGATCGTTTAAAGTCATTAATCCTCAATGATGCCAAGTCAGTATACTCGAGAACTGGAATGTGTGATATACTGTGATCATTCCACCATTCCAACATCGTGTGACATTTTTATGCAATGAGGAAGGTTGAGAAATCAGGCGTGTGGCTACTGCATGCTCTAAGCCAAAATCACAAAAAAACCTATTGGTTTCTATGTGTGCATCTCTATTTACTCTCGTCAGTCAGCTCGTGAACACCGACAATTCTTATCGTGTATCGGTGCTTATGACGAGAAATCGTGTCTTTATACTAACTTAAGAAAAGGATTGGAATGTTGTTGTTTGGTCTTCAGTCCTGAGACTGGTTTGATGCAGCTCTCCATGCTACTTTATCCTGTACAAGCTTCTTCATCTCCCAGTACTTACTACAACCTACATCTTTCTGAATCTACTTAGTGTATTCATCTCTTGGTCTAGCTATACGGTTTTTACCCTCCACGCTGCCTCTGATGCTAAATTTGTGATCCCTTAATGCCTCAGAACATGCCCTACCAACCGGTCCCTTCTTCTTGTCAAGTTGTGCCACAAACGCCTCTTCTCCCCTATTCTATTCAATACCTCCTCATTAGTTATAAGATCTACCCATCTAATCTTCAGCATTCTTCTGTAGCACCACATTTCGAAAGCTTCTATTCTCTTCTTGTCTAAACTATTTGTCGTCCATGTTTCACGTCCATACATGGCTACACTCCATACAAATACTTTCAGAAACGACTTCCTGACACTTAAATCTATACTCGATGTTAACAAATTCCTCTTCTTCAGAAACGCTTTCCTTTCCATTGCCAGCCTAGATTTTATATCCTCTCTACTTCGACCATCATCAGTTAATTTGCTTCCCAAATAGCAAAACTCATTTATTACTTTAAGCGTCTCATTTCCTAATCTAATTCCCTCAGCATCACCCGACTTAATTCGACTACATTCCATGATCCTCGTTTTGCTTTTGTTGATGTTCATCTTATATCATCCTTTCAAGACACTGTCCATTGCGTTCAGCTGCTCTTCCAAGTCCTTTACTGTCTCTGACAGAATTACAATGTCATCGGCGAACCTCAAAGTTTTTATTTATTCTCCATGGATTTTAATACCTACTCCGAACTTTTCTTTTGTTTCCTTTACTGCTTGCTCAACATACAGATTGAAGGAAAGGAATAGTTGCCCCTAAACAAAGCAGCAACTCGCCGTGCAAAGAACTGCGCGCATCCACGAAAGATAACCTCGTCTTGTGTCATCTTTGGTTCTCACTGAACCACAAGTGAATCGTCGCAGTAGTCTAGGGATGCGACGTAAATCCACAACGCAAAATACTGTGTTGGGCTTGACGGGACTGCTGCGCACGTTCACTGAGAATCAATAACACCCTCAGTTCCGACCGTCGGATCCGACAGTGCAACCACATGATGACCGATCTTGAGAAGACCTTGAGAATAATGAAGTGTTTAAGTGACAGGAACTGACCAAAATATAAATAAACCCAATTTCTCAAATATGACAAAACAGTCAATAATAAAAAACTTGGTTGGTATGAATCAGAATAAATTTAAGGATGATGACAGGTACCAAACATTAAGTATTTTCTTTCACTGCATGCAATTTTTTCTGTAATGTTGTTGGTGTAGAAAGTAAGTTTCAGTTTACAGCTACTCAAACACTGCATCTCTTGGGAAAAAATACAATTTCTAACATGGGAACAACTAGCGAAAGGAGTAACGACGTAATAGACCTTACAAGGATCACAAGAAGTTAAAAGATTAAAAGTCGAAATTCAAAACATTTACAGACACTGGAATGTGTAAGTGCATCAATGAACTAATACATACAGCTCCTCACAGATGGACGTATTACCACAGCCTCGTAGTATTACTTAAAAGTAGAGACCGGGCCAAATGTCTCACGAAATAAGCATCAAACGAAAAAAAGTAAAAGAACGAAATTTGTCTAGCTTGAAGGGGAAAAGAGATGGCGCAATGGTTAACCTGCTAGATGGCGCCCCCATAGGTCAAACGGATATCAACTGCGTTTTTTTTTAAATAGGTACCCCCATTTTTATTACATATTCGTGTAATACATAAAGAATGTGAATGTTTCAGCTGGACCACCTTTTTCGTTTTGTGATAGATGGCACTGTAATAGGCACAAACTTTTAAGTACGTGGTATCACTTAACATTCCGTCAGTGCGGACGGTATTTGCTTCGTGATACATTACCCGTGTTAAAATGGACCGTTTACCAAATGCGAAAAAGATCGATATCGTGTTGATGTATGGCTATTGTGATCAAATTGCCCAACGGGCATGTGCTATGTATGCTGCACGAAATCCTGGACGACCTCATCCAAGTGTCCGGACCGTTCGCCGTTATTTCCGGAAACAAGAAGTGTTCAGCCACATGTGAAACGTCAACCATGACCTGCAACAAATTATGATGCCCAAGTAGGTGTTTTAGCTGCTCTCGCGGCTAATCCGCACACCAATAGCAGACAAACTACGCGGGAATCTCAAAAACGTCGGTTTTGAGAATGCTACATCAACATCGATTGCACGCGTACCATATTTCTATGCCACAGGAATTGCATGGCGACGACTTTGAACGTCGTGTACAGTTCTGCCACTGGGCACAAGAGAAATTACTGAACGATGACAGATTTTTTGCACGCGTTCTATTTAGCGACGAAGCGTTATTCACCAACAAAGGTAACGTAAACCGGCATAATATGCACTATTGGGCTACGGAAAAGCCACGATGGATGCGACAAGTGGAGCATCAGCGACCTTGGTGGGTTAATATATGGTGCGGCATAATAGGAGGAAGGATAATTGCACCAATTTTATCGATGGAAATATAAATGGTGCAATGTATGATGATTTCCTACGTAATGTCCTACAGATGTTACTACAAGATGTTTCACTGCATGAC
This sequence comes from Schistocerca gregaria, assembly GCF_023897955.1. Classification (NCBI taxonomy): domain Eukaryota; kingdom Metazoa; phylum Arthropoda; class Insecta; order Orthoptera; family Acrididae; genus Schistocerca; species Schistocerca gregaria. The sequence goes on along the minus strand of NC_064920.1, from coordinate 480,724,983 downwards.
AGAATGGCGACGTATTTCCATCATGATGGATGTCCAGCACATAGCTCGCGTGCGGTTGAAGCGGCATTGAATACCATATTTCATGACAGGTGGGCTGGTCGTCGAAGCACCATACCAAGGCCCGCACGTTCACCGGATCTGACGTGCCCTGATTTCTTTCTGTGGGGAAAGTTGAAGGATATTTGCTATCGTGATCCACCGACGACGCCTGACATCATGCGTCTGTGCATTAACAATTCATGTGCGAACATCACGGAAGGCGAACTACTCACTGTTGAGAGGAATGTCGTTGCATGTATTGCCAAATGCATTGAGGTTGACGGACATCATTTTGAGCATTTATTGCATTAATGTGGTATTTACAGGTAATCACGCTGTAACAGCAAGCGTTCTCAGAAATGATAAGTTCACAAAGGTACATGTATCACATTGGCACAACCGAAATAAAATGTTCAAACGTACCTACATTCTGTATTTTGATTTAAAAAACCTACCTGTTACCAACTGCGTAAGCAGGCTGTTTACGTTTTTATGTTGGTAACGTCACGTAGAAAATCACTGGCTGTGCTGTGCGCAGTCTGTGGCTGGTTGGCATTGTTGGAATATTCGCTATTCTAGTGTTGGGCAGTTCCATGTGAACAGCGCGTAGCGTTGCGGAGTTGGAGGTGAGCCGCCAGCAGTGGTGCATGTGGGGAGAGAGATGGCAGAATTTTGAGAGCAGATGATCTGGACGTGTGTCCATCAGAAAGAGTAAATTTGTAATACTGTATATCATGAACTGATATATGACTTTTGTACATTATTAAGGTCAATACATTGTCTGTCCTCTTTCAAAATCTTTCATTTGCTAATTATGCCTATCAGTAGTTAGTGTCTTCAGTAGTTATTTAGCTGGCAGTATTGGCGCTCGCTGTATTGCAGTAGTTCGAGTAACGAAGGTTTTTTAGTTAGGTAAGTGCTTAATGAAAGGTATAGATTATTGTTAGCCAGGGTCATTCTTGTATAGGGATTATTGAAAGTCAGATTGCGTTGTGCCGAAAATATTGTGTGTCAGTTTAGTGTTGATCAGAATAAGTAAAGAGAGAAATGTCTCAGTACGTTCAGTTCTGCTCAGCTGTTTGAAAATCAATTAAAGTAAGAGGTTTTTCAGCAGCGTAAAATATAAATTTTTCTAAGGGGATGTTTCAACTGCTTTTATAAAGTTGTGAGCCACATGTCTGACTATCACAGCGCTATCGATCACAAAGCGAAAAAAGAGATCTAACTAAAACATTCATATTTCTTTACGTACTACACGAATATGTAATTAAAAATTGGGGTTCCTATTTTTAAAAAACGCTGCTGATATCCGTTTGACCTATGGAAGCGCCATCTAGTGGGCCAACCATAGCGTCATCAGGTTTCCCCCTTCAAGCTAGACACGTTTCACTCTTTGTAGTTTTTTCGTTTGACGCTTATTTCGTGAGATATTTGGCCCGGTCACGATCGATGGACCTATATATATCACTATAAAAATACTTAAATTACCGTACCTAATTGTTCACATTCAAGCCCTAAATTAGATTTACATTGAATATCTATTATGCTCCTAGATTTCCATTCTTCTCGTTACCGCTCATTATCGTCTGTGTGAAAGTGCATGCGAATTAATTTTTAGTTTTTCCAGTGGTAGCTGGTAGTACGAAACTTGCTGTTCGCTGTGGTCAGTCTTGTCAACATTGAGTGTTCAGTCAAAGCAAAGACGTTTGTGCTTTCCAAGTTGTCATTGTCGACTGTGGGTAGGTTTATACCAGAAGCAACCATTTTGGTCTGTTCTGGCTACCTGCGAAGATTCGTTGTTCTGAGGTGGTTAAGCAATCGACGGTGATCAGTCGGTGAGTGTGATGGGCAGCTTAATACTGAGCTTAGAGTGATATGTGTAAGACTTCAGGCCAGCTGAAGTAATATGTTTCACCTTTTATTACAGCGATAGTTTCATTATATGATCCACAGATTAAGCAGGATAGGCCATGGTGCAATTTACCAATTTTATGAAGCGTCTTCTGGTACTTTCTTTGTTCTACAGAACTTCTAGTGTGCAAAGAATTCCTATCTAGTGTTGCTGACATTACGTTACAGTAGATTTTCCTAAGTATGTAGGAGTGCATGGATACATTCTCGTGTAAATGCTTTAATTTATTATTGCAATTTGAATTCTTTCGGTTTCAACTCTGATTTGATAAATGTGCCGTTATGCTTTGCACCACATGTCCAGTAATTGCCTTCTGTATTGTTTAATAGATCATGTTCTCTAGAATGAATTTTGGTTGTGTAGAATGTTCCATGTAATTAAGGTATTTTAGCGTCCTTAACCGTGCGAAATTTCAAATGGATAGCGTGCTTGCTTTGTTAGTCTGAACTAGGTGCCTGGACGAGCCAGTTGAGTCCTCACCTCTCTGTGTTCATCAAGGGATAACTTTCTTGCAGTTCACTTTATCTTTTTTGCGCGTCGCGCACGTCATTTGAACATTTTGCGAAAATATTCAGGCACCTGATAATTGTGCTACCTTTATTTAAACTACTTTTCCACGTGGTTCCTCCCTATCCCCACCTTTTATCGGTTTCATTTATGAGAGAATATTTCAAGCAATTGTATTTGTCGAAAGGTTAATACTTCGGAAGCCATTAATGTGTTTCCTTGTGTTTGGTGAAGGCGTAATGTGTCTTAAACTTTGTTCTTTAGTATAGATCTTGCGTAAGTACGTGCATTTATCGTATCCTCTTCCCAGAACTTCCACAAACCTTCCCCTTCATGTGGTCCGTCACCAGTCAACCATTTGCAACACTGTTAAACTTAACTAAAGCAAGCCTTGTTACAACCTGTTTATTGTATAGTGTTTAACTTGTGTTTCTCGTTAAATAAATTGTGGTTGTACTTCATGAGTGTCCATCGACGCAGCCACCCGTTCCGAAATCGATCTTAGTACTTCCAATCTGTCGTTACCAAAGCAAAGTATTCTTGCAGGCCCAAATTTTGAAATTTAACTAGATTCTAGCGAATTATCTTTTAATTTAACTAACTGCTTTCATTCAATGTGATCAAAATTTCGAGTAAATTTATTTCAGTGTTCATTTGATGAGAGTACTGACATCTTAGTGGTTGGTATGCAACAAGTTAGTAACTTCTTTAATTAATTGTTATTAATTTATCCCAACTTCGTTGCATAGTGACTCTAAATAAATTACTATAAAAGAGAATATCTGTGAGATTATTCGCATTAGCATTCGGTAGTCCAGTAAGTTTAAAGAGCCCCGCATCCCGTTGCAATAGAACCCTATATATATATATATATATATATATATATATATATATATATATATATATATATATATATATATATATATATATAGTGTGTGTGTGTTACTGTCAAATATGACGGTTCACCAAACTTTTTTTTTTTTTTTTAGTATATCATAACAGTGAGATATACTGGCCCTAGATGGAACACACCCAGTGGATTAAAGACAAGGGGTCGGTGCGCCAGCAAGACAGGATGTGGTTTTCAGCGTTTCTCCATATCCCACCAGATGAAAACTGGACTGGTTCTCATGCTCCACCTCAGATACGCGCTACGCAAAACATTTAGAACACTTTCTCACACCTGCACACAGAATGTAATCTATATCCTTGACAGACTGCTTACCCTGTTTATGTCCTGGGGAAGGGGAGAGAGAGGGGGAGGGGAGAATAGGATACCAATGATCTGAGCCGTTTTACCTCGTTAAACACTTATTGAGCACAAGCAGAGGCCATGTTTACTGGACATTTTCTTTGAATGTTTGTTCCTGTCATATCCATGCATATAGACCATTCCACATGGGACACTCCGTATAAGGAATAGGAGTAGACCCAAAACTTATCACTGTAAGACTTTCTTAGTGATTCCTCCCCAGACTATAAAATTTATCTCCTTTCAACAGTCTGAATTATTCAGCACACATTTTTGATTTCTGTTTCTTAAGTATGTCTCTCAAGTCTGTCATTAAGCGGCAGGCACCCTGTGTTCCCGCTTATCCTGTAGGCGTAATCTGCATTCTATGACTTTGGTAGGGCGGCCCCAGAGGGCCCTTCTTTCGAAACACGGCCCGGCCAGACAATTATATCTACCTGGTGGGTCTCTTTTCCTCATTATTGGTAGACTCCAGCTTCCTTGCATAGTGGCTTCTCATTTAGCTGTACGTACAACTTGATATAGGAAAATGCAGTCTAAGTAATTAACTATTGTCAATCGCTGGTACCTTTTCATATTTGATTTTCCAGTGATAATCAATTTATTCTCATTGTACCGGGTGATCAAAAAGTCAGCATAACTTTGAAAACTGAATACATCACGGAATAATGTAGATAGAGAGGTAAAAATTGACACACATGCTTTGAATATCATGGGTTTTTTTAGAACCAAAAAAATACAAATGTTCAAAAAATGTCCGACAGATGGCGTTTCATCTGATCAGAGTAGCAATAATTAGTATAACAAAGTAAGACAAAGCAAATATCATGTTCTTTACAGAAAATGCTCAATACGTCCACCAGCATTCCTCAACAATAGCTGTAGTCGAGGAATAATGTTGTGAACAGCACTGTAAAGCATGTCCGGAGTTATGGTGAGGTATTGGCGTCGCATGTTGTCTTTCAGCATCCCTAGAGATGTCGGTCGATTACGATACACTTGCGACTTCAGGTAACCCCAAAGCCAATAATCGCACGGGCTGAGGTCTGGGGACCTGCAAGACCAAGCATGACGAAAGTGGCGGCTGAGCACACGATCATCACCAAACGACGCGCGCAAGAAAAAAATGGCTATGAGCACTATGGGAGTTAACATCTGAGGTCATCAGTCCCCTAGAACTTAGAACTACTTAAACCTAACCAACCTAAGGACATCACACACATCCATGCCCGATGCAGGATTCGAACCTGCCACCGTAGCAGCCACGCGGTTCCTGACTGAAACGCCTAGAACCGCATGGCCACACCGGCCGGCGCGCGCAAGAGATCTTTAACGCGTCTAGCAATGATTTGTTTTTGTTTTTTGTTTTTGGTTCTAATAGAACCCCACGTTACTCCAAGCAAGTGTGTCACTTTTTACCTTTCTATCTACATTATTCCATGGTTTATTAAGCTTTCAAATTTATACTGACTTTTTGATCACCCTGCATGTCTCCCTTTTCTTACGCGTTTTCCGTAACTTATGGCACAATTTGGAAAAAAGCGTCATGTAACACTAGGAAAATGCTTTCTACTTAAATGTAAGTCTGTTCTTGAGTACAAAGGAATCCAAGAGCCTGGTTGACTAAAGAAAATTTCTGGAAACTGGCAATAACCATGTGTTACTGTCAAAAAGGGAGGAATAGTGTTCTTCGCTTGCTGTCTGCCGTTCTGTTCTGATTGAGTTCTGAGCGTTTACCAGTTTTTCTGGGTGGTAGTGGATGTTTAGAAAAGTACACGTACAGTTGAAGTTAGGTAAACACTGCAATAAGATGCAGCTCAATAAGGGTGTTTATGACCTTCATTAGAAAAACAGCGGTGTCCAGTTTACCCTTTTTAGCATAGTGTTATGAAGTGAATCATAATATGCTTTATCAATATGTATCTAAGGACTCATACCTGATTTTTATGAGATTAAACAATAAATTTTATTTGATGGTAATCGCATAGTCCCACGTAAACGAACAATTTTGGTAAGTAAGTAGTATCATATTGGTATAAAATAGATTGTGATTTTTCTTATTGAAGGGACGGAATTCGAAGAAAATCTCGACCATGCCAAAGCGGTGCTTCCAACCTCTTGATCTGTACGACGCTTTGCACTAGCATTATTCTCACCTTGAAGACAACTAAGTCGAGACTTATTCTCGCATGCGTCATGTTACTCTGCAATATTTAGTTAGCTTGCAGACAAAACCTTAAGTGCTTTCAATGTTTCATTTCGCATTAAATGAAATGTTTAAGTGGCAAATTAGTATTCTGTTTTTTTTCTTCTTATTTATGAACAAGAAAGACCTAGTTTAGTTGGAAAAAACTCAACCGCAGTAAGTGTATAAGCAAAAGCGGTGCAGTAAATAGTGTTGTAGTTCCTTTCACAGAATAATAACTTTGTGTCAGTGAACCTATTTTGTCGATTTTTTACTTATAAGCTCTTATAACATAAAAATATCAGTGTCTGTAAAAGATTTAAACTAGAGACATTTGCTCATATGATGGCAAAAAATAGTTAGTTCTGAACTTACCATTGAAATATTGGGCTTTAACGAAAACTGTAATTTCCATGGAAAGATTATATCGCAATTGGACTACTTCTTTTAGTTGAAACATATTCCATTGAAAAGAAACAGTAATGGATCTGCTTCATGCGAGATGGGGTAAATAGCTTTGAGTCACTTTTAAGAGCTATCATCGCTTGTCTAGCAACGCGTTTCTTGAGATTGAAAAATGAAATTAATATTTAAATTTCATCCTGAAAGACTGTTCATACAAACTAAAATACACAGTTGCAGTATTAAAACAAGAAAATAAATCATATTCTCTTCATTTTTAGTGGCACCGTTTCCGTATTCTTAACGTGTGTGGTAGATCGTAGAATTAATTACACATGCATTACTTACCAATATTTTAAGGCAGAGAAAATGGAAATTGTAGTTGTCTCGTCTTATTATTACAATGACTAGACAAAAATCATTTGGACCAATGATGTATTTTACAGACACTACTACAAATACAATTCGTTAATTTTTTAAAACAAAATAGGTTGTGGAAATAGTACTGGAAGCTGCGCAGCCCTCAGGTTGTATGTATTGATGGCTCCAATTACTATCAGAAGACGTATTTGTTTGCTCTGAAGTTTAGTAAATGTAAAGCTTCAGTCAACAGAAATTCTTTGAGTTAGCAACATTGTACGCCAACGCAGTGTCTCAATCCAAACTACCGTCAGCTACATACCTCTAGGTCGCCTTTTGGAGAACAGATGAAAGCTCCAGATAACTAAAATTCGTCAGCGTTACTGCTATGGAAACCCGGAAACGCTGCGTTTTTGGAAACGGGAAATTGTTGGGATTATGGAAAGTTCATAAACTGCAACAACAACTCAGGAACAATAGGAGTATTATTAATTAACATTCTCGCAAATTGAAAAACTGTACAACAACAGATTTCCGCTGTAATATAGCTCTGTTAAAAATAACAAATTTTGCACGTAGTAGAGTCGGATGTAATAAAAAGGATAACAAGAGCAGCACTGAAAATCTCAAAATACCTCTTGGGCTCTTCAAGCGGCGCTATTGTGTTAAAGAGCAGTGTGTCGGCTATTATTCTGGAAACAATGGCCGCAATATTGTATTGTGAAGATGTTTTTGTGCTCAAACGTAAGGCACAAAAGGTAGCGGCCGGGCATCGCCACGCCTTTGTCAGAGAAACTGCCCGGTCTGAAAACAGCACATGGAAAGGTGCAGGACCCTAATCCACGTCTGCAGAGCGGCAGGTCAAAGCCCACTCGACTCTGCGTAAAACGAAGTGTTAATGTCGGAAGGGAATGCACGCTCTACTCCCGTATGGATACTCAGACGAAAGACGGGAATCTGAAGGTTCTAGAAGCAGGGCCACAAACTCCAAGTTTCGTAGAATCCGTTGTAGAATTTTCGAACAACATTTAAGCACACGTATTACGACCTCTCTGCAGATCGACATTATTAACTCTCCCATATAGGAACCAACATTCCACAAACAACCGTCTATTGAAATGCAGCTCTTCTTGTTCCCTGGCGTGACTCCTGAGGTAGGATGACTATTTATTCATTTACTTATTAATTTATTTACGCATTTACTTCAACAGGGAACATTAGACACTTCAGGTCCACGCTTAAATCTACGCAGATATTCTTAGAGGGTCAACATTACACTTTTAACACTGAGGTGACAAAATTCGTGGGACAGCGATATGCACCCATACAGATGGCGGTGGTATTCCCCATACTAAGTATAAATAGGCAGCGTATTGGCAGAGCCATCATTCGTACTCAGATGATCCATGCCAAAAGGTTTCCGACATAATTATAGCCGCACGTCGCAAATTAAAAGACACTGACAGCAGAATGGGACATTCCATTTCGGAAATCGTTAAGGGATTCAATATACCGAGACACACGCCGAGAATACCAAAGTTCAAGCATTACCTCTCACCATGGACAAAGCAGAGTGGCCGGCGGCCTCCACATGACTTGCTGGAGAACTCAAAGACTCGATCCTCTATCTAGAAGAGTTACTGCAATATAAAATAACCCATATTTACGCGTAGTTCACGCTGCTGTGTTTAAATATTACTTATGTGGGATGTATTTGTTTGGGGAGAACAAGGATGTCTTGAAAGAAATGACTTACTTAATAAAGCATTGAACCATTTACCGTTCTTCGTGAATTACACGACGTGTTCCAGGAATTTTATTCCATTTTCAGTGTCAACTGTCTGCGTGTGTGATGTTCTGCTTCTCTTGTCCTGGAGTCGTCTTTTTGTGGTTTCACTCCAAGCGGAGAATCGAATAGTAAGTATCGCATGATTTTTTACTCGCTGATGTTGAAAACAGTAATTGTTATGTATCTACTTACGGGTATTGTGGTTCCGTTATACTGCACAAAACGGTAACTCATATAATTTAGAGAGAGAGGCAGAAAATTTCTCCATGATGAAAGTGGTACACGTGCACAAAAAACACTATTTTATAGTATAAAGGTGTGAAAATGTGTAAAATTTCCAATTTTCCAACTGAAGTATGACCACAGAAAGGGGAAGAGGAGAACACATGTCCATATATCACTTGCAATACCAATGTAAACAGCGACACTTGAGAATGGAAACAATTTCCTGAAACGTGTTGTGCTATATTTGATATAACATAAATCGTGCAGTTTTTTATTCTTTAAATAATTACCGACCTATTTGCAGGCTTTCGAAATCATCGATTATCGCGAAACAAATTAAACTTGGAGGAAATAGCGACGTAACACAGAAGTTGCTTACTAAAAAAGCTACACTATGAATAGATCATAAAAGTTGAAAACACACACATGAAAAAAAGTTTTGCATCACGCCAGTTCCCAGAAATCCTGAAGCTAGGTGTTGACTGTGGATATTATATCACAGAAACAGTCCCTTTGACTGTTCAGAGAGTTGACTATACTCGCCCAAAGATGTAAACAACCATGCATGAGCAGCGCCTATTAGACGGAGGGGGACCGACAGCCGATGAGTTCCAGTTATTCCACCAGTAAGGAGGTCCACGGCTTGTGTTGTCTGTACTTAACCATGCCTAGACGGTCGGTACTGCGGTTCGATCGGGATCGCATTGTTACTTTGTGCCAGGAAAGGCTCTTAACCAGGGAAGTGTCCAGGCGTCTTTGAGTGAACCAAAGCGTTGATGTTCGGACATGAAGGAGATACAGAGAGACAGGAACTGTCGATGACATGCTTCGCTCAGGCCGCCCAAGGGCTACTACTGCAGTGGATGACTGCTGCCTACGGATTATGGCTCGGAGGAACCCTGACATCAACGCCACCATGTCGAATAATGCTTTTCATGCAGCCACAGAACGTGTTACGACTCAAACTGTGCCCAAAAGACTGCATAAAGCGCAGCTTCACCCCTGACGTCCATAGCGAGGTCCATCTTTGCAACCACGACACCATGCAGCCCGGTACAGATGGACTCAACATCATGCCGAATGAACCGCTCAGGATTGGCATCACTTTCTTCTCACCGATGAGGGTCGTATATGCCTTCAACCAGACAATCGTCTGAGACGTGTTTGGAGGCAACCCCGTCAGGCTGAACGCCTTAGACACACTATCCACCGACTGCAGCAAGGTGCAGGTTTCTTCAGTTTTGATATGGCATTATGTGGAGCCGACGTAGCCGCTGGTGGTCATGTAAGGCGCCGTAAAGGCTGTACGATACGTCAATGCCATCCTGCGACCGATAGTGCAACCATATCGGCAGCATATCGGCGAGGCATTCGTCTTCATGGCACCCCCATCGTGCACATCTTGTGAAAGACTTCCTTCAAGATAACGACATAGCTAGACTAGAGTGGCCAGCATGTGTTCCAGACATGAACCCTATCGGACATGCCTGGGATAGATTGGAAAGGGCTGTTTATGGACGACGTGAACCCCCCCCCCCCCCCCAACCACTCTGAGCGATCTACGCCGAATCGTCGTTGAGGTGTTGGACAATCTGGACCAACAGTGCCTTGATGAACTTGTCGATAGCATGCCACGACGAATAAAGGCATGCAAAAATGCTAGAGGGTGTGCTACTTGGTATTAGAGGTACCAGAGTGTACAGCTATCTGGACCACCATCTCTGAAGGTCTCCCTGTATCGTGGTACATGCAATGTGCGGTTTTCATGAGCAATAAAAAGGTCGGAAATGATGTTTATGTCGATCTCTCTTCCAATTTCCTGTAGAGGTTAAGGATCTCTATGAACCAAGGTGTTGCAAAACTTTTTTTGATGTGTGTAATACTGAATCGCAAAATGAAGGGAAATTAAATCGGTTCCACGTAAATGTGGTCTGCGCTGATCTGAAAATGTACGTCACGGCTCGGTACGAAAAAGAACACTTTGGTGAATCTCAGAAAAAAAGTGTGTGAAGGTTAATAAAAAAACAAGTCTTGCCCAGCTAATGAACATCTGCCGTTCCTCTGCCTGCCGCAGCCATGGATGAATGAAATCTATTTGCTGATGCAAACAAGTTCCGCACAGTCACTGAAGGTTGACATCACGCCAATACGTTTCGCCTTAACTGTGGTTTTTGGCCACGTCTCCGCACACTCTTGCAATGGGATTCTGCCTTCGGTACGAACGGCTCCATCGTGTGGAAACACGCCGCCTCCGCGTTGCTCGTACCTTATTTACAGATACAATGGCTTTACCTTCGGCGCTGCAGAAAAGGAGAGTAACTAAAGAGGCAATCGGTTTAAAAGCTGGAGCCAGGCCGCCGCACCCCTGAGGTCGGAGCGTGCGTCTGCTGGGGGAGGCGTCTTCTGCTGCTTTCCCGTAAACCAGTCTGTGCCGCCGACAATAGGGTCCGGGAGCGCAGCTACACGTGTGTCGAACGGACGCATGCATTCGATGCGGCAGCGACCTTCTGTCGCAGTGCGTCTACGATTCGTATCCGCTTCTTTCACTCATTATACAAGGTGTCCATAGATTACACCATGCAACAGGGAACAATTAAACTGCATGGAACGAGGTTAATCTCGTCAGTCCTTGTGTGCTGATAATGAACGTCAGTATGAAAATAGAAATATAGCGCTGGTTTTTGTTTTACACATGTAGCCATGTGTGGGAGTGTAGCCATGTGTGGGAGTGAAACATGAACGATAAATAGTTTGGACAAGAAAAGAACAGAAGCTTTCGAAAGGTGGTGCTACAGAAGAATGCTTAAGATTAGATGGGTAGATCACATAACTAATGAGGAGGTATTGAATAGAATTGGGGAGAAGAGGAGTTGGTGGCACAATTTGACAAGAAGAAGAGACCGGTTGGTAGGACATGTTCTGAGGCATCAAGGGATCACAAATTTAGCATTGGAGGGCAGCGTGGAGGTTAAAAATCATAGAGGGAGACCAAGAGATGATATACTAAGAAGATTCAGAAGGATGAAGGTTGCTGTAAGTACTGGGAGATGAAGAAGCTTGCACAGGAAAGAGTAGCATGAAGAGCTGCATCAAACCAGTCTCAGAACTGAAGACAACAACAACAACATTCATAACGAAAAACAGTAGATATTTATTGGCAACGTAGTATAACTGCTTCATACGACAAGCATAAAACAATATAAAAGAGGCGTTATTCAACTGGCAGGTAATAGCAGTTCTGTATTTTACTTTAGTTAGTTTTGTAGGTGATAGTGCTGGTAATGTGTACTGATATTTTGTTTTAAGGAAATTTTATGTACCTCAAAAAAATTGTTGTGAAGGAAACAGGTCTCAAAGGTGGGGACTAGAAGCACTTCAGGAAAAATTCCCAATACTGAACGATTCAGAAGTCAAAGAGGATGCCTTCGTTGCCCAACAGATTCAAGAGCTCTTCCGAGACAAGTAACTTGTTGAGAAGGATACTTCTGGAAGGTTTAAAAACGTTTGTTTCAATTTCTGAGGAAGCAAAACGGAACAAATTAGAAAGCGTCTGTGGGTGAAATGTTGTAAAAAGGGCGTTCAAAGAGTTTAGCACAGTCGTCTCTGAATTTGTATTTTTTGCAGGAGGAGAACGAAGTTTTTTGTGATCATACTTGAAGCATTTAGCTATACATTGAGCCTACTCATTGTAGCCTTCCTCATCTGTGATGCATCTGACCCAACCTTATTTCCATGATGTAAGTGCTCTTTGGTATAATTCTGGTAATTGACTTTTACACCATCGCTTGACGCAGGAAATAAGGTCTTTCTAACTATCAAATGTTTTACCGCCCAGGTGGTCCTACAGACGACCAAAGAGGTAAAAGTCAAACGGAGCCAAGTGAAGACTACAGGGAAGATTGGGAACAATTTTACAACCCATTTTCCTGATTTTCTCCTGCGTCATAAGGGCTGTATGGGGATTGGCATTGTCATAGTGTCGTCTGATGAGCTGACCCTGAAGCTGTGGTATGTGGGTGTTGATGGCACGTCGCAGTTTGTCCAATGACAAACAGTAACGGTCTCGGTTAATTCTGGAGACAGGTTCCAAAAAGCCAATGAGAATGAGGCCACAGTGATCCCAGAAGAAGGGGGCAATCACCTTGCAGCCTGCTGTTCGTGAAAGTCTTGGTTTCTTCTTCCGAGGGGAACCCCGATGACGCCACTCCATGGAATGAGTTTCAAGTGACTGTACCAGTGATACCACACTGCCCAATGACAAACGAGTCATTTCAGCAACCTGCCGTGTCGTCACCCATCTGTTATTTTGGATAATTTGATTAATGGTCTCCTTATTCACATCACAAACTGCCGTCGATGGTCTACCGCACCGTGGATTGCCCAGTAGAGAGAAATCACTTTCTTGAAGCCTCTGAAACATCGCTGGATACTGCTGCGATCCACTGTGTCCTCCCCATAAACGGGGAACAACTTCCTGCGAAGCGATGTGGCAGGGTCATTGCCGGTCTTGAAGAGGAACTCCTTCACCTACCGTTCTCGTAGCCCACATCTACTTCACGGTCAATTATGGTTCACCTGTCTGTAAAATAAAATACTTTTACATACCAACTTGTAGCTAAATGTTCCAAGTATGTTCACAAAAAATTTCATTCTCCTCCTGCAAAAAATAAAAAAATTAGAGACGACTGTGCAAAACTTTTGAACACCCTTTGTACTTATGAAAACCTTGACTATATAATATGTCTCTGAAATTCACTTCTTTCATGCCCACCCCGATTTCTACCATGAAAACTGTGAAGCATTTTCAGACAGAATGTGTGAGCTATTTAATCAGGAAGTTGCAGTCATAGAGAAGAGTAACTTACAAGAGATAAACCGAGCTGAAACGTGCAGCCGATTTATAGTTCGATCAAAAATTGTTCAAAGTATCGGGTCAGAACATTGATGGCAGTAACAGTGTTTATAGTAACTTATTGAGTCTTTAGGACTTTATTAGTACCAACGTTGTTCTCTTTATAAATGCGTATTATAAAAATAACTATGCAGTTTGCGTGCCACTAAATCTCAGAAACGAGTCCCGGCAGTTTCAAGGGAGTTACATGACGTGGTAGCCCTCTATCCCCCATCCATGAAGAAGGTTCCGGTTTTCCCCCGAAGGGCGTACTTTTGAAAATGTAAGGGCTGGGAATTTTCACCCTCTAGAAATTTCTAGAACATTTCATAACATCTAAGTGTATTCCAGAACATTCTAGAGTATTCGACAGCATTCCACATCTTCCTCAGAATGAGTCGAGGTGTTCTGGAATGTTCCGGAATTGTCTGAAACATTCGGGAAGATTCCAGAAAATTGGGGAACGTCCAGTAACATCTCAGTTCAAGGTGTAACATTCCAGAACACTGTCGAATTACGTGGAATGCTCTGGAACGTTGTGGACCATTCGAAGCCTTTTTGATATGTTTTGGATTTCGCCACTGGTGGGGTACCCGTTGGTAGGGGTAGGGAGGAACCGAAAACGTAGTGCACTGAGTGAATAAAAGCAGACAGTTAAGTGTGTTAGTCGAAATGATACAGTAATATAAATAGAAAATAAAGTGTCAAAATTGTATAAAGTGTGCTCAGTGCATTTGTTAATAAAAAGTTTCAACGCGCAAGTCGCCGAAGTGCCGTCAACTCAAAACAATTGCACCAGGCGATCGGTATACCCGACGGGAAGCCCAGGCCACACGAAATTTCATTTCAATAAAAAGTTGATTTGATATATATTTTAGACAATGCGCAAACGTAAAAAAGGAGGAGACCTTGCCAATACTGAATCAAAACGGTGGAAACAAAAAGAAAAACGAAACAGATGAAGAGCGCGAAGCACGTTTAAGTTCCCAACGAATGGCAATGAGCACCGTGAGAAGCAAAAAAACCGAAGAACAATGAAGTGAACGGATTGAAGAATCAAGATTTTCGACTCAATCTTATAAAAAACGACTGCGAACTCAAAGGGGCCATGGAAATATCAACCTTTGAGTGGCACCGACGAAGTCAAGTAAACAGTACAGCTAATAAATGAAGCATTACACTACCGTCCGACGAAAGAATATACCAAGCATAAACATGTCGTAGTCGGAAAATGGATAATACCTGCAAATTTTGCAACACAAAAAACTTCAGTAGAGAAATATCAGGATTCTGCTGCATGAATGGAAAATTAGACTACCACACTGGAAGCACCACCGGTGCAATTTTTACATTACGTGACCGTGGAAAATCCAGAATCAAAACATTTTCTTCAATATATAAAATCGTAAAACGCCTCCGTCCATATGTCTTCTTTCGGTGTCACTACGATCAACACTAACAGACATGAAATCGATTACGTTTTTTCCATCCAAGGACAAACCTGTCACAACATGAGATCCTTACTACCACTACCCAAAGAAGACCATAAATTTCTGCAAGTACGTTTAATCGGAAATGAAGAAACAGAAACTGATTGACGATGCACAAATATCAGTGGATTGAGACGAGAAGTAGTCCAATATATACAGAGGATCTTACACATATCCAACCAAGTGATTCACATATTCAAAACAGCATTAGATCGAATGATTTCTGATGATTATAAAGTTATAGCTCGAGCCGACAAAAGACCATCTGGCGAACACGAAAGTCGATTTATGCACTCCCGATAGACGAAGTCGCTATACTAATTGTGGATACAAGCCGTGACATAACTGTGCAAACGGAGGACTACAACGCATTGGAGAGATACACAGTTCATATGACGCCCTCCAATATCCGCTAACATTTCTGCACGGAGAGGACGGATATCATTTTAATGTGAAACAATTTGAACTTGAAACAGGCATAGAAACAAACAAAAAAGTCAGCTCCAGTGAGTTCTATGCTTACCGCTTAATGGTCACAGAGAATAAAACATGCAATCATATTCTCGACGCTCGTCGTCTATTCCAACAAATCCTGGTAAATAAGTATGCAAAAACAGAGGCGGAACGGGTGCTTTACATCAGAAGAATCAGAAGAATCAGAAGAAATTACGCAAGGAAGAATACATGCACCTTCGAGACGCAATAATAAATAATGGAAATATTGACGACTTTGGAACAATGGTAATCTTACCCCCATCACACATAGGAAGTCCGAGATACATGCACGGATACACTCAAGATACATGGCCTACATAAGAAAGTACAGACGACCTGACCTCTTCGTAACATTCACATGCAACTCATCGTGGCCAGAAATCAAAGAACAACTAAGGGAAGGACAAGCTCCCCATGCGTCAACACGATATAATAGCCACAGTTTTCCGACAAAAACAACTGAGTTTCATGGAAGTCATCACAAAGTACCACATCATTGGAACCGTTGGGTGCTGAATGTACACAATCGGATGACAAAAACGAGGACTGCCTCACACACACAGTCTCAAATGGCTACACGAACGAATTCTTCACATGGCTATCAAAAAAATCGTACAAGATGAATTTCCCAATCCACAAGAAGATCCGGAACTGCACGGCATAGTAGTGAAAAGCATGATTCACGAACCATAAGGGTCATTAAACCCACAATTCGCAGTATATGGGTAATTAAAAAGGTGAATAAAAAATTCTCCAAAACCAGACTTGGACGACACACAAATTGGAGTTGACGACTGTCCCAAATACAGACTACGATTACCCAAAAACGAAGGCTTCACAACAGATATACGAATACGTGGCAGCGAGGAACTGGAAATAAATAATCAATGGGCAATACCGTACAACAAACATAATGTTCCAAGCATACGTAGAATACAGAAATTCATTGAAATGCATCAGATATGTCTGTACGTGTGTGAACAAAGGCAGTTACATGTCACAATTTCAAACAACCAAAGGCAGCTAAATACAGAACAGGAACGACGAGATTCTCATGTACCAAATGGGAAGATACATCAACAGTAAGCCGGCCGGAGTTGCCAAGCGGTTCTAGGAGCCACAGTCTGGAACCGCGCAAAATATTAGTACTCAGCTTTCCAAACCGAGCACCAAATTTCTGTTGTTTTTTGAACTATAGATTTCCGAAGTGTAAAATTGCAGTATACTGCATTGTAGAGAGAGATTATTGTGATACATTGTACGATTAAGCGTCTACAGTGTTACAGTATTCCTCGAAAGCTATCGACAGACTGCGATGAACCGTTTCCATTCAACCTGCCGCCAGCGGCAGCAAAAACGTATCGAAATTACCGAAAGGATATCATATCGCTCAAAACGAGCCACCGAAATTGGAGAACGGAGTCGTGGGTTGATTTTAGAGCTGCCAAGAGAGATACTTCTATTTTCCATACTCAGTATCCTCGTTTTAATCTGCTCGCCACAATATTTGAAGATATAATAACCCCACTGCATACTGGTGGTGGATTACCGAAGGTAATCCCTTCATTTTATCGGTGACGTTTCAATTTTCTGTCGGTTCCAATCACTCACCTGCAGGCAAGTTGTAATTTTACAGAAAATTTAATAATTATACCGGCCAGTACATCTCATAATACGTGACTGTTAACGAGTAAATTTTCCACACAATGACGTCGCAACTGAGAATATAAAACTCAAACTGCATTAACACAGCTTTTCAAGTGTGGAACACTGAAGGGCAAATTAAACCCAGGGAACAATACGCTGTACTTTATGACTCTATTCCACCATTGTGGTGAGATATTTGAGTGTTTAGAAACACAATTTTCTTCGTAGCTGAAACAAGTACATCTCTGAATTTTGTTCTTGATGAGCTAAATTTCGCCACTAAAATATTTCTGTACCTTTTCGAGTGTCATTTTCGGGTACGGTTTTCAGGAATGGAATATGCCACAGTAACCCAGATTTATGGCCATGGGAAAGACACAAACGATCAATACTGCATTCAACTATTGTCAGCCTTCATAGATTTGTTGCCATTGATGTGAAATGTGCAGTACTCACCGTATGGAGTAATGGGTGACCTTACAAATGTATACTTTACATGTATCAGGAATGTGTGTGTGATTCATGTAATCACCACCAAAAGCACTGTACAGAAAGGGTCAAAGAGAGCGTTTCGCTTGTTTGTGAAGCTGTTTCAGTAACCAAGATGCAATTCCGAACGCACTTTTAACAAGTGACCAGCGCGTAAGAACCAAATATTACTAAGGGTGTCGTAGGATATTTTTGTCCCGCAGAAGGCATTGTCGCTTGTAGATGCGGAGGCAGATACTAGAGAAAATCCCACACTTGAAGTCCTTCTTGAGCTTTTTTACCTTTCTCTTTCCTGTCTACATATTGTGACCAGAAGTCGTATTCTAAGTCATAAGTGGTCGTGCATTGCCAGGGTGGTGCATCCACTGATTTGTACGCTACTTCTGCTTATTTCTTCGTCTCATGACTCGTTCAAATGTCTTAGAACCTTACGATAAACACTTAACTGACTAGCGGACTAGGAAACAGAATTTCTTTATGACCAATACCGACGATATAAACACGAAATATCGATCACGACTTAATGTTACTCTTTATTTCTTAAGTTTTTTCGCCGAGGTGTAAAAGGAGTTTTCCATTACGTCGATATCTGGTTACTTTTCTGTCATCGGCATAAATCCAACATTCGACGCTGGTGAAGACCATTGAAAAAAAGTGTGGATTGCCTTGAAGCAGCTGTTTACGTTCCCTGCACACTTCAAACCGATGTTGCTTCTGATTGTCTTGATGCCACTGTCGCACAAACTTCACCACAATCATTCTAGTGTTTATTCTTCTGACAGAATACACTCAGATGTTTCATAGTTTGTTTCCAAGTTGTTGCGGACGTCCTGAACGGTCAGTCTACGACCTTTTAGTCTCGGATTTCTCAATTTCCGAAAATACCAGTTGACGGCCATTCGGAATGTTCGTCATTGTAAGTCAGTGTTCCTCCGTTTTTGCTTTAAAAAGTCATATCACGCGTAAGTCTTAAAATGTCGGCTCAAAAAGATTGCTTCAACAGTTGGTGTGTTTATGCAACCGTTTTTCCAAGTTAAAAATATAATTTGATACAGACACGCTACAGTTTCACGTCAGTCATAGTAAAGCCGCAAAGTGATTGAAACATTGCAAAGGAAATATGAAATAATCTCACCATAAACTAAACAAACCACTCAGCCCTCTTACACTTGCTACAGCGATTCAAGAACCATATATGGCGCGACCCGTATAGATATGTTTGTGAACTCGTAACGAATTGCGTGCATGAAGTGCGGTGCGGTCACTCAGAGCGCGCAAGAACTGTCAAACTAGCTACTCGCTCTCGGCGTTGAATTTTGTAGGAATGCTCCAATACACCTCCCCTACGCCCCACCCCAACCCTCGTTGTATCGCCTACCCTACAATAGTTTGTCACCGGTTGCATTATCACCCTCTTTGTTTGTTGTTGATATGCTGTGTTGTGGCTTCCGAGACCGCACCGAGTGATGTACGTACGTGTTTTCTTCGCTGTAGTACAACATGTGTTCACACGAGCATGTCGCTTTTAACCAGCCTAAGATTGACGACGCTGTTAGTAGGTGGATAGAGGAAGATGTCGGTTTTATAGATAAAGAAACAGACACAAAAGGCGACGATTTTACAATGATCAGTGATCACAATTTACGACTCTGCTGGCGATCAAGATGATCATTCTGAGGAATAACTTCAGTACAATGGCGACGGACATCTTTCTGATTTTTCCAATAAAATACTTAAAGTGCCAGTTAAAATCATGTTTAGTCTTGGTGGTAGCACAGAAAAATGTAGACCCCACCACTGAATGTAAATTTTGCAGACTTTGTTTTTGTACCTACTGCGTGCGATTTTTATATGCAATTTCAAGGCCTGGAATGTAGTTTTATGCGAAAATTCAGTTGCTACATCCGTACTACAATTTATCAGAATTCAAAATTCAGCTCTATAACATTTTATGTACGTGTACTGCTGAAGAAACCGCACAAAAGTATGTCATTTTGTTTGGTAAAAAGTAAAGTACTGCAGGCTATATTTAGTGCAATAAAATCAAGCTGCCACGGTGAATAACGTGTTAATCGTAGGGGTGACAGAAAATCATCACCATCTCAGTGCTGGACAAGAACAAACACTGGGTGTGTGAGCATCTATACAATCTCCACTATCGCTACCTCGTTACGGGTCGCAGAAGCCACCAACCTGAGCGTGTGCCTCTGACCAACATCTGTCTTAGAGTAAGGGGAATTCGTCATTGGACGCTCGAACAACGAAGAGATGCCACCTCGAGCAATGAGTAGCGGTACACTTCGGTACACGTCGATGGCAATGCACTTCGCTTGGCCATAAGACTATAGTGAAGGAGTTCTTGTGAAGGGACGCCCAAACGGATGCGAGGGCTCACTCATACACTTGCCACAGTGATTCAACAGCGTATATTACAAGAACCTACTCCCATCATACGGATTAGGTATTCCTTTGCTCGCCTGTAGCATACCGCAGGTGATTTGCATCTTCATCGAGACGACACATAACTCTACCGCTGTCATATTGCCTCAAGCTGGCTTTAGAGTTGGAATAATAGGAGAGAGACCGAGAGGAAGTATGGAGCGTGCCATCAAGGAATTGTTGAGTCGTTGCGAGAACGTTATTGAGATGTTCAACAAACTCCGATGGTAGACGCTAGACAACAGGCGTTGTGCATCACGGAGAGCTGCATCTAGCCTGTCTTCCTACTGAAGACCACCACCACCATAACAAAACAACTCTATCATTTTCAATTCACTTATTCCAGTACACACAACCCGTCTATTTCCAGTTAATATTAGTTATTCCTCAGATAACACTGCAGGAATGAGGGCACAGTGCTTACGAACCGATACGATTTGCCTTTTCTTCGCT
The DNA here is from genome assembly GCF_023897955.1 of Schistocerca gregaria. NCBI lineage: Eukaryota > Metazoa > Arthropoda > Insecta > Orthoptera > Acrididae > Schistocerca > Schistocerca gregaria. The sequence goes on along the minus strand of NC_064920.1, from coordinate 480,704,408 downwards.
GTGGAAGCAAGTAGAGTTCCAGCGCCAGGGGCTGCGAGAGCAAGTCTCCGTATCCCCACTCATTAGTCATTTCAGTTTAATTACATTAAAACACAGGAGCTGGAGTCAATATTTGAATTCGGCGAGGCGACACTGGAAGGAATTCCCGTAATGAAAACTACCTCCCACTCTGCTACGACGCCCGTGGCTGTTCCCAGAAGCACGGGGATGAAAAACCTACTTAAGTCTACACTAAGTTTTATCGGGGTATCCATCGTATTGTTTCAAGTTAACGGGCGTCGCGGGAGCAATCCATTTGGAGAGCCCACTCCTGGGGCGGGGTGTACGAGTATTCTGCGCAGGCAGCCCTAGCCGCGCTGACTGCGCCTCTGCAACAAGTTGTTATGTGCATTTCAGGCGCATTCTCTCGTATTACCGGGGTTAAAATTAAAATCTTGTGTGCACATCCGAGGACACTGGTTAGCAAAAAATTAACTCCTCCTCTCTCCCTCTCTCCCCCCCCCCCCTCTTTTTTGTGTGTGTAAACTAGACCACACATTCTGGAAGCAAGTGGATGTTAGCATACGCCTGAACGATGCTGTTATCTCCTCTCCAAACTTGCTGTCAGTCAGTGATGAAAATATAAGCAACTGGATATTAAGAAAACAAGGAGACGTGTCGAGATTTACAAACGAATCAGAGATTTTAAGTTTTAATGTTTTTAACTCACAAATAAATTCAGTTTGATTACAAACAAAATCTGAGTGGTAATTGCTCCTCAATCATATATTTACAGTGCGAAAGACACAAAAATTTACGCCTTTTTGTTTTAACTGTAAAAAGGTGGTTGAGCCGACATTTCAATTCTGACTGTAACAACCAAGACCTTATATCCATTATGGATAAAACCAAAGTACATACATGATGTTGGCATGTGCGCCACAAAAGATCTCTCACAAGGAGTCGTACGATTTGGCCATCCAGCAAGTACGTAAATATTGTTCATTATTTCGTTATGCTTTTAGGATCTGTTCCAACCATGATTTCTGCTTTTCATTTTCTCTTGGACCAGATTTTGTTTCTTTATATTGTTGTGGGCCTTGGCATGGCTCCTATACACACAGCTGCGGTCCTTCAGGCTTTTGGTAACCTTCTTGGCAAGAGAAGCAGAGTTAAGAAGGAAAGCCTCTTTTCTTTGAACATGGGCAGCGAGGTCCGTATCGATCGACAAACCAGCAGGGAGAATTGGTACACTTGAACGCTGTTTTCAGAAAAAGCGGATAAACCCTGTCAGTCCAAAACGTTTCGGGACTGGATAAATACAGGTAGAGAAAAGTTAAGAAAAATGTTGTAATGCTTTAGGTGTTATGCACTGTGTCTCCCTACTTCTGTACAACCCCTCAGAACATTCACACAACAATGAAAAACTGTCAAAAAAAGTCGTTTCGAATGACTCGTGTCACATTAGCTTGAACGTCGACTCTGTTGTTAAAGCGTTGACCATAATTTGAATTTCTGCACTTTTTTTTCGAAGTCGTGACAAGCGTCTACTATCGTTGCTTTCGTTCGGGAATGAAGGTAGCTTACAGACCAGGAATAAAATAGGTCTTGGAACTTGTTGAACGGTCCATGTACACAACATCAGATTAAGAGAACTCTGTGCTGCTAAAACCCTGGGCCAACCAAAGAAAATAAAAAAAATACCTGAATAATAAAGTGAATGCGATCCTCAGTCCATTCGAAAAGATATGAGATCTTCTGGGATCTGTGAAGGATGATCTGCTTTTGCCACAGACTGAAAAATATAAAATTTCCTGTCAGTGATGCAAATATTACTTTCGACAAATCATACACAGTGTACAAAAACGGTGCATCGAACAGGAACGGCACACATGCCCTTTAAAGCCTCGTTCTGTTCGGTTTCTCTAATCAAAGAAAGTATGGAAATACTACCGGCCGACAACCCATTCAACTGAAACGATGGCATCCACCTTGACAATTAATGCGAACCTCTCATTTCAGGTTTACGCTCTCAAAGGAGATTTTGTTCTAAATCTTCTATGTTTTTCAATTTAAAATTTATCGGTGCTTGCAGCGTTTCCGTCTTTCACTACCGCCAAACGTATTCACCTCAGTTGTATATTTATTTTTATAATACGACTACTGTCTATCAAAGCTGATCATTTTCAGATCTATGCAGTAGCGTAAGCAACGTTTCGTATCCTTATGGAACTACACATCAGAAACCGAACTCTGATGTGTGATTCCATATGGAAGCGACGAATTGCTCACGCGGCTTCGTGGATCTTAATATGACCAGTTTTGATTTGAACTAGTGATGTCATGTCCTCTGAGACGATTACTCGTACTTTAAATTTTCCATATTTGAGAGACAACTTTTATCGGCAACTGTCGCTTTTGTGATGATGATATTTGGTTTGTGTGGGCTCAACTGCGCGGTCATCAGCGCCCGTAAAAACTCCTAATTTTTACACAGTCCAACTCTTTTACCCAGTCCAGTGTAGCCACTGTCACGAATGATGATGATGATGATGATGATGATTATGATGAAATGATGAGGACAACACACATACCCAGTCCCCGGGCAGACAGAATTCCCAACCCGGCCGGGAACTGAACCCGGGACCCCGTGATCCTGAGACAGCAACGGACGCCACTAGAAAACGAGCTGCGGACATTGCTGTTGTGGCGCATGCACATTTCACACAGTGTTATAGATATCAATCGCGCAGTTTTTTCGTGTTATCGAATAAATACACACACGTTAACACCCAAAACTGAATCTACAACTCGTCTTGAAGATGGCTTTAAGGTCCACATCCGAAATATGCCAGGAGGAACTACTGATGTCCTGTTGCACGCCGGAAAAGTCATGTTAGATTGAATCACTACTTTTTGGGTATAATGTTTGAAGTGATGTGGAGGAAACAACAAACTTTTGCTCTTTCAGTGCCTGTAAAAGCATACTTTGGGTAAACTAGTCTGAAAAAGTAGCCATAAGGAGGTAACCAAATATACAACAGTTTTGGCAATATTCTCCAGCGCTAGGGGTTTTTAATGACGATAAACGGCTGTGTGGCACCTGGAAGGTACTGGAGGTAAGTAGGAGGAAGAGAAGGAGTAAAGAAGTGGTTGAATGAGTAGGGAGTGAGTAAGCTGCAACGGCAGCACTAGATCGGCATCTCCGCAGTGGATGGAGTAAGTCTTGGTGGTAATGCAGCCAGATGCAAGTTAAGCGAAACGACCCGCAAAGTGCAGAGCTATGGCAAACTGCCCAAACAGCGCTACATCGCAAATCAGAGGAAAAGAGAGGCAGAAAACACTGTTTCGAAAGGGTTATCTCTAACCTTTTCCCCTTCTGTTTTTCCTTCTGGCTGGTTCTGCTCTTTATTAACGCTGTGCAAATTAAATTCATCTGGCCTGGAAATATAAATCGTTGAACTAATTACTTTCTGTTGCGCGGGCCGCACAAATTGAAATTAAGATGAGCGCCACGCGAACGAACTTTATCTGTGAACACTGCCACGATTTTCTCCGACTCCCTTCTCTCTCGGAGCAATGATGATACCTCGCTCATACAACGCAGTTAAAACGAATTTTCTTATATCTGCCACAACACTCTCAAGTCACAGATATAACGCTCACAAGAAGTGAATGGTGTAGCCCCTGTAACAGCAAAATGACATCACAGGTACTTGTTTAATAGCTAGTTTTTGGCGGCTAACTTGTCTACCAAAATATTGACGCGACGTATTTACAGAAAAATGGAAAAGCTGGTAGAAGCTGACCTCGGAAAAGATCAGTTTGCGTTCTGGAGGAATGTAGCAACGCGCGAGGCAATACTCACTCTACAACCTATTTTAGAAGATATGTTGAGGGAAGGTAAACCTATCTTTAGGTCTACTGTGAAATTAGAGAATGTGTTTATCGTATTATACTCTTCCAAATGTTGAAGGTAGTAGGATAACATACAGGGAGTGAAAGGTGACCTCAAACTTGTACAGAAACCGACCTGCAGTTATAAGAGTCGACAGACACCAAAGACGAGCACTCGTTGAGAGAGGAGTGAGATAGGGTTGTAGCCTATTTCCTATGTTGTTTGGTCGGCACATTGACCAAACAGTAATGGAAACAATGGTGAAACGTGGAAAAGGAATTACAGCTAAGGGATAAGAAATAAAATTTGGAGGTTTGGCGATGGCAGTGTAACTCTGTGAGAGGCAGCATAGGAGTTGGAAGAGGAGCTAACTGGAAAGGACAGTGTCCTACTAAGAGATTATAATATGAAAATCAATAAAAAAAATGAAGCAAAGGTACTGGAATGTAGTCGAATTAAATGAGGCAGTGTTAAGTAATAGTGACCCTAGCAGAAACTAGATAAAATGCAGACTGATAGTAGCAAGAAAAGTCTTTTGGAAAAAGAGGATTTTTTAAACATATAACATAAATTAAAGTATTAGGAAATCTTTTCTGAACGTTTTTGTCTGGAGTGTAGACTTGTACGGAAGTGAAACATTGGTGATAAGCAGTCCAGGTAATAAAACAAGAAAACGTTTCGAAATGTCGTGCTACAAAATAAGAGGAATATTAGATGGGCAGATCGAATAACTAATGATGATGTATTGAATCGAATGGGGGAAAGAAGAAATTTATAGCAGAAGTTTACTAAAAGGAAGGATCTCTTGATAGGACAAAACCTGAGGCATTAAGGAGTCCCCACTTTGGTAATGGAAGCAAATGTTAGGAGTAAAAAGTGCAGAAATAAGTACAGTAAGGAGTTTCAAATGGATGCACATTGCAATATTTATTCGGAAATGAAGCGTTCAGATGGTGGGTGGTGGTGACAGGCCGTGGAGGCCAGGGAAGACTCTTTTTGCTTTTACAAAGAGCTTTTACTGGTTTCGATACATGGTGTCGTGACGCAGGAATGCCCCTCATTGTTGACCCCAGTTGCAGCTGATGCTTGAGTGGCTGCATTTGCCTCGTGATGCTGAGCCGACTGTTGACGTCAGTGGCGCATCGTGCCGTGCTGCGGTGGCATCCCGCTCGGCAGACGGCCCCTTGGCTCCGCAAGTGTCCGCGGTGGCAGCATGTGGAATCTGTTGTGTGAGCCATCTGGAGGATGGCACTGTAGCATCAAATCCATCAAGGAACTCAAGAGTCGGTGGCACGAAGTCCGGCGAAGGATTTAGTGCAGATGGCAGGCGCAGACCGGTCCCGAACCAAAGGCTACAGCTGGCGGAGCCCAGTCATCTCAGTGTCCGGCATCAAATGGCTCTGAGCACTATGGGACTTAACATCTATGGTAATCAGTCCCCTAGACCTTAGAACTACTTAAACCTAACTAACCTAAGGACAGCACACAACACCCAGCCATCACGAGGCAGAGAAAATCCCTGACCCCGCCGGGAATCGAACCCGGCAACCGGGGCGTGGGAAGCGAGAACGCTGCCGCACGACCACGAGCTGCGGACTGTGCGGCATCGCCCTGGCGTCGTGGTAGTACTGCTGTATTCCGGCGATGACAAAGAGACCCCTGCTTTAAAATCCAGACTTATTTATGTATCTCCAGTGACCATTTGATTCACCAAAACCCGGCGCCTAATCACGTTACCATATAAAGAGACTCGCTCTGGTGTGGTGACACCACTCCGCTTGCTACACGGCTACCTCTGTGCGGCTGAGCTTGGCTATCCTGGCTGCACAATCCACTGGCGCACATGTTCCCCAAGCTGTATGGCGCTACCATACTGCTTCTCCTTACTTTTGTTGAAGACTGTTAATTTTCTGACCAAAGACTGAGTCGCGGCACTACAGAGATGAACAAGACTTGCGCCGGCCGCGGTGGTCGTGCGGTTCTAGCACTGCAGTCTGGAACGGCGGGACTGCTACGGTCGCAGGTTCGAATCCTGCCTCGGGGATGGATGTGTGTGATGTCCTGAGGTTAGTAAGGTTTAAGTAGTTCTAAGTTTTAGGGGACTGATGACCTAAGATGTTAAGTCCCATAGTGCTCAGAGCCATTTGAACCATTTTTTTTTTAACAAGACTTGCACAGAATAGCGTAACGTGGAGAGCTGCACCAAAGCCTTCGGACACAATACCACAGCAACAACAACAACAACCATAACAACAACAACAACAACCAACAACATCTTCCTTACTTGCATAGGCCACAAAAAATGAGAAATCTTTTGGATTGATGTTACGTGATCATGAGGATTTTTAACGAAGTCTTGACAACTGCAATTGGGCAAGAATGCTGGAAAGAATCACCTGCGGCCGCTCTGTTAGAACCACAGCAGCATTTCTCTCATGTGGTTTCAGGAGAAGAGCAACTCATAGCGACAATGACGAAATTTGAGCTCCTGTACTACCGACTACTAACGTTTTCTTATGCGGAACCATACAAAGCTGCCTTTCTAGGCTGGAACCTACTTTGTTGGCAGTACATGCTTCCTTGGATTTACGAACATCTTGTCAATAAAAGGATCATTAGTCAGAGCACCAGCTCAGATTTACGAGGCTAGATGTAAGTCATCAGTGGCCACTTCAAAACATTCAATTTTCAAAATAAAATTACATCAAAAATAGCCCTCAGTCGCAAAAATTAAGTCTTTTGACCTGGTTTCGGCACTACTATGATTGCCTTCATCAAAAGTAAAATATTCAGACTGGCCTATAATAGGAGAACAAAAATTATGGGAAAAACATTTTTTATATACATGTAAGTACTGACTAACACAACAAGAAAGAAACAGTACTTACAAGCAAAAAAAAAAAATATCAAGCGATAAAGCTAAGTCACAATTTTTTAAAAAAAGAATACATGGAAGGCAAGCCACTATGGGCTGCTCACAAATGTCAAGCCACAGGTAGCAACAGACCTATGCGCCCGCGTTAGCAACTGCGGGCAGGTGAACATTACACCAAGAATGCCATCTGGTAGCCGCAAATACAACTGGCTACATGATATTCAAATAAAGGCAGACGAATACTATGATGAACGTTATTTAGTACGTGAAGTAAAAGGCAACATTCTATTTGACAGCAGCAGACAGGGTACTATTTTGTCTACATAAGACTTAGAAGCGCAGTTTAAAGGTTGAAAACATCATTATAGAATTATAAATGGCGCTGAATGACACAACATGTAGAAAAACAATATAAGATGAAAGGCAGTCAATATAAACCATTTAATAAGCAAAAAACTATGAGTCCACTTACACTCCTGGAAATGGAAAAAAGAACACATTGACACCGGTGTGTCAGACCCACCATACTTGCTCCGGACACTGCGAGAGGGCTGTACAAGCAATGATCACACGCACGGCACAGCGGACACACCAGGAACCGCGGTGTTGGCCGTCGAATGGCGCTAGCTGCGCAGCATTTGTGCACCACCGCCGTCAGTGTCAGCCAGTTTGCCGTGGCATACGGAGCTCCATCGCAGTCTTTAACACAGGTAGCATGCCGCGACAGCGTGGACGTGAACCGTATGTGCAGTTGACGGACTTTGAGCGAGGGCGTATAGTGGGCATGCGGGAGGCCGGGTGGACGTACCGCCGAATTGCTCAACACGTGGGGTGTGAGGTCTCCACAGTACATCTATGTTGTCGCCAGTGGTCGGCGGAAGGTGCACGTGCCCGTCGACCTGGGACCGGACCGCAGCGACGCACGGATGCACGCCAAGACCGTAGGATCCTACGCAGTGCCGTAGGGGACCGCACCGCCACTTCCCAGCAAATTAGGGACACTGTTGTTCCTGGGGTATCGGCGAGGACCATTCGAAACCGTCTCCATGAAGGTGGCCTTCGGTCCCGTACACCGTTAGGCCGTCTTCCGCTCACGCCCCAACATCGTGCAGCCCGCCTCCAGTGGTGTCGCGACAGGCGTGAATGGAGGGACGAATGGAGACGTGTCGTCTTCAGCGATGAGAGTCGCTTCTGCCTTGGTGACAATGATGGTCGTATGCGTGTTTGGCGCCGTGCAGGTGAGCGCCACAATCAGGACTGCATACGACCGAGGCACACAGGGCCAACACCCGGCATCATGGTGTGGGGAGCGATCTCCTACACTGACCGTACACCTCTGGTGATCGTCGAGGGGACACTGAATAGTGCACGGTACATTCAAACCGTCGTCGAACCCATCGTTCTACCATTCCTAGACCGGCAAGGGAACTTGCTGTTCCAACAGGACAATGCACGTCCGCATGTATCCCGTGCCACCCAACGTGCTCTAGAAGGTGTAAATCAACTACCCTGGCCAGCAAGATCTCCGGATCTGTACCCCATTGAGCATGTTTGGGACTAGACGAAGCGTCGTCTCACGCGGTCTGCACGTCCAGCACGAACGCTGGTCCAACTGAGGCGCCAGGTGGAAATGGCATGGCAAGCCGTTCCACAGGACTACATCCAGCATCTCTACGATCGTCTCCATGGGAGAACAGCAGTCTGCATTGCTGCGAAAGGTGGATATACACTGTACTAGTGGCGACATTGTGCATGCTCTGTTGCCTGTGTCTACGTGCCTGTGGTTCTGTCAGTGTGATCACGTGATGTATCTGGCCCCCGTAATGTGTCAATAAAGTTTCCCATTCCTGGGACAATGAATTCACGGTGTTCTTCTTTCAATTTCCAGGAGTGTAGATAGAAAAAAATTCTGTAACTATACGAGGGAACACGAAATCAAATATAAAGTAACGGCTCTATACGATTGAAGAAGTTTTCATTATGTAATTGTAGCTGCTCATTAAGAATGAGGCAAAGAAGTTTAAAAATTTCTAATTCTTCGAGAATATCTCATATACGCCCTTTCTTCTCGGTGTGCAAAATGTTGATATAGTAAACAGCTTTAGGCGCGTGACCTATAATCAAAAAGTAGTCGGCGAATGACGAATTTTGGGCTTTAGTGCCATTTTCTCTTAAAAGATATTCTTTGTATTTGATTGTAAAGGCACGTCCTGCTTGGCTTATATAGTAAGAAGAGCAGGTGGCGCAGAAAATATTGTAGACGCCAGAGTTTTACGAAGGGGAACGAGTCGATTTTAAATGATGAATAAAACTTTTTTTCATACTATTATTAGTTGATACGGTGACATTACAGTTCATTTATTACGAAGAGGGTGTTGAATCTGATAGGAGATGGGCTACATGAAAGGAACAGAAAAAAACTTTGTCAGTATAGAAGCAGAATCAGGAGAGCTAAGTGATTTCGAAAGTGGGCCAGTAATCCTAAGTCATCCAAGCAGCAAATCCATCAGGTCCTTTCAACCCCTTCTTAAGCTACCCGACTCGGCTGTTGATGACTGACGGTGAAGTGACACACGATGGAATCACTGTACCTAAACCAAGACCAGTCAGATCTCATGTACTGACACAGAGGGACTGTCGCGCATAGTGGAGGCTGGTAGTAAAAATTACGTGACATCTGCGGAAGGAATCAATCGCGAGCTCCAAAGTGCTTGCAGCAGTCCAGCTAGCACAATGACTGTACTTAGGAAGTTAAAACGAATGGGGTACAACAGTCTAGCATCTCATCGTGACCCACACATTTCTGCACTCAGTGCGAAGAGAATCTTACGGTGGTGTAAACAAAGACGTCACTGGGCAGTGGATGACTGGGAACAAGCGATTTGGTGTACTGAATCACGCTGTATCCCGTGGCAGAGGGAAGGACTTGGTTTGAACGAATGCCTGGAGAACGTTACCTGCCATCACCTTCAGAGACAACTGTGAAATACAGGGGAGGCTGTGTCAACTATAGGGACGTTTCTGGTGCTTGAAGTGAGGTCCTCTTACTGTGCTGAAGAAAACACTAGTTACACAAGGATGTGAAGACATTTTAAAGCATTGTGTACCACGTAGTGTAAAAGAACAGTTCGGAGACAATGTTTGTTTCAGCATGACAATGCAACGTTTCATAAAGCAGCATCTGTGAGGCAAGGGTTTGAAATGACCTGCCAGGAGTTTCTACCTGAACCCAGTGAAAAGGCATGAGCTAGAACGTCGACTTCGCTCCAGACCCTTGTCTTGTTTCAGTTCTTGAGAAAGAATAAACTGACAGTCTTCAACAGACACTGAATCTGGGGAGTTCAAGCTACCACAAAGGTTACGGACGACGCTCCATAATCACGTCCACTAACCTGACGGGATATTTTTTATCAGGTAGTATACGGTCACTTGCGCTCGGCATCTTGCGAATACGAGCCCAGTGTTCAGTAAGACTACTCGATTCCGATTACGAAAGCCACGTTTATCTTGCACGTTATAACATTTCAGCTCCTCAACACCAAATTAAAACGTTCCACTTCAATTTGTTTGCACTTATAGCGATCCAAGCTTCCTCAACCAAATTAAAACGTTGCATTAGGAGGTGTCTGCTTCGTGCAAAAGGTCTTGAGTTCATATTGACGACAACAAGTAATTCTTCATTACAGACGTTTATTTACAAATAGAACTGACAGACTTCACAGACTCAACAACCGACTCTCCGAGCCAACCGCACTGCACATCCGAACTGGCCACTGACAACTCCTAGGTGTACTAATATCCTTCCAAACAATGAGAGTCTTTGACAATGCTTTGTTCACAATACGATAGCAATTCACGACTTAAAACCAAATCAGACATTACAGAACTTCAGCACAGATTAAAGCAAGTAAATGGATCAGCACATATAAATTCTTACAAGCATAATTTCCAAATAGACTTTATAACATTTTTCTACCAGCCTCCGGATAACCTTCACCAGACTTGTACCGACGTTTCCAGAAATATCTTGACATTTGATTCTGGATATTTCTTGAGTGATTTAGAACAACTATTTATATGTAAAATGATTTAAATCGTGTTTCAAAACGTAAATAAATCTTTTTAGCAATATTTCTTGATACAAATCGTCTTTCGAAATTAGGTTATGAAACAGTTTTCACAAGTTTTCGTATTTTTGCGATCATAATATAGAATTTCTCCATAGAAAGTTCCAGAAGTGTGCATTAAACGTTCATTTACAGACTTTCTCTTTAGCTGGTGAGTTTTTAAAAGTATCTTGTCCATATTATACGAAATAATTTAGCTCAAAACTGATAATTTACACAATTAATCAGAGCTACAGCAAACAGTGAGTCTTTCTTTTACAAAATGAAATATAATTACAAAATTGAATGAAAATAGGTTACTAACACTAATATATATTTACATTAATTCTATTTTTGTTCTTTCTGTGCAAAATGTCCTAATATTGACACAGTACAATATTTAAACATCACCAAAGTTTCCCTTTACATTTTGCATAACTGTATCGACATCCCCTAAAAGTCTACAGTATCGAATACTTCAATATATCCCAATACGTCCTGTAATGTTACAACGTCTACTTCTTTTTAGCTTTTGAACTAGCCATAAGATGCTGTAAGGCTTACATTTGCCTCTATGCCTTCCAGAAGTTTCGAAACATATTCCCACTGGATGTGAAACGTAAACTTCTGCAGTCACTCGCCGTAACGAAGTTCCTCTACCGCGATGTATTCAGATAGTGAACCAGTAGAGAGAACTCTCGACGGTTATAACTAACCGTAAACTCCAGAGTGCGTTAAACCTGTAATATCCGTCTGTTTGGCCATTTCAGGGCTTTGCGACACGACAAGATGATACGAATGATACCTTTTGTCTGCGCCATCAGCTTTTGTGTGCAGATTTTCCCTAATACTCCCAGACACCAAGTACCTATTGTCTCATCAGAATCGCAATACAAGATATCATTCATTTGCTGTCCTAGCTGTATCAGTTCATAATAGAAAAATATTCGCCAGTTCGTTCTCTAAAGCTGCTCTCCGCCCTTGGAACAATCTGCCATGCACTCGCCGCAAACTCAATGACCTGACAAATTTAGAAAATCTCTAAAGCTGCTCTCCGCCCTTGGAACAAGCTGCCATGCACTCGGCGCAAACTCAATGACCTGACAAATTTAGAAAATATCTGAAGCACTTCCTTCTGTCAAATGTATAACTTTGACCGAAAAAGTTTACGGATATGGTCGGTTTCCCTCAGTCAAAGGGTAAAGCAGGTGTTCCCACTTTCTCCCCAGTTACGTTTCTTCCCCTTTTAGTTTCTCAATAAATGATACCTTTTTATTTCCCCTTCCCTTCATTCCACGTATTCTATCACGTACATCTTCCTCACCCACACACATACGTTCCCTGAGAGCCATCGCTGCCAGTGCCCAAAATTAAATCTACCTACCTATAATCTAATGATATTCCATTGGAACTACTGACGGCCTTGGGAGAGCCATTCCTGACAAAACTGTACCATCTGGTGAGCAAGATGTATGAAACAGGCGAAATATCCTCAGACTTCAAGAAGAATATAATAATTCCAATCCCAAAGAAAGCAGGTGTTGACAGATGTGAAAATTACAGAACAATCAGTTTAATAAGCCACAGCTGCAAAATACTAACACGAATTGTTTACAGACGAATGGAAAAACTAGTAGAAGCCGACGATAAATAGTTTTGACAAGAAGAGAATAGAAGCTTTCGAAATGTGGTGCTACAGGAGAATGCTGAAGATTAGATGGGTAGATCACATAACTAATGAGGAGGTATTGAACAGGATTGGCGAGAAGAGGAGCTTGTGGCACAACTTGACCAGGAGAAGGGATCGGTTGGTAGGACATGTTCTGAGGCATCAAGGGATCACCAATTTAGCATTGGAGGGCAGTGTGGAGGGTAAAAATCGTAGAGGGAGACCAAGAGATGAATACACTAAGCATATTCAGAAGGTTGTAGGTTGCAGTAGGTACTGGGAGATGAAGAAGCTTGCACAGGATAGAGTAGCATGGAGAGCTGCATCAAACCAGTCTCAGGACTGAAGACCACAACAACAACAACCTATAATCTGTCACACTGTGTGCTTTTCATGAAAGAATAAGATTTATGTTTGTTTGTGCTACAGTTATTATTGTTGTCATTATTCGTGTCAAAGGAGTTTCTAAATGTTGGGTTCTATATCAGTTGTAACTTACATCATGATTGTTGTAAAGTATGTAATAGAAAATGTGTAGAATTCCCGATCAGATATAAGAAAGGACCTAACGGCCCAAGCATTACCAGGAGAAATACATGAATACGTAAAAACATTTTTGAAAAAATTAATTAATTTCCCAGAGACTGCTGCTTGGCCAACGTAAACAACTGCAGTGGAGGGCGCTGAAGTAGAGTGCCACGTGCAGATCACTGACCACCTGCCGCTGGCGCCGCTGCCGATATTGGCAATTTGCCCGCCAGACCGCAGCACCGGCGCCACATCCGGCAGGTGACGGACGGCGGTCATATGCTGACGTCACCAACAGAGAGCTGGCCATCAGGGTGGGCCGGGAACAGGAAGTTCGCGCCCCTCTACCTTGTGTTCACTCGGAATGACCAGGAAATGAGAGGAAATAATATGCATTTCGGAGAATTAACTGGAGGTACGAATGGAATCTCGAAATTAGAAAGAAATTATATCGCTTCTGTTTCTCATAGGTTACTGCGCCATTTGCAGTAAACTAAAATGAACTACAGAATACGATAGAGAACTACACTGCAATCATTCTGACACAAAAACTGATCTCAACAAACAAATCTCGCGAGATAGTACCTGCCAGATCATCATAACACGGTAAGCATCCTCCGACTGGCGTCGCTCCTTGCTTCCTGTGTTCCACTTTCTTTATCATGTAGTCGTCTAGCGTCCATTACACCCCTGATATTTCGAACGCAGCTACCCCCAGGACGTTCATACTTTCTTATTTCCGCCATAGTCCACTGCCACATTTTCTTTGGCCAATGTTTCTACATGTCCATACCACTTAAACGTTTCATCTCTGTGGTGTCTGGGACTACAACATACAGCTACAGAATGCATCGCGTGTTTGTTCTTATGCAAGTGTTTTAAACCCTAACAGACGGTATTTACACTGTGCTTCTCTGTATTCTCCGTCAAACACAACCTTGCGGTGTCAGCTAACAAACAGTTGCTGTATGGTAACATTCTGCTGTATATCTACTGAGGGAATAATTATACATGCAAGTTGACTACCATCTTTGAGGATTTCTTGGAAAGAAGAGACCATCTGCCTCCTAACTGATTTGCATCTCCATTAAAGGATGACAGAAAGTGGATGGAGTGATCGATTGGGATGGAGCTGTGATTTAATGGTGGACTGATTATGCATTCTACAGAGAGAGGGAGATGTTGCTGCAGGTCATTTAAACATTTTTTTTCCATTGTTTTGTTGGGGTCCTTCGGTAGGGAGGAATAACCTATGTTCGACTGTGTGTTCTATGTGTTACTTAGTGCAATATCTACATACCTCTTACCGGTAACAGTAAACTTGTCAGTCATCAGAGGACTTCCAGCTCATATGTGATGATGATGATGATGATGAAACATGTCCATTCATTTTCGGCACTTTCCCCTAAACTAATGAAGATTTATGCGACGTGCCCCACGCCCTTGCCCCGTCTTGAGCATAAAATCGAGTCTCCAGTTTCGTAAACACGGTGATTCTACATGAACGACAGGTGTTAGTGGGGTACTGCAGTCCTTGTGTATACATCTGCTTGACAGACGTTCTGTTTACAGAGTTAGTGGCAGCATGACATGTTATTTCATGTCAAACACCTCTGCTAAGTTTTTGTCTCTTTCACTGTAAGAGGCATTCTCCGTTACTAACCATCATTTTATAGGACTGATGAGAGCATGAACCATTTTCGGATGTCAACCGTGGGTACTACACACTTCTGGAAAGCTATTTTATGCATGCGTCATAATAAATTGGTGTTTTTAGGAAGTATTTTTTTTTCATTTTGCTGTTTGTCAGCATAGTTTATAGTAGGGAAAGTTGTAAGAAGAACTTACATTTTAATAGTAACATCGTTGCATTCCACATGACTATAGGTCGTAAGCGACACTGCTCTAACAATATAGTGTGTTTTAAGTGCAGAATCATGTAGCCTTAGGAGTGTATGTGTTTCCATTCTTTTTTTTTTGCCAATACCTTCTTGGTACTGTCCTCAGACACTAAAACCATACTTTAGAATGGACAGCGCAGTTGGTTTCCGTAAAATGCTTCAAACTCCATCGATTTGGAGCTTCATCATGCATGAAAACAACACTTCTCTTCTTCTTAACGTCTGTTATATTATCACAACAGTTTCATATCTACAACTGTACACCAATAAGGTTTCCTAACCTATTCAACATGCATGCATCTGGAGCGATTCTGTGCACTTGCTTATTTGATGTTAGTAAGATTCATGCAGAGCAGCAGTTAAGGACTCAGCTCACTCTGTTCACTCTGTCACGAGACATGGAATTTAGTGGTCTACTTCTAGTCAGCAGCAGATTAAATCTGTTACATTGTTGCAGGGAGCACTGCTCAAACACAATGCGACGAGATCTTGCAATCTGTAACTTTATCCTAAGAATATGATAATGCTCTGTGACTCCCATCCACATAAAGATGGGCATTCGTAATTGTACACTGTGCACTGTGATCAAAGTGCTTGAAATATGTTGATTGCTGTCGGGCGTTCAAAATGGTTCAGATGGCTCTGAGCACTATGGGACTTAACATCTATGGTCATCAGTCCCCTAGAACTTAGAACTACTATAACCTAACTAACCTAAGGACATCACATACATTCATGCCTGAGGCAGGATTCGAACCTGCGACCGTAGTGGTCACGCGGTTCCAGACTGAAGCGCCTAGAAACGCACGGCCACACCGGCCGGTCCTGTCTGGTGTACTTTGGTGTATATGTTCGAGAATTATTAATGGATGGACGTACTGCACACTCATCTGTCTACATTCGCAATCTAGTATTCCGTACTCGCAAAGTAGAAGGGGGAACGGTTTTAGCAATGATACAGAAATTGGAAATCATGCTGCCACATCATTGGTTGGCGTTGAAATTATGGAAAAAGTGGTAAAATTGCTAAAATTGATCGCATGATCAACTTTGACACTTGTTACAGTACATCTATGATGTCTTTTCTATCCCATCTGACCATTGGTATGGTGATGATAACCACATAATGGCTGACTGACATAACTTGTTTGAGATGGAGAAAGTGTCTCGGTGGAAAGGCAGCACCTTCTGGGGTTGGCTAGACCAAAACAGTGATTGTGTACATGACTGTAATATGAGGAATCAGTTGAAATGGAACAGTGAGCCATCTGCTATCTCATCACTGTGAAACATGAGTTTAAATGTAGAAGTCATCAATCACCTTCAGTACAGGTGATAAAGTATACTCTGTTCTGCGCAGGTGACTGAGTGGGTCAATACCTATAAATTTAATAGGATCGCCAGCATACGAACACTATTTGCCTTCAATACATATGTCACAAAGCACACCATCTGCTGTATGTAATCATTCTCAATCAACCATCATCCCACTCGCCCTTAACACAGTGCACATACCCCAGAGCCTCTGAAATGGCATCGAGATAAAATACAGAGATGGAAAACAATGGCAGTGAGAGCCATTTGCTAGTACTGGCTTCATAGCGCTATTGTGGTGTTGGGCAGTTGGATGTGAACAGCGCGTAGCGTTGCGCAGTTGGAGGTGAGCCGCAAGTGGTGGATGTGGGGAGAGAGATGGCGGAGTTTTGAGAGCGGATGATCTGGACGTGTGTCCATCAGAGACTTTGTTTTGTTTTGTTTGACCTGTTGGATAATGTCACAGAGATGTTGAAGAAATTGAACTGGCAGGCTCTTGAAGACAGGCGTAAACTATCCCGCGAAAGTCCGCTAACACACTTTCAGGAACCGCCTCGAATGGTGACTCTAAGAATTTTCTACAACCCCCTAAATGTCGCTCCCGTAGGGATCGTGAGGACAAGTTAAATTTACCGCAGCATGCATGGAGGTATTAAAACAATCTTCCCGCGCCCCATACGCGAATGGAATGGAAAAAAAAAGCCTTAAAACCGTCAGAATGGGAAGTGCCCGTCATGCACTATATGTACTTACCATTCTAACCTACGCAGATGGACTCGAACCTGCTTGAAACTGTTAGAATGGGAAGTTCCCGTCAGTTAAGTGCATAGCATTCCAACAGTTTTAAGGGTTTTTTCCATTCGCGTATATGTGTGTGTGTGTGTGTGTGTGTGTGTGAGAGAGAGAGAGAGAGAGAGAGAGAGAGAGAGAGAGAGAGAGAGAGAGAAAGAGAGAGAGAATTTTGCAACACTCTGGTAAAATTGGCATGTTTGTGGTTTTCTCGCTTCTAGATACACACACCTAAGCCAATAAGCAGATGGACTCGTACCAGCTAACTTGCTTTCATTCGGAGCGGTGCTCGGCACAGACCGAAGCGAGCGCTGGCGCCTGGCACGCCGGCTGCCCGCGGCACAGCGCCGGCTGTCGCTCTCTCCGGCCCTCCTAATTGCTGGCCCCGGGTTTGAATACCAGGCGCGGCGCCGACAATGGCGCATCGATTCCGAGCGTTAATTGCGACTCTCCCACCTGCGGCACGGCGTGGCACGCTTTGTTTACGTAAACACGCGCTGCGGATTGGCTGGCGCGCTTTTAGCGTGCAACCAGCCGCGCCCAAAGGTGGCAACGGAACGCGTGGCTGCTCGTGCGTTGCGCTGTGGTGATTCCTGCCTGCTGCTTCCTCTGTGCGTGCGCCCCGGACAAAGCAGTCTTTCAAACGTGAAATTGTCTGTTCCCTCTCCCCCTACGCGGTCGGTGGTCGTTTCGACGCATTTGAGGCTTTACTTCTCATCTCGTCGGCAACTGGCCCGTAACACGCACACAGCCAGCACTCTCATAATTTAATAGTGGCTGCAAGTGGAATTTGTGTTGGTGTTTTATTAAACAGTGACCTGCGAATACCTACAGTGATTTGGTGTTGGCGGTAGGAGAAAAGAGGTGGAAACAAGTAGAGTGAATTCTCTGGGTGATTTTGTATTTGTACATTCATTTTCAGCTGCTCGATCACCATATTTATCTCTCTGCATTCCTATGAAGTTTCAGTACAGTGTAAAGAGACTGCATGGTTTCAAACGAAAAGAACATCCTGAGGAGTTCAGGCAAGTCTGATAAACGTAGCAAGGTTGCGAACATTTCAGACAACTTTATAAACATTACATGTCGTGATGCCTCCATGAAGAGGTATGTCGCTTGCCTACACACAGGGGCAACACGTCACAATTACGTGCTATCATTTTTCACCATATAAGGATAAGCATTACACCCAGAAACACTGTCAAACATGAAGAGTATTTGTGGTCCAGATTTTGTGGTGTGGGGAGGCACAGTGTCGCATGAAATATTGACCTCCAAACCTTTCAACAAGGTCCTCTCACTGGTCAACGTTATTGTACTGTGCTACTTTACCATGTGCATCTCTTCAGTGGTGCCTTGCGCCTTTTCACGGACGTCAGTGCACAACCGCAGCGAACTGTGCAGATGAAGAAGCTCTTTGACTGAGAGGAAACTTGGTAACTGAACTGGCCTGCCTCTTCCTCTGACTTAAATCCCATCGAGAATGTGTGGGATGCATTGGGAAGACATGTTGTTGCACGTCCACAGACAGCAATTACCATTCAGCAGTTGTTAACACCGCTCGTGGGGCAATGGAATGTCCCACTACAAGAACTCAATACCATCCATGTGGCCAGCATAACCAAATACTGCCATTCACGGTGACCACACATCTTATTATTTCGCCTTTGTAATGTCCAGGGGATCAGCATAAATCAGGCTGATTTCAGTGTAATTATTGTCTTTTAACAGGTGTTATTTCTGTTCGTCTAGCTGTGTATTTCTTTCAGTTACTTTCTATATTATACTGCACTCTACTGTACTCTACTGTAGTAGTTCTTTTTGTGTACCGACCATGTGTCATCCACTTACGTCACTTGGCAAAAGTTACTTGCGTCCTTAAGCTTTGCACAACACTGTATTTTGAAATCCTTTAAGTCACCCCCCTTGGACAATTATTTGGATAAATATAGAGCAAACAGGTAATTTGGATACTTTTGAGCACAACCAAAACTAAAAATAACTACTGCACGCTATACAGTTTTTGTAATTTTTTGGATAAATACTTTTGATCAAGGCTACATTGTAACTGGCTGTTTCATTTTAATGGTTTTAACAGTACTTAGCTGAGGTTAGCTGCATAATTTTCATAGTATGCTATGATTGGCTATATCATCGGTGTTTGCTAATGTTATCGAGAAGGATGTATACACAAGGTGACTGGAGCCTTTAAATTCACATAATTTGCTGTGAAATGTAAAATTAGGTTTTATAAATGGTTTAACAACTGAAAATGCTATATTCTCTTTTCTCTGTGATTAAATAAAAGGTTGCGAAATCTAGGTGTTTTCTTTGATTTAACGAAGGCTTTTGACTGTGTTGACCACAAAATATTATTGCAGAAGTTGGACCATTATGGAGTGAGGGGAGCAGCTTACAATTGGTTCGCCTCTTACTTTAAGAGCAGAAAGCAGAAGGTAATTCTCCGTAATATTGAGAGTGGTAGTGATGTTCAGTCCCAATGGGGCACTGTTAAGTGGGGCATTCCCCAAAGGTCGGTGCTGGGGCCACTGCTGTTTCTTATTTATATAAATAATATGCCTTCTAGTATTACAGGTGATTCAAAAATATTTCTGTTTGCTGATGACACCAGCTTGGTAGTGAAGTATCTTGTGTGTAATATTGAAACAGTATCAAATAATGTAGTTCATGAAAAAAGTTCGTGGTTTGTGGAATATAATTTGATGCTAAATCACAGCAAGACTCAGTTTTTACAAATTCTAACTCACAAGAACCGATATTTTAATCAGGCAGAATGGGCATGTTATAAGCGAGACGGAATAATTCAAGTTCCTAGACGTTCGGATAGATAGTAAGCTGTTGTGGAAAGCCCATGTCCAGGATCTTGTTCAGAAACTAAATGCTGCTTTATTTACCACTAGAACAGTATCTGAAATAAGTGACAGTTCAACACAAAAAGTAGTCTACTTCGCATATTTTCATACGCTTATGTCGTACGGTATAATTTTTTGGGATAATTCTTCTGATTCAAAAAGGGTATTTTTGGTTCAAAAACGGGATGTTCGACCTATATGTTGTGTAAATTCGAGAACCTCTTGTCGACTCCTATTCAATAGTCTGGGAATTCTGACATTGCCCTCACAGTATATATTTTCTTTAATGTCATTTGTTGTTAGTAATATTAGCTTATTCCCAAGAGTTAGCAGCTTTCACTCAGTTAATAATAGGCAGAAATCAAATCTTCATGTGGAATTCACTTCCTCGACTCTTGTGCAGAAAGGAGTGCAGTATTCTGCTGCATCCATTTTCAATAAGCTACCACAAGAACTCAAAAATCTTAGCAGTAGCACAAACACATTAAAGTCTAAACTGAAGAGTTTCCTCATGGCTCACCCCTTCTATTCTGTCGAGGAGCTCCTGGAAGAGCTGAAAAATTAAGCAAATTTCAGTGTAACATTGTTGATTTTCTTTATTTAATCTTACAACTTGTCGCCTCAATATGTTTCTTATATTTCATTTTATCTGTGTCTACTATCGTGTTACAATTTCATGTATTGACTCGTTTCATGACCATGGAGACTTCTCCTTAATTTGGTCTCACGGAACAATAAATAAATAGATAAAATAAATAAAGAATGAAGCAGCACCAACTTTTTTTACTTGCACCATCTGGGATTTTGATTGGCTGGACAGAGGAGGGGACACAGGAGAAAAGGAGGGGAAGGGGAGGGGTTTACCACGTGATAGGTAAAGAAGATGTGGCTTCTCACGGGACAGATAAGGAACTGTCGCCCCCACCATCTTGGATTGTAACGTGATTTCCCTGCATGTTAACAACCTGACAGGCAAAGGTGAAACATATTTCTTCAAAGTCTTTGGTTTTCATATTTGTAGAGGAGGAAGCGTGGACCAAAACAAGAAATAATGTCCAGCAAACCAAGGCTCTGAATTGCATACTTTAAGAGCCACTGACAATTGTTCAGTAGAAGAGATAAGTTTCGCAGAAGCGAAGATGAACAAGTGCTTATAGCTCTTCAGATATCCACTTTAGTGTCCTTGTTTACGGGTTTTTCTAATTCTTCCTCTACCGGTGCCACCTCTCCCAAAATATGGAAAGCAAAGGGTTTGCAGTTTCACAGTATTGAAGATCTACATGCTCTCAGAGATTTTAAATTTGGAATTTTTCTCCTTGTTTTAGTCCAGATTACCATGTCTAGAAGTTGCTTACCATGCAGTCTCAGCAACGGCGTACCGGCACATGTATTCCAGTGTAAACATATCATATCGATTTTCGCTTATACTTTTCGAATCGGTAGTTTCCGGGCCAGGAGTCTTTACTTCAAACTCATACATTTACCCTTCTGCATCATCATTGAAAGTTTATAACATCATCATGGCATCACCGCGTGCACTTTATTGCAGCGTTGTCATTTGCGCTTACAGACACCAGTAAGTATTGCAGTTCTAAATCATAAGTAGGCTCGCCCCTTTTATTTTATGCGACCGACAACAATACGTGGAAAGCTCCATCTGTTCCATTTTCATTATTTTACAAGATCTCCCTGTAACGGAGAGACAGTTTCTTTCGCAGCCAAATAATGAATGTACATTGTGGCCAAATAAAACTGGTCTCAAAACTGCTTCCGAGATTGTTTCACAACGTAATCACAGCAGAAGACGAAATACCCTGTGAGTATTTATCTCAAAATGAAGCGACAGCGTATATAGCACCTGAAACTTATGCACAAGTTCATGTGCCGTTCTGTGAGATAAGAGCTGTCAGCAAGAGTAGCAAACTCTTCTGGACACTAAGATATTCTGGTGTCTCTATCCCTGTGATTTTTTACTTATGGGATAAGCTAAAAGCTCGAACGCGACAGTGCTGGCTCTTTACATCTGTAAAGAGCGCTTCTTCCGATTATTAACTAGGGTAACTCAATTCGTGTCAGAGTGGAAAATATTTTCTGGTTCAAATTTTATTTGTCCGCCACGTTAATAGAGGCTAATAGCTGATCTAGCTTAACAATATGAAGTCAAATCTCAAATTGTATGCCTAAGTAATAGCATAGGATGTTCTTGTTTGGCTAATTGCGACATGCATTATCTCATCATCGAAGTCCAGCTCTGTCACTTGTCACAAAGTAGTTATATTTTCTTACACAGGTTTGTGTCTATATTCAGTCCATTATTCCAAATACCGTGAATCATCATATGTTGCAATATTTGACAACAACAGTGATTGTTTCACTTCGCCTTACTAACGATAATTATAAACGCCGTCACATTTTAAATATCTGCAACACTTGAGGTATGAAGTACATTACCAATCACAATAAGTTAATTTGGCTAGACATCTAGAAATATCCCGAGGGTACTGCTTTATTGAAGTTCACTCAGGTGACACCGTAGTAAGACACTAGGCTCGAAATCGGGCTGGCGTCGGTTCCCATCCCGATCCAGCTCTCCAAAATCGAGGATTCCATGATTTCCTTAATTTTATTAAGATAAATGACGAGCTAGTTCCATTAAAAGAGCGCGCCCAATTTCCTTTCCCATCCCTCTCCAATATGAGCTTGTCCTCCATCCCTAATGACCTGCGTCGACGGGACGTAAAATTGTAGTCTTGATTCGATCCTTCCTCCAGACAGCATCGTGCCATTGTAATATTGTACATGTCGTAATCAGACTTGAGGCATGAAAATAGCGTAAGACACGGACGCCATTTATCATCACTGTTATTTAACTTGCTCGTCGATGAAGCAACGAAAAAAAACACATTGGAGAAGAAGTAAAAGTACAAATGAACGGATAACATTGCACAAGTTCTCCCCAGCGACACAGAACTAACAATCACGACATTGAAGAAGTTATAGCGCGTCATCCCTTAAATAACAGCATCATTTAATTACACTACTGTCTATTAAAATTGCTACACCAAGAAGAAATGCAGATGATAAACGAGTATTCATTGGACAAACATATTATACTAGAAGTGATATGTGATAACATTTTCACGCAATTCGGGTGCATAGATCCTGAGAAATCAGTACCCGAAACAACCAACTCTGGTCGTAATATCGGCCTTGATACGCCTGGGCATTGAGTCAAACAGAGCTTCGATGGCGTGTACAGGTACAGCTGCCCATTCAGCTTCAACACGATACCCCAGTTCTTCAAGAGTA
This sequence comes from Schistocerca gregaria, assembly GCF_023897955.1. Taxonomy (NCBI): domain Eukaryota; kingdom Metazoa; phylum Arthropoda; class Insecta; order Orthoptera; family Acrididae; genus Schistocerca; species Schistocerca gregaria. The sequence continues at coordinate 480,681,167 of NC_064920.1, read as the reverse complement.
GTGACTGGCATATTGTGACGAACCAGTTGCTCGGCCACCATTGACCAGACGTATTCAAATGGCGAGAGATCTGGAGAATGTGCTGGCCAGAGCAGCAGTCGAACATTTTCTGTATACAGAAAGGCCCGTACAGAACCGGCAACGTGCGGTGGTGCATTATCCTGCTGGAATGCAGGGTTTTGCAGGAATCGAATGATGGGTAGAGGCACGGGTCGTAACACATCTGAAATGTAACGTCCACTGTTCTAAGTGCTGTCAATGCTAACAAGAGGTGACCGAGACGTGTAACCAATCGCACCCCATACCATCACGCCGGGTGATATGCCAGTATGACGATGAGGGATACACGCTTCGAATGTGCGTTCACCGCGATGTCGCCAAACACGGGTGAGACCATCATGATGCTGTAAAGAGAACCTGGATTCATCCGAAAAAACGACGTTTCGCCATTCGTGCACCCAGGTTCGTCCTTGAGTACACCATCGCAGGAGCTCCTGTCTGTGATGCAGCGTCAAGGGTAACCACAGCGATGGTCTCCGAGCTGATAGTCCATGCTGCTGCAAACGTCGTCGAACTGTTTGTGCAGATGGTTGTTGTCTTGCAAACGTCCCCAACTGTTGACTCAGGGATCGAGACGTGCCCGCACCAGCCGTTACAGCCATGTGGATAAGATGGCTGTCATCTCGACTGCTAGTGATACGAGGCCGTTGGGATCCAGCACGGCGTTCTGTATTACCCTCCTGAACCCACCGATCCATATTCTGCTAACAGTCGTTGGATCTCGACCAACGCGAGCAGCAATGTCGCGATACGATAAACCGCAGTCGCGATAGGCTACAATCCGTCCATTATCAAACTTGGAAACGTGATGGTACGAATTTCCCCTCCTTACACGAGGCATCACAATAACGTTTCACCAGGCAACGTCGGCCAACTGCTGTTTGTGTATAAGAAATCGATTGGAAACTTTCCTCATGTCAGCGCGTTGTAGGTGTCGCCACCGGCGCCAACCTTGTGTGAATGATCTGAAAAGCTAATCATTTGCATATCACAGCATCTTTTTCCTGTCGGTTAAATGTCGCGTCTGTAGCATGTCATCTTCGTGGTGTAGCAATTTTAATGGCCAGTAGTGTATTTACTACTAAACAAAGGTGCTCATACTATTTTATGACAAAGTTTTACATCTGTGCTCACATTTGATAAAGTCAGGAGAGTTATCATTAACGTGCCTAGGTAGAGAGGTCATTACACCCAAATTATCAGGTTGATGGCGTTTGTCGTGAGTACATTAATAAAAATCCACAATATGGCGGCTAAACAGAAGGACGCACTCTCGTTTGAGCATGCCCACTTCGCTCAATCTTCCCTCCATCTTCCACCACGTACAGTGGGTGCTAATCGAATGCAGTTCCAACGATCCCATCCGGCTTCGGTTGGAGGCTGTAAGCGCTGAGCGCTGAGTGCTTAGCGCGCAGACCTGGTCAGTGACACGGTACTCTTTCTTCTTTTGCAAACACAAAAAAAATGGCAGAAGTATCGTTAGCCTGGGGCGTCCACCTTTACCCATGTTCTGGCGTCACCACAAGCGCCGGAACGAAGATGAAGAACGCAAGAAAAGAGAAGAGAAGAGAAGGCGGTTAAACGACGTTGACCAGTGGTGCACTGATTAGAACCGCATCATGACACCAGCGGCCTCTACAAGAGGAGAACACAAGCGGCGCTCATGCCAGCCTCGGCAGTATTCGGACAGTATACGGACAGGCCTAGCAGAGGGTGCTACGATAACCGTTGTTAGTGATCCACAAACTGTGAGACAAACTTGCATGAACATCGTATATAGCAAAGGACTCTGACCTGGATGCATGTCGGCCATCTTCGTAAATTCAAGTTAAGTATTGTCAATCTGCTTTATTGAAATAAAACTACTAATGTTATTTTCTTCCCTCTACTATCCTCCTCACCTACAAATCTTTAATCCGTCCCATCCTCTGTTATACCAGTCCCACCTGGATATGTGCCCCCCCCCCCCCCCCCACAAATTCTGTAAGTCCCTCCAGATCCTCGAGCGCCATGCACTCTGCCTCGCCTTCCGTAAATGCCTCCCGCTCCCCACACGGATCCTCTATGACCTCATTCCTTTCCCCCATCTGCTCCCATTCCTCGACCATATCTGCATATACTACACCTCCTGCTTCAGCGATCCCCCTCACCCCCTGGTTGCTCCTCTCCTCTCCAATCCCTGCCCTCTGCCATGCCTTTAATGTTGTGTCCCCCCTACCCTCCATCTCTACACCCTTCATCTCCTTTCCCAAGGTGGCTTCCGTCAACTCCCCCTCCCGGATGATGCCCTCTGTCCCTCTCTCACCCCCCTCCTTTCCTCTGTCCTTTCCCTGGGCTCCCTCTCCACCCCCTTCCATCCTGTTTTCTCCCCACCTAACCTCTCTCTGCCTCCCCTTCCCCCCCCCCCCAGCCCCGAGTCCTTTTGTATGCCCCTTCTCTGCCTTTCCCCACTCCCAGTCGTGTCTAACCAGCACCCGCCCCCCCCCTCTCTTATGGGTCTTCGTATTCCATCGGCTCCTTTCCCTCCTCCCCCACTTCGTTTTTTCCTCTCCCCCCTTTCCTGTCATCTGCCCAGGTTCCCCCCATCAGCCCTCGGCTGTGGTATATCATATTTGTGCCAATTTTTTCGTGCAGTGTCCAAGTGAATGTTCAGTGTTGTTCGTCTTTCCAATGCGCTACGAACAGAAACCATGCTGACACTGGGTGTAAATTTTATACCTATTGCGAACAGAAACCAGACTGTTGCTGTGTTTTTTTAATTGTCTACTCTTTTACTTGTCTGCTTCATATCTATTTTATTAGCACCATCAACCCTTTGTTCTATCTTTTAAGTTCCACGATTTTCCGCCATTTTACCATTAAGTCACCGATTTTATCGCCTGATTTTATTGTTTATTATCTTAATCTTTTTAAAACAAATTCTGTAGGCTGAAGAGCGGCGTACTAAGCTGCTGCCAGCTCGCCCCCTTTCGGGGGAATCGAAACTCAATAAAGAAAAAATAAATATTTTCTTGAGTATTGTATAGCGTTCCGAGAACGCAGCATCCCTTAGGCACCCTATACGCGACGAGTGGGCAGGATCCCACCACAGACTATTTTCCGAGTCTACCTTGACTTGTTTTCCGATACAGATTAGTACACATGTTTAGCCAGTATCGGCGAGAAGAGCAAAACAGTCATTGATCTGCACATTACGCAATGTTCTACGCAATATTTATTTCAGTAACCGTGTCACGATGTTGTTAGGAATTAATTCCCGCCACATCTGCTGCAAAGTCAGGTGCTGCCGCCTACCCTCCAGACTTCGCAGCCTAGACAGATAAAGAACCTACATGAGAGTTTTGTAGTCTATGTGAGTTCCCATTCTTGTTACGACTACTCCTGCTCTTTCCAACACCTAATCAATAATTCTTCCTCGGTTATTACACGTGCAGTGTGTTTGAGTATGTTGTGTTTTCATGTCAGTGGTAAGCTAAAATTTGAAGCTACGTCAGTTGTGCTCATTTGTTGTTTGTGATCAGTACAGAACCTATTTTCAGACTGTGATTAAAATTTGAGTTAATGACTCCCTTCCATGAATCATTAAGATGCAGTACCTGTTCTGTACAGTAAAAGGTATTATATTTTGTCGGTGTTTCACTTTCTGTAGAAACGTTACAGTTTGCTGAACACTAAATCCTTGTTCAAACCCTTCATCCTGGTGCTTCTTTATATTCTGCCTTACATTCGTAACGATTGCCTGCTGTCATCAAGTTGTATTTGTGTTACCATGGAGACTGGCGTGGAGTACGCAGAGTAGTCACGAGTGCCAGGTAGCGGGTCTCGATGGTTTGTAGCATGAGCTGTAGTGTGTAAGCCTAAACTGCTGGAAATATTACTAGATTAAGAAGTAATTACATTATTAAGCAGACTCAGGTGTCGTCCGCAGACGTGAGCGGTCATGAATGCAATTTTGCTTTCAGCGACAGGTAGTATCTTAAGCAAAAGTGTGTTGACTGCTCCTAATAGTTTTCAATTATCGTTATTCTTGATTCACTAACGTCAAATGTGGTCGACATTATAACTCACGAGCCCAAGTTCCTGAATTAGGATGGGGTCAATCACGTGGAATGTTGTGTAGTGCATTCATATTTACCGGCCGCTGTGGCCGAGCGTTTCTAGGAGCTTCAGTCCGGATCCGCGCAGATACTGTGGTCGCAGGTTCGAATATTGCCACGAGCATGGATGTGTGTGACGTTCTCAGGTTAGTTAGGTTTAAGTAGTTCGACGTCTAGCGGACTGATGAGCTCAGATGTTAAGTCTCATAGTGCTTAGAGACATTTTGCATTCATGTCAGAAAAGAAAGCAGAAACTTTGAACGACTAGAGATAGGCTATTCGTATTCACAGGACATGTAAATTAATATGAACAGCAGAAATTATTAGCATTTCGAAGATATCGGCTAATGCGTTCAAGATCAACATCGGTATAGCAGCACAACACCATCTACTGGTAAAATGTGGCTGTGGCCCCCGTTGGCGCTATAAACCGAAGGTAATGGGTCAGTGAGACTTGAGCACACGTGCTGGATGCCTCGCAGATGTATGCGCGAAGCGTATAGCCAAATCTGTGAGTTTCAAAGAGGGTTCATTATTGGCATGACAGAATGTGATCCATTTATACTGGAAATTGCTGCTCATGTGGGACGAAGTGTTTCGGCACTGCAACGCTGTGGAAGACGACGAAGTGGGTCAGGTCACACCACCCAGGACCTCTCCCCCCCCCCCCCCCCCCGTTTCTCCCCTCCCCTTCCGAGAAGAATTTCAGCACAGACCTGCGACCTCTCCGGCTCTGGCACAACAGTGGAATAGTGTAACGGATCGTACAGTATCAGGAGTTCATCACGGCATGGGTTACATGCGCGTCGTCCACTTCTCTGCCTACCTTTGACATGCTAACAGGCAATGGTGTATGGAACGACGTCACTGGGGACAGGAATGGCCTCAGATAGTGTTTTCGGAAGAATCTAGGTTCTGTTTGTTTGAAAATTATGGCCGCAGTTTTGTTCGCCACAGACAGGGGAAGCGACATCGCAGGGACTGCATTCGCAAAAGACATACGACGCCAACTGAAGGTCTTACGGTGCGTGTCCAGCGCTATGAGGCCAATGTGACCTACGTAAATAACATCCTGCGACCCGTAGCCATAAACTTTCTGCACAACACGGACTGTAGCGCCTAGAACCGCTCGGCCACTAAGGCCGGCTTAATATCGGTGTATTTCGTGCTTTTACTTTGGACAGTGTCGTGGCCTGCCGCGGTGGTCTCGCGGTTCCAGGCGCGCAGTCCGGAACCGTGCGACTGCTACGGTCTCAGGTTCGAATCCTGCCTCGGGCATGGATATGTGTGATGTCGTTAGGATAGTTAGGTTTAAGTAGTTCTAAGTTCTAGGGGACTGATGACCACAGCAGTTGAGTCCCATAGTGCTCAGAGCCATTTGAACAGTGTCGTGGAAAGAACTGAAATGCTGACCAAATTAATCACATGCCATAAAACAATTAAGTGGTCTGTATTGGAACGTAGATCTGCATTTTTCTCACAACAGCCGCAGCGCCAAATAGCAAACTGAGCTACGACCATGCATGATATTTTGTGAGAAGTACATTAAAATTGCCTCTGCAAGGTGAACAAACAGAATCCTGCGACCTGTGCTCCGCGTAGTACTTATCTAACAGCAATCCCCACGTGTACTGTTACCACTACCAGCACTATCACGCCTTTAGAGCGGAAATGTTGCAAGATTACGCGTGTGTTCAGCGTGGGATGTGACAACTCTGTTCCCTGCCAACTCGCGCAGCTGCCGATGTGTCGGTCCTAGAGTAAGTTTGCACAGAGTATAGTGATGGAAACATCGTCGAGTTGATGGATGAAACGAGTTGGGGCGAAGAGAACTGAGACGAGCCACCTTGACTCGCGAAGTTTCACAACTTAGACTATAGACTATTGGGATAGAAAACGCAAGATATACCGGGTGATCAAAAAGTCAGTATAAATTTGAAAACTTAATAAACCACGGAATAATGTAGATAGAGAGTTGAAAACGGACACACAAGCTTGGAGTGACATGGGGCTTTATTAGAACCGAAAAAAAGTATCGCTAGACGCGTGAAAGATCTCTTGCGCGCGTCGTTTGGTAATGATCGTGTGCTCAGCTGCCACTTTCGTCGTGCTTGGCCTCCTAGGTCCCCAGACTTCTGTCCGTGCGATTATTGGCTTTGGGGTTACCTGACGTCGCAAGTGTATCGTGATCGACCGACATCTCTAGGGATCCTGAAAGACAACATCCGACGCTGATGCCTCACCATAACTCCGGACATGCTTTACAGTGCTTCTCACAATATTATTCCTCGACTACAGCTATTGTTGAGGAATGATGGTGGACATATTGAGCATTTCCTGTAAAGAACATCATCTTTGCTTTGTCTTACTTTGTTATGCTACTTATTGCTATTCTGATCAGATGAAGCGCCATGTGTCGGACATTTTTTGAACGTTTGTTCTTTTTTGGTTCTAATAAAACCCCATGTCATTCCAAGCATGTGTGTCAATTTGTACCTCTCTATCTACAGTATTGCGTGATTTATTCAGTTTTCAAATTTATACTGACTTTTTGATATATATATTTGTGGCAAGTCCTTATGGGATCAAACTGCTGAGGTCATCGGTCCAAACATTAGCTTACACACTACTTAATCTAACTTACACTAAGGACAACACACACACACCCATGCCCGAGGGAGGACTCGAACCTCCGACATGACGCTTAAGACCGCGCTGCTACACCGCGAAGATCCAAGGTATATCAAAGTGTCTGAAAAATGAGTATTGTTGTATATAAACAGATCAGTATATTAACCGGGTACATCAAGATACTGGTGAAACAACCAAAAAAATACCGGTTCTGTTGAAAAAAGTGGGTGCGTTTTTATCGCGATAGCGGTCAGCTCCAGCGGTGACACGGCAACTGACCTGACCGAGTAGGGCCGTGCCCAGGAGTGGATGCCTGTCTGCAGGGCTGGCAGTCGATTAGCGGGGCGGAGCGCTCCCGGCCAGCACAAAGAGGCCGGATGTCGCGGATTTGCCGCTCAAAGAAAGCGCCGGCGCCCTGCTGTAGGATCAAAGGGCCCACCCGCCCCCAGCTCTGACAGCCGCCACCTGCTACAAAGTGGTCGCCCTTATCCTGTCCGGCTACTTTCATACGGCTGCTGCACGAGGCAACACGTCACACGCCGTCCATGCTGCCGATTTTCGGTACAGCTTTTGTATTTTCCAATAATTCCGTCATTCTGATGTCTTTTGCGCTTTCAGTTACTCTGCTATTTCGTCGACACGCGTTCAGTTTTATGTTAGCAACGTCTTCCGCCATCTTCAGTAACAATATCTTAATTCTTCTGTTTATGTCGAACGATGTTCAAAGTTACAATCACACTTTCAAAGATTACTTTGATATTCTGAAAGTTACACCAGTTTCAAGAACATTTTATTATATATTCCAGCTTTAGGTCATACAAAAGATATCATTACCGGTTTCGACTTCTTAAAAGGTTATAACAGGATATAATTTAATTTTATCCATGGTTTTCAGTTTTGAACTGTAAAAAATCCACTGACGTCATATTGAACAACGCACGTACTCTCTATTGTTAGTATTTCATTACACTACACTATGTATCACATGCTCTGTGGCCCATTTTCAGGTGTTACTATTCAGTCACATTAATTATCTTGCATGTGAGGAGATGATGCTTCAGAGCTGGCCGCGGTGGCCGCGCGGTTATAGCCGCTTCAGTCCGGAACCACCCGGGTGCTATGGTCGCAGGTTCGAGTCCTGCCTCGGACATGGATGTGTGCGATGTCCTCAGGATTAAGTAGGTCTAAGTCTAGGGGACTGATTACCTCAGATGTTAAGTTCCATAGCGCTTAAAGCCATTTGAACCAATATCTGATGCTTCAGACTAGTGCATTCGTCTTATTAGAGTGTATTAAATTCGGAAATCGCGAAATGAGTAGACGAATGTAAATAAGAATGACGGAAAGACTTACCGATATCCTAGTCGTAGATTTTAAAGCTGTATCTACTATAGAACTATGAACATATTGTTTATTTCCGACTCGGGAAATGAAGGTCTTTATGGTTAACTTTTAGTCTATCATATCTGTGAACTACTTACATATAGAGCCTTAAGTGAAGTTACGTGGTATAGTGTTACGCAGTTATCAGCTTTAAACAGCAACCGAACACCCAGGAATGTTCTAATCATCTTATGTGGTACGTTTTGAGTGTTTTCTCACCTATTCTCAGTCTCATTCTTTTCCCTTTTTTGCGATTTCCAAACTTAACATGTAACTCCTAATAACAAGAACGCGCTATTATGAATTATCCTCTCACTCAAGAGCAATAAAATTGATGTAACTACCGAGATATAGTTGAAGATTGGTCCATAGGGGCTTAAATGCACAGAGTAGTGCAACAAAATATCAGGGGTAATGGCTAAAGACGTTGTATAACATACTGCCGCTGAATTGCCCGTTGATTTGAATACATGAGTGCTTCCTATGCCTATTCCCCTGTAATTTGATTAGTTACAAACTAATGTATTCGAATTATATGAACACGACTTGCTACGTAGCCAAAACCCATAATGAATCCATGTATGTGACCCGAGTCTGAAATATATAAAAGAAAATTTCGTTTCGACAACGGTTACTGTGCTATCAACAACCAGGAGGTACAAAGACTGATTTAAGTTAATAGGAGACTGATTTTTAAGGTCCAAAACTGCAACCTGTGGTGACATGTTGCAGCTTCTGTCCTACAAAATAATCACGTAAAAACCTTAAATTCTCGTATACTACAGTTCGCTATAGTGTCCTAAGCCTGTGTTTTTTATTTTAATTAGGACCAGAATTACGTTAAATTTATTGAAACGGGTGAAATTTTCTCACAAGTGAAAAATCTTCGAACTTTACCGCACTTATTTGGAAACCAATTGAACTCATTTAAGTACTTTTCTTTTTCGTTGATTACGAGGTTACCTGCTCGGCTACAGATCCGTATCACATTGCATTTGGTATGTACACTGTCTGACAAGAAAAGTGAAATGCCCAGAAGATATGGTCGGGTGTCATTTAACTTCGTACTTCGGAGGTATGTAAATGATACGCGTTGCAATTCTCTGGGGCAGAATTGCAACAGGAGCTCATTATTACTGTTCGTGCTCATTGCTCTTACAATACCTGATACGGTGCACAAGGTATTTCACAATTCATGGTTACAAATTTCTGGAATTAGTAGAGTGGACTCAGTAGATCAAGTTTTTACATATGAAACCTTGTCCGGTGACGTATCCAGCTACGCTCCAGGGCGTCAGAGTTACAGGCGCCGTGGTAATGTTACAAACTTTCAAGGTTGATGGAGAAGGATAAATGTATCAATTTTAGGTAAGCGTCCCTGTACGCGAAAGTAAAGAGTCGAAAGCTATAAGCGCAATCCGTTCTGATACCTTTGACAGCGGAGTGCATGTACCGGAACCGGTGTTGCTATGTTTATAGGGTAGGAAACTTTCAGAGGTAATAGTATGGACCAAAACAAGAAAAAAATATCTAGTAAATGTGGGATCTAAAACGAACACGTGAAGAGCTATGAGGGCTTGTTCAATAGAGGAGATTTGTTTCACAGTAACGAAGGTGAACAAGTTATCATATCTACTCCGGTATGCATTCTAGGGCCCATATTTACTGGACGTTTTTTCCTTGTTTGGCTCAATATTACCACAGCTGAAACTTCTCTACCTACAATCTTAGCAACAACAATACCAGTTCATGTATCCCATTGTCAGAGGCATCAGAAGGGTTATCGATTGTATCTTTCGACTCGTTCATTTCCGGTACAGGCACCCTCACCTCACATTAATGCATTTATCACCCTCAGTTATCCTAGAGAGTCTGTAACATCATTACGGAATCTCCCTCTGTGTACACACATTTACAGGCGCCTGCGTCTATAACTCTGACAGTCGGTAGCGTCATTGGATGACGTTTCCGGTTATGAGTTCCTATGTAAAAGTTGGTCTTCTAGGGATGTGTAAGATGAATTGTGAAGCACCCTGTGTAAGGGGCGTAATCAGCTCCACCTGTTGAGGGATCGCTGTGAAGGGGACTGGAGGCACCGTATAATCGTGTGAGAAGAAGTTATCAGCACTGATCCAGTTTGAAAGGGGCCACGTTGCGGGCCTCCATTTCGCTCGCCGGGCGAGCCGTGCAATGTCGAGATCTGCGAGGTGCAATGTTTAAATGCATGGGATCGCGAGGAGAGGCATAGTCGTTGCCAAGGTTCTACTCGACCACGTATGGCCACCATAAGGAAGGATCGACGTATTGTACACCAAGCACATTGTTATCGTTTCACATATGTGCTTGCCATCGAAGAACAAGTAATGACTCCCGGCATCACTGTGTGTCATTACGCACCACTGATCGAAGACTAGCAGCTGCTGGACGATGGAATTACTGTTCCATTCGTAGGCTATCGTTAACACGCAAATGGCTGCGTTTGAAACGATGCCGTAACCAGGAAGCATGGACCTCTTATGAATGGTGACATTGTGTCCAGAGATGAACTGTGGTTCTGCACTATCCAGCATGACTTTCGGTGGTGACTATACTGGCGACCTGGGGAGAGGTCCCATTCTTCCAATGTTTTGGAAAGGCACAGATGAGGTACTCTTGGCGTAATGGTGTGGGGAGCCATTGCGTACGAATTCGGGTCACGGCTGGCAGTGACTGTGAAACTCTAACAACACGCCACAGAAATCCTGTGTCCTCTCATGCGACGGTATAGTGGTGACATTTTTCGATAGGCTAATGCTCGCTCATACATGGCACGGGCCCGTATAATCCGTCTGCGTGATACTGAGGTGCTGCTGTGGCCAGCCATATCCCGCAATATGTCCAGACAGAATATATGTGCGAGCAGTTCTGAAACAACTCTCTACCAGTGCTTATATCCAATACATCCAGCACCAGTTACAAGAAATGCGGGCTATCTTCTCACAGAAGAGGGTACAACGGCTCTATGACACCCTTTCCATCTGAAACAGTGCATGCATTCCACGCCAGAGAAGTGCCCAACGTTATACTGGTAAGTTAATGTCTTCGTAAATGTGACTCTGTTTTCTGATCACTGAAATAAAATCACATTCCTTTCTCAACTCATGAAGTTTCATTTAGTTTTCTTCTCACCTTCTGGCTACTCACTTCTTTTATCAGTCTGTTTAGCCTCGGGAAAAGGTGTTATTTTTACTATGTAATTCAAAGCTAATCTGAAGTTCAAAGACTAGCTCACAAAAACCACATGTACGTTCTGAAATCCACAAGTGGTATAGACCTTTGTGCACTGACAAAAAAAAAATCGCAACATCAGAAGGTAATTAATGGAGACTAATGAAATTTAGGGAATATATTTGCCTAGGTAACATATTTAAGTGATTAACATTGCAATATAACAGGTTTATCTCAGCACAAAATGGCTATTGCAAATATAAAATGCTGGTACTTTAATTACCAGTGTAACCGCCAGAATGTTGAATGTACGTATGTGAAGGTGCATGCAGTGAACTGTACAGGTTCCGAATGTCAGTTTATGGACTGGAGTCGCATGCCTGTTGCAGTTGGTCGGTCACTGCAGGGACGGTTAATGTTGCTTGTGGATGATGCTCAAGGGAAAGGAGGAAGTTAGTGTTTAATGTCCCGCCGATAACGAAGTTATTAGGGACGGAGTGCAAGCTTGGACTGAGGGACGATGGAAGGAAACGCGGTCCTGCCCATTGAAGAAACTATCCCAGCATTTTCCATAAGCGGTTGAGGGAAATCACGAAAAACGTAAATCAGGATCGCCGGACTAAGGTTTGAACCGTTGTCCTTCCGAGAATGACACTGGAGTAATAATCCGATGATGACCCATATGTGCTCGATTGGAGCCATATCTGGTGATCGAGCATGCCAAGGCAACGTGTCGACACTTTGTCGAGCATGTTGGCCTATAACAGCGGAATGTGGTCGAGCGTTGTCTTGTTGGAAAACACTCCCGGGAATACTGTTCATGAAGGGCAGCATAAGAGGCCGAATCATCAGACTGACGTACAAATTTGTGGCCATGGTGTGTGGGATAACCACGACAGTGCTCCTGCCATCATGTAAAATCCCACCCCAGACCTTAACTCCAGGTGTAGGTCCAAAGCGTCCAAAACGCGGACAGGTTGGTTCTCAACTAACTTCCTTCTAACTAACAAACGGCCATGTGGCACCAAGGCGTAACCAGCTTGCATCATAAAACACAATGTATCTTCACCCTGCCCTCCAATGAGCTCTCGCTTAACACTACTGAAGTTGTACATGACGGTGGTTTCGTGTCAGTTGAATGTACGCAAGAGGGTGTCTGGCTTGGAGCTTGCAGTAAACGATTTGTAACAGTTCGGTGTATCGCTGTGGCGCTGACTGCTGCTCAAATTGCTGCTGCAGATGCAATACGACAGGCCAGAGCCCTACGACGAACACGATGGTCTTTCTCTCGATAGCGCTTCGTAGCCGTCCGGAGCTCAGTCTTCTTGCAACCGTACATTCTCGTGACCACCGCTGCCAGCAGTAATATACACTGGGTACACTCCTGCCAAGTCTTTCTGCAATACCGCACAAGGAACGTCCAGCTTCCCCTAGTACTGTTACACGACCTCATTCAAACTCAGTTAGTGTTGATATGGCATCTTTGTCGCCTTAAAGGCATTCTTGACGAACATCAACTCACCACGTCTAATTTCAAAGTTAACTGACGCTCACGAAGGCTACAGCATGTATTTAAGGCAAACCTGTTTTGCATCCTTACAGTGGTGCTACTGGCACCACTGTTATGCCATTGGTAAAGAATCTGAATAAATATCATTTTTCAGATGTAGAAACACGACTACCAACTTTCCGTCAGTGAAGTAACTCTAAGTTTGAAGAAATATTTTTCTTAATTTTTATAGATCTGTAGTTTCGTTTTCTTCTTGAGAGAGTCGAAATTTTCATGTACAAAAAGTTTTTTCTAATTGAGAACAGGCACCCAGAATTCTTCGTGTATCGTATGTGGCACCGTAATGGGAGCCAACAATGTTGGGCACACTCTTGTGTACAGGTAGTGGTAGCAGCCCAGCTAGCTGTCAAATGCCAACCACTTTACAGAGGAGTTAATCCTGTGTGCTTGTTTCCCTTTATAACGTAGCACTAAAGGAACTACACCGTGATTAATTAATGGCAGAGTAATCTCGGATGAAATGTATATACAAATAATGAATTCTACGAAGAATAATTTCGTTCAGCCACTAGATGTTTGTCATTTGCATCTGGGAGAACTTCCAGATTTGTACTCGCACTTCGCGAGATTCTTGAAATGACTGTGTAAAATATTCCTTTATAGATTATTTAAGTTAACGCAAACAAGTAAAATAAATAATAAAGTTCTGCGGACCTTTTAATGATGGCGAGGAAACGTAGAGTGCAGGAGAATGTATGCGCCGTTGCTACCCAGGGAGCTGTGGTCTTTTCCTTTTGCAGGAGAGTAGTCTGTAGTAGTGTCTCTAATAACACTTATCCACCAGGGTGAGTATACAGAGTAACAAAACTGCCACAGTGCGTTGTACAGGGTTCGGTCTCAGCGCACGGCATGAAGAAACGTTGATGCTGCTCCAGACAGCGACTCATGACGTCAGAGCCGCAGGTCAGTGTGTTGCAGCCGATGTGTTCTGCTGGTAGCAGCGTGGATGTGGTCAGGCGTTGCCCTCTCTAGACGCTCTACGGCACAGTGCAGCTCAGCATTTTCAAGGACACTCCGCCGCGTGATTAGATGACGATGGATGACTAATAGTGTGGTAGAAGATGTCGGTTTCGTGAAGCTTATGTCCTGGTCGCCCACCATAGGAAGATTCTGGTTAGTCTTCATGGGTCCACCAAGACTGTAGCAGATCTTCACAAGCAGACCGAGGCAGAGGGTGAATTCACCACTCCTGGTGGGTGTGGAGTTGACAACGTGCAGGTCATTCGCAAATGATCCTGAGTGGGGATAGGACTGGCGGCACAACAGTTTTCTCCTTACTTGCGATATCCCAGCAGGCAACAATGGCAGGCCACGGTTGTTGCTTGCATCAGGTTGGTTGCCTATCGGTATCGAAGTCAACAAGTGAGTAGCATAAGACTATCATCGATAGGCTTGTCGTGGTTCCACTGAAACTCAACAGACTGTCATTCTCTCTGTTTCTGGAGACACGGACAAAATGGCGGTGGGACTGAATACGACCTGGAGCTAAGAAAGCCCGTAAATTCCGTGATTTAAAAAGTCGAGCCCACTCCTACGACGCTGTGGCTGTGGGTGCGTGTGCGAATGTTCCTTCGCTTATTGATCTTATCAGCGTTCCTTGCCCTACTTTGGCTCAATAACTATCCTGGACTGCTGAGCTTGGGTCTTTTTGCAACGTTTGACTACCACGGTAGCACCCTAACTTTTGAAGCGTTACTTCATATTGTCCTGTTATGTTTCATAGTAGTGTTTCCTCTTTTTCATCCCTCGTTGAGAGGTTGTGTGGCTATGGTCGCCTGGTACCCAGTACTCTGGGGTATGGGGTGTTGACATGACGACTAACACACCGGCCCCAAGCTGACCTCCTGGGCTCTAAGCTCAGCCGGTGAAACTTTAAAATTTTTAGGACTGCACACCGAATTCATCCTGGTGTGCAACAGCATTTTTAGACAGAGTGAGAGGCTGTCCTAACGTCGCAGGCGGGCGGTAATTCGCGCACATCCCCCACAACACGCACTATATCCTTTGGGAGGCTTAAGATTCGATTCTGCATCCATTCTAAATCAGATTTTTCATACTGATGGAGGACAGCCTATCTATTACATACATTGGTTTCAAAGTTGTTTGAAAAGAAAATTAAGTGGTATATTTCTCAGAAATAATTCAGAGCTGTTTCGTTCTAATCATACACATATTCAATTCATTTACGGTTTTCCATTTTTGTTGCTCTTTCTTTGTAAATTTAATTAACACAATAAAACCATCTCACACTGAACTCATACGTCCAGTGCTGCAGTGATACGTTTGTGCACGACTGTGTCATACTTTTTATAAGAGCAACGATTGAGTGTAATGCAGACTTCGATAACATCCTGGTTTCCTGAATGTTGGAACACAGTTAGGATAAAAAGAATATTTTTAATCCAAAAGCTAGCTATATAAAAGTGTCATACTCATTTGATAAGCTTACGTAACCCATGTTTCACGAGTTGAGGATTTACTGACATCGCACCACATACTCGCTTCTGAAATACGTTGTTTGTGGATAAAAAAACTGAAAAGGATCACCAGTGTTCACGCCGAAAACGAAAGACAGAGGAACATTCTCAGAATTGTGACTACTGTTTTAATCACCACTGAAGAAGGTGTTCAGTTCTCTTCAGAACACGTATTCAATATACTTCCACGATAACAGATTGGCGGTTAGTGTCAAACAGAGGGTTTTCAGACGGGTTTTGACCGTTCTTCCCGGCAAAAGTATTCCACTCGCTGTAGTGAAATTGAGGACCATTTAGGTTAGTTTCTGGACAGTGATTCAGTGAAATGGATGAGATGTTCGGCTATAATGTTTACGTAGGCTGATGACCACAAAAGCTCTTCGAATGGCGTGGAGGAATACAACGAACGGTGATATTTGCATTAGATGATATTCTACCATCGGCGTGCGCGCGAACCAGTTATACGGGCACAAAGCATGTCACTTACCGCATGTAGTCTTTCTCCAGCGGTGACGGTGAGAATCAAGTGTGACGCCCTCGTACGCCAATGTAAGATGCACAACGGACTTCCTGACGTGGTGCAGACAGTACAGAATTGCTTGCGGTAACGCCTCCCGTTGCTGGGCAATCGTACTCTGGAGGTCAACAATTGGCTGGCGGTGTTAGAAGCTTCAGTCCTTCGGGCGAGAGTATAAAACCGGATTTAAGTTCAGACACACTAGACACACGCAGTCTTCGCGTTGCAGATACTAGTCCAGGAGACGTACCCAGTGTTGGACGGCCATTAACGAGTGCCATATGGAATCAAGGTATATATTCAACACAGAAGAGACGCATATACACTACATGATCAAATGTATTAAGACACCTATCAATGGATATTAATGTAGGCTGTATCCATCCTTCGTCTTTAAGACGGCTTAAACTTTGCTGGGGACATTTCAGTGAGATATATGAACATCCGTGGAGGAATGGCAGCCCATACTTCGTCAAGAGCCACAACCAGAGCAGGTAGTGATGTTGGACACTCGGGTCTGGAGCAAAGTAGACGGTCGTGGGAAGCAAATATCGAATAGTCACAAAAGGCAACTGGTTGTAGTTATTTCTGGAATCTGTTACATCAGTTTTTCCTATCTCTTCCAGCAGATTTTTGGGGTCATGGGTCCCGTATTTTTCGTCCTCCCTTGTAACTACAAAACATTCTAAATGAAAGTAAACTCTACTATGTTTATTATAAATAATGCTTCTCCTATTGTTTAAACTACTTCTGGTTGTGTTATTATGTGTTCAAAGACATTTAATACATGAAAATACAGCCAGGAGTAATTTAAAAGTAAATAAACAAATAAAGTGATTGGAGGGGCGTCGGGTGGATAAATCGGAGTAGCAAATGGTTTCTATGGAGGTGCAGCAGCATTGTCATTAACGGCAGATGCAGTAGTCTGGATGATCAACTGTTCTGGTCTAATACCATTACCCAACACGATCTTATTCCGCTGATACTATGAATAGCTGAAAGGAAAGCGAAACTATAAACATTATCTTTTTCCTGAGGGCACCCAGGCAGCTCTGCTGTATGGAAGGATATGAAAGGCAGGTATTTGGTGACAAGACAGAGCCACAGGGTTTTGGCCTATCCCGTACTCTACTCAATCACTTCATTAAAATAACAATAGAAAACCAAATGTGGCAAGGGAATTTATGGTTAGTAGTTGAGGGTAGTAGAATTAAATGAGGCAAGTTTCAGAGAAAGTTGTATAACTGACGATGCCATATTTAGAAACAATCTAAAATGCAGACTGGCAACTGAAACCAGAGTGTGAGGCGTAGCGCCTTCGAATCGCTCCTGTCACTTGTTCGGACGATATCGTTATAGGCATGAGTCATCGACAGATGTCACCAGCTGACATGGACCTGAGTTACACAGCTGCACGTAGTTGTACTAGTAGGCAGCAGAGGTCAGCAGTTGACGGACAGTGCTAGCAGTCGTAGTCAAAACAATGTTGCAAAGTTATGTTTGATTAATGTTTAATGTATTTTCATAATTATAATATGTGTAGTAACTAGCAGTGTGAGTGTTGTATGAGTGAAGAGGAACAGAAGTAAATGAAATTTTTTTTTGTTTATTCACGAAGTACCAGTTAAACTATACAGGGGATTTACTATAATTAAATATGCAGTCAGTTTATGGTACTAATAAATCGTGAGTAGAACACAAATTAATCGGTAATTTCAGAAGGAGTAATTTTATATTTAATAGTTTTCTAAATTTATTTATTTAGCAATTGCCATAGAAAGAAATGTTTTACTATGATTGGTCATTGAAGTAAAGCGTGGGTTAGTGCGGGAGAGTACTGCAACCTGATTTGCTGTTTGTGATATCAGCCAATCAGAAAAATGCAGGCTCGCGACAATCTATGCTGGGAACAAAGCCTTTGGTGTGATCTAGGGGGGTCGGGACTGAGGGTTAAAACTAGTAACATCTCATCGAAAGCAACTCCGACTAAAGTACTGTAAAATCGCGGAAAAATGCTAATTACGAGTTCGCGAAGTAGTACAAAGTGTATTTAAGTGAACGGTATAGTGTAAGTCGTGTGGAATTTCGGACGGAATATCAAAATTATTGATTTTGACTGTTAGTTAAAACAGCGTGGGGTGTTGTGCGATCTAAGACTGGAACAGGTATTACGTGTAGAGCAGAGTGCACAACATTTGAGCGAGAATTTTCATAACTAAACGATCCGGTGAACTCTATTAACTTCGGTAACGGGTGTAAATATCATAAACTGACTACATGTGTGATTGTGGTGTACGTGTGAACTTTACATTGTGTTGCCACGTAGTACGGGCTTGGCAGTATTAACTGTGATCTTTATCGTAAAAATACACCTAAAATTTGCATTGCCGAGTTAAAACTTTTATTTCAGTAGCTAGCCACATCCCGTTTACCGGACAATTCTATGGATGTTGCGACCTGCAACAGACAGTAGTGGTCTAGTATTTTCTACTACAGCTTTTAGCTAGACAAATGAACATTGCTGGACACTGGCAGGGCGGTAAAAAATAACGTGCCGCGCCGCAAGTGTTTCTGAAAGAGAAATATTTTAACACCGGATATTTATTTCAGTGTTATGAAAAATTTTCTGAACATATTTGTCTGCTTGTATAGGACGGTGTGATAGTGAAACGTGGGCAATACACCATACAGACATGATGTAGAATAGCAGCTTATCAATAAAGTGCTACAAAAAATGTTCAAGATTGGTCGATCGAGTAGCTCATGAAAATGTTCTGGATCAAACTTGACTGAAGAAAGGAATTGGTCATAGGACACATCTTGAGACATCAAAAAATAGAAACTGCTAGTGAAGGGAAGCTTGGTAAACAGATTGTGTGCGTGAATTCCTAAGGGACCAAACTCGTGAGGTCACCGATCCCTAGACTTACACGCCACTTAAACTAACTTTAAGTAATTTATGCTAAAAACAACAAACACACTTATGCCCGAGGGAGGACTCAAACCTCCGGCGGGAAGGGCCGTGCAATCCGTGACACAGAGCCTTCCAACCACGCGGCCACGCCTCACGGCTGTAGGCAGATTCAGGTGGATGTAGGTTGCGATAAACATACGGATGTGAGGGGCCTTCCGCAGGGCAGACCAGCGTGTAGTCCTGTATGAAATCCATCTTCGGGCTTCACACAACATAAACAACAATCTGACATTCTGGCATTCACGCAGTTATCAACTAAAGAGAAAAAATGTAGATAAATGAAGCATCGACTTATGAAGTGAAAGACAGGCGAGTTTGATATGCTGACCCCGTGAGTTGTTATTGACTAAATACAGCGAGTCAGTTGATGAAGGTGGTCTGTATATTTACTACATTTCAGTGCACTGTTGATACCAGCTAAAACGACAGCGTGCTTAACATATTCTTGTACATCACCATCACAAATCATTAGTGCTGAGCTGTACTATCGACAAGTAACTGTTCATAAACTCCAGTTTCGCAGTAAATAGTACTTCTCTAGCCAGTGCTAATTCTGGAGTACTCTACAGAGTACTCCAAGCTGCTTCAACCACTTTGGGCTTGTGTACGTCGCACAACATATCCTAGTGCAAATCACATGGTTGGTTCATTTAGCTGACGTCGATAATATGGCGTCATAGCAGTTGCACATTTGTGTATATCGTACAAATGTGTACATACAATGTAGTGATGAAAATCTTGGGATGCCATCTAATATCTTGTCGGACCTCCTTTTGTCAGAAGTAGTGGAGCAGCTCTACATGTCACAGACTCAGAAAGTCCTTGGAAGTCCCCTGTAGAAACACTGAGACATTCTGCCTCTACGGCCGCCCGCAATTGCGAAAGTGTTGCCGATCCAGGATTTTGTACATGAATTGACCTCCCGATTACGTCCCATAAGTATTAAGAGGGGATTCATGTCGGGTGACCTGGATGACCAAATCATTCGCTCGAATTGTCCAGAACGTTTTTCAAGCCAACTGCGAATAATTGTGGCCCGGGAACATGGCGCATTGTCACCCATAAAAATTCCATCTTTTTTTGGTTTTTTTTCGGAATACGAAGTCCATGAATGGTTCCAAATGGTCTCCAAGTGGCCGAACATAACCATTTCCAGACAACGATCGGTTCACTTGGGCCAGAGGATCCATTCCATTAAATGTGAACAGGGAGCACTCCAGTATGGAGCCACCATGGATTTGCACAGTGCCTTGTTGACAACTTGAATCTATGGCTTCGTGGTGTATGTGCCACACACGAGCCCTACCATCAGCTCTTACGTACTGAAATCGGGGCTCATCTGACCAGGCCACAGTTTTCCAGTCGTCTAAGGTGCAACCGATATGGACATGAACACAGAAGAGGCGCTGCAGGCGATGTCGCGCTGTTAGCAAAAGCACTTGCGTCTGCTGCCGTAGCCCATTAACGCCAAATTTCACCTCACTGACCTAACGGATACGTTCGTCGTACGTGCGGTCATTTCAGGCATTGTCGCTTGTCTGTTAGAAATGACAACTCTACACAAACGCCGCTGCTCTCTGTCGTTATATGACGGCCGTATGGTAGTGCGTTGTCCATGCTGAGAGGTTAAGCCTGGAACGTGGTATTCTCGGCACACTCGTGACAGTGTGGATCGAGAAATGTTGAGTTACCTAATAATTTCCAAAATGGAATGTCCCAAGCGTTTGGCTCCAACTGCCATTCCACATTCAAAGTCGGTTCATTCCCGCCGTGCGCCGGCCGGGTTGGCCGAGTGGTTCTAGCCGCGCAACCGTTACTGTCGCAGGTTCGAATCCTGTCTCGGGCATGGATGTGTGTGATGTCTTTATGTTAGTTAGGTTTAAGTAGTTCTAAGTTCTAGGGGACTGATGACCTTAGAAGTTAAATCCCATAGTGCTCAGAGCTATTATCACGTACGAAACCTTCCAACATGTATCACCTGACTACAAATCACAGCTCCGTCAATGCACTGCCATTTTATACCTTGTGTACTCTATACTTATCCATCTGTATATGTGCATATCGCTTTCCCATCACTTGTCACCTCAGTGTAATGCGGAACAGTAACTGATATTAGAACACCAGTTTCCTACATTTTGTTGCATATTTCTGATGGAGGAGGAGTAACAGGAAACTGAAGTAAACTATATATGAATCACGACATTTCAGCTAGCAGCACTGCTTTGGTGTATAATCATATCAAGAGCTGCAAATTGGAAGGAGAGCAGACAGCTTGGATACACTGTTTGCAGAGCGCTAACGTTATTGTTGATGTAGCGAACGTGTCTACACATTCACAAGTACCAGCTCTGTGTTTATCCAACAACTTAGACTCCTAGCAAACACACCTGTCGCTATCGCTCTGATCGAATCCAACTCAAACAGGCTTCATTGTTTACAAACCACTAATTTTGATCGTGTGTTCTGAAGCAGCGTGGAATACCTCCTTCGTTTACTTTATTTAACGAGTTCTGCTTAAAGAAAAACCTTACTCCTTTCCTCAAAAATCATTTCTATGCATCACTATGAAATTGAAGTTAACGAAAATGTAAATGAAGTCTTGAAATACAAGAAAAACATGAAAGAGGAGGAATGGCTGTGCCTTGAAGAACAGCAACTACGTTAGGCGCTGATAATCCAAAACATCATAACAGCTGCCCATCGCGATAGTGAACGCAAAATGGTGGCGTTGCGGGCAAGTGAAACGATAATTGGAGCAGAGATGAAAAGGGAATAGTTCTAAGACGATACGGACTGCAAATGGGGAAATCAACTGACGTCAATGGTTTTAATAAATGGCAAATTGTTATGGCCCAACGCCTCGAAATGAGCTTCTCGGAAACGGAGAGCCATGTCAGCTGTTTACCTGTCACCTAATGCCAGCATCTGTGAAAAGTCATTGAAGTATGGTGAAACAGCGTGTAGGCGACAAGGTACTGAACGTCGAGTCTCATCACAAACGTGGAAGTCGGAGGCTAACCCACTCTGTAGAGACTAGCGGGCGGTGATCTGCGGCAGATCTCACGACAGAATATGGTGCTGGTGCAGGCACAGGTGTTTAGGAACATACCGTTCAGCGCCCGCTGTTGAACATGACACTCAGCAGCAGACAACGCCTACATGTTTCCATGTTAACCTGACTACATCGTCAATGACGTTTGCAGTGTGCACGCAAACATCGAGATTGGACCGTGAATCAGTGGAAATTATCACCTGGTCGGGTAAATCACGTTTCTTATTACACCAGTCTGCTTAAAACATGCAGTGCGTCACAGACGCAAACAGGTGGCTGCAGCATTATGCGATGGGGGACAGTCATCTTGGTTTCCACTAGACCTATGTTGCACCAACTGCGACATAGCCGCGTACACAGTGATCCAATACTGCCAAATGTTTGTTTGTTTTATTTTTATTCCAGTCTTTGATCACAATATCAATTCTTTAGACGATGACCGGTTTCAGTCCGTAATGACCATCCTAAGATCTTTTTTACACCATGTCCTAAAGTGATAACCCATAATGGCATCGTCAAAACATATAAATATAATCAGCACAGCATCGTCACATAGATCTAAAATAAGGTGTAGAACAGGCCACATCATCCACACTTGTGTCATTACGGACTGAAACCGGTCATCGTCTAAAGAATTGATATTGTGATCAAAGACTGGAATAAAAAACATTAGACCTGTGTTGGTAATGGAAGAAACTGTGAAAGCAGTGGACACCGTAAACGTTATTGCGAACCACCTGCATTCCTTCATGCCCTTTTTTCACCGACAGCGATGTCATCGTCCAGCAGGATAACGGTCTGTGTCACAAGGCCAGAATCGTGCTAGAATGCTTTGAGTAGTACCACTGCAGTTAGTACCTTGGCCGCTAATTTCATATCAACTGAAACATAGGGAACAAAATGTGGGACGCTATCTGATACCCACAAACTACTTACAATAATGTATGGGAATTGCGTGACATGCTCAAGGAGGTATGATTCCAAATACATTCAGAAATCTACAAAGGGCTGGCCAAGCCATGCCAGGTAGAATCGTTGTCGTATTGCGTTGTAAAGGGGTGGACCAACAAGCTATTTAGGCAGGTCGTCATAATTTTTTGGCTCGTCTGGGTATGAACTGCGTTATAATAGTGATTCTCAACCAGAGATCCACGGAGTCTTGAAATTCTGTTACAATTTCCAATGATATGAATGGTGTACTCCGAAATAATACTACTATAGTACATATAAAACGCAGATTCTGGCGCAGGGGACCAGTATAGTAGTATTAGTAACTTTTTTTAAAGCCTTAATTTTAGATTTAACATTTCCATTTGTGGCTTTATGATAGCAAAAAGCTTTAAAAGCAACGTCTTTGAATCTAATAACTTTTAAAAAGATTAAATTTATTCTCAGATATTTTTAAAGTTTCCTACTTAATAACCAAAAAATTAGGAGACTGATTTAATAATTTTCAATCAATATTCTGTGTTGTGAATCCTAAGTTAAGTTTTTTTTACCATCGATCAGTGGTTCCCAACAGGTGGTCCGCGGACCCCCAGGGGTCCGCTAGCTATGCCAGAAGGGTCCGCAAGATGGTTTTAGAATAAAATAATATATTAAATATATTTCGTATGATAACAGATTTTTTGTTTTGGCCGATTCCTGCACGAGCAGAGCTTTAGCGAATGCTAACTTCTGCGCCTAGCGTCTTCCTAGAACCAACTGGCACTAGCACACTCTAGCGCAATACTAGGATTAGATAGAGGCAAATAGTTCTGCTGTATGCCGTTAGACTGCGTGCGCTGTCTCTTTGCAGCTGACAACTGACAGTCACTTTACACAGAAACTCGGATTTCAACGACAATCGGTCATTGTTAATTTATTGCCCGTGATTTCGCAGACCATGTTGTTCACATATTCAATATTCTGTATTAGAACAATAGTGTTTGTAAAGCGTTACTTTTCGCGGAAGCTACAGTTCGCGTAGTTAAAAATATACCGTTGGTTAAAAAGTGGCTCGTTAAAACGAGAAAGGCCTACAGATGAAGAGGAAGGCAATGCATTTGATGTTCAAGCAAGTAAGTCAGTGACTCTGGAACCGAAGTTGTCAGTGTCCATTAAACATAAATCATCAAATCGTCGGCATCCCTTGAACCTAACCCTTCCAAGGTCAGTGTTAAGCTTGCTGGAAAAATTAGAAAATATAACTCTGATTACTTGGAAATCGATTTTACGTTCACTGGACCTGAGAAACGGCCTAAACCTCAATGTGTAATTTGCTATGAAAACCTTTCGAATGAATGTATGAAACCATCAAAACTCCGGCGCCATCTTGAAACAAAGCACCCAGATTACAAAACTAAGTCATTAGACTTTTTCAAAAATAAATTAGGAGAGTTGAAAACATCTCGTAAAATAATTACCAAACACTGTGGTGCTAATGTAAATGAAAATGCAACCCCAGCGTCTCACGAGGTGGCTCAGCTTGTTGCTAAATGTGGGAAAAACCACACAATTGTTGGGGAACGTATACTGCCATCGGCAATAATACTTCGCAAGTGAATGTTAGGTGATGCAGCTGCTAAGGTAAATAATACTATTCAAAGACGAATAACTGATATGGCAGTTAACATCGAAGAAACACTGCTTTCTAGACTTTGCATGAGTGGCATGTACGCTCTACAATTGGATAAAAACACAGACATAGCAAAAAAAATCTATAATGTTGGTTTTCGCACGATTCTTATGGGAGGTCCAAGTGTTCGAAGATTTTCTTTTTTCATGTGAACTCCTGCATCCAACATCAGACGTTATTTTTACTGCATTAAATATCTCAGTGAACATGATGTCACCTGGAAAAAATGTGTAGGCTTGTTGACGGACTTCTAGCTCGTATCTAAGCAGTAGCCTCTGAGGTGAAATGGACTCAATGTTGTATCCATCTTGAAGCCTTAGTAGCCAAAAGATTGCCTGAGCCTTTCCAAAAGATACTTAACGAAGTAGTTCAAATCCCCAATTACATTAAAACTAGACATCTGCAGTCCAGATTATTTTCTTTGTTGTGTAAAGATATCGGCAGTGAGCATGAGTTACTTATTATTCATACGGAAGTACGATCGCTTTCTCGAGATAGCATTTTGTCAAATTTTTTTGATCTTAGAGACTAGGTTTGTGTCTTCCCACTTGACACAAAGTACGCGGATTTTCTCACTAACTTCTCTTGGGTTTGCTCAGCTGCGTACTTAGCTGATGTGTCTGAACGCTTGAATTTGTTGAACTTGAGTTTACAAGGAAAAAATGTAGATATGTTCAAATTTGAGGACGAAATGAGTGCTACGGTGTCAGATCTGGGCGTCAAGGACAGAAAACGGGTCACTAACTAACTTTTCTACTTTAAAATAATTCTTGGAGTCATCAGAGAAGAGTTTGCCTGACCAGATCAAGAACAACATAGCCGAGCATCTACGCAGCCTAGCCACCACTTTTAGAGAGAATGTGCCTGAACCTGACCCTGACGACAGATGGATTCGAAATTCCTTAAGCTGTGAACTAATAGACAAAATCGAAGGCCTCACTGAAGAAGAGCAAGATCAGTTTGTCGATCTGTGGTACGAAGATAAATATTTTCATTGGTTATAAAATTACAGACTTCTGGGCATCAGCACGCAAGGACTACAAGAAACTTGGCGATTAGGCAATGAAAAAGATCTTTCCCTCGCAACCACATATCGGTGTGAGCAAGCATTTTCTTCCATGTGTTTCATGAAAAACAAATGTAGGAATCGGCTCGAATTCGGTCGGATTTCAGAGTGAAATTTTCAAGTTTGGAAGCTAATACTTCAGAAATAATGGACTCAAAGATCATACTGAACTTACCTCATTAAGAATTGAAAATTGAAACTAACTGTATACTGATGGAGTTCTCTGTGGTTACTGTATTTTTTCAATTAAATAATAGTGTTTTCTTACTTTTCACACATGTCTACTCAATGCAATCTCAAGTGTAGTACACTTGAAAGACCAATACATTAAGTTTTAAATTTTTCCTGGCATTTTCAGTTCATACTGAATTTTTAATTTTTTAAGGAGTTTTTTATACTAAACACCTAGATTTGAAGACAAAGATTTTGAGCAATAATCAAAAATTTAACAATAACACCGACGTCAAAATTGAAAAAGTTTTAAGCTCAATATTTTTTCAATAGTGAATATGTCAATGTTTTTTCTAAGTGTCAAAAATAGAAAAATATAATAATATTCTTAATTTGGCTTTTTGAGTACTTGATACTGTGATATGACAAGGTACCAATCATGCTCGATGACGGGGTCCACGAGAAAATTTTGTTGGGAACACCTGCCATAGATAATTCCATATGGATGTGTGTAAGTAGAAATTTTATCTTTAGAAGTAGCACATAAGTTCATTGTCTTTTTTTGTGTGGTTAAACTTTCAGTTTTCAGGTTATATTTATAACACAGATCGATTATTTTCTATAAAATTGAATGGATTTACATTAACATCGTCGTTTAATTGTGTTCCTCTTTTGAAATCTCGAAAAGTGTCAAAATATTTTAAAAACGTATTTGGTGGATCAAGATTTCATAATTATTGAGAAAAAACTTCATTTCTTCCATTCTGAATATCTATATTTTGTAAATTAACATGATCGAATAAAGAACAATCAATTAGCTAATTTTTTCAGTTTATTTGAGAAACAACAAAATAAAGTAAGGCATATGACATACTGCAGAACTAAAATAATTAGTGATATCTAGTTCAAAAGTACACTTTACATTTAATAAAAAAAGTGGCTCTGAGCACTATGACCGGCCGAAGTGCCGAGCGGTTCTAGGCGCTACAGTCTGGAACCAAGCGACCGCTACGGTCGCAGGTTCGAATCCTGCATCGGCCATGGATATATATGATGTCCTTATGTTAGTTACGTTTAAGCAGTTCCAAGATCTAGGGGACTGATGACTTCAGAAGTTAAGTCCCACAGTGCTCAGAGCCATTTTTTTAGGCACAATGGGATTTAACATCTGAGGTCATCAGTCCCCTAGAACTTAGAACTAACTAACCTAAGGACATCACATATATTCTTGCCCAATGCAGGATTCGAACCTGCGACCGTAGCGATCGCGTGGTTCCAGACTGTAGCGCCTAGAACCGCTTGGCCACTCCGGCCGGCCACATTTAATACTCCAATCTCTATGGTTTATGGTTCACAGAAAGATATGTGAATTTTCGGATTTTTAGGGCGTCTTACTCTAGTCCAAGCCAATATTCAGGTTCATATTTAATCACAAAAACACGGCTTTCCATCGTTTCTACAAGAATTTTTCCTGCTTTTGAGTGTATATATTTTATTTACACACCAGAATCATTTTTATCACTACAGAGAGAATCTCCAGCACCTGAATTACAAATAAAAATTACTGTTCAATCTGCATCTCAAATTATTTCTTTGAATTCTTTAAAAAAGGAAAAAAAAATTCTAATAGAGAAAGTGCTTTTCTTCTATTTACTCTTTATTTTTCCACTATTAAGAATAAGCTCTTCCATAGACAATTTGTTGGCTAGAGACGAAGTTAACTGAATATGAGTCAATGAGCAAATAAATGGACTTTCTATTCTAGACAGAATATTGTTTCCTTTCTTAACTGTGAAAATTTCAAACAGTTCTGCTACATAATGTATAATAGTGAGCTTTCGGGTGTTCGGCCGAGTTGTTGTTTCCATTTCCTGCATAATATTTTTACGATGCAGCCAGTCCTCTTCTTCATGTGCTGCAAGTTTTGATATTATATGTACTCGTTGCCTAGACTGGTTGGAGTTCAGGCAGGGAGTACACATAATTAAAAAACTCGTGTCACTTCAAGAAGACCACTGGGTGGGTTTTCGAAATATTGTGCCCGACATGGAAAACAGCAAAGCGGCTGAACGCCGTAACTCTCAATACCGATAAGTCAAGGCAAGAGAACGTGAGAGATTACCTGCAAATGTACATGAAACCAGGAGTACGGATGCGATCTCATTCCCTAGTGGCTAGTAAAAGCGGTCATCCAGCTCTTTTCTGTCATTGCGCAGAAGGTGAAGGAATCACCAATTGACTTCAACTGACGCCACTGTTCTCTTTTTCTGGAGTAGACTCAAAGATGAGTTCTGTTATCGAATTCTTAAGTTCTAAATTTCCTAATTTCTCCGAAAGTACTAATCCGACTTTCAGGAATGCTGTACTAGCATCAGAAATTAATTTAATTCCATTTAAAAAAGCCACGTTGATACAGGCACCTCTGCAATTAATGCAGCTATGAAAAGGGACTGTAAGTCATTTAGTGAGGATTTTCACAATTTACTTGGGTGAAAACAAAATTACGATACTTTCAACCTTTCAGAAGACACAAACAAGGTGACTTCAGACTTGAGTGAAAAACATAGACCCACGCTAAGACCATTGACCAACAAGAGTGGCGCATTGTCAGAAAGACTGCATCTTCTGGATTTCCTAGAGACACGATTCTGGTGCAGGATAACAGGTGCATCACAGTGTGAGGGTGAAATGGCGGGGCAACTGGAAACGTAAACCTAAGCTGAACTGTGCGGGACAGGATGATTCTTGTTGGCATCAAGTCTAAACTGCACACAAATTCACAACAAAATTTTGGTGGTGCGTGAACCAAATATACTGATCAGAAAGAGACACCATCGGCACCTGCCTCAGAAGACAGTGTCCAGGAAGTCGAGGAACTGATTCGCAGGAACTGCAGATTTTCCGAAGATGATGTTCACACAACGGTTCCAAACGGCTCCGTGAGAAATGAGCGGATTTCTGTCGTCGAGGAATTCAACAATTGTGTTGAACTCTCCTCGTGTCTAGGATGGCCAGCTTAGATGAGTCACCCTGTATGTACATCGTCTTCCGTAGCTTAGATGGTTCTGCAGTAATACATTCAGTGATGACACACTCCAAAACTAATGTAAATAATTTTTTTTATTCCCTGACACAAGGCTAAAGCCAGAATCTCAGTCTTACAATAAAAACCACTTAAATGCAGGTGAGTGATATTTCTTTAGAGAAATGTAGTTCATTGAAAGCCATTGCGTCTTGGCGACAAGGGATATCTGTGGAAATTGTGTAATGGACTCGGATTTCATTTTCTTAATTTTGTAAAATGATTACAGTTATTTGTGGAAATATTTTAGACAGTATCATCCTCCCATGATTATTAACTGCTTGTAATTTTACCCCACCTGCTTCAAAATGTTAACCGTAGCAATACAAAGGCGTTTTCTATAACATAGGTAACAAGGAGTTGCGGGGTACTCCGTTCCCGCCATAAAAAAATTAAGAAAAGCTCAATACATTTCTTCTTACTGAATTATGTTAACAACATACTTTTTATAGAGGCACAGATCTGTAAGTAGGGCCCCGATTCTGAAAACGCCTTTTAGCACACACTTGGCAGTATCAACATACTTTCAATAACATGTACTACCGACTTAATGAACACCATAAAAAAATTTAAAAAACGCTAATTGCGTTCATTGTTGTTGACTTTTACTCTCAATATATCGTTCAAAGCTATAGTGATATGTATGTGAGGTCCTGAACGTGCGAATATGTACGCCATTCATTGGGGAATGTGACATTTACTATTAAGACAGAATTTTTGTGTTAGGTTTGACTAAAAAATATAAAAAAATAAGTGTAGTTTGGTATAATAAGTCGTTAAAAACAATATTTTTTTCTCAAAATTTTAAAATTTAATGTAAGTGAGTAGGTTACATTATTTTTAAAAGGTTGGCAACGCCCTTGCCGCAGTGGATACACCGGTTCCCGTGATATCACCGAAGTTAAGCGCTGTCGGGCGTGGTCGGCACTTGGATGGGTGACCATCCAGGCCACCATGCGCTGTTGCCATTTTTCGGGGTGCACTCAGCCTCGTGATGTCAACTGAGGAGCTACTCGACCGAACTGTAGCGGCTTCGGTCAAGAATACCATCATAACGACCGGGAGAGCGGTGTGCTGACCCCATGCCCCTCCTATCCGCATCCTCCTCGGAGGATGACACGGCGGTCGGATGGTCCTAATGTAGACGGAGTGATGGTTGTGGGCTAAGAGTAGCGCCACCCCCCCCCCTCCCGCCCTGATATTTCGAGGGTTAATGCTCCTGTCCACAAAGCGTGCACATCAATCATGTCCCATGGTAGGAAAAAGATCAGGCTGATTTTTAGGAGAGGTCTGTTTGGAACCCATCCAGTTTTTTTTTTTTTTTTTTAAATGAACCAGGGAACTTGTTGCGTAGCATATCATTGCGCCCACAAATCTCGCTGCAGAAATAAACAGCCTCCGACTTTAGTGTACCAGTAGTTGGAAAGGCATCAATATTGTAGGAACATGAAACTGAAATGTTACAAGCAAAGCCGGCCGCGGTGGCCGAGCGCTTCAGTCCGGAACCGGGTGACTCCTACGTTCGCAGGTTCGAATCCTGCCTCGGGCATGGATGTGTGTGATGCCCTTAGGTTGGTTAGGTTTAAGTAGTTCTAAGTGCTAGGGGACTGATGACCACGGAAGTTAAGTCCCATAGCGCTCAGAGCCAGTTGAACTATTTTTTACAAGCTACGAGTTATAACTTGAAGTGAACGGAAAGGTGTGTCCTGTGTTTTCTGAGCACATGGCGTGGTTGTCGTGGGCTATCTGGGTGGTGTGTACGTGGTGTGGATCCTGCAGCGACGCGGCACCTGTTGACAGCCGGTCGGGGACACCTGTTGAGAGACGCGGTCAGCCACCTCCTGGCAGACAACGAGACGCACTCGAAGGGGCGGCTGTCAGTGCTTCCTCATTAAGAGCCTCTGTGTCTCGTTACGCTGCTTCCTCCACGCTATCTGCGGCGGAACCGCTTCAGCAATAGATTCATCGTGTAGCACAAAATGCAGTCGCTACTTTCCAAACTTTGGACAACACACCACGAGCAGAACTGCAGAACTGAATACACCGACCAAACTTCGCACTAATAAAATGTTATCCATAATCTAAGTACGTCTGGTGTTCCAGAAGACGATTGCGTGAAAATTAGTAGATATACCGAAAACATACATACATCAGCAGATGGATCATCTCGCCAAAAATCTAAACTCACATTACAGGTCTCTCTTTTTCCTCCGTTTGTGACGTGGCAAACGTCAGTACGATAGTTATTTGTCAAGTAGCCAACATATGTTCAGAAAATATCGTTCTTGTTCATAAAATAATGAGTGCTATCGACAGGCGATATCAAGTTGACTCCAAAAGTGTAGACTCCAGAAGACTTTTGAAACTGTTCATCACAAGGGGCTTCTAATCAAATTGCGTGCCTATGGAATATCGAATCAGTTGTGTGACTGGATTCATGATTTCCTGCCAGAAAGATCATTGTTCGTATTAAGTGACGGAAACTCATCGAGTAAAGAAGAAGTAGTAATGGCCGTTCTCCGCCACACACCGTCAGGTGGCTTGCGGAGTATGGATGTAGATGTAGATGTAGAAGTGTTACAAGAACTCTGCTGTTGCTGATCTACAAAAACGGGTTAGGGAACAATCTGATCAGCCCTCTTAGATTGATAATAGATGATGCTGTCATCTACCGTCCTGTAAAGTCATCAGATGATCAAGACGTATTGAAAAATGATTTAGAAAAGATATTGGCGAGGTGCACAGAGTGACAACTGAGTTTAAATAATGAAAAGTGTGAAGTCTTGAGTACAAAAAGGCACCCGCTATATTTCGGATGTATAATAAATCACGCAAATCTGAAGGCTGTAAATTCAGCTAAATACATCGGGATTACAATTACGAATTATTTTCAATGGAACGATGACGCAGATAATGTGGTACAGATAGAAAATCAAAGACTGCGATTCACTGCCGGAACACTTTGAAAATGTAACAGTCTAATAATTAAACTTTCTACACTTCGCTTCTACGCACTCTTCTGGAGTATTTCTGTGTGGAGTGACATCCGCCATCATATAGTGCCGACGGAGAACTTCGGAAAAGTGCAAAGAAGGGCAGATCGTTTTATATTATCCTGTAATAGGGATGAGAGTGCTCCAGATATGACACATGAATTGGGATGGCATACATTAAAAAAAAGCGTTTTTCACTGCTGCAAGATACCCTAATTTCAATCACCAAATTTCTTCTCACAGTGTTAAAATATATATTGGTGCCCACTTACACAAGAATAAACGATCATCATAATAAAGTAAGAGAAATGAGAGCTCGCACGGAAATATTTAATTGTTCGTCTTTACTGCACGTTGTTTCAGAATGAAACGGTAGGAAAGTAGCTAGAAGGTGATTCGATGAACCCTTTGCCAGGCAATTGATTTTGAATTGCAGATTAACCATGTAGATTTACACGATACTCTCGCTGTACAAGCTCCAACACGTAACGGCTATGTCAGCAACTGCATTAACTAACCTTTGCTTGAAACTCTCCAAAGTCAAGTTTCAATGAAGTTAGCAACACAGGATCTTTGACATAACCTCATAAGAAGAAAACACATAGACCGGAGACAGATGACTGTGGCAGCCATTGAATAAGAGGAGAATCCTGACAGGAAACATGTTCAATCCAAGTTCGCTATTGAGGTAATGATGGATGCCTTATAGGAACTGTGGTGCGCACCGCCGGCCGGGGTGGCCGAGTGGTTCTAGGCGCTACAGTCTGGAACCGCGCGACCGCTACGGTCGCAGGTTCGAATCCTGCCTCGGGCATGGATGTGTGTGATGTCCTTAGGTTAGTTAGGTTTAAGTAGTTCTAAGTTCTAAGGAACTGATGACCTCAGAAGTTAAGTCCCAAAGTGCTCAGAGCCAATTGAACCATTTTTTGTGGTGCGCACCATCTTGTTGTAAAATGAAGACTCCACTGTGTATCGTCAGCCGTCAAACTGCCCAAACTATATATTTTTAACATTTTTTTGTTTAGTTTCTGCTAGGAATTGCTACCAATCGATGTTTTATGTAAAACTTTTACATTTCTCATTCTCTTGTAATCGTCTTTGACCTGTTTCTTCCCTCTGAAAACAGATAATGTGCTTCTTTTTCTGGTTATCGTACCTTGAAGATAATCGTAATAGCGAAGTGTTCAGCTCCAATATTGTAATGCTACAAATAAGTAAGTAAAGCAGCTCTTTTAGCTATTGACTGGCGAAATCGTTATGCTGTTTCCGTGATACCACGAAAATTAGTGCATATAGTTCATAATAACTGAGATAAACTATTTAATTCTTTGTTCCTATCGCCATCATTTACTGATCCATTCACAATAACATCTGTCGAGTGCCGCGAGGGATTAGCTGAGCGGTCTGGGGCGCTGCAGTCATGGACTGTGCGGCTGGTCCCGGCGAAGGTTCGAGTCCTCCCTCAGGCATGGATGTGTGTGTTTGTCATTAGGATAATTTAGGTTAAGTAGTGTGTAAGCTTAGGGACTGATGGCCTTAGTAGTTAAGTCCCATAAGATTTCACACACATTCAACATCTGTCGAAATGGAATAATTTCTGGTAGTATCCCAACCAGTGTCGGAGAGATCTTGCATAGAGAATTTTGTACATTGTCCCCAAATCAACAGTATGAAAATAGGAATCTTATTTATACAACTTCACAGTCAAATATTAATAATTATAAATTCATACATTACTTATTATAGTTTAAAAGTGAAATAAAAGTAAATTTGTTACGATAATAACACTGCCTTTATGTAATTTTGACGTAATCCACTGCTGCAGCATGTCCAAGTACGCGAAACTAGTCTCCATTTTCTCCACAAGTAGCAACCGTCCATGAACTTCGGAAATTAAACAATAGAAGTTAACTTCAAATGAATCAAGAACGAGAACCGGAATCTCGTGTGGGTATTCTGTGTCCTAGACACGCACATTATGACGACTCACCTTGGCAGGTACATGAAACGTGGCTTTATATCTGGAAACCAACTTCGGTGATAACCATCTACATCCTGCAGCCGCTGCAAATCATCGGAAGTCAGAGCGAAGCTCACAGACCCGAGGAGTCAATGCATTTTACGACTTGAGCCGGTACGGCGATACACATTAATGTTTATTGCGTAGAATGTAACAGATACTTGACTCCATTATTTGAAGTTCTCTGCTCACAGACGTCATCGATTTCCCCGCACTCATGGCGAATGGTTTCCGCACGCGACCCACCTTCTCTGCTAACGTCCACGCCCAGCCTGTTTTCTTAAAACGACGTAACCAACCAATCTCACAGAATGTGCTATATCGAGAATTGTCTTTTCTATATGTTGCAGCTATTTGGTACGAAATCGCCGCTGAACATATGCATCTGACTCACATTTAGCGATTTCAAGGACACTAAACGCATGCATCGTTCCATTATAGGCAGTGTAACAACACCTGAAGGCATGCCCATTATTATTTATACAAATCCTTGTCAAACTCTACAAACTGATTCAACAAATATCTCCGGTGTCAGGAAGACATCAGGCTTTCCCTGAAGCTCAACAAACCTCCCAGTTGTGCTTCGACCTACCAGCCAACGGACTGACATAGGTGTTCACCAAGGTCGAAGAATCCATCCTTGCCTACTGCACCCGTAAATGCTTAAACCACATAATTCAACACCATTTCGCTTCGTATTAATCACCGTGCCATCCCTACCGTATTAACTGTCAGTGGACATCTCCAAATTTCACCCGCAGCCTTGCCCATCAACTCAGTAATTGTAAAGTCGATATATTCGTATGCCTTCACCCTTAAAAGCCATGCGGATTATACACCTTCCATTCTCGTATTAAAATTCTATGCACTTTTAAATTATTTGATTCACACATTTGAACTCCATTATCTTGCTGCAATTATCTATACTGTTTCTCAGAGATGTCTTTCTCTTGGTGGACCCTATCTACCGTACACTTAACCAAATTAATGACTGAGACATATTTTAAAGATTCCGTTCACCACTAATGAAGAAAAATACACAGATATTTTAAAGTTATTATTTTCGTTAAAAATCTTTATTTTGACATTTTTGTAAAACAAATGTAAATGGTGTCGTCTATTGACAATCTGTAACAGGCACGAGAGCTGCTGCAATTGTTTAGATTCTTTATGCAAACTTAATATAAGACTCGATTGCTGTCATAGATGTGATGCAAAGAATTCAGAAAGTGCCATCTAGTGAGAATCTGATTTTACTACAATGCAGAAGAGCGGTTGGAATTGTTTACTTTCTGTAAGCAAGCATAGTGCTCTACAGGAATAAACAGAATTATATCAACTTTGTCACATTTTGCGAGGTGAAAACAATGTCTTTTTAACAGCTGCATAGATCGGCATTGTTGCTGATCTTCTACCAGAGGGACACACATCACATTCGATTTTCAAACTACGTGTACCAATCCTTTACATATCGGTCTCATCAATTCAAACTCACGCCAAGGATTCACTTCCCTGTGACTATAGTCTCATCATATGGGACGTGATTTCAGTGGTTCCGAAAGATGTGCTTAAGGGACATCTCTTATGGAGGCAAAATAATTCTGTTTGGTTGAGACTTCAGTGAAATACTACTAGTCGTTAGACATACCAATAAAATAGTCACTGCCGAAACTACAGTTGAACGATCACCCTTATGGTCACAAGTTAAAATTCGTAAGTTTACTCAAAACATGAGAGCAAATGGTGATTCCGCCTTCAGTGAACAGTTACTTACATGGGGTACCGGTGATTTAAAATAAAAAGATTACTTCAATGAAGGGACCAAAATTCCTAAGTACTGTTATTGTAATGGCGACAGTTTTATTACCGCTGTGTTCAGTGCCACAAAAATCGATGAACAAAACGTTTCGCAATTCTGTTCAGTGATGATTCTATGTCCAAAAGAAAGTGATTGTAAGTACAAAAACTAATGAATATGTCATTTACAATTTGTTACCTGGAAAGGAAAAGGTTTACCGCAGTTCTGATTAAGTCCAAGTTGAAGAAATACACAACGTTCAGTTGTACCACGTAGAATTCTTGAAATATTTAAATCCTACCGTTTTACCACTTCATTATAGTCTTTAAAGAAAAAGGCTGTTATTATGTTAATTATGAATCTTACCGCTAATCATGGATTAATTAATGGTGAAAGATTAGTGGTAACTCACGCACGTACATCATAACTGCTAAATTCATTCACTTCGATAAAACTGTGCTCATGCCTCTAAATATAAGACAACAGTTACCAAAACAAGTAGCCCTAGCTAAGAACATAAATAATGACCAAAGTCAGGCTCTTGAACTTCCTAGAAGTTTTTTTTTTATTTTTTTCAAATAGACAGTTGTACGTGGCTTATACATGGCTTCATACATTCAATGATATTTTTGTTTTGTGCTAAAGACACATACAGCCAAAAAATAAACGATTCGTAACATTGTTATGAACGATATTTTTTTATACAGCATGTTTAAAACATAATAAATTAATCTGACAAAGACAATGCAGTACCTGCTTTTTATAAGTTTTACTATTGACTATATTGTTTTTGGTGATATCGATCTTTTGCAAGGAGGCTGTCTGTTACCACTGTTTACCAGTTCATAAGTCTTATTAGTAAATACTTGCATTTACTCATTTCTGCATTAGCGTATTGTCTATTGGTAACGGATTCCAAAAGACTGCTAATTATTCCCATGGAGCAACTGGTCTATGTTTCTTATGTTGCATACATATTTCTCCTTATACACTGAAGAGCCAAAGAAACTGGTACAACTGCCTAATATCGTGTAGGGCCCCCACGAGCACGCAGAAGTGCTGCAACACGACGTGTCATGGGTTGGACTAATATCTGAAGTAGGTCTGGAGGGAATTGATCCCATGAATCCTGCAGGGCTGTCCATAAAGCCTCATGAGTACGAGGGGGTGGAGATCTCTTCTAAAAAGCGCGTCGCAAGGTATCCTAGATATGCTCAATAATGCTCATGTCTGGGGAGTTTGGTGGCCAGCGGAAGTGTTTAAACTTCGAAGAGTGGCCCTGGAACCACTCTTTAGCAATTCCATACGAGTGTCGCATTGTCCTGTTGGAATTACCCAAGTTCGCTGAATGCACAATGGACATGAATGGATGAAGGTGATTAGACAGGATGGTTACGCACGTCTCACCTGTCACAGTCGTATCTAAACGTATCAGGTGTTCCACATCACTCCAAATGCACACACCCCGTACCATTACAAAGCCTCCACCAGCTTGACCAGCCCCTGTTGACATGCACGGTCCATGGATTCATGAGGTTGTCTTCATACCCGTACACATCCACGCCCTAGATACAATTTGAAACAAGACTAGTCCAAACAGGCAACATGTCTCCGGTCATCAACAGTCCAATGTCGGTGTTGATAGGACCAAACGGGGCGTACACCTTTGTGTCGTGCAGTCATCAAGGGTACACAAGTTGGCCTTCGGCTCCGTAAGCCCACATCAATGATGTTTCGTTGAATGGTTCGCAAGCTGACACTTGTTGATGGTCCAGCATTGAAATCTGTAGCAATTTGCACTTCTGTCAGGTTGAACGATTCTCTTTAGTCGTCACTGGTCCCGTTCTTGCAGGATATTTTCCCGGCCGCAGCGATGTCGGAGATTTGATGTTTTGCCGGATTCATGATATTCAGGGTACAGTCGTGAAATGGTCGTACGGAATAATCTCCACTTCATGCTGTGTGCCATCGCTCGTGCGCCGACTGTAAAACGATGTACAAACGCACTTAAATCTTGATAACCTGCCGTTGTAGCAGCAGTAACCGACCTTACAACTGCGCCAGGCACTTGTTGTCTTACATAGGCGGTGCCAACCGCAGCGCTGTATTCTTCCTGTTTAAATATCTTTCTATTTAAATCCGCATATCTGCAGCAGTTTCTTTGGTGATTAACTGTACATTAAGGCGTCTTCATTGATTTAATGTTGAAGAATAAAGTTTTATTTTTATATGTGAAGCTTATGGATAAGACAATATTACATGTCATAATTCTAAGATCAATAATTTAAATCTTATTTATTAGTTTTTCTGGCCGCCGAAATGTATATTTCGCCTTTCAGTGCGTTTATTTTTCATAAATTTTTCATTTACCAGTTATCTACTGACCACAGATTGTATTTGCACCTATTTAGGGTTCCATACAGTATTCCTTGCTGCTTACGAACTTCATAGGAGAAAATTTTCGTATGAAACTAAGACTGAGAGGCACTTTGTTATGGAGTTAACTTGTATTAGCTACGCACATCTCTCTTAAGAACAAACGTGCTTTCATATTTATCATTAATAACTGCTACGATCATATTGTAAAGCCAGGTACTGTGGAACTTGTTCTCAGTGAACAATAAAACATTCAACAAAAGTAATTTTGGAGTCTGGGTAAATGATTGCATAAATTAGATATATCTTGGTTCATGATAGACGAGATTTGTTTCGGAAGTTTCACGGTATATTTTAAGATGTGCTGCGCATTCCTTGCTCTCTGTGAGATTAACTTCCAGAACAAATTGTAACTATGAGCCTCTTTCGTAAAATCGAACCTCCGCTTTTGGTGGAGAAATCTCACTTCACTGATTAACTTCATTACTTATTTGAAAATAAAGAAACATTTATTCAAAGTACTGTCACCTGGTGGCAAAAGATGAGTGCTCCATTGTACTGTCATCTGGTCATAGGCTGGAGGTCGCACTGGCATTTCCCTTATGAGGTGTTGACAATTTTCATGTCACAGTCTTTCTGTTTTGTAGTTTCCATATTTCGTAAGCTGCGAAACACCATTACTGGTTTGGCTTTAACTGCACTCTTTTCTCACGGGAGCTGCGAGTGACTCCTGTCGTAAATGTGTGCTCACATGCTGTCTCTTTTCTTATTTTTTCACCTCCAGTGTTGCTAACCTGCCCTAAAAAATAACACTCAAACCTTATGATTGTCCACTTCTATTCTCTCTCTCTCTCTCTCTCTCTCTCTCTCTCTCTCTCTCTCTCTCTCTGTGTGTGTGTGTGTGTGTGTGTGTGTGTGTGTGTGTGTGTGTGTGTGTGTGTCAGTTGACATATAAATTAAACGTCTGAAACGCCAAAACTCATTGTGACAGAGAGAATCATGTTTCATGTCAACAAAAACAACGAACAGAAAATATCACATTCATATTCTACTAAGAGACGTAGAAAATAAAGTTTAAAAATATCACTTATTCAATTTTGATAGCATTTAGGCTTTCAGCACTTTGTTTGCATTCGAATCTCCGCATCTGATCTCTCTAACTGATTTATTGAATTACTTCCATGCTTTCTATTTCCAAACTGACTGGCTTAACTACAGTTGAATGAAATGCGTTTAAAAAGCCACATATTGTGAACTGATTGGAGAAAGTGTAATCCAGGCCCATTATTCTAATAGAAGAATGTGGGTAATCTCCAAAAACCAGCCTCGACTTGGCTAGCAGAACGGATTTTCAGCAACCTAGGATTCAACCAAGGCAGTCTAGGCTGTTCAGTGTCTCACATTACTGTGCAGTCAGATCAACTTTACTGTAGAATTCGAAGCTTTATGTTGTACTAGCTTAGCACATGTTGCTTCACTCGAGTAGACTGTATGGTCTGCCGAGATTTTGTTTTATTGTGTTTTAATCGAATTTTTATGCTGTTTACAATTTACGAATATTTCTAAGCTTTTCTCGCTAATTAAGGCCTTATAAGCGTGATCTTTTCCCAATTTCCTTCTACCAAAACGCTGTTTTGGTAGCTAGATTAGGGAGTTTTCGTTAATCTTGCGTTTTGCGTTCTTATAGTGATATTTCCATAGCAACTTTAATACAATAGAACATACTTCTTTATTTCTAGCCAAGAAATAAAGTGCCACTTAGGTTAGATTTAGTTTACGTTTCAATGTAACGAAATATTTTCTTAAAACTTTTCATTCCTTATTTCACCCCCTCGGGAGTCAGCTTTCAAAAAGGTTGAAACACCTATTCTTTATTTCTAATATAAAATCCAAATACAAATTTTCAAAGATTTAGCTGTAAAAATTCACTCCTAATCAAACAGTTCCGAAAATATTTTTATCCCGTATTTCACCCCCATGAGGATGGAATTTCAAAAACATGGGAACATCTACCTTTTTATTTCTAACAGAGAATGCAAATACAAATTTGTATATGTTTAACTTTGAAACTCCTTTCATATTGAAATATTTTCATTTCTTGTCTCACTCTACTATGTGTAGAATTTACAAAATCACTGAAGCTCTTTCTTTTTTTTTCTTTTTAAATTTCTACCCGAAAAGTCACATACCAACTTCCATAGGCGTAGGTTTAAAAATGCTTTAATAGTTATTAAATAATGATTTATTTTCAAAAAAATGTTTCACCTGCTGTTTCGTCGCTCACTGTCTGAATTTCCAAAAACGTTGACATTCTTTTTTATTTCTGGTTGAAAACCAAAATACCGATTTTCGTAGTTCTAGTTTCAAAACTGCCTTAACAGCGACATATTTTCAGAAAGCCTTTTATCCCCCATTCACCTCTTTAGGTGTGGTAGTTCTAACAGTCAAATTTTAAACGATGCTTACAGTACGAGATCAACACAGACTCCAGAACTCAAGTTTCACTGCAGGACTCACAGCTGTGAGCTGCCGGCGGCACGAGGGAGATGGGAGACGTCTGTCGACCTTGTTGCGGTGATGACAGACGCCTCGCCTAACGAGTCACCTTACTTTTGTTCACTGCCAGGTCTCCCTAGACATTCTGGACGAGCCCATGGACACCTACTACGCTTTGGATTTTCGCCAAAAGAAACTCAGTTATAGCTCTGTGGTTGGAACGCACTTTCGTTACAAACACCATTCCTAAGGCACCTATCGGAAAAATCATGAAACTATAGTGGCTGAAGCGGCAATATTTCACAATGTCTCAGAAAGAAATTGGCACTTTTTTTTTTCAAACGAAATCTGCTGAGAAGAGAAAAGTGTTGCATTACTTACTGATCGCCCCGTGTACAACAAAGCGCCAAGAAACTGGTATAGACATGCGTATGCAAATACAGATATATGTAAATAGACAGAATGCGGCGCTGCGGTCGGCAACGCCTATATAAGACAACAAGTGCCTGGCGCGGTTGTTAGGGCGGTTACTGCTGCTACACTGGCAGGTTAGCAAGATTTAAGTGCGTTTGAACATGGTGTTATAATCGGCGCACGAGCGATGGGACACAGCATCTCCAAGGTAGCGATGAAGTGGGGATTTTCGCGTACGACCATTACATGAGTGTACCGTGAATATTATACATCCTGTAAAACATCAGAACTCCGGTATCACTACGGCCGGAAAAAGATCCTGCAAGAACGGGACCAATCACGACTAAAAACAATCGTTCGACGTGACAGACGTGCAACCTTTCGCAAATTGCTACAGATCTCACTGGGTCATCAACAAGTGTCAGCGTGCGAATCATTCGACGAAACGTCATCGATATGGGCTTTCGGAGCCGAAGGGCCGCTTGTGTACCCTTGATGAATGCACGACACAAAGCTTTGTCCCTCGCCTGGATTCGTCAGCACAGTCGTTGGACTGTAGATGACTGGAAACATGTTGTCTGGTTGAACGAGTCTCGTTTCAAACCGTATCGAGCGGATGGACGTATACGGGTGTGGAGACAACCTCATGAATCCATGGATCCTGCATCTCAGCAGGGGACAGTTCAATCTGGTGGAAGCTCTGTAATGGAGTGGAGCGTGTTCAGTTGGAGTGATATGGGACCCCAGACAGTAAAGATACGACTTTGACAAGTGATACTTATGGAAGCATCCATCCGATCACAGGCATCAATTTATGGCCATACTGCATACTGTAATGTAACGAACTACTGAAACTACCTATACCACCGGCTGGCGACGTGTGCGGTGCCGTCAATTAACTTCAAGGAGCAAGTGAACTTTAACTACGTAAACATAAACTGAAACACTACTATTTTGTTACAAATCTGTTAATATGAGGACAATCATGAGGTATATTGCCACAGAACTATATTATAAACACTTTTCATTTTTCATACTACGTTTTTCATATATGTATACGTGCGATGTGTAAAATATCGAAATACAACCAAGTTTGGCAGTACTGCAGTTAGTAAGCTCTGTGAACAGGAGCCGGTTGTTGGCGGGTGTGGAGACAATGGGCAGTTGGTGTTGAGACGTCTTGTCATACGCTTGCTTTGAGAGGATCAAGGATAGAGGGAACGAAACGATGTATTGGAAAAGATGTTACATTGAAAGTTATTGAATTTCGTCACGATCAGCATTTACAAAATAAAAGTTGGAAGTTTAAATATGTGTCAGTTCTTATGCGGCAGAATACACACCCTGGGCCTCAAACTGATTTAACAAACAGTGGATGACGAGATTCATCACTGGACCACGAGCGTGCAGCAAGTGAAACGTCCCCTTTGAAAAATTATACACGACTGTGCTTAAACTGACACACAATAGTTTTTAGCGCAACGCAATCTGACTTTCAATAATCCCTACAAGAGAATGGCCCTGACTAACATTAACCTATATGTTTCACAAATCACTTACCTCACAAAAATCTTCGTTACTCGAACTACTGCAATACAGCGAGCGCCACTACTGCCAGCTAACTAAAAGATTCAAACTACGAACTCACTAACTACTGATAGGCACAGTTAGCAAATGAAAGATTTTAATAGAGAACAATGTATTTACCTTAATAGTCATAATATATATAGCAGTTCATGACACCAATTCTTACAAATTTCAAAACTCCGCTCTCTCCCCGCGTCCACCACTGCTGGCGGCTCACCTCCAACTGCGCAACGCCCTGCGCTGTAAGCATCCAGCTGCCTCTGCTCAACACTACAATGGCAGACAACAATGCAAACTAAACACACACTGCGCACAGCACAGCCAGTGATTTTTCATACCGAGCGCTAAGCGGCGTTACCAATAAGAAAACCTAAACAGCCTACTTACATAGCCCCCATGCTCCCCACAAAAAGTTTTTACAAATTGTTTTGGGCAGTGGCCAATAATGATTTGATGAAATTTTTCATAATTACTATAACAAAGATATCAAATGCACACACTTATTGATACAATGTTGGTCAAAAGCTAAAATTTTCTCACAGTCCATATAGACAGTCCTGATCATTCATCACAGTAAAATAGTAGTGTTTTTCTCAAAGACTGAGCAATAAAAGAAAATGCACACGGAACTAGTGGATTTCCATGCAGTCTTGAAGAAGTAGTGTTGTCCTTCCAACGAAAGACAGTGCTGACTCTTGACATGCAGACAGGTAATGGGCCACAACAGAGTCAGTCGACGTTGAAGACTATCGGTAGGTAGGTCATCACAGAGCAGACCCACTGAAGTCCTGGTAGAGATTACGGTTTTGGTGGGCCACCAGAGGTGCAGACCCATTGCAGTCCTTGTAGAAATAATGGTATTGGTGGATCATCAAAGGTGTAGACCCACTGTAGTCCTTGTAGAGATGGCCAGCAGCCATCTGTTTGACTGTGCAGGCGCACAGTCACAATTGAAGAGTCTTGCGGATAATATAACAAGTCCATAACCACCACTGGTGCACTCAGAAAAATTGTTTTTGAAATGTCCTTAGAACCAGCAATGCTATTATCCAGTCCTTTACTGAGTTATTAACACATGTGCAAACACTATCAGTCCCTACTTCTCACATATTTCCATATAATATGACCAACAGAAATGTGTGCAGTGAAATGTAATTTACAAGTTACTTAATTTGATAACTTTCTTTCTCCATATCTTCAACCCTGAATGTACTCTGTTGTTAGAGTGTACAGCGTGATGGGGACTTGTGGTCGACTAGGCACACCAGGGAGACCACACAGGTTTAAAATGATAATTTGTAGCTTAATATACTACTACTGATAATAATTAATATTTGTCCCCCGGAGAAAGAGGTGCATTGCAAT
Source organism: Schistocerca gregaria (assembly GCF_023897955.1). NCBI lineage: Eukaryota > Metazoa > Arthropoda > Insecta > Orthoptera > Acrididae > Schistocerca > Schistocerca gregaria. The sequence goes on along the minus strand of NC_064920.1, from coordinate 480,637,214 downwards.
ACCGACAGACTTGGGCAATTTCAGCCTGACAATGCAACACCCCACACGTCCTGAATTGCAGTATTATGGCTCCAGAAATACTCTTCCGAGTTTAAACACTTCCGCTGGCCGCCAAACTCCCCACACATGAACATTATTGAGCGTATCTGGTATGCCATACAATGCGCTTTTCTGAAGAGGTCTCCACCCCCTCGTACTCTTACCGATTTACGGACAGCCCTACAAGATTCATGGTGTCCATTCCCTCCAGTACTATTTCAGACATTAGTTGAGTCCATTCCACGTCGTGTTACAGCACTTCTGCGTGCTCGGGAATACCGTACACGATATTAGGCAGGTATATAAGTTTCTTTGGCTCTTAAATGTATATTCCGCAATTCATAAATGGGACTCCCTCGTCCACAGAAAACAGTAAACTACTGTTTTGATTCCGTTGTGCCGAATAGGGAATTTGTGGGACGGATGCCGGGCACATTACTGCTGACGTGTTAGTGTTGTTCTGGGTACGGGCGCCGGAACCCGCGCCCCGCGGAAGATGGCGTCCGGAAAGGGCTGTAAGTGGAAGAGAGAAGGAAAACATTGACGACATTGGTTTGGGCATGGATTTGTAAGGTTTCACATCTGTCGTGACTGCAGAGTAGCACCGAAATAGCCGCCGCTTCCAGGAAGAGGCATTTTCAAATGTAAGATATCTACATAGCGACCGCCGAAATCATAGAATTTCACATTGGCCTGAGTGATGTTAAACATGCAATTCAGCTGAGTCGCTGATAATCATTGCGAGAAACATGTGAGAATCCTGTAATGAATAAAGAAAGCCATAACCAGGTTCCTGGAGGGAGCACCTACCTCCTTCCCCTCCCCCCTCCATCGCCACCTATCCCATTTGCTGATGCCCATGTTGATGTGTAGGTATTCCTGAGGAATGTAGTTACAAGGGTAATTCGGCATAGCAAACATTCCAATGGCGTGCGTGATGTAGATATATTCAACAGTCAAGCAGTCAATTCTAATCAAAGTGTTAAAGTCTGTCAGCAGATTAAGGATTCACCCTGCACACACCATCAACTATTTCACGGAAATTTTTACGATCGCAGGTGAGCAATGATACGTAATGCTGAACTGTGTCGTTGGGATATGACTGTTTATTTAGAGAATTCCTTTACTTCTTTAGCATTTTCGTATGCTAATTGAGGATTTGACAAATGTAATTATTGTCCTAATTTACTCTTATGTCGTATCTTCCAATCTTTACCCTTTCATCTACACAGTGTTATTTAGCTGTCCCTACCACTGTCGTTAAATGCAACCCACAACGTTACAGTTAGCCTTCATAATCCAGGTGCGACATTTTCGTGCTCCTTGCAAGCAATCCAAAACTATTAGTCACACAGAAAGAATGAATAGAACCTTTTTGTAGCAAATTTAAACAAGTTAAATTCTGCTCTGTTTTATGTTTTCGCTGCAGGCCACGGGTTTCGAGTTATTTAAGAAAAACTTACAAAAGTGATCCTGAAACGCGCTTCCACCACACACTCATTCCTCACAAGTCAGGGTATCTCCCCAACATCGTGCAAAGATTTTGAGACTGCAAGAACTATTGAGAGAGGACAAGTTACTCTCCCACCTATTTTTCGCATGCGGAAAATTATTAAAGATTTTATTACAACCGGACGCACCTTGAGCGAGACTCTTGAAATTTTACGGCCTGAGCAGACGTTGATGGAGACTGATAGGGCTCTAAAAGCGTGAGGTATTTTTATCATTCTTAGCTCGTAGAAATGGCTTGTTGGGAGTTGGAAGCAATTGGTGGCGAGTCCATCCCTTGGTAAATCTAGCAAGACATGTCTACAGTGATACAGGGCAGTCAGGGCAGCCCCTCGTAGGGACAGGACTCCAGCAGAACAATGCCGCAATACCGGCCACGGCGTCAGCAGAAGACTGGGCAGTGGCGACGGTCTAAAGGAACGCGTCTACACAGTGCAGTTGTGAGCCGGTCATTGTCTGAAGAGCCACGCATAGTAAAAATTCACATGTTTTCGTGTTCGCCGATATTGCAAGAAGGCCAGCCCTGTTGTATAAGTTAACTCCGGCATCTGGGAAAAGTTTAGAGATGGAATTTTTATTACACCTCATATCTAGGACTAACAAGCTCTAAGGTACAGGCGATTTATACAAAGATATTTGAGACTGTATCTGTTCGCTTGTTGCCGTGGGAAGAGACATGACTTTGGAGTAAATCATCTTTTCCCCCCTCTGCGAAAACTTAAAAAAGCTAATAATTGGCGGTTTCTTTTTTTTTTCCCAGGGGTGCAAGTTTCTTAACTCTTGCCCTGGTTCAACATGAGTTGCGCTATCGCGTGCGAAGTGAGATTTAGCGCCTCTAGAGCCTTTTGATTGGCTCAAGCCGGTGTGAAGCGGTGTCGTTCGTCCACTTTGCGCTAAGCACTTCTGGTCGAAGCTCTGCATTGTGTGGTTGGTACTTTGGACTTGTCCTGTGACTGACTTCACTTGCGAGTAGTTCACACTGGGGAGCCTGTGGCTAAGTTCTTAATGTACCGACAGTGTGACTTCGAACGTCTCGTACCTTTCATTTGCCGAGGGCATACTTATTCGTTTTTGGTTTACCAGTCTTGACGTTTGGTATCCGTCAGCGCTCTGTCGTATAAGTGAGCCAAGGTTGACCCTTGGTACAAGCAGCCAATCAGGTGTGTCACATCTCTGGTAAGGAGTAAATTGCGACCCGTCTGCCTGATCGCTAGACTGTGAAATTTTTGCATTTCCTTCGTGGCCGCGATCGATTCACAGGTGCCGCCTCCATGTCTCACCTCCTCCATCACACACATCTCGCCAGCTGCCAGACACATCGCCCCAGGAATTAAACAGAGTAACGTATTAGTAAATTAAGGTAGTAGTAAATTAAACTGCACTAACTGTAATACAAATGTAAATTTAGGACCCACTAATGTACCTACGTAGTGGGTTAATACGTATCTTTGTAGTTTTTTTCACAATAAAGAATTCTTTTTTTAAAAAAAGAAAAACAGGGTAACGTACTGTCGCTCTGGCATTGTCAAGGCTTACAGAGATCAATCGTCCCTTGCTCTCAGCTGCACCTGTGTAGAGAAACTTCAGCAGATTTGATTAATCAAAATCTGCTCAGCGTCAGATCAATTCATCTTGCGTAATCCACATTTTTAGGACCTCAGTACTTGACTCACTGTCACTTACTTAAACTGTCTTTGCCAACCAGGCGCCATCCAGTGGAGGGTTTAATCTTCTGTTAGTTGTTTAGCGAATTCAATCTATAACTTGTTTAGTAGAATTTATGTCTTGTTTGGTAAACCGAATGTTGTTAGTACACTAAATTTTTCCAACATTCTCAATCAATTAAATAATCCAAACCAGTTACAACAGTATTGCCAATGATACTTTCTGGCAGATTAAAAGTGTGTGCCAGACCAAGATATGAACTCTGGGAATATCCTTCAGGCTGTGGCCAAGCCATGTTTCAGAAATATCCTTTCTTCCAGGAGGTTCGCAGAAGAACTTCTGTGAAATATGGAAGGTTGGAGACGAGGAACTGGCGGAGGGGCTGTGAGAAAGGGTCGTCAGTTGTGCTTGGGCAGCTCAGACGATAGAGCACTTCCCCGCGAAAGGCAAAGGTCCCGAGTTCGAGTCTCGGGCTGTCACACAGTGTTAATCTGCCACAAAATTTCATATCAGCGCACACTCCGCCGCTGAGTGAAAATTTCATTCTGGGCTATTCCCAATATTCGACCTTTTTTGGACTCTATTAATTGGGCTGTGACTGTACCACCATAGTTGGCTACTTCATTAACAGTACTAATTTAAATGTGGCCATGAGGGTAATGAACGAAAAACGGCTCTTATAAACGTTACACTAAAAATAATTTCGTTTACAATTCGATCCAAACATAACCCTTACAAGCACTGTAGTTTCGTTGTCATAAGGACGTAACTGTGTATCCGACGGTGTTTTGCAAGTAATTAATAAGGAAATTCTTATATGAAGATTTGAGAGGAGCGAAGATTACACTAAACTTTCTGTTTTACTTAGCTTCTCATGTTGAGATGACTCCAGTTCTTATCTAGGGGTCTGATTCTTGAAGCTGAAAATCTAACATCACGTCTTCACGGCTGAAATAAATAGATTGGAAGATTGTTGTTGCAGAATTTTTTACGTAAATATATTTTCGACAGATTTTCTCGCATTTCAGTATATCATACAGAATTTTGATTTTTCACATTGACAAACCCTAAATTACATTTACCTTTGATACAAAAATACGTCCTATCACATCAGAGTCAAGCTTACAATCCTCTCACTCTTCGGAAATAGCAATATTTCAAAGGGTTTGCAATTTTTCTTAACAAATTCCTACTAATTTTCATTACATTATTAATTTCGATTATTATTTCATAAATGATTCCAGAAATAAACAGAGTAAACAGTACGGGATTGCGTAATTAATAACAGAAATTTTAAGAATGCAAATAATTCGTAATTTCATATGTTCTTAAAAAAATGAAATGTACATCAGAACTAGTACTTATCGATAACAACATCGAAACTAAGATATTTTATGAGTAATTCCTATTCATAAATTTTACCTTGAAATATACATGTTGTTGTTGCTACTATGGTCTTCAGTCCAGAGGCTGGTTTGAGCCAGCCCTGCATGCTACTCAAACCTCCGCAAGGTTTTTCATCTCCAAGTAACTACTGCAGCCTACATCCTTCTGAATCTGATTGGTGTATTCATCTCTTGGTCTCCCTCTATTGTGTTATTACTAAACACTGTCCTCCAATACTAAACTGGTGATCTCTTGATGCCTCAGAACGTCTCCTACCAACAAATCTCTTCTTCTGGTCAAGTTGTGCCACAAATTCCTCTTCTCCCCAGTTCTGTTCAGTATCTCCTCATTAGTTACGTGATCTACCCTTCTAATCTTCAGCATTCTTCTGTAGCACCATATTTCGAAAGCTTCTATTCTCGTCTAAACTAGTTATCGTCCATGTTTCATTGCCATACATGGTTACACTCCATATAAATACTTTCAGAAATGACTTTCTGACACTTAAATCTATACTAGATATTAGCAAATTTCTCTCCTTTAGAAACGCTTTTATTGCCATTCTACATTTTATATCCTCTCTACTTCGACCATCATGAGTTATTTTGCTCCCCAAGTAGCAAGACTCATCTACTACGTTAAGTGTCTCATTTCCTAATCTAATTCCCTCAGCATCACCTGATTTAATTCGACTGCATTCCATTATCCTCGTTTTTCTTTTGTTGACGTTCGTCTCATATCCTCCTTTCAAGACACTGTTCACTCCGTCCAACTGCTCATCTAAGTCCTCTGCTGTCTCTGACAGAATCAGAATGCCATCGGCAAAACGCAAAGTATTTATTTCTTCTCCATGGATTTTAATTCCTACTCCAAATTTTGTTTTGTTTCCTTTTACTGCTTTCTCAATATACAGATTGAGTAACATCGGGGACAGGGTACAACCCTGTCTCACTCCCTCCCCAACCACAGCTTCCGTTCATGCCCCTCGACTCTTATAACTGCCATCTGGTTTCTGTACAACGTGTGAATAGCTTTTCGTTCCCTGTGTTTTACCGCTGATATCTTCTGAATTTTAAAGAGTATTCCAGTCAACATTGTCAAAAGCCTTCTCTAAGTCCACAAATGCTACAAACGTAGGTTTGCTTTTCCTTAATCTTTCTTCTAAGATAAGTCGTAGTGTCAGTAAGTGTTCCAACATTTATACGGAATCCAAACTGATCCTCCCCAAGGTCGGCTTCTACCAGTTTTTCTATTCATCTGCAAACAATTTGTATTAGTATTTTGCTGCCGTGGCTTAATAAACTGATAGTTCGGTAATTTTCACACCTGTCAACGCCTGCTTTCTTATACAGTATGTGTATAAAATTGTATGCAATTTTTCAGAAAGGCAATTGAGATAATATTGACCTATCCAAAATTTGAAGAAAAATAATACTGGTATGGACAACTACAGTTGAGAAAACGTAATGCTAGAATAGGATGTCCCATTACAATCTGATATAATTAAATTTTCTTTGATATATTTGAGTCTCATCTTTATCTACGCTAAAAAAAAAAAAAAAAAAAAAAAAAAAAAAAAAATCTGCCATGGCTGGGACTTGGACCCAAGTATCCTTGCTTACTAGGCAAGTATGCTAGCCACCACCACTGCATTATAGGTAACATAGCTGCATAGACTACTGTAGTCCAGTGCTCTCTGTAACATAAACCTCAATTCACATCATCAGCTTATTAGCGCCTTCTTAGATCATCTCTATTGCTGAGGCCCTCTAGTAATGGAATAGCACCCCAATGTTGGACGTAATGGGGAAATCCTTCCTGTACCTCATGTGTTTGTGATCTGTAGATCTGATATAATTAAATTTTCCTCAAGACATTTCAGTCTCATCTTTATCTACAATGATGAAAATGAATTAAAATTTTTGCTATGGCTGGGACTTGAACCCAGGTCTCGTTGCTAACTGGGCATGTATGCTAACCAATACACCACCATAGCATTTAAGTAACATAGTTGCAGAGACTACCTTTCTCCAATATCCTCCCTAACAGAAACTTCAATACACATCTTCAGCTCATTTTTGCCTTCTTAGATTGTCACTACAGCCAAGTCTGCCCGTTACTGGAATAGCACAACGAAGTTGGATATAATGGGGAGACCTTGCCTGTACCTCAGGTGTAGGCGATCTGTAGATCTGATAAATTAAATTTTGATTGAGAAATTTCAGTCTCGCCTTTATATATGACAATAATGGAAGCTGAAGAAATGAATTAAAATTTGTGCCTTGGCTGGGTGGCCAGATTATATTTCCCACCTGACCATCCAGGATTAGCTTTTCCGAAATTTCTCTAAAACTCTTAAGGTGAATATCAGGATGATTTCCTTGAAAGGAAAAGCCGTCGTTTATTTTCCCCATTCCCGTCCAATCTAAGCTTTACTTCCATCTCTAATGACTTCATCGTCTACGGCATGTAAAGCCTCAGTCTTTCTTAATTCTCTGTCTTTATTGCGGCCTCTTCAGTCGTCAGGATAACTAGAAGATAAAAGCAGATTCCAGAAGTCTAGTTCGTCGGGATTAACTGAAGTTGTAATATATCTCGTATTGTAACTTTTTGTCGCTGCAACTTCCTCCACAGACAAGAGACGGAGTGCCTTTTCCCTGGCCTGGCCTTGGCGTGCGCTGGAAATGTCAGACGGTAATTGGAATCCTGTTATTTTTTTCTATTGGCCAGTATTGTAATTAACCTTTGCTTGTCCGTGTAAAAAGGAAGGACTGCTACGCGGGAGCTTTCTGCAGTACTCTGGTGCGCTTTATAATCAGCGAAACGCGAGAGTACGTATTTACAGGTGAAAAAGATTTTTTTTTATTCCGAGAAAACGCACATTGCAAAAGAAAATAAAGCGAACGTGCGGTGCTTTACGGTAAAATCGCACCGCAATTTATTTTATTCCCCAAAAAGCTTTTCGTCCTGTAGTTTAATTTATACTCAGTGTTCACAGAATACTCAATGAAACACTATACCTGCAACAAAGAGCAGTCTCCCTAGACAATGATCTAAGTTTATACTACTGTATTGGGTATTTAACGGTAGACCTGGTACTGAGTCCAAATTCAGAGTGCATGCTACCGCCAAACCATTTATTGGCCTAGAGTGTTAAATGTCACTGCATTTTAAACTTAATTCAACTTCATCCTAACTGTTTTCATTTGTTGGCGAGTTGCAGGAAACAGGCTGTGTTTCGATTTCCTAGATAGGATCTCATTCCTAATGCTCACTGGGCATTATGACGCTATGTGTCTCTTGATAGTTTGAAAGGTTCATATAACACAGAACAAGAAACGTAAAACGTCACGGTTCATCGAGTCAAATTCATTTCGTATATGTGATGAACTAATGAAGAGTAATTCACTACTTGGTAATGACAGCTACCACTCAGTTAATACTTTTTAAAGCCCACGCAAAAAGAGAAAACCACTACTAAACAAGAACTTGACTGCACTACAGAACTGTTCTCATCAGAGAGACCACGACAGCACGTGGATGGTCTCCTCCAAAAAGGCACTGCTTGCGCCACAATTACAATAAAGTTGTTTCCGTCAAAATTACAGTAAAAATAAAAATTTCTCTTATTCTGGCTCTATGCTAAAGTCATTACCTCTTAATGAAATAGAATTGTTCCTTTCTACGCTAAGGGAAAGTTCTGCACAATGTGTGGCTTGTGGATACAACCACGCTCGCAATTCTAAATTTCCGATGGAGACAATTGACAGGCAGAAGTATTATTTTTCGATCTTTAGAATCTCTATGGATACCGTCCAGTGATCTCTATCTGAACTGTATTTCAAACTCCAATTGTCTAGCCACGACGGCTAAATACCCTCATAAGCTCACTGGACAAAAAGTTAGTCTCCCATAGAGAAATCATTACAAGCACCAATTAATACTGTATAACCTCTCTCCTGGACTTGACAGCCGCCTGGATTCGGTTAGGAGATGACTGCACAAGGCTGTGCAGGTACGTGGCATCCAGGTTACGGTCACTCGCTGAGGACCCGATCTCGCATTTCCACCAGATTGCGGGCGTGCTGATAGCGGCGTTTTACCAGCTGTTCTAACATGTCCAACATATTTTCTGTAGGGTTCAAGTAAGGTGATTTCCACGCTAGTCGAAACGTAATAGGCTGGAGGAGTGTTTATAAAAGCACTCACATATTCCTGCGGTCCGATGAACTTCGCTGTTGTCGGCTTCATGTGCCTACGTGAGCAATGGCTTCTTGCAAGGTGACCGACTCGAAATATTCACTGCAAGCACTTCCCGCCACAAAAGGTTGGGATGGAACTTCATTCACTGTCTGCCAAAATTCATCCCGGGGTTTGAAAGCGATTTTAATTCACAAGCCATGAAATGCGCCTCCTGTGCGTCTCAGTCAGGATCTTTTTCCGATTACAATTCTGACGTCTCATGTCATAGCCGAGTGTGTCAAACCACTGGTTGTAGACATTTGAACACTCCGTCGCGAAACACCAACAAAACCAGTAATGTCACATACCGTATATCTATCGGGCATAGTCAAACACGATTTCCCCTTTCTGCCACTCTTTCACGTTCTTAACTTTACCCATGTTTACGTACAATGTACGCTTGAAAGGTAAATGTCTTGCTGATCGCTTCTGCCATGCGCTCAAGTAGAGACATTGCGCGAGCAGCTGTGCACGTGACTCGAGTGCTACGCTGCCTGTAAAGATGGCGGCCACGAACGTACACTAGAATGCAGAAGAAAATACTTTCAGATTCCACGTTTCGCACTTCTGGAAAATAACACGATTCACTGTTTCAAATGTGCAAGAAATCGGTGGTAATTCTGCTGTATCATTTAAAAGATGTACTGTGATACCGATATTGACAAACTGATCAGAAAATTAATTCTACTTTATTTCACTTTTATTCTACTCGCACATTGCATTGTCGTGCAAAAGAAAGCCATAAGACGCAGAAAAATCAATAAATTTGGTACTACATTAGGCAAACATTTAAATGAGACTGACACATCTTGAACAAAGTTGGCATGATTGTTCAATCATGCCACGATTGATAAATATCACTTATGAAAATTATTTTTATTAAATATAAATGTGAAACGGCACTAAAATGTCAAAAGTACAACGAGATAGAGTGTCACACACATGGTACCTGAAATGATGCACTGCCGTCTAGCATTTATGATGCAGGTCAGTGCCAGAGAGACTGCTGCTGCCGTCGTTGCTGCTGATTACAAACTGGAGGTGGATAAAGATGTGAGGTTATCGGTCTTCTATTCACCTCCCCTTCGCCTCGCCCCCCTTCTCCAAACATATAATCAGTGTGTCCAGTCTGCATGCGCCTAGAGTTATCCACGTGCAAGTGTCGGAAAATTTTCAAAATGCTTGCGTAGCGTGTATTTGAAGTGAAACGTGGATACTAGCCCGGTATTCACCTAGTGAGATATGGGAAACCGCCTGAAAACCACACACAGACTGGTCAGCACACAGCCCCTTGCCTTTAATCCTCCGGAGGGACTCAGATCAGGGCCGGCACCCCTCCTCGTTTGGATAGCAGGAGATTTAACGTGCAACTGTATACAGGCGGATACCGTCAAAGACATACGTACTACAAATGCAACTTTTTTTTTCAAAAGGGCTTAAATATCAAGTTCTAAGCAAATTTACCTGCACTTATTGGTGCTACGTGCGGTCTGTTTTGGCAACGAAGATGCACATACGAAGTGACAGATTTCGGGAACTACGTGAAACACTCATAAAGGTAAAAACACCCGCCTTATTTGTGGAGCACTAAATTACCTGTTAACTTTTAGACAAACAAAGCCATGCGATAGATTATAAATTTTTTAGCATACGTTAAAGAAGTAGCCATTATTAGGGAAGTATTGTAATATCTTGTTCATCTGACAGTTTCTTGGTTCGGTTACTGTTGTAATTAATGGCATAAAGTTTATAACCTGAAATGGGTAAATAATCATCAATAGCGTAGCCGGCCTCTGTGGGCGAGCGGTTCTAAGCGCTTCAGTCTGGAACCGCGCTGCTGCTACGGTCACAGGTTCGAATCCTGCCTCGGCCATGGATGTGAGTGATGTCCTCAGGTTAATTAGGTTTGTTGTTGTTGTGGTCTTCAGTCCTGAGACTGGTTTGATGCAGCTCTCCATGCTACTCTATCCTGCGCAGGCTTCTTCATCTCCCAGTACCTACTGCAACCTACATCCTTCTGAATCTGCTTAGTGTATTCATCTGTAGGTCTCCCTCTACGATTTTTACCCTCCACGCTGCCGCCTAATACTAAATTGGTGATCCCTTGATGCCTCAGAACATGTCCTACCAACCGATCCCTTCTTCTAGTCAAGTTGTGCCACGAAGTACTCTTCTTCCCCATTCTATTCAATACCTCCTCATTAGTTATGTGATCTTCAGCATTCTTCTGTAGCACCACATTTCGAAAGTTTCTATTTTCTTCTGGTCCAAACTATTTATCGTCCATCTTTCACCTCCATACATGGCTACACTCCGCACAAATACTTTCAGAAACGACTTCCTGACACTTAAATCTATACTCGAAGTTAACAAATTTCTCTTCTTTAGAAACGCTTTCCTGGCAAGGTTTAAGTAGTTCTAAGTCCAGGGGACTGATGATCTCAAATGCTATGTCCCATAGTGCTGAGAGCCATTTGTACCATTTGTTTAATAACGTTGAGACCGCACGAGACTCTTGCCCAAATACAACGTAGCGGGAGCTGCAATGAACTGGGATCACTAGCCACGCCGTAAGTTCTACGCTGGGAGACCAAACGGCTATGAGTTCACCACTACCAGCCAAGAAGGTCGCTTCTGCCCCGGAATAGTATGTGCGGAAACTGTGGGTTGCGCTCTATCAGTACCATAGTGACCGGGGATTCAAGTGAGGTCATTCAGCACACTCCGTATTCACCACGACTTCGGTAGCATGTGTGGTCATACAGGCAGCGGCCCATTTTTTCATTATGACTCCTGACGGCGCTGGAGATACAATGTCCAGTCACTTTGATGTGAGTACATGTCAAAAGCCTGACTAACTACCTTTTACGACGCAAAACTCTGCGAGGCGTGCAGGAAGAGGGTCGCTGGGTTTCTGAAACGATGTGGAACCATGCCGACTCTAGTGGCGTGGGCAACTGCGCTAGGATTCTCGGCCGAGGATCTATGGCGAGAACAGCCGTGTCGAGGTGGCCGCATAGATTCTCGACTGGGTTTAAATCCAGGGAGTTTCGTGGCCAGGGAGTATGGTAAATTAATCCTCGAGCACTTCGAACCACGCACGCAATCTTCGAGCGTTTGACTTTCCATTGTCCTGGTGACAGATGCCATAGTGTCGAGTAAAATGAAACCACGTACAGATGTGGACGTGTTCCCCCAAGAATAGTGTCATATTTATGCTGATCCTATGTGCCTTACATAGAAACGAAATCTCCCAACGAATGCCACGAAAAATTTCCCATACCATAACGCTCTCTCGATTGTTGTAGGGCGTTTCCTTTCTCTCCGATAAAGCATCAAACGTGTTTCATTTGAAACCTGTCGCCATTCAGTGGACGTCAATTTGCGGTACTGGCGTGTAATTCCAGCCTTCACCGCCGAAGAACAGCGGTCGTAAAGGGTGTATGATTTGGGAGCCTGCTGCGCAAGCCAGTATGTAACAACCTTCACTGAACGGTCGTTGAAAAGACACTGTTGGCAGTCCCTTGGTTCGTCTGGGAAGTCGATCGCTCAGCGGTTCCTCTTTTATTCGTCTTTACACATCTCCGCAGCCCTCGTTCACCCCTGTCACCTGTTCAAAAATGGTTCAAATGTCTCTAAGCACTGTGGGACTTAACATCTGATGTCATCAGTTCCCTAGAGCTTAGAACTACTTAAACCTAACTAACCTAAGGACATTACACACATCCATGCTCGAGGCCGGATTCGAACCTGCGACCGTAGCAGCAGCGCTGTTCCGGACTGAAGCTCCAAGAACCACTCGACCACAGCAGCCGGCTCGTGTCACCTGTGGTCCGCGCAGCACCACAGTTGTCCCGGCCCCGGTTTTGAATGGCGCCATTTTTCCATGCATGGTGTACTTAAATCACAGACTTTACCTTTGCGGTTATGCTTTCACGCTTGGACGGAAAGCAAATGATCGCGCTCTTTTGGACGAAAGATAAATCTCCCCGTTTCCGCATTACGACAACGAGTGCACTGTTTTCCGCGTCCCCCCGAAACGCTTCATATACCCTCCACTGCTAGAGCTGCCACTTTCCGCGTGTGAGTGGTTATTGCATGTTGACTTCGAACGAAAGCGGTGGTCACATTAACGTGACTGGACCGGGTCTTATTGTGATGTTGTTTCGCTGTTGAAGCCAGCAGAAACCGAAGACAGACTGTGAAGTTTCTGGTCACGGCGGTACTACAATTTTGGCGTTTCTTATTGAGGAATAACTTTCGAGCAGCTTATTTCGCTTCAGTAGAGGATAGTGATAAGGGTTGCGTAGTTTGGAAGACAACGGTACGACTGCAGTTGTCTGAATACAGTCGAACATAGCTCCCAGTCGGGAGGGCGAGACAGCTGAATATCGTGCAAACAGGTGGCTCCTAATTGGACCATGTCAAAGGTAGACTCCTAGGTTTGGTTTCCACGTTACTTACGATTACCGTTATGTACAAATGGAAGATTTAATGGTGAAAGAACAGGGCCAAAGCAATGGTAACTGAGTAGATTAACTGATATTTGACAACTCTGATTAGCAATAATATGCTTAAATCAGGGAAGAAATGAATGAATTATGGGTTACTGGTAAACTTAAAGCACTGACAGCTACGTGTGATAGACTCGATTTAAAACTAACAATAGTCAGTCAATCGGCCCGCAGATAAGTTGGAAGTTACATATCGATAACAGAGCAGGAAAACTACTGATAGCAGAGTTACAGCTTCCGTTCTACATATCACATCTCAAATACCAAATGATTTTACAAAGTCCATTTTATGAACAGCAAGTATTGAAGTCCAGTTCTGTAGAAGTCCCCTTCAATTTATTACGAAATAACCTCAATAAACATAAGAAAAGCAGAATTTGGAACAGCAATGGGCAATATATTATTTAAGTTTAATTGTTGATGGATATTAACACCCATCACATCACTTGAATAGAGAACGGCAGTAGATTAATACCTATGTAAGAGCACATGCTACGATCGTAAATACAAATATAATTGAAAACATAAAATAATTACTTGTTGATTACATAGGAAGAAGTCTATTACTATATCAGTCAAGAAGTATAATTCGAAGTCTGAAGAGACTGATTACATTCATGTTTCGTCGGATGCCAGCGTTGTTTCCGATAATTTTTTTTAACAGCTCTGTGTGTGTGTGAAATCTTATGGGACTTAACTGCTAAGGTCATCAGTCCATAAGCTTACACATTAAATTACCCTAAGGACAAACAAACACACACACACACACACACACACACACATGCCCGAGGGAGGAGTCGAAACTCCGCTAGGATCAGCCGCACAGTCCATGACCGCAGCGCCTTGGACCGCTCGACTAATCCCGCGCGGCTAACAGCAGTGGTTTTCAAAAAGATAAGCATCTGTTAACTTCGTGTCTGTCTATAAACATTCTCCTGACACAGTTTACGTACTTCGTGAGTAACGCTCTTTCGTATACAATAATCCTTTCTCTATTGCTGTAGCAGGGAGACGATTACAGACAAATAAACTCTTACTTAATTATACATTTTCCAATAAGAAAGCCTCTTCTCATTGTACTCCACCTCCCCTGTAAGAAAAACATGAGATAAAGAAGTTATCTCGTTCAAAGTACAGCATACAGCACTACTGAATACAAAAAAACTAAATATGATCCCAGATAATCCTTCGCTTATTGGGAAAACTAAATATGATCCCAGGTCATCCTTCGCTGATTTCAAGTATATGGCAACAAAATATTGTTCAGAGATTGTCGATTTCAGTTCGTGGTTAGCAACCTCAGATCTGTTTCAGATAAAATAGAAAAATGTAGAATTTTTTGTAATCATAGAAAGAAAGGAAACCCGGTGCCTTCTATATCAATGTCCTTATAAATGCGACATACGAGTAACCACAGCAACTGAAACACCAAGAACATGAATTTGTTGATGTATGATTACATCACTGGGGAATATATAACATTAATTTACGACAGCTTATTAACGTCTAGAAACACGATGTATAAAGCTTTTTTTTTTTTTGTAAGCACAATACACTGCAAAAAGATTCACTGCAACTGCGTGCGTATGCTTGTCACGTGAAAGGCAATTAAGGCAGAAGAATTCAAATCTTGATAGAAGCACTGTATTGTAGAAAGCTCCTAGGAAGATGTACATATTTACTGTGTATGATTGTGAGATTAGTCAACTGCCTTCATTCTTTTCCGATAGCTCTTATTGAAACGCTAAGGGATTTTGAGACTAATTTGTTTGCATGAACATTCAAATACGCGGAGGCGTAACAGGTGATTTCACCCAGCTCATCTTCATGAATGTGGCATAAAAACGCAGATTTTCCTTTTTACAGAATTTTTCACCTGAAATTAGCTCTTTGAGAGAGATCTCAAACCCCATTACCACAAAGACCATGCTGTTATACGCCAAGAAACGAGATTATGAGCTTATCTCACAGACGACAGGGCTAAGAGAAAAATGTATTTCCACAGAGGACTACAACGGATGGAATCAAGATGAAAGCCACCTAATTCCTTTGCGCATGAAATACGAAAGACTGTATGTAGAAGTAACAACCAAAACAACTATCATGTTCCTTGGAGAAAGAAATTGCGTTCTTGTGACCAAGAATAAGCATGAATACTATTATGAAATGAAACACGTTCTCGAGTGCAGCTCTACACGTCTTTCTGGGAAATGAGCGCTGTTCCAAGAGTGTAATAGAATCATGTATTATCATTCGAAACTGTATTGTTTTACGGACCTATGTCGGGTGCCCTGATAAATGATTTTTGACGATGCAATGTTTTTTGAGGAAAAAAATTGAAACAAGATTCAAGTTTTACATCATGTCGACAGTGTGGACGTTATATACGGAGCACAAGCTTGGATTACAAAATGATGGGGAAGGAAATCGGCTGTGCTCTTTTGAAAGGAACCGGCCAGGCTTTTGCCTAGAGGGATTCAGGAAAACCGCGGAAAATCTAAATCTGGATGATCAGGGGTGGATCTGTACCGTCGTACACCCAAATGCTGGTCTAGTCTACCATCCACTTCGAAACGCTGCTCGGTGAGTTTGTCGAGAATGCTCTTGAGAAAAGAACTGCGAAATTTAGTAGAAGAATCAAACGTACGTCAACGATTCACAACGAGACCCAAATTTAGAAGTCAGTAAACTAGCGTTTACAAATCTCATTAAATTTATACAATGCTACCACACAGTGGGATGGTAACATCTCCGGTACAAGCGAGGTGGCGCAGTAGTTAGCCCACTGGACTCACATTCGGGAGGATGACGGTTCAAATCCGCGTCGGCCATCCTGATTTAGGTTTTCCGTGAGTGCCTTAAATCGCTTCAGGCAAATGCCAGGATGGTTCCTATGCAAGGAAACGGCTGTCTTGCTTCCCCACCCTTCCGTAATCTGGTGGGACTGATAACCACGCTGCCGGCCGAAGTGGCCGAGCGGTTCTAGGCGCTTCAGTCTAGAACCGCGCGACCGCTACGGTCGCAGGTTTGAATCCTGCCTCGGGCATAGATGTGTGTGTTATCCTTAAGTTTAAGTAGTTCTAAGTTCTAAGGGACTGATGACCTCAGCTGTTAAGTCCCATAGTGGTCAGAGCCATTTGATAACCTCGCTGTCTGGTCCCTTCCCCCAAATCAACCAGCCAACCAAAATACATTTCCGGTATACCATCCGATGCTACATAGTCGAATAAGAAACTCGAAATCTATACTACTACATAAACATTAGTTGTTGGCTGAAGTTGTTACTAAAAATATCGAACTGCCTTACTTCACTGTACCGCTTTACGTATACAAGTCGTACTTTAACGTTACCTCAGATTTTAACATAGTAATTTAATAAATATTCAGACTGGCATACGTCAGATTCCTTTCTTTAAATATCGATGGTATGTAAATGTATCTGTATGACATAACAGAGAAAGATCGTTCGGAAAAATATATCGACAAGTTCTTATCGAAATTACTTCAAATTTTTACACACATTGTTCAACGCTATTACAACAAATCTCGGACAATTCTTTACTGATTTTCTTCATATTCTTGCGCAATACCCTAATGAACTTGCGGAGGGCCAAAGACTATCTGTGGTACATCTATACTACTAAATAAAGGCATGTCATTGTTTCCTGTTGTTACCAAAAATCTCTAACAGTAATTGACCACTTTTTAATTTTTACACGATGCTCCTATAAAAATTCAACCGGACATTGGCTATATACTTAGAACCAAAAGAAAAAAGTACTAGTTTTCTATAGGACCAACTGCGAGCGAGCTAGAAAATGCTGTACTTTTGTGCGCTTTGGAAGTGTATGGTTTCGTTTTTTATCTCGCAGTTAGTTTCACCTATGACAGCAAGGCATTTAAACCACTAGATAAGTTGTTTTTATATACAATTTTCAAGAAGAACTGTATACGTAACAACGTTCCATTGTATTTCCTACCTTGCATACAGTACTAACAGAGAAAAAAGTTTGAGTCTGGATGTGAGTCTTGGACGGATAGACAAACGGCGTAGCGATCACTCGCGATAAGCGAGAAATCCAGCTTTGAGTCCCGGTCTGGTACAAGTTTTTACAATCGTCATTCCATTCTAAAACTGATGGTTATCCATATTAGCAATTTCGAATACATTAAATGTACCTAAATAACACGTGGATATTGACAATATTTTACGTTAAATGTTCTCTCTGGGCAATACTATGCTCAGTTATGAAATCAGGTTACAGTGCGTCAATATTTAAAAGCCTCACGAGTTCTTGTTTCTTACGTCTCAGAGAAAGCGCATTGCTGGTAGCGAAACTGACGTTCTTCCCGGCAGAAACTGAATTTTTCCCTAAAAAAACCATCCAGGGCCTCATTAATGTCACAAAATAGAATTGTATATTTCAATGTGACCAGATCCACTCCCCTCAGGTTTAGTGGTAAGAGAGTTCAGTATAGCCCTTAAAAAAACTGAATGTAAATCAAGTATGAAACCAGGAGGAAGGTGCATCGGAGTGTGAAAAAAAAAGCAAACTAGAAACAGTGAACAGTCTAAGAATAATTGCAGTACAGAGCAACCGGAACAGAAGTGGCGTCGTGATTAATTGCCGGCACAGTAGCTCAGCGTGTTCGGTCAAACGGCTGCGGGCCTCTGTAATAAAAAAACTGAGTAAAGTAATCAACGATCAACTTGAACGGATATCTTGTGACGTCCACCCTGACCAAACGCAACGACCGAACAATACCGAAAAATAAAAGTGGTTACACTGTCAAGCGCGTGAGTTATTTTCTAACCTCTCTCGTGGCCCCCCTTTTTTTTTCGCTGTTCGCTTTAGTCATATTTGTGTCTGTGTGGAGGTGTAATGCCCGTTTGCAACAGTGAAGTGTAGCGTAGGTACCTATAATGACAGTTGATTCAGCACAGCTACTTTCTTAGCAGCCAAAAGGAAGTGGTTTTCGAATGGGAACCACAAACGTTTGGTGATAAGGCGACTAGTCAAACGAATCCTCCACACGAAAATACACCTCGTGCGTCATACACGGTACAACTGATAATACTTGTGTCACATGATAGGAGGCTCTTACCGACGCACCTAATTTGTACGACTGGTAATTAAGTGAAAAATGCCTCCTTGCCCGATACAGATGTTCGTATAAATATGAATGAGACCAGTCCCAAGGAAATGATGAAAAAATAATAGTTTGTGACGTAAGCTGCAACAAATGAACACAACAGTTTTACAATGACACAGATTCTCTGTGCTCTGTCAAAATATATGTTTTTAACGTTTCGGTGCTTGTGTTCCATTTCAGAAGTCTTGACTCTTGAATTCCTTTCTTGTAACCTAGTTCACACCAGTTTATTTGTTGTTTTCGTTTCTATGAGACTTCTATATGGTATCTCGCCTGCTCTCACTATTCATCACATTTACTTGCAACGGTAACGTATTCTTACCACAAGACTCATATTCTATACCTAATGAGAAGTATGAGAACTTTCAAGATTACAGAAAGAGAACAAACATCTCAGTGACCGGACGGACAGTTCATAATCTTGTGAAAAAGTGAGTAAATAGATGGCACGGGGGAGTTTCGAACACGGCTCGAGCACTTGGCAGTCCCAACACTGTAACCACTTATCCAAGACGCACTTCTTGTTCTTGGAGCGTTCACGGTTGTTTTTTTTTATGTGGATGCGAAGGGGAGTTTCCCATGTAAGAGCTATTCCAGCGCCTACAGATCACTTGATACTTTTCTTACAAATAAGGCAAATTGAGGGTGATATATAATCTCATAGCTTAACTCATTGTTGAATGTATATCAAATAACGCAGAATATCGTCACCAGTGTTAACAGAAACTCACTTCTCTATTTTATATTGTATATTCCTTATATACTCATCATCTGTGTAATGATTCCTTGCTTTTCCAAAATTAAAAGCCAAGAAAAACCTTCTTATTTGGAAAACACGTACTAACTTGACCCTGACCTTTTCAAATGTGAGGATATCATTTGACAGAAAGGACACATTGGTTCGCCGTTTCTCTTTAAAAAAAAGGAATACTTCTGTCCATTCTTTGTCAAACGCTATATTATGTTCTTCATATTTAAGTTTATTAGACACCAGTAACAACCACAGTTTTACTTGAACAATGTTACCGCGTGAAGAGCAGAACCACGTTACTCGGTACAAGAGCGACTGACAGAATCTGAAGCCTGTTCCACACGTGCAAGATTACCAGTGGTGCACCTGTTCCGCTCGCCTCTCACTTGCAGGAGTTTCACGCGTCCGATCGTTTTTAGATGGAACGGGATGTGACTTACTAGTTCAAATGGCTCTGAGCACTATGGGACTTAACATTTGAGGTCATCAGTCCCATAGAACGAAGAACTACTTAAACCTAACTAACGTAAGGACATCACACACATCCATGCCCGAGGCAGTATTCGAACCTGCGACTGTAGCAGTAGCGCGGTGCCAGTCTGAACCGCTCGGCCACACCTGTGATCTATTCTCACGCGTATGTAAGTGCTTTGCGCATGTGCAGACGACTGAATGTGGATCCCAACTGACAAAAGTGCCCAGCTGTCAAACAGCGGGAAGTTCTTTGTGAATCGTGTCTTCTGCTGAGCGGAATGTTTTATATCGTTCGTCTTATAAAGAGTTAACGGGTGAAACATCTGCTATAAACACTCATTAGAATTTAAAATATACTGTGCACGTGCGAGAAAATGAATGTAGTTCAGCGATCCGGATCTATGTGGAGTTACTCTTAGAAAACATGTTCTTACTCATTTTTACATGCAATCACGATATTATCAGAGGTGAGCCATAAAGTGTCTTCTCATTAGAGGAAAAACTTGCATTAGTCGGGGAAATTAACACTGGCAACAGAATTAGCAACATTATATTAGTATGTTTATCTTTTACAGCATTTACAATAAGGTCATCTCCACATGTAAACGACTTAGTTTCGAATGAACTGCATGAAAACAATTAAATACAGCGTCCTAGTATCCGCTAGTATCCGCCTAAAACACAAATAAATATAGTAATCATTACGAAAGGAGATAAAATGTTGATAGTCAGCAAAAATGGGCGGCCTGTCGCATAGTACAACGCTGCAATAGACGACGAGAATGGGCTTTAGGGTGTCACTGTACAGCGTTGCCAAATCGACAATGGTCGCACTAAACTGAGGCAAGATCCACCTTGTGATCACGCCAGCTTTATACCTTTGTTCAGCTAAACGTTCTATAAAGCAACAAACAATTTGTCACTTCTGAGTACTTCGTGAATTGGTAACAACAGTGCGTAATCAGAAAGATTCAAGAAATAAAAAAAGTCCAAAAATATTCTGCACAATGAGCCGTGGCGGGACTGGCGCCAGTAGTATCTCTGACATGAGTACAATCGATTTCCTATGCAGAGGTTTGTCTTTGGGCTTGGGCCGGCTCGAGATATAAGGGAGTGCCAACAGCGAGTAATGAGGGAGCACACAACGCTTGAGGACGAAACGCGGCGAATCGGCGATTGGTTGGCGGACAGAAGCCAAGACGGCGTGCCTGCGGCCGGGCGGTGGTTGTCACGTGGTTGTACTGGAGTCGGCGGGAGTTGGCCTGCGCTTTGCATTCTCCGGCAACCTCGTGAGCTGTGCATGTGCCTGCTTCCTTGGAGGGACACGATGTTAGGGTCTCATGAAGTGATGGTCTGGCATCTTTGCACAAACGCCCCAGCAACAGCACACCTAGTTAAGTACGCTAATTGCTAAGAGCACTTAGTTAACTGTGATTGTGATCGCTCTCGGTACAGTAAGACGTTACACGACGTGTGTTGTTATGCTTGTTCCATTCAATTTGAGGCCTCCTACTAAGCCTGTGCTCTGCTTCCGCATAATACTGATGTATTTGCAGATGTGTGTCATTAAGTTCTAGTGAGTACCGGCTCTTGTGAGCCAGTTCATTTCCCATTCTTAAAGTTTGTTTATCAAGTACTGTTTCAGTTAAAGGAAGCACTTTCTAGTCAAATTAATTGTTGTTTAGACTTGATTTTAAAGAGTTCATTTACTGGTCAACCTTAAATGTTAAGGTTAAGAAAGGTTTTTCTCCTTCTATTGCTGGGTATGGTCTGTGAGCTGAGGCAGCGGGCAGCCGAAGTGCAGGGCTTCCATTTAGATTACAAGTTTGGCTTACGGGCGGTGAACTTCGCCTGAGCTCATGTGTTCCTCTTCGGTAGCTTGGTTCACATTTTGGTTGGCCTACTCAACGTGCGGTTGCAAACGGAGCCACGTCTTGGTTCGAAGTTAAGTATTACCTCTCTCAGTCAGTTCCACCGTTCGTGGTTAAACTTCGGCCTTACAAGCTTGGATCTTGCTTCTGTTGTTACACATTTATCATTGAACAAAGTTGTAAATTTCTATGCCCTAAAAGTCCATCATACCAGTCAATGGGCATTTGAATAATTTCGCGGTCGCTCCGTAAGATTGACCAAGTTATAAAAATGTTTTAAGTATTAATGTTAAAGTTGAGGCTGTGTGTCAAAAATGGTTCAAATGGCTCTGAGTACTATGGGACTTAACACCTGAGGTCATCAGTCCCATAGAACTTAGAACTACTTCAACCTAACTAACCTAAGGACATCACACACATCCATGCCTGAGGCAGGCTTCGAACCGGCTGTGTGTCAAATGTTATTTTACATGTAATGTAAGGTTTCAATTGAAAAGGTCTTAAATAATGTGTCTGAACTAGAATTGTTTGTTAAAGTTATGGTTAAAATCAGCCTCAGTGGCTTCTGTGAATTTTGGTGGAAAACCGTGGGCTACATGTAATGCTAATGGATAGGGTCTTATAAAATGTGTCTTAACTAGAGTTGTTTGTTAAAGTTATTTATTAACTTTCTCATGATTTATGTATTGAATGTCTCTTGCCCGAGTGGCACTTATCAAATTTTAAGTGAGATTGTTTTGGTTAGTTAATAAACCTACTGGAATTGAAATGTTCACTTTATTGGGTCAGCCCTTCCATACACTTTACATTTAAAGGTTGAACAAAACAGCCGGTAGGTAACTCTGCACCACATAATTCTTAAGGTAACGCATTTACACAACTCTTGAACACTAGACAGAGGACGAATACGTTAGAGCACGGGAGTACAGGCTTGTTGGTACTGCAGACCCAAAAAGAATTAAATAATTACTTCTCATCACCTCTTCTACAAATATTCACTTTTTTGAACAAATACCGTTACAACAATGTATTCTCAAAGGAACTAAGTTCTCTAAAGGCCGGCACTCTCCTTTTTAGAAAGGAATGAAAGATGATTGAAAAAAAAAGATTTGCCACCCTAGAGGGTTGCGCCACCATAAAATGAATGAAGGAACGCATGTGACACGTGAACTGCTGACTGTGCAGTTTCTTACATGATGTTAGATTGGCAATTGTTGCCCCTGAAAGTTTTGACAACATGGCGTAACTTGGATGTCAAATAATACAGCTCCTTTCCACTAGTATCTTAAACGTCGACATCAATCAGAAAATTAGAAGACACACGACTGTGACAGATACCAAGACACACAGTACTGGCTTTTTTCCGTTTCAGGAGCAGCCAGTTTCAAATATTGTAAGGTCCTTCTGATTCATCTGTTCTACAATATTCTTAAAATATTAAGCGCATATCGGTATGGCTTTCTTCCGTAGTGTAATGCCCGATACCAGTTACCCTTTATTTGCCATTGTACAACATCTTAATCTTCTTTGACAATATTACATTCATTCCCCCCTGTTCCAATATCACCTTAACAGAACAAAAATGATGAAATTATGTGACAGAAGAAACGTATCACCACTATTTACAGGTGTTGAAAAATGGACTACCCTCTTGCTGACCTAATAAAAAGCGATAATCTGGTCAGTTTACTCAGTCAACTTTGTGATATGACCCATCTGTCTCTAAATTATACGTTGTGGGGATATTATGGATAACGATACTAGGGCTCTGCAGATTTGGCATAGTTTGGAGAAAACAGGATTTCGTTTATCAGTAATACATTGTGTAGTTTTCCACTCGACTGTCTTTTATTTACATTATTCATTTTACACGATCGGTTTTGGGACTATAGAATCCCATCTTTGAATGTCTGTGTAGTTATATCAGCAGGCATCACAGAAACCACAGTTGCACTCACAATTCACGCGAGTATATCGTCGCCTGATATCATAATAACTAAAGGCAAAAATGAAAATATTAAATTACAGCAACAGGTAAGGAAGAATCATCAGGTAAGATGAGTGTTAAATCTTCTACCACACTTAGGGTAGCAGATACAAGAGATTTTAGTTAGTAGTGCACAAGCAATAGTGAGAAGAAGGAATTATCATTATTGCAATGAATAAAGCATTAGTTTATTTCTGAATCTGAGCAGAAATGTAATTTGTGTCGTGTAGCAGTTCAAGTTACAGTAAAGTGGAATGCATAAACGCAAAAGAGAGTTTGGTTTTGATTTTCATTGTTCGGAAAAATGTCATCCAGGAAGTCACAGCTATTAATCTGTAAACTGTCATTCTGGTGTTCTACGATCTAACAAATATAGGGCACAAGCATATTGTTATGGCATATGTAAAATCCGTACCCATGTCAGTTTATTTATTTAATCGTATGGCGAGAGCCCCCCTTTGGGCAGACCATTCGCCGGGTGTCGGTCTTTCAATTTGACGCCACTTCGGCGACCTGCAGTCGATGGAGGATGGAAGGATCATGATGAGGACAGCACAACACCCAGTCCCTGGGCGGAGAAAATATCCCGACCCAGCCAGGAATCGAATCCAGTCCGAGGCCCAGAGGATTGACAATCTGTCACGCTGACCATTCAGCTACCGGAGGCGGACACCCATGTCAGTGACTACTTTGTAGTAACGACACATTTAAGATCCAGATCCCTGCCTACTGTGGTATTCGAAGTCGCGTACTCCACTCCTAGAGCATAGCGACGACCTCCGAACATCACAGATGCTGGCCTCGGGATTTAACATCAACAACTGCGCATTGAGGTGCTTGTGATGTAACACTAAAATGGCTTTCGTGCCAGAGCTCTAGCAGCACCCATCACACACCGTTCCAGACAACAGCGTCCTACTCAATGGGAGCGTCATTCAAATTCTCTTCCGGAGAATTACCGCCATAGTTTTCGTCCAAGAGCAACTGACAAAGACGATGGAGGTAATCGGCGAGATTCTGACGTTTTTCCCAGAATTTACCTGGAAGAAGTTCGAGAATCAATGGCACCATAGGCCGAAACTCCTCAACCTAGTTAAGCGATGCTGCAAGACTCTTTCTGTTGCGTTGCGGCAACCCGTATGAAGAAAAGGAGACCAAATGACTCTCTTTTTATTTTTACTGACATCGGGTGAAGAACCATAGAACTAGATTTACCAAATTTTTGTATATGGAAAAGTGCTTAAAGTTTTGGTACATACTTCGATCCTATGGTGACTCATGCTTGTGTCATAGGGCAGTTCTGAAGCATTATGGAAATAAGAACAAAGCAACGATGATGCAGTTGTTTGAAGGGAGCTACTGCAACTGAATGGTTTTCTTATGATGTACGTCTTTCTGTGTAGATAACAACTTAGCTTAGATCTCAGAAGTGCTGAAAATCTATACAGAAAATAAAAATTAGTCGGAATCGAAAACGACACACAGCTGTGACATAAGTACCTGTAACGGCACCACCGTTTGGCATAGGGGAAGCTAGTTTTGTGCAATATTCGGAGCACAAGTTACAGCCAGGTGCAGGCCAGATTGCAGTGAGTTACGCATACCAACAATTGCGAAGGAGAATAGAGGCCACAAAGCGTCAGATTGCTGAAAGAGTATATGTAGCGGTTTTGCATGTCACAAATCACGGTCAGAAGGGGCCCACTGGCCAACCTAGCATGTTATGAGCACACGACGCGAAGAGGCGTGTATGGCAAAACAGAGGTGCACAGTCAAATGTGGCAGCTCTCCTGGATATCAGGGCGTGTCACGCCACCAGCTACACACAGCAGCAGATGGGGCGGCAGCATTCCAGTCCACGGTGGGTGACAGGTTCGACCCTCTGAGGCCATTTCAGGGTCCATAGCCAGTCAGTGGCAGGCCATTCCACGGCTCCCTACTGCGGTCAGTCGTCCAGTCGTCTTGGCTTCCAACACATGCTGGGGGCATCCCGAGACGAGACAGATTCGGACTCCAGATCGCGGGTGCTTGTTGTCGCTGTGACCTTAGCCATGCCAGCGAGACTCACACAGCTGGCTGCCTGTGGCTCACACCGGGCAGTGCTGAGTCGGCAGGGATGCACACCACTGAGCCAACTCCCGGAATCCTGATAACGACGCAACTCCGCTGCCATACAAGGCGCGTGCAAGGGTTGCTGAGGCAGCCGTTCCACACCAAGCTGTTTTGCAGACAGCAGAGTGGTGTCCCCAGCATTGTGAATTCCAGTGATGCAGATCATGAGGAATGGGGGCACTGTATTTGGAAACAATAAGTCACTTGGTAAGCTCGGAAGAATCTTAATACGGTGCGGTGCCTTCTACCTTTTCCCACTATATTTGGTGGCAGACGTTTCCACTACATATCTTTCATTTCGTTGACATCATCAAAGTTTTGTGTAAGATTGAGTTCCTTTTGTGTAAGTGTTTGTAGTCATAGTTCCCACAATTAAACTGTTCGGCAATTTCTTACCAAATAAGGGAGATGTTAAATACTCACTTTGACTTTGTCTTTAGACAGAAATAGACGTTAGATGCACTGCATTATTTATATTAGCGTGCTAGTTGTTCAAGTACACTGAGACTGGTGTAACAGATCGTATGGTGAGACTACTTCATCTAATTAACTGTTTTCTGGAGCTTTATTAATCTGAGTATAAATCTTCCCCTTTTGTATGACACTGATTTTGTGGTACTGTTTAAATTTCTGGCTCTTGTAAAAGTGCACCATAATCTGCAGCTTAGCTTGTTTCATTTAATTTTCTTTTTCTACTGACGATTTAAAATTTAATGGCGCTAATCACTTGCTGCACATTTCACTAAATTACATACGCCAGCCACCACGTGAACTATGATCTTCATTCTAATTTTTAGAAAAAGTTGAAATTCATATCTTTGTTCGAAAGTTGTTAAAAAACAATTAATTTTATGAGGGAGGTATTTTAATGAAAATAGATCACAGATATCTACTAGCAAATGTTCACTTTGCTGCAGTGTATACACTGCACTACAGTAAACAAAGGCGAAGAGCGAACGCACACTTAGTTTTTTTTTCCTTTTATCGGCTGCCGTTTCACCCTTCCGAAGTTAGAGCTCCTTCACAGAATATTTAATTGGTGGAATTACTTTTCACACAAAGAAACGATATTATTGTGTTTAAACCTTTAGATGGCACCAGTTACAATTTTCTTGCTGTCATAAGAATGTAAAACAACGAAAATATTGATATCATACTTGTGGAAAAATTGGCACTCAGCGAGCAATACAGTGTTACAGAAATTGGACTTGCATTAAGGAAGCTGCGTTCAAATCCTTATCCGGCTATGTTTAGGCTTACCTTCGTTTCTCAATTGGGAGGAAGCAAGGATGGTTCCTTGTCCAAATCGAGCATCCGTCTCTAACTACCTCGCCATCAACGGAACATATCTACATCTACATGGCTATTCTGAAATTCACACATAAGTGCTTGGCAATGTGTTAGACGAACCACCTTCAGACTAATTCTCTACCGTTCCACTCTGTAACAGATCGTGGGGCAACTGAGTACTTAAACCTTCTACATCTACATCTATATCTACATTTATACTCCGCAAGCCACCCAACGGTGTGTGGTGGAGGGCACTTTACGTGCCACTGTCATGACCTCCCTTTTCTGTTCCAGTCGCGTATGGTTCGCGGGAAGAACGACTACCGGAAAGCCTCCGTGCGTGCTAGAATCTCTCTAATTTTATATTCGTGATCTCCTCTGAAGGTATAAGTAGGGGGAAGCAATATATTCGATACCTCATCCAGAAACCCACCCTCACGAAACCTCGACAGCAAGCTACACCGCGATGCAGAGAGCCTCTCTTGCTGAGTCTCCCACTTGAGTTTGCTAAACATCTCCGTAAAGCTATCACGCTTACCAAATAATCCTGTGATGAAACGCGCCGCTCTTCTTTGGATCTTCTCTATCTCCTCCGTCAACCCGATCTGGTACGGATCCCACACTGATGAGCAATACTCAAGTATAGGTCGAACGAGTGTTTTGTAAGCTACCTCCTTTGTTGATGGACTACATTTTCTAAGGACCCTCCCAATGAATCTCAACCTGGCACCCGCCTTACCAACAATTAATTTTATATGATCATTCTACTTCAAATCGTTCCGCAAGCATACTCCCAGATATTTTACAGAAGTAACTGCTTCCAGTGTTTGTTCCGCTATCATATAATCATACAAAAAAGGATCCTTTTTCTATGTATTCGCAATACATTACATTTGTCTATGTTAAGGGTCAGTTGCCACACCCTGCACCAAGAGCCTATCCGCTGCAGAACTTCCTGCATTTCGCTACAATTTTCTAATGCTGCAACTTCTCTGTATACTACAGCATCATCCGCGAAAAGCCGCATGGAACTTCCGACACTACCTACTAGATCATTGTGAAAAGCAATGGTCCCATAACACTCCACTGTGGCACGCCAGAGGTTACTTTAACGTCTGTAGACGTCTCTCCATTGAGAACAACTTGCTGTGTTCTGTTTGCTAAAAGCTCTTCAATCCAGCAACACAGCTGGTCTGATATTCCGTAGGCTCTTACTTATTAGGCGACAGTGCGGAACTGTATCGAGCGCCTTCCGGAAGTCAAGGAAAATAGCATTTACCTGGGTGCCTGTATCTAATATTTTCTGGGTCTCATGAAGAGATAAAGCGACTTGGGTCTCACACGATCGCTGTTTCCGGAATCCATGTTGATTCCTACAGAGTAGATTCTGGGTTTCCAGAAGAGACATGATAAGCGAGCAAAAAACATGTTCTAAACTTCTACAGCAGATCGACGGCAGAGATGTAGGTCTATAGTTTTGCGCATCTGCTCGATGACCCTTCTTGAAGACTGGGACTACCTGTGCCCTTTTCCAATCCGTTCCTCTAGAGACTTGCGGTACACGGCTGTTAGAAGTGGGCAAGTTCTTTCGCGTACTCTGTGTAGAATCGAATTGGTATCCCGTCACGTCCAGTGGACTTTCCTCTGTTGAGTGATTCCAGTTGCTTTTCCATTCCTTGGGCACTTATTTCGATGTCAGCCATTTTTTTGTTTGTGCGACGATTTAGAGAAGGAACTGCACTGCGGTCTTTCTCTGTGAAACAGCTTTGGAAAAAGGTGTTTAGTATTTCAGCTTTTCGCCTGTCATCCTCTGTTTCAATGCCATTATCATCCAAGAGTGTCTTGATATGCTGTTTGGATCGAGTTACTGATTTAAAGTAAGACCAGAACTTCCTAGGATTTTCTGTCAAGTCGGTGCATAGAATTTTACTTTCGAATTCACTGAACGCTTCACGTATAGCCCTCCTGACGCTAACTTTGACGTCGTTTAACTTCTCTTTGTCTGAGAGGTTTTGGCTGCGTTTAAAATTGCAGTGAAGCTCTCTTTGCTGCCGCACTAGTTTTCTAACTTTGTTGTTGAACCACGATGGGTTTTTCCCGTCCCTCACAGTTTTACTCGGCACGTACCTGTCTAAAACGCATTTTACGATTGCCTTGAACTTTTTCCATAAACACTCAACATTGTCAGTGTCGGAACAGAAATTTTCTTTTCGATCTGTTAGGCAGTCTGAAATCTGCCTTCTATTACTCTTGCTAAACAGATAAACCCCTCCTCCCTTTTTTTATATTCCTGTTTATTTCCATATTCAGGGATGCTGCAACGGCCTTATGAAAACTGATTCCCTGTTCTGCGCTTGAAGAGTCGAAAAGTTCGGGTCTGTTTGTTATCATTAAGTCCAAGATGTTATCTCCACGAGTCTTTCCGTAGAAGCTCTGATTTCCCTCGTTTTATTATGATGACCATTCCTATGTACGTAGTGACAGTAAAATATTTTCACATTCATATGAGAAAGTTGGCGATAAAATTTGCGAAAAGATATCGCCGTAACGTGAAGCGCCTTTGCTTTAACGTTTGTAGTCACAACTTGCTTATTATATTCTTAGCATTCTACCGTCTGTTTCGGGATGATACAAAAAGAGCTGTTCTTCTTTGAACTTCTTCCATATCCTCCGCCAATCGTCTTTGGTAATGATCCCATACAGCAAACCAAAATTCTAGCGGAAGAGAACAAGCGTTTTGTGGGTAGTCTCTTTAGTAGATCTGTTGAATCTTCTGTTCTGCCAATAAATCGCAGTATTTGGTTTACCTTCCCCAAAACATTATTTACATGATCATTCAGACTGTGTTGATTGGCTTTAAATTTGTGTGGTTCATCGTGTAATCGAAATTCAACGGATTTCTTTTTGTACTCGTGTGGATGAGCTTACACTTTTCCTTACTGAGAGAAAATTGCCGCTTTTCGCACCTTTCAGATATCGTACATAAGCTACAATGCAATGGATTTTGATCTTCTGATGACTTTACTAGACGCTAGACGCTAAATGACAGCATGATCTTAAAACAATCTAAGAGGTCTGCTCAGATTACCTCTTAATTCGTTTATTCAGCCGCACAACTGAAGTGACACTCCACAGTCACACAATTTGATTGCAAGTCTCTTGTGAGGAACGGCGTCAAAAGCCTTCTGGAAATCTAGAAATACGGAATCAGTTTGAGATCCCCTGCTGGAAGCACTCTTTACTTTGTCCCAATAAAGAACGATATTTTCTGAATCCGTGCTGACTGTGTGTCAATAGATCGTTACCTTCGCCGTAATTCATGATGTCCGAACACAGTACACGTTCCAATATCCTACTGCAAATCGACGTTAGTGATATGGGTTAGACCCAGATAGATCTTTTCTTTTTCACTGAAAATACCACACGTCTTTTGGATGGTAAGTACAGCCTTTTAACTTTTAATTTCAGTTGAGCTATAGTAATGGCAGTGGACATCTGACGTAATCATCTGTTCAGTTTAGTGTGTTGTTGGTTTCAGGAATCAGGTGCACGATAATATGTTACGAGAATGGATTTTTCACTCTGCGGTGTAGTGTGCGCTATTTTGAAACTTCTTGGCAAATTAAAACTATGTATCAGACCGGAAGGTTTTAATCTGAAGGGAGTTTCAGTTTGTTATGACATTAAAAATAAACATGTGAATCTGATGAGAAATTAGTGTCTCAAACACCGTTTTCTAGCCAATGTACGAGATATTTTTCTACTAACCGAATTCATATGGTTGTATTTCTCATCTTTCATGGCAATATTTGTCGTCGAGTAGTAAGCTTCGAGTGATATCGATAATTTAAATACGAATTCAGATCAGAGAAGAATTTGCCGAAAGTTATAAAGAATACACAGGCATATAATTACACACTGTAATGAGGTCAAAAACATGTCACTGATCACACGTTGAAGGATTCGTATCGACTGTTTCTACCTAACCCGAAACCGTCATTATCTGCTGGGGAGGAAGGATTCATGATTTATTTATTATTGTTCCACTGAGCCGATCCTTTTTCTTCTTTTTTTTTTTCAACCATCAATCGCGCTCTGCAGCTGTCAGTATTTAAAGTGGCAACCCAGCTTTCGAGAGCAACATAAATATACGCGAATTTGCATGATAGGGGAGATGAGGGTAATGAAGTCGTTTAAGTATGATAAGCGCTGCAGATGCGTATCCAGTATCAGATTACTGGCCAGTGCTGATTTATGTCAATGAAACTCCCCCTCTACCCAGAAACTGAAACAACTAACAGCTTTGTATATTTCCTAGAGCGGCGCATGGTAAGTCGGATCTAGTACGAAGCGCGCGAAACCACGCGAAGTACGCAGAACAGCGCGACGCGGCCTCACCGGCTGCTGTTGCGCTCCACGGGCAGCTTGTAAAGCGGCGGCGGCCCTATGTTTTCCCCTCGGCCGGACTACAACACTAATGGGGAAAAGTTGCTTTATGGCGCCCAGCTGGGAATGGCCGCTGCGTTATTATTTTGAATGGCGAGCGATCACGCCGTATTGCGAGCACTTTCTCCCACAGGGAACGGGGGACTGGCTATCGATCCAGGTAGAGCCAGTTAACACAAAGCCTTCTCTCTCTCTCTCTCCCATGACACCCACTACTACGGCCGCCCTGCCATACTGTTATGAAATTCCTACGCCACGT
This sequence comes from Schistocerca gregaria, assembly GCF_023897955.1. Lineage (NCBI taxonomy): Eukaryota > Metazoa > Arthropoda > Insecta > Orthoptera > Acrididae > Schistocerca > Schistocerca gregaria. The sequence goes on along the minus strand of NC_064920.1, from coordinate 480,605,515 downwards.
ACAATGGCGCTCTTTGTACGGAAGTTGATGCTGCGAAATTATTTGCACACCAATCAACGTGTCGATCAACCAGGAGCAACGTATATTTTTGCAATGGCCACTGCATCGACACTGCGCGTAGACCTATTGTCATGCAGGAAACAAAAATGCTACTCCGAGAAAGACTTGTTGGAAGGTGGACAGATACAACTATCGACACGTGGTACATCTGTGAAACGTAGCTAGTGTCAAGAATGTTTGTCTGCAGCCATCCTTCAGGTAAGACAAAACTTGCACACTCCACAAGACTAGCTCTCGAACGTCTACAGAACCAAGTGCCTCTACATCTATATTTATTTATTTATTTTCGTTTATTTCTCTATCTGGTCCAGTGGGTCCATGCTAGCTACAGCAGCATGGTCATGGAACAAGTCAGTACATAGTTTACAGAAGGTTGACTAGAAAATTCATAGCGTAAATAATTAACAAAACGCAAAAAAATTTCGAGATAGTTTCCGAATTAATAACACATTACAGAGGAAATTTGTTAAGAGCTACGAGGAGCTAATGTACAGAACAAGGGTCTCAGAAGGTAACCTTAAAACTTTGATTCTAATATTTGTGATTTATCACTGTTTTTCCAGTTCTGCAGGAAGCATATTGAAAAAGAAACAGAGTAGAGGGACACCTTTCCTTGCCTAAGGAATATAATCTAAGCGCATATTATGTTAAAATCTAATTTTCACTGCGTGAATGTTTCAGTTTCTTCCAGATTTTCCAGTATCGTAAATAACACATCCCATGGTGTAATATATGAATACTACAGAAAGACATTCTCCAGGACAGTTCAAACTCTCCTGGCATCAGTGTTATCAGTGTAAAATGAATTTATGAACCATCAGTTGCTCTTATTGTAAACCGAAATATCAACCGATTTTAGTCTTGGATCATCTTCACGCATAAGGATTAAAACGATTTAAGTCACCACATTACATTAGTCATTACCTAAATAATATGCAGTGCACACCACGAATGTCAATATATGGCACAGGACCTTTAGCAGCAAACATAGGCCGGCCGTTGTAACGGAGCGGTTCGAGGCGCTTCAGTCTGGGAACGCGCGACCGCTACGGTCGCAGGTTAGAATTCTGCCTCGGGCTTGGAAGTGTGTGATGTTATTACATTAGTAAGGTTTAAGTAGTTCTAAGTTCTAGGGTGATGATGACCTAAGATGTTAAGTCCCATAGTGCTCAGAGCCATTTGAACCATTTTTGAGCAATGAAATAATACATATACACAGAGCAGTACTGAAGAGAAGATCAGGTGATCAGCTCAGATCTTCTATTTAGTACTGCTCTCTGTACATTTACACTGAAGAGGCAAAGAAACTGATACACCTGCCTAAAATCGTGTAGGGCATCCGCGAGCACACAGAAGTGCAGCAATACGACGAGGCATGGACTCGACTAATGTCTGAAGTAGTGCTGGAGGGAACTGACACTATGAATCCTGCATGGCTCCCCATAAACCCTTAGGAGTACAAGGGGATGGAGATCTCTTCTGAACAAACCGTTCCAGATATGCTTAATAATGTTTATCTCTGGGGAGTTTGGTAGCCAGCGGAAGTTTCTAACCTCAGAACAGTGTTACTGGAGACACTCTGTAGCAATTCTGATTCTATGGGGTTCGTATTGTCCTCCTGTAATTGCCCAAGTCCATCTGAATGAGCAATGGACATGAATGGAGGCAGGTGGTCAGACAGGATGCGTATGTATGTTTCACCTGTCACAGTCGTATCTAGATGTATCAGGGGTCCCACATCGCTCAAACTGCACACACCCCGCACCATTACAGATCCTCCACTAGCTTGAATAGTCCACTGCTCATGCGCAAGGTCCAGTGATTCATGAGCTTGTCTCCATACCCGTACACGTCCATCCGCTCGATACAATTTGAATCACCGGCCAGGGTGGCCAAGCGGTTCTAGGCTCTACAGTCCGGAACCTCGCGCCCGCTACGGTTGCAGGTTTGAATCCTGCCTCGGGCATGGATGTGTGTGATCTCCTTAGGTTAGTTAGTTTTAAGTAGTTCTAAGTTATAGGGGACTGATGACCTCGGAAGTTAAGTCCCATAGCGCTCAGAGCCATTTTCAACAATTTGAATTGAGACTCGGCCTACTAGCCAACGTGTTTCCAGTCATCAACAGTCCAATGTCGATGTTGACGGGCCCAGGCGAGGCGTAAAGTTTTATGTCATGCAGTCATCAAGGGTACAAAAATGGGTCTTCGGCTCCGACATACCATATCGATGTTTCACGCAGACGCTTGCTCATGGCCCAGCATTGAAATCTGCAGCAATCTGCGGAACAGTTGCATTTCTGCCACGTTGTACGATTTTCTTCAGTCGTCGTTGGTCCCATTGCTGCAGGATATTTTTCAGGTCGCAGCGATGTCGGAGATTTGATGCTTTACCTGATTCCTGATATTCACGATACACTCGTGAAATGGTCGCATGGGAAAAGACTCACTTCACTGCTATATCAGAGATGTTGTGTCGCATCGCTCATGCGCCGACTATAACACCACGATCAAACTCACTTAAATCTTGATAACCAGCCCCACTGTAGCAGCAGTAAGCGATCCAACAGCTGCGCCAGACGCTTATTGTGCTATTGATGCTATAAGTCCTGTGCCATCTATTGATATTCATGGGCAGCACTACATTATTTAAGTAATGACTAATGTATTGTGGTAGCTTAAATCATTTTAATCCTTATCTGTGAGGATGGTCCAAGACTGAACCCGTTTGATATTTGTGGTGTGCGTACTGTAAGATCTACGGTACACACACCATCAGATTATTTGACTTGCTCTAACGAAGTAGGCGAGTGTCAGCAATATGTCTCGTGGTCTTATCGTGGCGTGTTTATCTTCTGCCGTTAGGTCAGACGATATAAATGCCACTTGCATGCTTAGAGTAGCAGACTGAAGGTGACCAACTTCAAGCAGAACTTGATTAATTTTCACACATATATATTAAAATAATAACAATCATAAACCTTACTTAACTTGATTCTGGATGCTATTTACAATTGACAATCTGAAGTTCCTCTGGTCTTGGTACGTTAATCTTGTTGTCACTTATCTCTGATACTTGGCAAAGTGTCCATTTATCTTCATGGCTATGTACAGGAATATGATAATCTTATTAGGCGCAGACTGAAACTTGACTATAGACTGGTACAGACTGGTGGAGACAAATGCCGACTGACTAATCGGAGGTCTGTACGCTCGTTATAATATCTCGAGCGCTCAGGTATCACTGTGGGAGTGTTATCCACGAGGAGAAAAAGTTCTACGTTAGCAGCAATCTCATTGGCTGCGTTACATATTAAGTAGAATTTGGTCCATCTCTTAGGCAGCGCCATCTCATAGTGCAGAGACTGACGACCGCTGCGCCTGCGCTGTTGTGCTTACTGGGGCGCACTCTAGTGGGAAAGTTGTGTACGGGCTGACTACGCTGAACTATGTACACAACAATATTTGCGTTTAAAATAAAAGCACCTGATGGTTCAAATGTGCATTTCATACATTACTTAATCTCCGTCCCCCTCCTCCTACAAGGTCACCCAACAACGTCAGTACCATGGGCTACGTAGACTTTGCGACCGTGATGTTTTCGACCCTTTTGTATCGTAGGACTTCCGTCCAGGCAGTGTTGTATAATAGCTCCCCCTCCCCCCAGCCACACACACACACTGCTGACTTACGCCAACAGTTCTCAAGCAGCGAGTTTGTTGTCAGTGTCAGTCAGGCAGTGCCCTGATGACAGCCTTCGTTTTCATACAATTTCGTACTCTACTTGAGTTCTATGCACACTGAGAGTAACGGAAATAATTGCAACAAATGAAAGGGAAGCCGCATGTTCTTCAGGACGGTGAACCCTAGCGTGTGTACGGACAATGAATGAGTATGCAAACTGGCTGTACGTGAACTATCAACGGAGTAAGGGCTGAGGCTGTTTACAAATTGAAAATGGCAGAATCATGGCTGAACAACAACATTCTTGCGCACCTGACGAACCACATGTGTATATCAAGAAACGAATGCGTCACTGCAGGAAGAGAGTTCACTACCAAAAAGTCTGTGGCTTTTCGCAAATTTTGGAAGAGCAACTTCAAGACTTCAAAGATAAAAGTTTAGATTGTGCCGCAGATATGCCATATCATGAGAAGCCTAGAACTGCATTGTATAAATCATGAAGAGAAGTACTGGGACGCCCCGGAACCCTCACACTTATTCAGTGATTCAGCTGAGTGAAGACATTTCGAATTTAACTGAAGTTAATAAATAATTGTTAGAAAATTGACAGTGGGTCTGTTTCTGAGAAAAGAACCCTGGTGTTCAGTTTTGAAGAAGTGGAGAAAATCCTGTGTGAAACTGGAACTATTCTTACAGTCGGTACATTTGAATGTCATTCAAAACAGTTCGAACAACTGTGCACCGTATGGAATGAGACTGGAAGCACAGAAGAAGTGAGCAAGGCATTTCTTGTCTTATGTCCTTTTCTCCCACAAAAAGCCAAACTAAATATGAAAGACTTTTTTGGACTGAAAAATGATATCCCTCGACCTCACTGACAGCTAAGTGCTATATTGAGAAATGGGTACAATTCATACTATAAAAATAGTGCTGTCCAGAACATCCCTTTCCAGTTACACTTTCCACTTCAACCATTGTCTGCGGAAAAAATTACAAGAACTAGGATTCAATGAGGAATACAGGGATAGAGGTGAAGTCCGAGCTTTTTGCTGCATATGTACTGCAGTGGCACATTTTCCACCAAACAGCGCTGATGAACCGTGAATCCTAATAATGGAGGTAATGCCCAGTGGAGAAAAGCTCATGAAATTCACAGGCTATGTGGTCAATCAATGGACAGAAAATCTTAGTACACTAAATTAAACGTGGAATGATTTTAACCAGACCCACATGACCCAGAATGCTGTCCAATTATGGCAGAGGAAATTAAATTCAATAATTCAAAAACATCTGAACGTATAATTTCTGATACATAAGTGGGAGGAGAAAGCAGAAAAAGCTGTATGAAATTAAAAACTGAGTCCATTAGCCTGCCTCTTCAAAATAGAAGAAAAAGATACATAGATCTTGACAAAAGATTGAAAAATTTAAGAATATTCGACCATTTTGGCGACTTACGAGTATCATTAAATTTTCTGGTTCTCTTACAAAATACTTTCTGAGATATAAAAATTCATAAAAAACGTCAAGAATTTTTAAACATTTGCTGCAATAAGAGGGTGAAATTAAAAAATAGAAAAACATGCCTATGCACTATGTGCATAGCCAGGTCTAAGCTTGCATAAAATTTGAAGGGCTCCTCTTATTACGAACCGTCGGCACAGCCTTCCCACTGTTGCGTCTTCCTTCGACGGTCGCAAGACCCAGGACCAAAATATTTGTAATCTGAAACATTACTTAGGCGGTACGGATTGCAAACTCCACAACACCATATCATTGGAGCCCATACCCTGTCCCACTCGCTCCCCGCCCTAAAGGTCACCCCTTACCCTCTCCCCTTAAGGACACTCTTGTATACTATTAACTGAACTACGAATGTCTCTAACAAAATTTCGTCCTAGTGGAAATCAACGGAAGACGGTCTAGCAACTCTGTAATCGTATGTATGACGAGTGTCTTCATTCAGTATTGTGCACCTGTAAAAAAAAATTAAATTAAAAAAAATAAAAAGTCACAAATAGACCTGGAATCGAAGTCCTGAATTCTAATATTCTAACACAGATCTCCACCCACTGCAGTTAACCCTGAGGTACAGTTACACCATATTGAATCAAAATACTTATATATGTCATTTTGTTCTTTTGACATCCATTTTGTAGTGGAAATATGCACAATATGAAATTCTGTAGCCATTTGTGGACTGTTGGTATGCAAGAAGTCACACTGTGGCTTCGCAGTGTGAGAATTTCGGTTCGTCTTCGAGCACACTACAAACGCAAACACACACACACACACACACACAAGCCTTTTCCCCATTCCCCCTGCGTATGCATTCATGACATATACCGAACACATCTTCTCCTCGCCCTCTCTGAGTCAACATCTTCCTCCCTCTGTCTCTCCAATTCATCCAAGTCTGTCTGTGAATCCCCACCTCTCCTCTCTCTCTCTCTCTCTCCCTCTCCCTCTCCTTATTTCCTCTCCCTCTATCTGCGTCCATTTCCTTCCTTCACGCCCTCTCTCTTACCATATCTTCCTCCACCATTTGATCATATCCTCCTGCCTCAGTCCTATTCCACCTACCCACTACCTATTTACACCTTCACCTGTCACATGTTTCTCCCTTTCCTCTCCTCTCTCTGTCCATTTCCTCCTTCCCCTTGTTCTGTCTGTGCCCTCCTGTGTACATTTCAACCTGTTCCCAAACATGCTCATCACCTTGTGTAGGCTCTGCAGTACAGTTCAATAAAGCAGGCCAATTTGTATTCGCATAATATTACTGTTATTCAGGCTAGGCTACACCAGGGGCCTGAAAATCATTTATTTGCCCCTAACATACAGTTTCCATGACAGAAAAAGGTCGATAAATCAGATCGATGCCATCCAACACGACGTGTCTGTCTTACAAGGCAGCCTGTATGCCAGGGCCAACTAAAAACACGTTTTCACCTCCATCTTTGCTCCTATTTGAGCTGGTAGTTTCAACCCCACAGTGCTAATACTCATAAGTCCTGCAGTGTCTGTGCCAAATTTGTTTGAAATCGATCCAGGGATACAGAGGAGATCCCATACGTACACATAGATACTCTGCTTTACATACTTCATTGTCAGGAGTCCAAAACGTAATTAATAATGATCAGACATACCGCAGAGTGAGTAACAGTTATCATAATCATGTATCAGCATAATGCAGAAACCTGTTGAAGAAAACTGTAACCTAACTAAGTGATAAAAATCTAATCACTAAACTTTCTACAGAGCCACAATAGTAATTTATAAATTTATGTGAGTGTTAATCAATACCAATGATATATCAATTAATAATTAACTAAATGCTGAGTGATGAGAAAGAAAACACGTGTTTGTAAACAAGAATAACATTTTAGCCAAGAAATGTTTAAAATAACAATTGGTAATATGATGCTGAAGTAATAGTTATTATTCACTATCATACATTTGTAGTATTTATGTTGTTAAGTTCTTATTCTCCTTCCTCTACTTCTTTTAAATCTTCTCTGAATGTCTTGTAATGTGTGTAGCTTGTTTTATAAATAACCAGCAAACTAGAAAGATTTTTTCCTGATCAACAATATTGTCAACATTTTGTGCAATACTCGCAGGGAAACAAGCGACGTTCTGTTCTATAGAGTTAAACCACATTCTCTTTGTGATAAATGAAATCAAAATATACGATCACAGCTGTGTAGGTGCAAAAATACAATTCACTGAATTATACGTAGCAGAATGCTTAGCGTCACTTTGTGAGCGTTATCATATAAAAAGATCTGTTCGGGGCTCCAAACACGTTTACAAAGGATACACCGAACTCTGTTTGACACACAGAAAAGCGGGTGTAGTATAGAGACATCAGCCTTTATCGAACTGCGAAAGAGAGTATGTGTATGAAGCTCGACGTGATGGCATGATAATTAAAAGTGGTTTAAGAGCAAATACATCAAATACACAAAGAGATAAAAGTAAAATACCTATCCGATAAGAATTTCTGTTATGTAAAAGTATTCTGACAGAGAATTTTGTGTAGCGGTACATGCATTGCCTTGAGTTTACGCTTCGCTACAATCTTTCGATATCACGCAAAACCATTAGTAGAATTAAAACATTGCAGTTCTCTGAAAATACGGAATATTTTTAGACAGCAGCAAACATTACGTACGTTAACAGGTGTGGACGCAACGATAATAATACCTGGCTATGGAATTAGGAAAGAAGCGAACTCTTTTAATATAAAGTACCAGTATACAATTGCGTAACATACACAGCTGTATTGGAGGTAATGCATGGCTGTTGTTTTAAATAAAGTACTTTCTCTTTCTCTCTCTCTCTCTCTCTCTCTCTCTCTCTCTCTCTCTCTCTCTCTCTCTCTCTCTCTCGCACACGCACACACACACACGCACACACACACAGCTGTAAGTACTTCCGACGACGTTCATAATCACATTAAACGCCCACTCACACAATTTTTGGCAGGAATTCGACCACAGACTTTTTCAGTGAACGAAACTTGGATTTGACCGTAGAAAGATTAGGGGAGCAGCGGAACAGTAAAGTAGGACGGCCGGGGATTTGAATCCTTTTATCCCAAAAGCAAATTAATAGTCCATTTTTTGTCGTTGTCTTTCGGCTACTCAGTCATTCAGCATGCTTAACGATTTGTTTCAATACGACCGACAGAAGTGACATTTCTTTATGTTTATGCAGTGACGCAGATATGTTCATTCCTTGTTCCTTCTAGACATGGAAGCAGCTTAACTCACAATAACCGCTGGTCTAAATACCACCCACTTCTCGCGTTGAATTTGAATCCCTGATCAGCCTATTTCCAAGCATATTTCGTTGTGTTACTACTGCACTACCTGGCTCCGTCCCTCGAGATGAGAACTGCATTCTTCCGTGGTGAGCTTTGGAAGAACACAGAGCACAACAGAGAGCAAATGAAAACCTCAGTAACAAGTAAGAAACATCCTTTCATATACATTGCGGTGTTTAAATACTCCTTGTGGATAATGTTGCTCCAAATAACACTCGCCGTATTTTCCTTTTTATCTCACAAAATCACATATTCTTGTACTGTATAGCAAGTAGTACACGTAAACGAACTGTCAGAGAACTCAAATTTGCATTCTCGAAAGATATACTAAATTCCAGAGTTTAAATGTACGTAAAACTGCCACTCGGTACATGGAAAAGGAACGTTTGCAAAATTTACATTCAATGCTGGGGTCTAAATTTTCTTTATCACCACTCAGAGTACATTTTATTTTAACTAATACCTCATGTATTTTATTGGAAAACAAAAAGGTCCCCATCGCAGTTCAAATGAAGTTCTTCCTCTGAATGATCATCTAGTTTGCTAGCAGAACCGTGATCACTAGCTAGTATAAAATCGTTTTCTTAGCCATCTGTTGTTTGACCTATATCTTTGACACCCTTATCCATTGAACGACTAACAATTTCGTCAAACTTACTATCACTGAAACGAAAACGTGGCTGCGAATGGATTTTATAGTATACTGAGCAAAACAGGTCTGTAGTTCATGAGGCGTGGTCTTGGAGACCCCACCATGTGTCAGTAGGACGTGTCAACAACAAACAAAGATGGTGACAATGCAACCAATAACAAATCATTGTAGGATTGATTATTTAAAGAGAGTGTGGTGAAACGACCCCTTAGAAAATTATACAAAACTGTGTTTAAACTGACACACAATATTTTTAGCGCAACGCAATCTGACTTTCAATAATCCCTACAAAAGACTAACATTAACCTATACCTTTCAGAAATCACTTACCTCACAAAAAATCTTCGTTACTCTAACTACTGCAATACAGCGAGCACCACTACTGCCAGCTAAATAAAAGATTCAAACTACGAAAGGCACTAACTACTGATAGGCACAGTTAGCAAATGAAAGATTTTAATAGAGAACAAACAACGTATTTACCTTAATAATCATACACTACAATGGCAGACAGCAATGCAAACCAGCCACAGACTGCACACGGCACAGCCAGTGATTTTTATACAGAGCGCTATGTGGCGTTACCAATATAAAAAAACCTTAACAGCCTACTTACAGTGGGGGATAGAGAGGCATTCCCCCAGAACTGACCTCGGAGGGTGACATCCAAAATTTTCGCTCAACGTGAGAGATCACACCTCACCAGTTAAGGGCTATTTACCTCTCCAGAAAAGGAACACAAAACAAGGAGTAATGTAGCGTTCTGGAGCAAATATACCTCACGTAGTCCAAAATACATCGTTGTCCACTGAGCGAGGTGGCGCAGTGGTTAGCACACTGGACTCGCATTCGGGACGACGACGATTCAAACCTGCGACAGGCCATCCTGATTTAGGTTTTCCGTGATATCCCTACATCGTTCAGACAGTTGCCGGGATGTTTCCTTTGAAATGGCACGGCCGACTTCCTTCCCCATCCTTCCCTAGTCCGACGGGACGGTGACCTCGCTATTTGGTCCCCTCGCACGAATCAGCCAACGATCCATGTCGTTTTAGGAGGACATTTACCAATTTCAAGCAATACGGCGAACGGAAGCGAAAGTTGACTAATATGCGAGGAAGAACGGAGTGAGTAGTTTAGTGTTACTAAGTACCCCACACGTTTACCCACCTGAAAAAAAAACACCATGAACTACAGAACTGCGAAGAGAAAGCCTTTCTTCAAGAGTATCTGTCTCAGCTATGTAATATATATAAACACTGAAAGTACTGTTGTATATAACTCTACAGAAATCTGACTGTATCTGTTCTCGAAACTTAACACGCTAAGCGTCAACTTTGAAAACACGGACGTGAATCAGATCCGGATCGAACCAGCGCGGCTGTTTCCCGCGCTCGTTTAGGCAACCCGGGGCCGCCCACCGAATTCCTCAGCATGGAACAAGATACACAAACTGTTAAAATAGATAACACGCAGAAAATACGATTAGTTTACATGATTCACAGGCTAGTGGCCCACACGATTTATTCCTATTAGGTTACCTTGACGACAGGAGTGTCAAGTCCTCGGAAAGCGAACGCTATACTATACGAGGTAAACGCTGGGAGAACGACGAAGAAAAATACCGTTTCTTGCGGAAAACTGAAGTACGATAGTGACGACTTGTATCTCCGAAATATGCCCTCTCCCGTCATTAGACACACTGGGATCTTTTTTGTGTGCTTTTATCATTTCTTGCATCAAAACGTGAATATGTGTGCCTGTAAGTGAATGCGTGACATCTCTTATCAACTGTGCTACTGCAGGTATGAAATACGAGGGGCATTATATAATTAACGCAACACATTTCTCTCGGCCTATTTCGGTTGGAAAAAGTGCAGAATTTGTTGTGGGACATAGTGGAATATTCCCGCTTCAGCCGCTGTAGTTTCATGAAGTACCTACAGGTGGCGTCGCTATTACGAAGGCTTTAAAATGGCGTGTGTAATGGAGATGCGTTACAGGAGAGAGCTGTCAGTGAGTTTCTTTCGCGGGAACAGCAGAGCATCGGAGATATTCATAGGCACTTGCAGAAATCTACGGAGACCTGGCAGTGAACAAAAGCACGGTGAGACATTGGGCGAGACGACTGTTATCGTCGCAGCAAGGTAGCGCAAGCCTGTCCGATCTCTCGCATACCGCCCGGCCGCACACAGCCGTGACTCTTACAACTCTGGAATGTGCAGACACTCTCATTCGAAGCGATGGACGGATCACAATCAAACACATCACTGCGCAACTGAACATCGGTTTTGGTAGTACTGACACACTCATCCACTAGTTGGAGCACTCATAGGTGTGCAACTGCTGGTTTCCTCGCCGCCTAACAAAAGACCATGAAGAATAATGAAGGACCATCTGTGCGGAACTGCTTGCGCGTTACAAGGCTGATCGTGACAATTTGCCGTCGAAGATCGTCGTAACCAATTAAACATGGGTTCAACACTTCGAACCGGAAACAATACCGCAAACCGTGGAGTGGCGCCGTTCCAACTTTTCTCCGAAAGAAAAGTTGAGGTCCGCTACCTCAGCCGGTAAAGCCATGGCGATGGACTTCTGGAACTCTGAAGGGTTCATTCTGTTTGATATTATTCCTCACGGCACAAAGATTAGTTATGATGTATATTGTGCTACCCTCATGCAACTGAAGAAATGACTTCGTCATGTTTGTCGCCACAGAAATGCAAACGAACTTCTCCTTCTCCGTGGCAACTCAAGACCTCACATTAGTTGCACACGCAAGAAAAGCTCTCAAAACTTCATTGGACTGTTCTTCCTCACCTGACCTCCAGCCCGGATCTCGCACCTTCCGATGTCCACCTGTTGGCCCAAAGAAGGGTGCACTCCGCTGGGAGCAGTACATGGGTGATTGGGAGATTATTGGCGCAACACCACGTTGACTAAGACATCGACCAGTAGAGCGGAACTATGCGCTCATGTAGACCGTCCCAGGCAGATGGCGAGAGGCCGTCGCACTGAACAAAATGGTCAAATGGCTCTGAGCGTTATGTGACTTAACTTCAGAGGTCATCAGTCCCCTAGAACTTAGAACTACTTAAACTTAACTAACCTAAGGACCCCACACACATCCATGCCCGAGGCAGGATTCGACCCTGCGACCATAGCGGTCGCGCGGTTCCAGATTGTAGCGCCTAGAATCGCTCGGCCACTCCGGCCGACCGCACTGAACAGATGTTATGTAGAAAAATAGACTGTTGTAACCAAAAGAGTGCGAAATAATTTCGTGTATTGGAATCACATGCTTTTCTAAAAAAAAAATGTGTTGCATTGCTTATTGAGCGCCCCTCGTATGAATATGGAGTGTTTGACATCCAAAGGTAACAGGTATAATTACGAAATTACCAAATTTCAAATGAAGTTATGTAAAGAAAAATGTTTTTCTTATTATTCCCACTCATTCCTCTTGAAATAGAGTTCGGCATGTAGATCTACGTTCGCCCCTCGTCGCTAAACAATGAGTCTTCTGAACCAGAGTTAGCAATATGCATTTCCGAAATTAGTCGTCTTAATTTGTTTGGTCCTCCTTGCATCCTTCTTCCATCCGCACTCCTATGTAGACTTTTTTACTATGACGTGAGTTCCTGTCTGTGCATTTCCGGTCCTTCGATGACGCCATTTTCTCGGTGACTGTCTTCACGCTGACGTCTAGTCTGTTGATGCTTGTTTTGTGATGCTGGTGTGTCAAAGTCACTCCACTTATCAGACACAGCATTGGTTTTTCCATCAAAGTTTAGTCGATTACTCAGTGTCGTTTTGGGACAGGTACCAATACACTGCCAATCGCAGCGGCAAAGTGTTGAACTGTACGATATACTAGTTTTTATGGTGGAGTTGAATTACTGTTCCACATAAATATCCTGTAATGTTACATCATTTTATCCAGGCTGCAGTTTCTCATATTTATGGATCCTCATTTGTGTCGCTATGGTTTTATGTAAGTCACCCAGTGTGATACCGCTTAATGCGTATCGACCAGGGCTTAATTGCTTCCTAAATTTTTAATTTGGTAGAGTCGTATAAAGAGAAATACACTAAATAATGATTACGCAAGGATATTTTTAGCACATAACCATGAAAGGGGGGTAACGTCAAGTTACTTGCGAAGTTTGTTCAAGTTGCAACATCTCCACGCACAAAACATTAACAAAAAAATGGAGATTTCGTCATTTCTCAATGTAATCTCTCTGAAACAGGACACACTTTTCATATCGTCAACGCCATGATTCCACGGTCGCTGCCAAGGATTGTTTAGGAGTCTGTATTGAATACTGCAACAACACCTATCTAATAAAGGCCTGACTGGAGAATATGCGATTCAGAACGTGAGTTTCATTGTTGTAACTAGCCATGTATCCCTAGGATCTACAGCATCTGAGTAATGAGAATGAGAAACCACTTCAAAGTTTTTTCCACGGAGAAACTCGTGCGTCGACTTCCCCCGACTACATACACCATTATCTTTGTGAAACTGTAATGTGCAGTTTTCTCTTGCCGTTTCTCTAGCACTGTTGCTAGGGGTTTGTTCTTCAAAACATCTTGGTATCTCATACCTGGCACCATTGTGCTCTTCGGCGATTCTCCAAAATAATTGTCCCTACTCGGGTGATCACGTTGTCTGATCCGTTGGGTGTGAGCACGAGATTGGTTTGGTTTGTCTCCAGAGGGCGTTAGACGTTATTTGAAATGTTACAATCACGAACGCACATTTGTTACATTCATGACGCAATGACTAGTTGTCTCACTTAACTAGCGATCAATTTAAATGTGCCACACCACGGAAGTGGAGAAAGCGAACGATTAATCTCTATGCTTGTAAGAAAAGTCACCACTTCTAATGTAGAACATCCAGTCTCGCCGCAGCAACTAGAGTTCTTTGTCCTGTAAAGCGCTGCCACCTGCGTCACTCTTATAAAAAAAAAGTTGTTGGATATTTGAAGCTAAAACGAATGTTTCTATCGGCTCCCAGTTCAGAAAAACATCGAAAAACTTGTAAGTTGAATATATGAACGTTGTCGCCAATTAATTAGGAGTATTTCAAAGCGTCATATCCAAAGAATATTGCGGGGTTCGCTTGCAAATCACCTCGTGCACGAGAGTGTAGAGGGTTTATCGCTACTTTAAAGATGCAGGCTCGGCTTCAGCGTTCAAAAAAAACAACGCAGTAATGGGCTTCTTTCGACGAAGGAGGAAGGTACGTAAATCCAGTGCCCTGCTAGAAAACTCTGTGTAAACGCAGGCTGTTAATTGTCAGTTATTCAAACAACCAAATAAATGTTTAGTAATGAAATGTTGCCCGAATGACGACTTTATAATGTAAATACACTTAAAAGAAAATACATTTTTTTTTGTTCCTGACCATGACCTCCATCGTCATAAAGGCGAGAGTGCTGCTCTTAATAGCTTCCTAAGAAAGAAATCCAACGAACTTCCTGAGTGAGAAAGAAGTGGCAGATGAAATATTACCATTTCTGCAAGATGAGTCAGTGGAATGTCTGGTCTTGTATACGTTCGACTGTTTGGACAATGTAAATGAAGAGACAATGAAAACTGATATTGAAACGGGTGTCAAGCCATTTATTCATCATCCTTGTCGGACAGAGACTCACAAACCCCGTTTCTTGTAAAACTTAGTAAAGGACAAAAAAATTGTTCAAATGGCTCTCAGCACTATGGGACTTAACATCTTAGGTTATCAGTCCCCTAGAACTTAGAACTACTTAAACCTAACTAACCTAAGGACAGCAACCAACACTCAGCCATCACGAGGCAGAAAAAATCCCTGACCCCACCGTGAATCGAACCCGGGATTAGTAAAGGACAATCGCTGTCCAAGGAGCGGGTACTAAATATAATTACGTACAAGGAGGATCATCTGCAGCGTAGTAAAACAGCAGTTGTGAACACATTTCGAATAAGTGGGTTACAATATGACCGTACAGTGGGTAAGCTAAAATATTGATAGTCAGAGAAGGACAAAGCGCACTTGTTATAAAACTGTGTTTCAAGGTGCTCAACACAATTTAGAGGACGTGCATGACAGTGACCTACCCCGCTGTGCACATCAAATTGAGCGCGACATAGTTTACACTGATTTCAAGGGAAACAGTGGACGGTGGCGTTACTTCAGACACTCTTACAGAATTGGAACACGTAAAATAAAGAAAATTTAACTATTTTTTGACGATTCGCAGCAAACTGAGAAATCGGCTACAAAATTTGTAGGTGGGATAAATGAATTTATCTCATTGTTCAGTAAGGCATTTGAGTTCAGCTCCGACCAATCGGCATTAGAAGAGAAAATCCATATGAAAAGGACACTGGAAATTAGAGGTACCAAGATGTTCTTTTTAATGTCTTTGTTGGAAGATGATGATGATGATGATGATGATGATGATGATGATGATTATGGTGACAGAAGGGAGAGAATGAAACCCGGTGCTGGCACATAGCTTACTTCCCGCGAATAGCACCAAGAGGACTGCTAAGCTTAACGACTTCATCCGACGGATACGTCACAGTCAGTACGTATATACTGGAAGAAAAAATGAAATCTTTACAGTACAGTAGCTATTGCACCAAAATAAACTCCGTCTCTGTCAAAATATTTTCTATTCTCGGTCACTTCAGGGAGCATTTCGAGTCTCTGTGCGATACGTCAGCAATCCAAACTGGAGGCCGGCAGAAAGACAGGCCGTGGTACGTACGTCACAGCACGTGACACTGCAAGTCTTCCGACAGCCAGCAGCCGTCTCCGGCTGGGAGCGCGTACCTATTTTAGGCGAGTTTAATAATTCTTGACTGCTTGTTTAAATGCATGCAAGCTCTCGATAGCGCACGTCAAAGTTACGACCTTTAGTTGGTAATTTTTGAATCGCATTTGATTTCCCGTGGGTCCTGCAGGAAACATAGCGCTCGCGAAGAGTGGCAGACCAGCTGGCTAGTTTGACGTTACAAGTTCATGCCCGGTCCGTATTTCTCGTGGGTCCTGTCCAAACGCCTCTTCTGTCATGATTCAACACTCCCTCACGCTCTCCAGCCGACAACTGCTTCTGCCTTTTTCGCTAGATTGAGTTCTACTCAATAACACTACAACCTTTGCAACCTTTGGTAGCCAAAGAAATCTTATCACTGATGTGTTCAGCATGCAAAGATGCTCACAGTAGTAAACCTTCCAAGTAAAATGTCAAATATACGAAACAAACCATCGTTTCCCATAATATACACAGCTTTCACAACCAGATCTTCTAATACGTGTATTTTGCAGTGTATTCTCGTACTAATTCACTAGATGCGCAGCTATATGCACGTCAGATATTGAGCAAAACATCCCTAGTTCTTACTCACCGTAGCGCACTGATTATGATACTTAAAAATTATTCCAGCGATAAGATGCATATGAATATTTCCGTACATTTTATAGGATGTTCTTTGAATGTAGTGCAGTGCCTGTGTGTTGTGTCGGAAGTCTAACTGTCGAGAGTGAGTGCCTGTCATCACTACGTGGAGACTTCTGTTCTTGATGACAACGACAGAAAAAAGGAAGAGTGTTGTGAAACCCGATTCTGACACATGGAGTGCTGTTCTCGAATACCACCTACAGGCTCCATCCGACAGACGAATTAACATCATTTATCGCGAATCTCTCGCCCAGCACAAAGACCCAAGTGATTGAAAAGAAGCGCAGAAGACTCCTGTATATAAGACGGATAAAAGAACGAACCCGCAAAATTAAAAGTTACATGAAATCCAAGTAAGAAGCAGCTTAGCATCTGCGTGAATATTTCGCACACTCACTTTCAACAAACGGCCCCTCCTATACAACTTCAGTCATTCCCAACTAACAGAACAAATACTACAATGGTTCTAGTTCCAAATCAAAAACAAACAAATATGTTACAAATCTCCATATGTTACGAATAACGACATACAGTGGTTGCGCCATTACACTGATCAGTCAGAACATTCTGACCACTGATCTAGTATCGATACAAATCCTCCCAGGCGATAGCAGCATCACCCGGCGAGGAATGACTGCTACTCAGGCACACGCTCGGTGCACGTAGTAGCAGAGAGCGTGCTGTCCATGTCTAGAATAGGGAAGGCGCGCGATGTATCTGACTTTGACAGAGGGCAGATTGCGATGGCTCGGAGTCACGGCAGTAGCATTTCGGACACTGCACGACTTGTCCGGTGTTCGAGGAGTGCCGTGATGAGTGTCGTCAACAAGAGGCGAAATCTAGGTGACACGACGTCCAGACGTCGAGGAGTTGGGCGACAACCCCTCATTGCACGTGCCGGACGTCGTAGGCTGGGGAGACTGGTAAAACAGGTCAGTCGGTGAAATGTGGCGGAACTAACACCAGTCGTTAGTGCTGAGGAGAGTACAAGTGTGTCTGAACACACAGTGCACCGAACACTCCTAATGATGGGCCTCCACAGCCGACGACCCATGCATGTGTCAATGTTAACAACACAACATCGGGAGGTATGACTTTAATGGGCACGTGACCTTTGGCAGTGGACGTTAGCGCAGTGGCAGAGCGCTGCATGGTCTGATAAATCCCGATACCTTCTTCATCATGCCGATGAGAAGATGCAAATCCGACGTCTTCCATGGCAACAGCTCCTTGACACCTGCACTGTGGGACGGAGGCAAGCTGGCGGTGGCTCAATTATGCTCTGGGGAAGATTCTCTTGGGCGACAGTGGGTCCAGTGGAACTCGTGTAAGGCACCGTGATGGCCAAGGGGTATTGTACATTGGTTGGAGGCAACTTACATCATTCATCACTATCATGTTTCCTGACGGCAGGGGTATTTTTCAGCAAGATAATGCGCTTTGTCACAAGGCCAGGAGTGTCATGTAGTGCTTCGAGTCCCATTTGATGGTCTGACAAAAAAAATGGTTCAAATGGCTCTGAGCACTATGGGACTTAAGAGCTGAGGTCATCAGTCCCCTAGAACTTAGAACTACTTAAACCTAACTAACCTAAGGATATCACACACACCCATGCCCGAGGCAGGATAGCGAACCTGCGACCGTAGCAGTCGCGCGGTTCCGGACTGAGCGCCTAGAACTGCTAGACCACCGCGGCCGGCGATGGGCTGACACCCCAGTTCGTCAGATCTGGACCCAATCGAACACATCTGAGATGTTACTGGACTTGGCGTCAGAGCTCAATGCCCCCTCCCCGAAATTTACGGAATTAGGTGACGTGTGTGTGTGTGCAGACCTGGTGCCGATTCCATCCAGCACCCTACCTAAGCCTCATTCCTTCCATGACACGCCTCGTCGCCACTCTTATCCATGCCAAAAGTGGACATACTATTAAGTAGGGGATCACAGTGTTCCGATTGATCAGTGTTTGTATTCCTTATCTACGTGAAGATGAACTCTTAATACTGCCAGTCGGTATTAATATGTGTAAGTATGTCACAATGATCTTCCCTCTGTATAATCTAAGCATGGACTGACATTTCAACAATATAAATTTGTAACGTCAATCTTCGGCCGCAGTGTACTGGGATTCTTAAATGCCTGTCGTATTATCGTCGCACGGTCGGCTGCCCTCTGTTAGTGGCCGCTCCTCAATCCATCGGTCGTTTCTGTGGTAGCAGCACCAAATTAGTTAGTCTAGTAACTCTGAAATATTTTTCAAGCACCAAATTAGTTAGTCTAGTAACTCTGAAATATTTTTCAAGCGCATTAATATATTTAAAACACCCACAGAACGGATGATTGTTGACCTCTCAGCAATCTTTCATTCTTTTCAACGTCGTCAGTGAACTGTAGGGCGTTGACTGTGCGGTAAAATCACACGCGGGCGGTTCCTATAAGCGAAACCACTGGTTCATGATAAGGCCAAGTTTCTGTATAAAGATAAACGCGTTATTTTCCATTGACATTTTTGCAAAACCCACAGCTGTTCTCGTTTCATCATCTGTCAATGGACTTTAAAAACTACATTATTTCATTGAAAAAAAAAATCTGTAGTTGCTTGAACATTATGGTAGATAAGGAAATTTCGCATGTTTGGCATGTGACCAAATACTCCCCTCTTCACGTGCCCTCATTCACGAAAATCTGGTTTAGATCGCACAAACCATTTATGACATACAAAGGGTGGACCAAAACATGGAAACACCACAAACACCACACATTACAACGCATAAAAAGGTGTTAGAATTACTTTGTCGTTTGAAACAGCTTCCAATAGTTACCGAACGGATTACTACAGGTACTGTATGGTCTTCAAGGGAATCTTATACCATTATCCTGCTAAATAGTTTCAAGTTCATTTATCGATAATGGAGGTGGACGGCCGTGACGCACCCTTCTTTCCAAGGTAGACCACAAAGTTACAATAACATTGGTATATGGTGACTGTGGTGGCCAGGAAAGATGAGCAATTCATCCTGCTGCTCACAAAACCAGAACTCGATAATGTGTACTGTGTCAAGAGGGACTCTGTCACCTTGGTGAGATCGGCCTGATCAGCCAAAATAGTCATGTAATCCTTCGCAATAATGCGATCCTACACAGTAGCCACGGGAACTGAGGCAACTTTTGTCCTCCATGGAGCCTCCACACAAGAAAAAAGTCCATCACGATGCTATACTCAGAAAAGGCAGTCGTCTAAAAAGACAAAGTGGTGCCACTGCTGCATCGAAACTCGTTGTTGAGCGCCCCACTGTCAGCGAGCCTCAATGCTGCCCCGACAAGGAATGGTTGTGATGCTGGCAATCTGTGGTACTGCAGACTTCGTCACAATGCACGTTTGGCTGCAGACAAGACCGTTTCCTGATTTTAGGTACGTGAATTGGCTGAACGATCTTACGTAACCAAGCGGACTGTATCTCTGTCCTCTCGGGCGCTAGTTGCGTAGCGGCGCTGAGCTCTTCCCATAGCTTGAATATGGCCTTCCTGGACCAATCGCTTCCATATTCGCAAGACGGATTTCTGATCCCATCCAGCGCCAGCAGCGACAACATGGAACAATAAACCCCAGTGTCCATAGGTTACCATCCTGCCACCCTGCCACTATAGAATTCTTAAAAGCGATAGTAGAAGTTACTGTTTATTTCATGAAGCAAATCGAGTTAACATTAACCATCAACAGTCAATAGAGATTTCTGAGTAAGAAACCTGCTGTGCCATATTTCCATATATCCAGAATGAGAATGGCATCACTGCTCCGTACTTTGTGCAGTTATACTGGAATGTTAATTATTAGTATTTTCAAGTATGCAACTTACTTCACGCCCGTTTGACGTTTGTTGCTTGTTGTGTATAAGTTGCAATGGTGCATACGTAACAACAAACAGTCCCTCCCCTCTCCCCTCCCCTCCCCTCCCCTCCCTCCTCTCTCTCTCTCTCTCTCTCTCTCTCTCTCTCTCTCTCTCTCTCTCTCTCTCACACACACACACACACATTTTTGTTATGAAGCATACGTGGTTTGTAATAGTTCTGGTTTTGTACTGACTCATACGGAAATCAAATTAGGAGCTGATTACTAAAAGAAACAAATTCCCTGCATGATTCCGCGATCATAATGAATATTTTATCAATGAAACCGAGTACATCGCTAAAAAAAGTCTTAATTTTTTATGACATTTCGGCATCTGCCATCATCAGATAGCTAGAAAATTTGAATTTGTGAAACAAGGTTTGGTATCAATATTAAAACCTATACCTAATCTGGAGATAGATGCATCATCTAACAACTCAAATAACAACTCAAAAAACAACTCTACGATTAGATACAGATTTTAATACTGGCACTAACCCTTGTTTCGCAAGTTCCAAGTTTTTCGATACCTCATGATGGCAGACACCGAAATCTCATAAAAAATAAAGGCATGTTATTTATCGATCTAGACGGTTTTATTCATAAAATAACAAATTAAGATCGAATATAGTGCGACGTTAGCACTGAATATGATGAATCTGTTGCACCGTAACGTACTGCTTTAATGGTAATGGCCGAAAAACATTCAGCACTGAATGACGGCCAGAATCGGTTTTTGCCAGCATCACGTGTGCGCCAGTTTTTCCTAACGAGTGACGCTAATTTTACGGGTCGTTTGTATCGCCGTCTGCGGTGCAGATAATGGCTGACCTGTTGCCCAAGGCTGACTGATAAGGCTCTAATTATTTACGCCAGTCATATTTTCCGGGCCGTATATTACGGGGCCAGCTGATAACGCCTGATGGAAGGGTCGTTTGTCATTGATTCACTGGCGCCGATACAGTGGGTGATGCATTTAACATTAAGTAGCTGCTGCTGTTTTTAAAAGCATGTCTAAATCAATACTATTTGTTCCCCAAAATGACTTCATGAGTAACCTCACGCACACAGCGCGGTGTTACAGAATACACCAATGTTTATAAGCTTTGTGGACCCGTTACAAATAATTAAACCTAGTATGATTCGTATTGCACCACATTATTCTATCCCGGTTACGATATTGACAAAGACATTCTACAGTAACTGGAACATCACAAAATGCTATAGAGCGACGTACCTCTCATTCGACATTACCTATCGAACTTACCTCGTTAGAGGTTCCGATGCTAATATTACGTATCAAATTTCAGTGTGTGAACAATTTGAAACTAAATTTGTAGATCTAGAACCATGTTTCCAAAATAGCCGATGGTTA
This sequence comes from Schistocerca gregaria, assembly GCF_023897955.1. NCBI lineage: Eukaryota > Metazoa > Arthropoda > Insecta > Orthoptera > Acrididae > Schistocerca > Schistocerca gregaria. The sequence goes on along the minus strand of NC_064920.1, from coordinate 480,583,574 downwards.
CCACCTGGATGATTTTAATGAATTTTCTCTAAGAGTAAATAAATCATTACGGTGGTTTGGTAAAACATCTGGAAACACAGCAAAGAGTGCATGTTTTGAAAATAAACGCAGATGCTGGCTCAGCCTCTAGGTTGACTGTTGTTTCTGACCACGAACGGCACGTGTGCAATGTCCTCAGTACGTTGCAAGTGTAAGCCATAGTCAGAACAATGTTCTGCATTGTTGTGCTTCCATAACTAAGGTGGCCAAAGCGTTTGGTATTTCAAGAGCCACCATGTAGAAGATTTATGCCGCATACTGGAAAGCGAAAAAATATCATCTGCTAAGTCACAATGGGTGTTACATGGAAAAGACAGACAGTTACTGAAGAGAAATGTGAAAAAAAAACAAGAGAACGACAGCTGCAAAAGTCACTGCAGGACTGAATTCGCATGCACGAAACCTGTCAGCATCAAAACAACACAAAGGAGGCTCCAGAACCAAGGAATTGCAAGGAAGGCTGAAATTCCAAAACCACTCATCAGTAAAGCAATTTTCCATACCAGGAAAACGTGATGTCGAAGCTTTAAAACCTGTATTACGAAGCGATGGAAAATTCAAGCTTAGGAATCACACAGCCAACTGGATTGCAAATAACTGTTTCGTACATTGGCCTAGGTTTCGACAAATCTGAGAATGTCTTCATAAGTCTAATGTTGTTCCTGGCTAGGCATACGTGTCAAAGCCTGGAAAGTGTTTTATATATTTTTTTACTTGAACATATCTGCTCTAAACTCTGCGCGTTGCCTTCTCGCAATGTATTTTTACGGTTTCTCAAAAGTTCATCCTGATGAAGACATCCTTAGAGGTGTCGGAACCTAGGTCAGTGTACCAAACAGTTATTTGCAACCAGGTGGCTGTGTGGTTCCTATATTTGAAAATTATACAAGGTTGCTGAGAAAAATCCATTTTTAAAACTGCCGTGGAAAAATGTCACTTGGTCGTATGAGTCTTGCTTCACATTGTTTCCATATTCTCTCGTAATTCACGTGTAAGAATTAAATATGGCGGAAGTTCGGTGATAGTTTAGGCAGCTGTATCGTGGTATTTCATGAGCCTTATGGTTACTCTGAAAGGTCGCATACTTCCAAGAATTATTATATGACCATTTTGGCTGAGCATGTCAATCCCATAGTACAATGTATGTTCCCCATTGGTAATGCTGTATTCCAAGACGACAAGACTCCAGTTCACATCGTCCAGATGATGAATTTTCCATCTCCTCTGGTGACCACCCTCACCAAATCTCAATATTATCTGGCCGTTGCGATCTACTTTGGAGAGAAGGTTGCGTCTTCATTATAGAGCTCCACCATCAGTATCTCAACTTCCCATTATTGTGCAGGAAGAATGGTACATGATTCCCTTGGAAACCATTCAGGACCTGTGCTTATCCATTCCTAGGAGACGGGAGCTGCATTGAAAGTAAACGGTTTTCTTTCATGATATTAGTCTTGGCAAAGTGGTTTGCCTTTTTTTTGTGTGTGTGTGTGTGTGTGTTTCATCTGCACGTGTTGAACTGGGTACTTTACATTCCCGAGTCAGAAGAAGGGTTTTGATACATGTTGAATTTCGTAGCCCAGTTAGACTTCTTTTAACGTGTGTTTGAAGTTTAAGGAAAATTAACTCAAGCAAGTAGAAGAGACACTAGCAGAAAATTAAAATAAGTTACCCATATGATGATCCTGTGTCTAACTGAAGAAGCCAAAAAAATGTTCAAATATGTGTGAAATCTTATGGGACTTAACTGCTAAGGTCATCAGTCCCTAAGCTTACACACTACTTAACGTAAATTATCCTAAGGACAAACACACAAACCCATGCCCGAGGGAGGACTCGAACCTCCGCCGGGACCAGCCGCACAGTCCATGACTGCAGCGCCTTAGACCGCTTGGCTAATCCCGCGCGGCTTACGAAGGCAAATCGAGATTTAAAAGAGAAAAACAAAATATTAATAGTAGACTTCCGCATAAAATTAAGGATCTGCTGCCTCTGGTGAGAGACAGCCTGGATTTGAGAGAATTGCACATGGTATGTACAGCGTGCCACGTGGATGTGGGTGTGGTACACCATCTGCACCATAATCGAGTACTGCACTGAAAACAGACGAAATCTTGAGAAATCAGTGACAGAAGAACACAGTTTTAGGGAAGGGCACCGGATCAACTCTGAGTAATGGAGTGTCCTCTCCCAACAATCGGCCTACTGAGATTCCATAACAAAAGGAGAGGTAGAAATCTGCATGTGCAGTAACAATTTGAACACAGTGATGCCTGGTGATGAGCCCTGGGGACAAGTCCTGGAGACATAGTGCCTTCAAAGAAATAAAAGCGAAAAGAATAATTTTTAATGGGAGAGGTGACACTGAGAGTGGTCTCCTATCACGCTCCACCCCTTAACCTCGCACGGTAGGGCAGTGAGTCATACACCGCGTTATAATGTCCTGCGTCTGTGCACGCGAATTTTTCCTCCAGATGACGTCGTAGCCAGTAGAATTTATAATTCCAAGTTTCGTAACATAATCAAACAAAAATCTGAACGCCACTACAAAAGAAGCAGACCTCACTCGTGGCAGTCAGTCATCTCCGAACTGAAGATAGTGTTAATCTTCGAAAACTCGAGTTTTAACTTCGATCTGATGCAGTCTGAACACAGAGAAGATTTTAAACAATGTTGCCCCCGCGAAAAACTTCGATCTGAGTCGGTAAGAGCATTGTTCACTATAGGCAAGGTTCTGCGTCCTAGACACGACCCTGTATACAGATTTTATCTGACAGGAAATATTAGCAAAATTACATATTTAGAGCTTAATGCAGACTATTCAGGTACTGAAACAATCCTGGACAGCAGTATTCTTCCAGCTAATATATGTGATTTAAAACCATTATTGTTTTCTTCATCAACACACGCATCTCCTATTGCCACAGCCTGTTCAGTGGAATTCATTTTTCTGGCTACAAATTCGTTACGTGATCAGTATCGTGAGAATGCCGACTTTGTCAAATTTAGTGAACAGTATGTGCCATATCCCTTAGCTGTTTCACTGATAAATATCCTTAGTATGTAGACTTGCTGACATAATGAAAGAGGATGAATTATCAATTTTACACTTGCTTGCGTAGAAAGCAAGTTCTACAGTCGCTACAACAGCACAGCACAGACCAAGTGCACACAGAAACTGCACCTTAATGTAAACTGTTTGTGTGATTTCTTTAACTCTAGGCTTGCTTTATGGTATGGTGTTCTACGAAATGTTGTAAATTATAATGTCTGAATACTGCAGTGTCGTTAGCCAAACTGTCATGAAACATCACACACGAATCTTAAAATCCCAGAGAAACTGTACACAGTTTCCCCAAGTAACATGCTCGTTAGCTTCACTGAATAATAGGAGAATAATAGTCGAGTTTGCCACTATGCACAACGATAACACAGTCACACTGAGAACAACAGCCTTAGGTGTTCAAATGGTTCAAATGGCTCTGAGCACTATGGGGCTCAACATCTGAGATCATCAGTCCCCTAGAACTTAGAACTAATTAAACCTAAATAACCTAAGGACATCACACGTCCATGCCCGAGGCAGGATTCGAACCTGCGACCGTAGCGGTCGCTCGGTTCCAGACTGAAGCGCCTAGAACCGCTCGGCCACCCCGACTGGCCATTAGGTGTGCTTAGGTGAAAAAGTTGTAGGACAGTTTAACGGATCTCGTAAAATAAACCAAATGTGAGTGTAACATTGCTATGCCCTATAACTACTGGACACAATACACAAGTAATCAACAGAGTAAAATTTTCCAATGATCTCTATAGAATTTACACAAACTGGTACTAACGTTTAGGGCAGGAACCAAATTGTACGTAAGACAACATGGGCCTACGGAACGAATGATCCTTATCTGGGCATCATGTGAGTTCAGTATTAATGATACAAACTCAACAAATTATAATCAAACGAGCAACTGAAGTTGCATGTCAGAAGAAGTAAGAAGTGGACTACTCAGAGTATAGATAGCGCTACCGCAGACTGAGCCCCGTACATTTCCCCAAAATCAGAAGAGTGTACACCAAATCAGCGCCAGACAGCAGCTATGAGACTGATTGTACAGCAGCTGGAACACAAACGCCATGGAACTTATTTGTCCCTCCTCATTCCTCTACTTTCAGAGAACTCTAAAGGCTGGGGACGACTCAGTGCTATTTCCAACGTGATGGATGAGAATATCATTTATTTCATGACAAAATGGGGAAACACAGTAGAATATTTACATTCTCGACGTAGAAAACGCACGTTAATAAAGGTGAGATTCGTACTGTCGTAGAGTAATATCTCCTCGTTTGGTTGGTGTCGTCACCCCAAGCATAATGATGGGGCGACTCAATTCGATTGGATGACTAAAATTTCGAAGCAAAAGCAACAGTCTTTCTCATGCTGCCTTTGTGGCACTGCAGTGTCCCGACCTGTGACGTTTGTACATAAAAGGCAAAAATGTCATACTTAGTTATTCTCTGGGGGAGAGAGTAACATCACCGAGTTCACATCCCTCAGCTGGGCCAGATGATGGCTCCGCCCACAAAAGCTCAAAGCAGGCTGCAGGCTCACTTCCAAGGAAAAAGCCCATCTCCCTAGGCAGTCTCACCTCTCCTATTTTGATTCACTGACTGCCTTCTGCCTATAACAGGACCGTGAGACCATAACAGCGGTGAACCTCTCAGCTCGAAAAACCCAAAGCTTTCCTCCCAAGCCGGCGTATCCTGTACAATATTTATTGGATGGTTTGTCTTACCAGCCTCACCCTGGATACACAAAGAAAGGTTTGGGCCATAAGATGGAGCCTTGACGTGTAGCGCTTGTTTCTAGTTTCCTTTTGAATGATGACAGCTTAATAATAGTCTCTTTTTCTATTGTCACTTGCTGATTCCTTTTAGAGACGGCTTGTTGTGGGCAGATCCTATACCGACGATCCCCCGAGTGAGCACGTCCTCGTCAAAAGCATGCTGATTCTACAAGAGGGGAAGAAAATGGATTCAGAATCGACGTAAAAAAAACTCGCTCCTGAGAACTATTCTGCTGTGGAGCAAGCAGCTCTCGCATTCTCACATCTACATGTGAGACGACTTTCATTTCCGCAGTAGAGTTTGACATCATTCAAAAAGGAACTTGTTTTCGCAAGTTGTCGGACGGGAAATGAGACAAAGCCAGCGTTATGAACCATTGCGGCAGCTGTGCGATGAACGAAGTACACTCCATGTACAGGCACGGTTCTTTTCAGAGAGGCAGAGATGCGGCACAACAGTTACATGCGAGCGCCAAAATACCCCTCCGCGTTTATCTCACTCCTAGTCGCGGAACCACTCAGCGCGGAACAATTGGCTGCGGCCGTGCGAGAAAAATGCGGAATATAAGCTGCTGTGTATGGACAATCCGCAGGCGTGCCAACAGCGCTAACGGGGAGTCTTTACGCTGCGACATTCGCAGGCCGTTCCTGATTCTAACTGAGGATAAAACTCTTGACGCGGAAAAAGATGTAGTGTGTGTGTGTGTGTGTGTGTGTGTACACAGTGAAACTCGCGTAACTCGTAGTAGTGAAAGCGGGTTACCCATCCCTCTCGGACCGGCGTGAAAAATGCGCAGTGTCTGGCAGTTGCGGCTTATCGGCAGTAGGGAGGGAGGGAGAGGGAGAGGGGGACGGGGAGAGAGATATTCGTATTAATGCGGTGCTGGCTAAGCTGCCGCCTCTTATCGGAGTTTTCTCATTACTGCCGCCACAGACGGCACAGCAGTCGGCTTCTGTCGGCAGGGGGCGTTCGGCCAGCGGGTGCCTCCGAACAGCCGCGCTGAGCTGTGCGTCATCCTTCCGGCTACAATGTTGCTTGCCATTTGCTAAAAAGTAATATACAGGGTGATTTAAAATAGTTTTTCATACTTTTGGGACACTGAATTAACAGTTCAGCGCGTGTTGCGTTCAATTTAAGAAGCAGATTGCATAAAGTTATCCCAGGATGTTAGATTAAGACAAATAGGGACCCCACATCATCAGCAGGGGGAGAAATTATAATATAAGAGTCCGCTTGCTTAGTTGAGTGGTATGGGGATCATAATATCCGCACAGCTTTATGCCACTACAGGGATATGATCGCCGTTACCCAGGCACAACGCCTCTCTGGGGCACTTGCGTCTTTGAACTTTAGTCAAGCTTTTGATAGGGTTGACCATTCGTTCCTTACGGCCGTTCTCCACCATATGGGTTTCCCAGTCGCCGTTATCACGGTAGTGATGCGCCTTCTGCGGGGAGTCTCATCCAGGATTATGCACAATGGCAGACTCACTCACTCCGTACGTCAAGGTTGCCCTCTATCAGCGATTTTGTACGCTTTTTCCCTTTAATCCTTGCTATGTGGACTACGACATCGTTTGGTAGGGTAGTCAATAGATCGCTACCGAATCTGTTGCAAGGCCTATGCTGACGATGTAGTCATCTGTTTACGTAATGCCGACGATGTTCGAGCTGTTTTGACGCGGGTAGCAACTTGTGGTGAGGCGTCGGGTAGCTCTTTAAACGTACGTAAGTCACAAGTTATGTTCATTGGCACGGGACCTCCCGTGGAGTGCGTTACACCTCTCACCACCGTTGATACCATTCGCTGTTTTGGAATAGATTTTTCATCTGATCTTTGGCGTTCAGCTACCATCAACTGCCGACGCCTCCTTTTAACGATCAGAGCAGGTCTTATGGACCATCACCTTCGATCCCTAGATATTCTGCAACGGGCTCGATATGTCAACATATAAATCGCATCCCGAGTTCCCCATTCAGCACAAGTTCTACCTTTCCCTCTAACTGTGGCACTCGCATGTTGGCAGCGATGGCATCTTTCGTCAGCTCTGGGCTGTTGTTCAAAGTTAACTATACAACCCTTACTCTTCCCCGTGAACGAGGTGGGATAGGTCTGTTTCACGTGCCGGATAGAGCTCGCGCCCTGTTTGTCAGCTCCCAGATGACGGTATGGACACGTTGTCCAACGAGCCTCACTGGTCGGCATATACGTCATCCCAGTGATGGTCTCGGATGTTCCGGACCAGTTCCATTATATAAGATACTTCTTTCTTGAACTCAGTTATCTACGCCTCACCTTACCAAGAGAGCTTTTATTCAAGACAAACGCAATATACAGTGTCCTCCGATTAGGTCGTCCACCTAACCCGATTCAACAAAAGTTCCCCAGGTTGACTGGCGTCATGAATGGCGCGCGGTGTTCGCCTGTTACCTCGACACGAATGTTCGATCTGTCTGGTAACTAACTGTCAATGGCAAGTAAATCAACCTATCTCGCCTTCATCGAATCCACCTCGCCCAATCACCTCTATGTTCCACGTGTAAAGTGTCAGACAATGACGAACATCGGTTTGTTTGCGGACCGGCGGCGGAGTTTTGCCAATTGATTCGTCGTACTGCGGCTTTTCTAATGCGGGACATTCCCGATCGGATTACTCCCCTTTCATTATTATTTCCAGAACGCGACTATTTTCCTCGGACAAAGACCAATGCTATGAATTGGATTCGCGGACATGCCATTCACTATCTATATGGACAAACTGTAGACTCCGTACTCGATTTTTGGACATACCGCAATGACCATCATTATTTCGTTACCCGTCACCCAAAACACAGACAATTTTTCTCGAACTTCCTTGGGAGTGCTTTCCACGACCCGCCTCGCAGCGGGAATGTGTTAATACAAGAGAGAAGAAGGTTTCCTGTTTGAACCAATGAACAAGTCTGAACAATTGAACGGAACACATCAATTTCGAGAAGACGTGACTCAACATATTACCAGCGGGGTGCAGAAGGCCTCTGACTAATTACACAATAAAAAAATAAACAAAGAAATAAAAATAAAAATAAAATTCAGAAAAAGGAAGATTTTGTTTTGTTTGAAAGGATAGTCCTAACCTTGAATTCCCATATTTCCCCTGGTATATAGGCAGCGCTCTGGGATAGGTTTAGTCAGGAGCAAACGCCTGAAGTGGACCAGATTATAGGATGAAAAGTGGACCAGATTATAGGATGAAAAGTGGCGGTGGTACTTAGTTTCTTTTTTTAGTTCCATTTTCCCAAGGGGTTTTAAAAGAAAATAAAAAATAAAAAGGTGGCCTAGTGGTTAAGCCGTTGGAAAAATTGAAATAATAATTTAAAAAAGTGGTAACGTGCTTGCCCAACATGCTGCGGACCCGGGTTCGATTCCCACCCGAGTTGGATAGTTTCTCCGCTCGTGAACGGGGTGTTGTGTTCTCATCATCATTTCATCTTCACCGACTCGCAAGTCATCCATTGTGGCGTCACCTGGAATAAAACTTGCAATTCGCCGGCAGAACATCCCTGTACGGGATCTCCAATCCAACAATTCCACAGGATCATTTCATTTTTACAATGGAAGATCCACAGCGTTAGATCACTACTATCCGTGCCTTACGTTAATGCTCTACTATTTTATTCGAATCAGGAAGCAAAATTAAGTCCTGATTTCAGCTAACACAATAATTGTTGTCAAACGGAGGGAAACATCGTCGACAGAGAGAGTTGTAAATTTCCCATATTTTCGCTGTCTTAAACACTCTCGGACATCTTGGCGCATCAGTTCAGGGTAAAACGCCGAGCTTTCAACGATTACTACCACTATCTTTGTCAGGGGCAACTGAGTATGAAAACTGCTGCTGTGGTGCCCTTATATAGCCCATAGACAGCTTCTAATTGGTCGGTAATGATGTAATGCTGTCGCAGATGGTGTCAACTTCTACACTGGTGGCGCCACCATATTGCGACGAATATCTCTGGCTCTTTTCTACGCGACAGCTCGCTTCCGTGCACAGCTGAGATTATATCCGCTGTCCCGGTTGATCTTCCCTCACATTCTTATTTCTACAGCTTCTTTAAGTACAGAATCCCAGTACGTAAGGGCCAGAGACAAAACTTTTTTTTTCCTTTCAATAGTACTTTCTGTCTCTCTGGGAAGCTGTGCTCAGCAACTGCATATTTCTCCAATTCTTGATTTTTAATATACCGTTGATGCTCTGCACAGCGATGGAAACGGTGCGGATGGACTGACTGACTCACAAGGGATGTAAATCCCAGGGATCCTGAGGCCCAGACTGCTTTAAACGGGCGCACCATCTCCTTTAGCTTCTTAGGAGATCGCAAAATAGACCTTATACCTCCCGTCTTCCCAGGACTCTGTTTTGCTGCATGTAGCGTCGGAGAAAGAATGGAAGGTTTAACTGGTGGCTCATTACGTGAATGTTCAATATTTTCGAGGTTCCCTCTTCTTGGAGAAGGCCAACTTCATGTCACGTGACCCATCTACACAGGGAAATGTGATTATCATAATAAAATAAGAGAAATCAGAGCTCGCACGGAAAGATTTAAGTCTTCATTTTCCCGTGCGCTGTTCCGTAGTGGAACGGTAGGGAAGTAGCTTGGAGGTGGTTCGATCAACCCTGTACAAGGCAATTAACTGTGAACTGCAGAATAATCATGTAGATGCAGATGTTTCATACATGTTCACCTCGCAGACATGCCTCGTAGTACATTTATTCTCTGATAAAATTACTTGACAAGAATCCATCAAGTTTGAGAGTAACAGGGATATTTCAAATACAAAACTAGGAAGAAAATCATCTGCATTATTGTCGAATGAATCTAACTATGGCACAGAAATATGTTAAAAATATTGTTACAAAACTCTCTCCTTGACATCTACCAGTGGAGATAATATGTCTGGCAGATAGCACAAGTGACTGCAAATGTAGATTAAAGATATTTCTCCCTGAGACACCTTCTCGAAGAGAAATAATCAGTCATTTTCGACCAAAAACACATAGTTCATAAATCAAAAGTTAAAGAAACTGTATAATGTGACTTTGAAAGTGCCATCAGCTACGAAACTCAAAATTCAAGTTCAGGAGCCTTCCTTTTGTTCCACACATCCATGAACTCGTTGAAATATGATCTGTCACACACTTTCAAATACTCCATGACGGTGTGGAATGGTTTCGCAGGTTTCCACGATACGGCGTCGAAGAGTTCCTGGATCCGGTTTGTATGCTTTATAAACATATTGTCTAAGAGCTCTCAAAGACAAAAATCCAAAGGCCCAATGTCGGTATGACGAACAGGTAGTGGAGCTGATCCTCCCGTACCGTTCCATCTGTCGCGGTAGATACCAACCATTTCATCCGGAATAATAAGAATAAAACAAACCATTGGCAAACCATGAAACGATCATTTTAGCAGTGTACGCTTTCAGCAGGCTTCCCATAATGTTGATTCTGACATACCACTTACTAAATTGAAACAGAATTGCAAATGGTGCAACACTACGATTCGGCTATTACATCAAAACTAGATGTCATAGAGTCATCTGTGTGGGTTGGAGAACTTATCACGAAAACATATGCTCTCTGGTATCCCCAGCACTTTATTTATAGTGCATTGCTTTTCTCACTGTAGTCGTATGTCAATGATATTTCTTCTGCGTTCCTCTCTTGCAACTAAATCTTAAGTAGTTACAGATCGCCCTTAAGTATGTGTTTTACACATGTCACCCAACGCTAAGACCACTGCATAACAAGCGTGGCACAATATCAGAAGAGAGAATATGCTGAGAACTTTTTGCTGGCACAGTTCTCCTATTACACAGATGAGCTGTGCGCATAGTGTGGGATGAAATGGCATGGAAATTGTAAAAGTGCTTCAAAGGACAAATGCGCGGAAAGTATGTTTCATTTAGACGAAACATCTAAATTGCACACAGATTCACCAGAAATTTTGGAGATATACGCACCAGTTCGAATGTTGCGTCCAGTTATATTAAAAAGGGTATCCTCATTAGAGCTCATAATTCATCATTAGCTTTTTCTCGATTCCTGGTATTCTGCCACTTCTGGTAAAAAATCCATTTCCACAGCTATTAGTCTTCCTTTGAAATCACAAATTAAAATCCATGGTTCCGATCCATAGCATAGGCCAAATTAAACCACTCATCTACCCACTTCTGTAGCAGTTTCAGCACAGGTTGCACTGTTCCCACATTCTGTTTTTCCCTCCCACCCATGGCATCAAGCGCTGTTGCCAGATGCCACCCCATCGACCTTACATACGCCATTTGTCTTATGTATAAAACCACGAGAAATTCAAAATTTAGCACGACATTCAAAAAACAGCCTAATTTTGCTACTTATAAAATGGTGCAGTCCAAGATGACAGACCTAGTCCAGTTGTCCTAAGAGTGAATTGGTGGGTAATCCAAGATGGACAATTATCCTATTGCTTGAAAATCCACGATTACTGACTTTCTCACAGCCCTATGAGTCATAATCCAAGACAGCGGAACTTAGCATAGCCTGTATGGTTATCAGTTTTCCTTAGCTCAAAGACATCACAGTACAGTATTGTGAACATTAGCACAGCCTCTAAAGTCGTTAGATTCTATGTTCTAAGTTTAAGAGGATCATGAAATATCAGGAAATTAAAAAATCCTTAGTTTTCTCAAAATCCTGTTATGTAATGCTTGTAGTGAGGTTCGACCTGTCTCTAAGTTTAAAATTCACATCCAAGCTTAAAATAGCTAGAAACGTATGTACATTATTATTATTTCTTTCCTTTCTCAGATGTTATATCTGGTTAAAAATGGAAAGTGAAGGGACCTTGATCAAGCTTGACTTCCTTCTAACTGTATGGTATACGTTACATTACATTTAGGAACTGTCGAGTAATTGAACATGTATCAATAATTACAGATTTCTGTAGTTATATATATACGTTTCGATGTAGCTGTATTGCATTGATGTACTGGTGGATATTGTGTGGTACGACTCCTGTAGTTGATAGTATAAATGGTATAATGTCAACCTTATCCTGATGCCACATGTCTTTGACGTCCTCAGCCAGTTGGATGTATTTTTCAATTTTTTCTCCTGTTTTCTTCTGTATTGGATATGGATATTTCGATTAATTGTGTTAGTTTCTTCTTTTTATTGGTGAGTATGATGTCAGGTTTGTTATGTGGTGTTGTTTTATCTGTTGTAATGGTTCTGTTCCTGTATAATTTGTATTCGTCATTCTCCAGTACCTTTTGTGGTGCATACTTGTACGTGGGAACGTGTTGTTTTATTAGTGTATGTTGTGTGGCAAGTTAATATGTTTCAAATGGCTCTGAGCACTATGGGACTTAACATCTCTGGTCATCAGTTCCCTAGAACTTAGAACTGCTTAAACCTAATTAACCTAAGAACATCACACACATCAATGCCCGAGGCAGGATTCAAGCCTGCGACAGTAGCGGTCACGCGGTTCCAGACTGAAATGCCTAGAACCGCACGGCCACACTGGCTGGTGTGTATGGCAAGTTGTTGACGTATTATTTTTGCTACATTGTCATGTCTTCTGGTGGATTCTGTATTTCTAGTATTGTACATCCGCTTGTGATGTGATCTACTGTTTCTAATTGTTGTTTGCAAAGTCTGCATTTATCTGTTGTGGTATTAGGATCTTTAATAATATGCTTGCTGTAATATCTTGTTTATTGTTTGATCCTGTATTGCTATCATGAATCCTTCAGCCTCACTGTATATATTGTCTTTTCTTAGCCATGTGTTGGATGCGTCTTGATCAATGTGTGGCTGTGGTATATGGTACAGGTGCTTGCCATGTAGCGTTTCCTTTTTCCAATTTACTTTCTTCGTATATGTTGATGTTATGTGATCTAAAGTTTTGTAGAAGTGGTTATGAAATTGCAATGGTGTAGCCGATGTATTTATATGAGTGATTGCTTTGTGTATTTTGCTAGTTTCTGCTCATTCTGTAAAGAATTTTCTTAAATTGTCTACCTGTCCATAATGTAGGATTTTTTATGTAGATAAATCCCCTTCCTCCTTCCTTTCTGCTTAATGTGAATCTTTCTGTTGCTGAATGTATGTGATGTATTCTATATTTGTGGCATTGTAATCGTGTAAGTGTATTGAGTGCTTCTAGGTCTGTGTTACTCCATTTAACTGCTCCAAATGAGTAGGTCAATATTGGTAAAGCATTAGTATTTATAGCTTTTGTCTTGTTTCTTGCTGTCAATTCTGTTTTCAGTATTTTTGTAAGTCTGTGTCTATCTTTTTCTTTTAGTTCTTCTTTAATATTTGTATTATCTATTCCTATTTTTTGTCTGTATCCTAGATATTTATAGGCATCTCTTTTTTACACCGCTTCTATGCAGTAGCTCTGGTTATCCGATATGTAATCTTCTTGTTTAGTGTGTTTTCCCTTGACTATGCTATTTTTCTTACATTTGTCTGTTCCAAAAGCCATATTTATATCATTGCTGAATAATTAGTAATTGGTTGAGTTGTTGATTCGTTGCTGCCAGTAGTTTTAGGTCACCCATGTATAGCAAATGTGTGTTTTTGTGTTGGTATGTTCCAGTAATATTGTACCCATATTTTGTATTATTTAGCATGTTGGATAGTGGGTTCAGAGCAAGGCAGAACCAGAAAGGACTTAGTGAGTCTCCTTGGTGTATCCCACGGTTAATTTGTATTGGCTCTGATGTGATATTATTTGAATTTGTTTGGATATTAAGTGTGGTTTTCCAATTTTTCATTACTATTTAGGAACTGTATCAATTTAAGATCTACTTTGTATATTTCCAATATTTGTAGTAACCATGAGTGGGGTACACTATCAAAAGCTTTTCGATAATCAATGTATGCATATTGTAGCGACCTTTGTTTAGTTTTAGCTTGAAATGTCACCTATATCTACATCTACATCCACATGACTGCTCTGCAATTCACATTTAAGTGCTTGGCAGAGGGTTCATCGAACCACAATCATACTATCTCTCTACCATTCCACTCCCGAACAGTGCACGGGAAAAACGAACTCCTAAACCTTTCTGTTCCACCTCTGATTTCTCTTATTTTATTTTGATGATCATTCCTACCTATGTAGGTTGGGCTCAACAAAATATTTTCGCATTCGGAAGAGAAAGTTGTTGACTGAAATTTGGTAAATAGATGTCGTCGCGACGAGAAACGTCTTTGATTTAATGACTTACATCCCAATTCGCGTATCATATCTGCCACTCTCCCTCGGCTATTACGTGACAATACAAAACGAGCTGCACTTTTTTGCACCCTTTCGATGTTCTCCGTCAATCCCACCTGGTAAGGAACCCACACCGTGCAGCAATATTCTAACAGAGGACGGACGAGTGTAGTGTAAGCTGCCTCTTTAGTGGACTTGTTGTATCTTCCAAGTGTGCTGCCAATGAAACGCAACCTTTGGCTCGCCTTCCCCACAATATTATCTATGTAGTCTTTCCACCTGAAGTTGATCGTAATTTTAACACCTCTGCATATATTATCAGTTGCTCTTTAACTCCTCGTGCTCCTTTGCAAAAGCCTTTTTGTTCTTCATTTCTAATTTTGTTCTGTGTTGTATATGTCATTAATTTCTGTGTTGGTAGGCATGTTATGGGGCGATATTTTGCTGGGTTTACTGTGTCTGCTTGATCTTTAGGTTTCAGATAAGTTATTCCATGTGTAAGTGTATCAGGGAATGTGTATGGGTCTGCAATGTAACTGATAAATAATTTAGTCAGATGTGAAGGTGTTGAGGTGAACTTCTTTAGCCAGGAATTTGCTATTTTATCTTTTCCAGGGGCTTTCCAATTGAGAGTAGAATTAATTGCTTGAGTGACTTCATGTTGCAAAATTATTACTTCAGGCATTTGTGGAATCATCTTGTATGAGTCTGTTTCTGCTTGTATCCACTGTGCGTGGCTGTTATGTTGTACCGGGTTTGACCATATGTTGCTCCAGAAGTGTTCCATGTCTGTTATGTTTGGTGGATTGTCTATTTTAATGTGTGTGTTACCTGTTGTCTGGTAAAATTTCTTTTGGTTTGTGTTGAATGTTTGATTCTGTTTCCTTCTATCTTCACTTTTTTGTATCTTCTAAGTCGTTTGGCCAATGCTTGTAATGTCTGCTTCTTTTCATCTAATTGCTCTATCGCTTCTCGTTATGAGATTTTACCTAACCTTTTTCGTTTTTTGTCTGATATTTCATTTCTTATAAATTGTGTTAGCTGTCCGATGTCTTTTCTCAGTTTTTCTATTCTGTTCTGTAGCCTGTGTTGCGATGCTAGTTTTGTGGGTTTCCTCTGCCTGTTGGCTGGTTCTGATCTCTGCCTAGTGTGTATATTTAGTGTAGTGAGTGCTCCTATATAAACCAGTAGTTGTAGCTCTTCCATAGTTGTATTTTCATTTATTTTGTTGTGTACGATTGTGTTGATAGTTGTTATTGTTGTTTCGACTTATTGGTTATTTGTTGGTCTATCCAAGAATGGTCTAATGTCTGTATTTGTGTCTTTGTATTCTATATATGTCAGCTGAAATTTTTCTTCTATATCTAACATGTGTGTCACTTTATGTTTGACTTGTGCTTGTTCTGGTGGCTGTCTTAAGATTTCGTTTTCCTCTGATTGTTTAATTGATGTGTGTTGTTCTTTGTTTGTTTGAGTCCATTACTGTATTTTCTTCTTCTTCTGATTGCACATTATCTTGTTCCAGTATTTTTTGTACTTGCTGTTTGATGTTTTCTAATTCTGACTGGGGTTTCCTGTTATTTTTGATTATTACACTGATCTGATCAGCTAGTCGTTGTTCTGTTAAAAATTTTAATTCTCGGTATCTGGTAATAAATGTTGTGTATACTTGTGATCTTTATTCAGTTGTGTTCGTTCCTAAGTTTGTTGCTTGGTAATAACAGAACATGAGGTGTCGGTTAACTTCATCTGACCATCTCATCCTCTGTCTTTGTTTTCCTTCTAGAGTGGTTGCAGGAAGCATATCCTGCAAAACACCTCTATTTGGATTTAAATCATTTTCCGTTTGGCTAGCAGTTTCGTTACCATTGTGGACGGGCATAGGATTCAAGCATCGTCCCTGACCATGACAGCGCTTGTTTGAGGCTTCATTAGTTCTGTCCTGAACCAACTAATCACACTAAAAGGGGGTTAGCCCTATTGGTGGTTTGTTCTTTTCGTCGCATTTTACGACTAGCAGAACATACTGGAGGCCTATTGTTTTCCTGGGCCTCCACGGGGTTTATCATTATTATTATTATTATTGGTATTATTATTACAGGATAATTAACACAAAGATCAATTAATAACGAAATTTTGCTGTGTTCCTATTATCTTCTGCCAAGCCTCTCTGTTCAGGCCATCATCTTTGTATACAAGACAATGCTCTATTATTTTGTTGATGTGGCTGTTCCAAGAATGTTGTGGTCTGTCACATTTACGTCTGTCGGGTGGTTTCAACTCAAAAATTTTCTTTGTCCACTGGTGACCAAGCAAACTCAATAAATCACCATACCGCTGATCCTCTTTTAATTCTGTCTATCAATGTTTCATTTGCCCTCATAGGAGTTCTTAATTCGCAATTAGTTTTTTTCCATTCCTGGTATTCTGCCACTTTAGCTAAATAATACATTTCCACAACTATTAGTCTTCTTTTGAAGTCAGCATTTAAAATACAGAGTTCCGATTCATAGCATAGGCAAATTCAAGAACTAGCCTACCCACTTTTTCCATATTGTTGTTAGAAATATTCTTGTCCCACCAAGAAGAATTCGTACATCTTTCACATTTTTCTTCTTGTTGTTATAAATGTTCTTATCGCACCAAGAGGAATTCATACACCCTATACTTTTCTGCTTTGTTGTATTCAGTGTTTCACTTCCGTATTACCCAAACCAATTTTGTCAATATATGCCACCTAAATATTTAAATTTTTTACCTGCCTCATAATTGTCCTTCACTGATGTGAAGTTCAAATCTAGTGTGACTATTCACTACCAGATAATCAGATTTATCTGTAGTCCACATTTGTCATATTTCTAATGTAAGCATCTTATCAAGAACTCAAGTCCGTACTCACCTTGTCCTAAAATGGCTTTGCCATCAGAAAAACTTGACAAAAAGACTTGTACATCATTAACAATACTTCCACTCCTCCACTGATGTTCTTCCATCTTCAAAGAACAATTTTTACATAAAAACTGAAGAATATGTATGATGTACTGAAACCTTGTCTCGACCTTTTTGTGACACCAATAGCTTCTCCTGATTTGGATATCTGAACATTTCACCAATAACCTATAAAAGATAGTCATCCACATTTATATCTTTCAGAGCTTCAGGTAGTTTTGCTCTAGGAAATCTGTCATAAGCTTCTACAAAATCTACAAATTTACTGTGCCCTACTGCTATAAATTTCTCCGTTAGCTGTTGTAAAATAAAGAGATTATCTGTACAGGATCTGTTCTGATTAAACTTACTCTGATCTCCCCCAGTATGATGGCTAACCCTCTGGCCTTTTTCTCATGCCAAATTTCGCCATATAAGCGGCTCATCTGGCAATCCACACTAATGTCTATGTAACAGTTAGCGTCTCTTCCATTCCCCTTCTTGAAAATGGAAACCATATATAACATTGTACACTCTGCGGGAATTTCATCGGTTGCCAATCACAAATTCACCTACCGTAAGTCCAATATGGTGGGAAGCCATCTGGTTGTCAGAAATAGACCAGTCGTAATAACTTTGGAACTGTATAGCTCACGTTGCTGTATATATAGACACTTACCACTGTCATGTGTAGCATAACAGGAATTGTAGAGGTACAAACCAGCATCTTCGTTTAAACACGGCGACCCTTACGATCACAGCACAGAGAACCAGCAGCCTTCTGCGAGCCATCGACGCACCACCCTACATCATGCTGGAGTGAGTCAGTGCGTCCGATTGATGCGCTTTCCTGCCGCTGCTGCTGCCGCCGGTGTCCTAAGATCTGTAGGCTCAAGCCAACTCCCCGTATTCACCTCAGAGATAATATTAATCTTGACCTCCACTGCACTCCGTACGATGTTCTATGATGTTTGTGTATTCAGCTGACACAGCATAAGACACTTGCACTGACGAATCTGTACCTGCAGTATGGAATTAAAGTGGTCGTCTGTTTTATGCTTCAGGTAGTGTGTCCCAGGCAAACGGAACTGCTCTAATTTTAGAACTGTATGGCAACCTATTGAGCTTCACAACCGTTATGAGCAGCACGACGGACTTCCTCAACTACCTCAACCTTTTACCGCCATAATTTCTGCCAATTTTCTGTGGTCCCATCTCCAACTGCACTCGCCCTGCTCTATATATTCATGATGTTCGTTTTGTGTCATGCAGTACCCTCCAAACCCTCCAACATGGGTCTCCATCGATCAGATGCTTACACTGACACATTCCTAGGGTCTTAATAACACGTAATTTTTAGGTCTGAAGGTGACCTACGACGTCGATGGACGTTCAGGTCAAGCACTAAGACAGGAGCCGACACAATCGTGCTCACTGCTCTAGACTGTAACACTGCTAGATGCTACATGGAGCGGCAAAGGAAAGTTACCTGGAGAAAACAAACACACCAGAGGGAAGGAATTACAATACAAGCCTGAATATATCAGATGCTGAAACTGACCACCATTCATCTGTTGGCATTTTTGGGCCCTGGCGAAATAGTTTCTGAAGGTGGATCAAAGATGGACTGCTGGAATTGCTAAAGTCTCAACTGAAATGTTCTGCTGCAGTTGTTTATGACTGTGAGCGTTATTTCGATACACCTTAGACTTAAGGGCTCCCCACACAAAGTAATTGCACTCTGGCAGTTTAACTAGGGCCGCAAACAGACTGACCTCTGCTAACAACTCTACCAGAGATGAAGATTGTGTAAATGTGCTCCACGTCTGGCCGGCCATATGGTCCGTTGCTCCATCCTGTTGGAAGTAACTAGGTGTCTTTTCCTCTTCTGTTAATACTGCCACAAATTGTTTCAAAATGTTGGCAATGAAAAGTGCCGAAGTCAGCCTCTTATGAAAGAAGATGAGATCAATAGCGAGGAGTGCAGACACTGCACACCAAACACCACCTTTCTGATCATGCCGTGGTGTTTACTGGAAGTTACGCAGATTCTCCGCTGCCCAGAACTTGTGATTTCGTGAGCTGACATAACCACTCAAGTGAAATCAGGCTTCATCAAACATGTCAAAGCTACACTCCTGGAAATGGAAAAAAGAACACATTGACACCGGTGTGTCAGATACACCATACTTATTCCGAACACTGCGAGAGGGCTGTACAAGCAATGATCACACGCACGGCACAGCGGACACACCAGGAACCGCGGTGTTGGCCGTCGAATGGCGCTAGCTGCGCAGCATTTGTGCACCGCCGCCGTCAGTGTCAGCCAGTTTGCCGTGGCATACGGAGCTCCATCGCAGTCTTTAACACTGGTAGCATGCCGCGACAGCGTGGACGTGAACCGTATGTGCAGTTGACGGACTTTGAGCGAGGGCGTAAAGTGGGCATGCGGGAGGCCGGGTGGACGTACCGCCGAATTGCCCAACACGTGGGGCTTGAGGTCTCCACAGTACATCGATGTTGTCGCCAGTGGTCGGCGGAAGGTGCACGTGCCCGTCGACCTGGGACCGGACCGCAGCGACGCACGGATGCATGCCAAGACCGTAGGATCCTACGCAGTGCCGTAGGGGACCGCACTGCCACTTCCCAGCAAATTAGGGACACTGTTGCTCCTGTGGTATCGGCGAGGACCGTTCGCAACCGTCTCCATGAAGCTGGGCTACGGTCCCGCACACCGTTAGGCCGTCTTCCGCTCACGCCCCAACATCGTGCAGCGCGCCTCCAGTGGTGTCGCGACAGGCGTGAATGGAGGGACGAATGGAGACGTGTCGTCTTCAGCGATGAGAGTCGCTTCTGCCTTGGTGCCAATGATGGTCGTATGCGTGTTTGGTGCCGTGCAGGTGAGCGCCACAATCAGGACTGCATACGGCCGAGACACACAGGGCCAACACCCGGCATCATGGTGTGGGGAGCGATCTCCTACACTGGCCGTACACCTCTGGTGATCGTCGAGGGGTCACTGAATAGTGCACGGTACATCCAAACCGTCTTCGAACCCATCGTTCTACCATTCCTAGACCGGCAAGGGAACTTGCTGTTCCAACAGGACAATGCACGTCCGCATGTATCCCGTGCCACCCAACGTGCTCTAGAAGGTGTAAGTCAACTACCCTGGCCAGCAAGATCTCCGGATCTGTCTCCCATTGAGCATGTTTGGGACTGGATGAAGCGTCGTCTCACGCGGTCTACACGTCCAGCACGAACGCTGGTCCAACTGAGGCGCCAGGTGGAAATGGCATGGCAAGCCGTTCCACAGGACTACATCCAGCATCTCTACGATCGTCTCCATGGGAGAAAAGCAGCCTGCATTGCTGCGAAAGGTGGATATACACTGTACTAGTGCCGACATTGTGCATGCTCTGTTGCCTGTCTCTATGTGCCTGTGGTTCTGTCAGTGTGATCATGTGATGTATTTGACCCCAGGAATGTGTCAATAAAGTTTCCCCTTCCTGGGACAATGAATTCACGGTGTTCTTATTTCAATTTCCAGGAGTGTATTTGCTGTGGCCGCCCACTGCAGACATCGTAGCGCCTATTGCATCGGCATCCTATTTCACATCGAACAATCACGGGATGCCTACGTCACAGGGCGTATATTCACCAGGAAAACCTACGTCGTCCGTGTTGTCAACAGAAATAGTTACAGGCGGCCACACCACAACACAATACCAGGTCTCTACCAACGGCCACCAGGGACCGCTACCCATTCGCGGAACCAGACGCCGCAGCTATCCCAGGATCTACTTTGCTATGCCAGGCACGTGATCGCAAATAGTTCCGGCAGATACATCCTCCAAACGGGTGTTACAGGGTGACGCACTGCAGTCAGCGGGCAGTTCTACGCACGCTTGGAAATCTATAGAGCTACCACCCCGGCAGCCAGAGTCGGAAGCCTCTTCTAGCTTGCCGATTCCTTGCAGACGGACTTGGTATAAACGGTGAACATCTTGACATTATAAAATTGTTTGATTATAATCTCTCCCCGTGAAGGATCGGGTCTTTCCTATTATTATTTTAATTGGTGACGATCAACAGTTGGGATCGAGTCTGTTGTTCTTTTTGGAGATTGTATTATAGTTTCGTTTTCGTCAGTCAGTAAATTGTTTTCGGACTTGCATTTTCCCCATTTCTATTCTGCTAGCGCAGATACTTCACTATTAATTGTTATCACAGCATATGGTCACTCAAATAACTGGAGATTCTGAGAAAATCTGCTAGTTTTAATGAATGAAAAACAGCCACTCAGTGCCAGTGGAGTACTCTACGCCATCATCGACGTGATATGCTAGTCTCTTGCGACAGGTGTCTGGTTGATGTCGTAGGACTATGAAGCATTCTTTGGTGAACTACAGGGAAATTGTTTTGGTGTGCAGGCACATTTCAGAATGTTGTTTTGACTTGTTCAAGACATCCTGTCTGACTTCATTTTCGGTCTAAGCGTTGCACGGCACTCCTTGCTGGCACTTTGACACCATTAAACTCCAGAGCAAATAACTGACCACAGCGATTCCACGACTTCGTTGTCACATAACTTTCTGCAACGAACACCCGCAGCTCCACTGTGAGTACCATCGACCCCTTTGCACTGCTCTACTCACAATGACATAGCCCGCGCTGGCCGCGGTGACCGTGCCCTTCTAGGCGCTTCAATCCGGAACCGCGCGACTGCTACGGTCGCAGGTTCGAATCCTGCCTCTGGCATGGACGTGTACGATGTCCTTAGGTTAGTTAGTTTTAAGCAGTTCTAAGTTCTAGGGGACTGATGGCCTCGGATGTCTCATAGTGCTCAGAGCCACATAGCTCGCACTACGCACTGAACTGGTATGAACTCATGGTGTGCGCGTCAGGGGGTGTGGTTATATGCATAGATTCACGTCCATCGTATCCACTTATCCAGGCCACTTTTATTTACCCCACTCCATGCAATACTCCATAGAGGAATGCATAACAGTGCTTTTAAGCCTAAACCTTCCTCCTCTTTAAGAACAACAGTCTTTCCTTGGAACTCTTTCAGTCCTATCACAAATCAGTCCCGATATTCTACATTTTGCTTATGTGAAAACAGTATGTATTTCTATCGAACGCATTATCAACCTAGACGTTGACATGTTGTGCCTTCCAGGTCTCGTGGGCAAATAGTCCGAGCCGATTTCCACACAGTTATCGTTTATGGAATGGATACTGATACAATGTCTCCTGAAAAGTCATAAGATCTGTTCCAAAATAACACAGCCGACTAATGATATCAATACACACCTTTAGTTGTACACAAGAACTGGGTGACAGTTCTTGAAAATAGGGATGGTTGCTTAATAGCGTGATAGTCGACCTTTTGCGTACAATATAATGATGAATATGCGTGACAAAAGGCTTTGGTAGTTTTCTGCATGTATATAACAGCAAATGTTTACGAAATTTCCCCAGAAATTGGCTCGGTAGTTCTGAGATTTTTCAGACAGCCCAACGGAATGCACAGTTACCTCGAAGACTCCGAAAATGGGTCGGCAGTAAAATATATTTCGAGAAGAGCAATACAGGTTATAGAAGAGGAGGGAACTGGAGTGCAGTGATATAACAGTTCGTTAACACTTTTTGCAATGAAAATAAACGGAAAATTACAAAGACTGACATTCAGGACGTTTATACTTCTACTGCCATGTAAAATAACACAATAGATTTTATAACAAGACAATCGAATGAACGGAATGCATTGTAGCAGTTCAAACACGTGTTAAGGTTCTCTTTGAGAAACAATAACGCAGAAGTTTACAGAAAATACAATTGCAACAGGTTGCAGGACGATTCACATTTTGCGTAAGGAGCTTGATGACAGGAGAAATCAGGAGTTGTACAGAACCATACACTCGTTTTTCGCTCGCTGAAGTATCGTTTCTTGGTAGTCTGATACGTTTTCATGCAAAGTCCAGTGACGCAAAGATGCTACGAGGGATGAGACGTACATTGGTAGGTAAGAGCACTTTATCATTTATAATGAAATCCGAAAATGTATGATATTTATGCAGATATCAAAAAAGGTATAGCGCACACCAAGATCTCCCATTGCGAAGTACTGTGTTTCTGAATGCCTGTTAAAAAAAAAGGCCTAAGTAAATAGATGAGCTAAAAGTTCCAAGGACATGTTATCTAATGGGTTAGCTAATTCACAAAATTTTACGGATTAAAATACTAAAGACTTGCATTCTTAGATGTCGCAAACACACGCCTGTGTTGTCGTACTCAACGTGAAGGTATTTGGTTCGAATGGTGTGCCGTTGCTGATGGTGATCAGTCCTCGAATGCGAAGATGAACTCGGCGGTCTCCTTGTTGCTATTCGAGAGGCGTAAAATATGTGCTGACTTCATGTTCCACACTTTCATTTCCAACCATCCACAACATATTTAGGGCTTCATAATAGGTTGGAGGAAGTCATCAAAAATTCATTTCCTTGCCCAGGGAGGCTACGCGGGAGTCCAGCGTGTGGCCCTGTTGCTCATAACCTGAACACGGGATTCAATTTTATATTTTGATAATAATGACATATCTAGTTAAAGAATGAATTTTCACTCTGTACTGGAGAGCGCGCTAATTTGAAATTTCCTGGCAACCCAGAATCTTGACTTTTGCGAGAAACGCTTTCACAGTCTGAGCTATCCATGGTTGACTCGCCACCATCTAAGCTTTATTTCCGCAATTATCGCTCTTCTACGTTCAAAGCTTGTTTTGCCTGCAAGAGATAAAGGTTGCCGGTTCGAACCCAGGTCTGGTACACTGTTTTAATCTTCGCAGAATCACACTACAGGTGTCGTAGTCGACAGACAAAACGTGTACCTCGAAAACAACGATTCACTATCAGTCGTCGCTGACGTATTAGCTCTAATTCGAATATCGGAAGCCACAAATCCCTCGTGAAACAGAGACGTTAGCGTGTGTATGTGAAATCTTATGGGACTTAACTGCTAAGGTCATCAGTCCCTAAGCTTACACACTACCTAACCTAAATTATCCTAAGGACACACACAGACACACATGCCCGAGGGAGGACTCGAACTTCCGCCAGGACCAGCCGCAAAGACGTTAGTACTGATCTATTATATAGCCTGACAATTAGACCCTTCGGATCGAACATACTTTACCACAAATGTGTATGTTATCGTGTAGACCCACCAGTTACAATACAGGGTGTTTCAGAAGTGATGGACATCATTCAGGTATATGCCAGGAATGATAATTCGAAACAAAAAAGTCAAATACACATAGACTATAATAAGCATACCTTAAGAGCTATGGGCAATTATTAATCTTCGATATTCTGAAAAAAAAAATCTCTTCTGCTGCAAACTCTTTGCTTTCCATATTTTGAGAAGTAGTAGCATGAAACAAAACAACAAAACATGTTCAATAAACATATGCTCTAAAACACATACCTTAAAAGTTATGAGCACTTGTTCGTTAGAAGAGTTATGTTTCAAAATAGCGATGACGAAAAAGTGCTTATAGCTCTCAAGGTATGCACTTTAGGGTACATGTTTGCTGGACTTTTTTTCACCGTATCTTCACTGGCAGTCGGGACTCACCACTGGAGACAGCTCTGCCAGACTGATGACTAGTCTGAGATGCCTCGATTGCAGTGGGATGCCAACCTGACCCGAAGCCAACCATATGGCCCGACAATCTGGAGTAATTGTCTAGGGTGCAATTTCTTCCTCTAACAGGGCCCCTTTGGTTGTCAAGCGCGGCACCCACACAACACAGAGGTACGCTGACGATATTCTACTTCCCGTTTTGTTGCCATTCATGGACAGCCATCCCGGATTTACGTTTCAGCAAGATAATGCACGCCCGCAGACGCCGAGAGATTCTACTGCTTGTCATCACGGTTGCCTAACATCCTGACCAGCAAGGTCGCCGGATCTCACCCCAGTTGAGAAATTTTGGAGCATTAAAGGCAGGACCCTCCAACCATCTCTTGACTTTGACCACCTGTCGCGTCAACTGGACGGAATTTGGTACCATACCCTCAGAAGGACATCCAAGAACTCTGTCAGTCACTGCTAAGCCGAATAATCGCTTCCCGAAGAGCCAGAGGTGGATAAACGTGTTACTGATTTTCTCAATTTGTGAAGTTCTTTTTCTTGAATAAATCATCCAGTTTTCCTTAAATTATAATAATTTGTTTGTCTGAACATGTAAATCACATCCACTGATTTCTGTCCTATTCGAAAAAAACTTTCGTGGTGCGTCGTTTGTTTTGTCTTAGTGTATATTTTAGCTCTTGTAGTGTAACATGAGCCTGCCGCCAACGCAAACAGTTTCAACTGAAAATCAAATAATAAGCACGACCATCACGTATTTTAATCCCGTCGTGTCGCAGGCATTATCATTATTTCGACAGCGACAGAAGAACGACAAAACTCTGAGAAATTTATTTAATAAATTTGATTTAATTACTTAATGTAACTATGCGTGTGGTGAAACAATTTTACAGAATTACGTAGCAAAATGAATTACAAATTAAAATTTAATATGAATTAATAAGTGTTTTATGTTTGTGCACGCACAGAAAGAATACGTTTACAGCAGGTGCGTATATCAGAGGGAACACATACTTTCTTTAGATTTTTCTTCAATATGCAAGTATACGACAAAATTTCATTCCGTCGCTCTTCTAGCCTCTATTAAATTTCTTGAAGAGTACTGAAATCCTTAGAGCCATACTTTTATATTAAAAAAACAGTACACATCTTCAGAACCAGAGTGTATTGGTTCGAATTTAATAATTTAAATAAAGTACGATACTTAGTACATTTCGGTTACACGAATATTCGTACCCATAATTAATTTCTTATCAGCAGTTCTGCGCTGTAATTTTAAATTTTTAGGCAACTGGGTGCTGGTCAGTGATTAATGCGTTCAAATCGGTGACTAAACTGACAATTGCATCTACAGTTAATGAAGCAGCGCAAATCTAAGTTTGCTTTCAGATGTTTCAGAGGAAGCGAAGTATATGTTTTAAACATATTATTGAAGGAACAAACCAATGAGAGACGAAAGAAAGACAGGCGCAGGGTGAAAGGTCATTCCTGGCGGAAAAGCCAACTAGTATCAAATATCGGCCTTAATTTGAGGAAGAAACTTCTGAGAAAGTGCGTCTGGGACACAGAATTGTATTGAAGTGAAGCGTGGATAGTGGGGAAAATCAGAAAAGGAGAGATTTGGAAACGCTGGAGACGTGGAGCTATAGAAAGATGTTGAATATTAGGTGGGCCGGGAAGAAAATAAAGTCAGGATATCCAGATTTGGAAACGCTAGAGACGTGGAGCTATAGAAAGATGTTGAATATTAAGTGGGCCGGGAAGGAAAAAAGAAGTCAGGAGATCCGCAGCAGAATCGGAGAGAAGAAGAAAATGTGGAAAATAGAGACAGGAAGGAGGTACAAGATGGCAAGGCAAGTGATGCAACGCACTAAAATCGCTTGTTACACACTTTTTTTGTCTTAAAGGTCTTAACAAAGTGTGTGACAGACTTTTAAAGTTTGTTGATTTCGTATGTGCCTAAGGAACGGCCAGATACCTATTGAATTACCTCGTTATTGACCAGTTAACTTCCTGTAAGTTGATTAAACTGGAGAGACTTGATGAAACTTGAGAGGCAGAGTATGGTTGTATAATTGAATTAATGCACTAAACAGCAGCTGAGTAATATTCGGTATGTCAGTAGGTTTTGTTGAACTCCTGCTTCATACTGTAAATACAACGAGAGAATGAATCACGAGATCGACCGGAAAAGTACTAATTCCGGCTCACTAGGCTGTTGTTCAATGTTAAATTTCGAAAAGTCGCTTGCAGGAAATATTTCGAAATACGCAAACTTAGGCTGGAATTTCGCATGTCTATAAATACGACGCTACAGTTCAAAGTCCACGTAGCTAATCAGAATTTCACAAATCTTTAAACACAACACTTCAGTTCAGAATAAAAACTCACAAACCTATAGAGAATTTTTCCGACTCTAAATCCGCTCTGCTGTCCAGAGTTAAAGTACAAAAGCGCAGCTTTCGAAAACCTCTCAAGTCCCCGAACTCCCGCAGAAATTCTACGGTCCACAACATGTCCAACACTTCAGGGAATTTTCTCTGCCTGGGGACTTGGCGTTTGTGTTGTCCCCATAATTTCATCATCATCATCATTCTTGGAAAAACTGGTTTGTAAAAATTTGGGACTTAGTAAGGATTCTGATGACCGCGCAGTTGAACGCCCCACAAACCAATCATCATCATCACCACCACCACCACCACCATCATCCGACACTTTAGTCGAGACTGACTCGATGTTTATCGGCACACGCCATTACGCATCGTCCTCTAAAAGGGAACTGGCCCAGCCCACCATGGCCGCTGTCCTCATACAAGTGCAAATTAGCGGTGGAAAAAAACCGATCGGTTAAAACCGATACCCGTATTTTAGTTTCGAATTACCGGTATTTTTCGGTATTTGTTTAGACTCAATTATAAAAACTTTTTCTTATTTTTTGCTAATAACAGAGTAAAAACAAACTGAAATATCAAGAATCTGTTACGTACCAACCCTGTCTCAGGCAGCTGGCCGCAGGATTTCATACTTGCCTGACCTGGTTCACTTTCTGTTCCTGGCGGGAGTGTCAACAAGCGCGACAGGAAACGACAGCGTTTCATGACGTTATCAGGTCAGGCGGAAAGCAGGACATGGCGCTTTGCGCGAACTGGGTAGCTACTATCAGCAGGAGCTTAGCAAAGCAATACGACTGAGAAGTACCACGTCACCTGTTTACGTGAGGTAAGATGCTGCGTCGCTAATGCCAGACGGCGTACAGAATATTGTTATGGACCAGTCTGCAGGTATAACAAACGTGTTAAGCAAATAGGGCGCAATATGAATCGCTGATACATTCGTATTAGGAAAAACCTATGCGGTAATTGCAACTTGGTTGGTTGGTTGGCTGGTTTGTAGGATTGAAGGGAGCAGACTACTAGGCCCATAGATCCTTTTTTCCATGAACATGACACCCCCACAAGGAATAAAAACAAACACTGGAGATGACAATAGACGACACAGGACAAGAAAGACACAGACAGAGACAAGGAAAAAAGAATTAAAATCACACTGAGTGTGACTGGGATTGGCCGACCATAGATACAAAAAAAGGAAAAGCCAACCACCAAGAATCGCACTAAAAACACCGTCTAAAATCGTAGGCCAAAGGCCAGTCTCAACAGAAAGAAAAAAGGACAAACACTTAGATCAAGCGATAAAACCCCCCTGGACGAATAAAACTCAAAACTAAATCTGCCATCGCAACGTCATCTGATAAAAGTGCAGGAAGCGTATCAGGCAGCACAAACGTCTGCCTGATCGGAGTTTAAAGCCGGCAGTCCAACAGGATGTGGACCACAGCCAAAGCTGACCCGCAGCGAGATATATGTGGGTCCCCGCTTCGCAATAAATAGCTGTGCGTTATACAGATCTGGTCAATGCTCAGCCGGCGGAGGACAACAGATTCCTTGCGAGGTACCCGCAAGGAGGCGCGCCACGCTCCGGTAGCCTCCTTGATGGCCCGAAGTTTGTTGGGCGAAGGCAGCGAGCGCCATTCACTCTCCGAAAGGCCAATCTCCGAGGCTGGTGCACCGACAGCCTGTTTGGTCAGCGTGTCAACACGTTCATTTCCCGGGATGCCTACATGACCCGTGGTCCACACAAAGACCACAGAGAGGCCGCAACTGGCAAGAGTATGGAGGGACTCCTGGATAGGAGTGACGTTGGGTCAACGCCATCCGATATTTCACACTATAAATACTCCAGCATTTAATTTCAGAAGGAAGGAGTTGGTCAGAAGGACCGAGGGTGTACAGGACGCGCGCACTCTGTTCCCTGAGACGGTATTAACGCTAGGTGTAAATCTGTTGTAGATTTCCTGCTCGTACTCAACACCGCCAACAGCCGCCAGAGAGATGTCTTCCTCCCCGTAAGCACCAACCACGAGTTCGGCGCTGCTGAGAGCTTCAAATGCAGATGGGAAGGCCTGGGGTCTTCCGTGTCGACTTGGGCCAGGAAACCAGCGTTCGTGACACTTCAGCTTAGCCAAGGGGTCTACAAGCACGGCAGGCCAGGTTCTGCGCACTTCTCGACCACACGACAACCGTCATAGAGGTTCAGAGGGCAGAGACAAGCCACAGTTACGGGAGGAGATCGAGGACCTCCTAGGCCGGAGTGTGTAAGCCAGATACGCACGCGCCACCTTCTTCGAGTGCGAGGGTGGAGACGCAGCATTCACTTCTTGAGTAGCTGTCGGGCACTCGCGGCGCTCCCGGACAATGAGCGGTAGAGGACCGCCGTAGCATCGCTAAAGGAGAGAGGTGTTTGTTGTCATAAATGGTTGAAATACACTTTTCTTTTTCTGTGCCCATCGGCGTACACAGGTTACAACCACCTCCTCTTCCCTGAACCAGCAAGTGGCGAACTGGGAGAGTGCCTCCTGACACACCATCCATCTGTCACGCCTCCCAATAGAACTGCTGAAAAGCCATAGCAACAGTTCTAAACTCTTTTTATTTTTAAGTAAGCCTTCTTGAAAAAAGGAACAATTCTTATTCGTAAAATCTGCATTGGTTTGAAATATTACGTTATTATATAAAATCGGAAAAGTGATCAGTGCCATTTTAATAACAACGCCGACACATGGCATAAGCGCTGGCACAGCACTGCTGTAACAATAATAGCCTTGTTACCGTTCTTCGTGCATTAAGGCACGTGTGTACATTCAGTGTACAAGTCTACACCCCTCCTGTTCTATACAGTAGTCTCTCACTGTCGTCGCTGGACATCCGTTGTATTGCAGAATAGCACCAACACTTTTATGAAATGACACAACAGTGAAGTACAATGCTTCATTTGCTTTAAAAGATTAAAGATTTATCTTCCATTTCTATGAAATCATACAAGAGGAAGGAAATTACGGCAACAGTAATAAATTAAAAACTTAACAATTCATTCATAGTACACAGTAAAAATAAGAAGTACCTGATCTGGTGTCTGTGTGAACATAATATGCCTTTATATGCTTGTAGGCCTTTAAAACGGACAAATTAATAACCCCTTCAGTACTGACTACTCGTAAAGCTTAGAAAATGGTGTGATCTCCAATTACATAATTTTTGACTAGATATGCAAAATATTACGATCTGTAGGAGAAATTGGTTGATGTTTTGTAGTATTCAGCCACTGTTCAACTTCGGAGGAAAGCAGTAATAGGTGGATGGACTGAGTTTTATTACATTTGTCTACTGAATTTAATAGTTTCATCTTACGTATCTTAAAACTGAGAATTTCAATTTTTTTTCAATCGTTGTTCTGTTTCTGAGTTTATTATAAGAAATAATAGGAATAAAAAACAGAAAATCGATTATTTCAGTAATCGGTTATTTTGAACGGTTTTAACAGGTTAAACTGGCATGCAAAATAATCGACATAAGCTAAAACCGTTTGTTTCAGTGATAACCGCCATCGCTAGGGCAAACGCCGTACCGCAGTGGCGCGGAGAAAGCCGAGGCGAACAATTTGATACACGACACGTTTATGAAGCCAGGGAGAAACCTTAAACAGGCCTACAAAATACACTTAAGCGCTTTCTCGCTGCGAGAGAAGCTGACTATCCTCCCGCCTTCTTATTCCACCGTCTTACGTTAACGTCAGTAAATTAACTTTTCCCGTGAGGACGATGAAAATGCTTCAACAATTAATGCAAAACCCAATTACGTCTTCGATTCAGTATAAACTTAGCCCTTAAAACCACAACTGTCTTGTAGTAAGGAAGCAAAAATTTTTCAACGTTAAATTTTCACAATATTGTGAGATAACTTTTACATTTTGTAAGTGTATTTTCAAGGGGTTTTTAATATTAAGGGCTATGTTAGTCAAAATCTGACGTGGCGCACATTCGCTCTACCTTATTGGGCTTTTGTAAGTCAATTCGAGGTTGTTTTCCACCTTCATAGACCACACGTGTCTTACACACATTGTTTGTCTCAACTTCATTGTAAACATTTCTCGTTTACACCGTGCGCAGCTTCCATATGTTGTTGAAAACCCACAAAACTGCTCATCTCTCTAAACTATGAAATTTATGTATTGATGTCTATAGCACCACATCTTCTCCTTAACTACTAGATCGATTTTAACCAAACTTGGTACGCACTGTACTTAGCACCTATAAAGAAACACTGTGAGGGTTAGAACCACCTACCTCTGAAAGGGGTGGGGGCGGGTGCGAAACAGATCTGAAGATCAGCTAAACGCAAATCTCAGAGATCCATACGTCATGTTATTGAAGCAGGCGTCCCCTCGTGGTGTCGAGATGTGGATCAGCATCTTGTTACAGCTGTGACTGCCCCATGCCAGCGCTTATGTACAAAACCAATGTCCGGTGTGCCGGACGAAACACAAAACTTAGCTCAGACT
The DNA here is from genome assembly GCF_023897955.1 of Schistocerca gregaria. Lineage (NCBI taxonomy): Eukaryota > Metazoa > Arthropoda > Insecta > Orthoptera > Acrididae > Schistocerca > Schistocerca gregaria. Next base: position 480,551,964 of record NC_064920.1, on the reverse strand, counting down.
TACTCAGACGCACGGAGTGCAGCAAAAGCGATTGCTTCCCTTCGAAGCCAAAACGCAAGTCATTAATTTCTGTAACTATCTGGTCCTGTCCAACAGTAACAGTTTTCTTACAAACTTGTAAGGTAGCAGATTTTGCACCTTACATTATGGTAAATCAGTTCTAATACACCGAATAATAATTGATAATTGGCCCATCGGTAGGAGATAATGGACACAGAAAAGGAAGTTGTGTTTGTCATATCAGACTAACGAGATGGGCTCAGAGGCTGGAACACTGCCGGAACCCCTAAGGAAGGTGTTTATGTCATGTCAAAATAACGGGATGGCCGCGGCCGGACCACTTTGTCGGCTGGCACTTTAGACCGCCAAAGACGTTCGGAGAGGCTGGGCCATCACAGCAAGAAGCGAGAAAGAGCTATATGCGAAAGAGAGAAAGACGATTTCGCGCCACAGTGCAAAATTTGCGGAAGACTGTGACGGGATTGGCGCAGAGCGCGTAGAGATACGTGTTAAAAGTTTGGTGGCAACAGTAACCGCGGGAGAATTCTGTGTCGTGATTGGGTACAAACGCGCACGGATACATGAAAGTCTGTGTCGTGATTGACTACCAACGCGCAGAACGGCCAGGTTTGCAAAATCTCTGAAGGAGGACTCTGGAGTCGGCTTTGGAGGAGAGCAGTCGCGGTGTCTGGCTTCCCTGCTTGGAGAGCGTGGAGAGACGTAGGTTGGAGAAGTTACCGGCATTGAGTCCAGTGGTTACTCTCCACGTCTGAACAGTTTAGAGCATACGACTCCACACACGTAGCATATCTGTTCCTCTGAGGAGAGAAACAGATTTGTACTAACTTGTGGTGTTCATATGCAATCTGAAGTGTACCTTCGCTGCCGCGCACTTGAGTCGACCAACTACTCTTGGCATATGTGCAAGTAGCTTGAGTATTGACTAGTGACGGACTCCGCAATTGAACACTTACTTACAGGAGTTTACGGGAGCGAAACACGTCCACGTTGGAGATTAAAGCCAAGCTCGCTCACGGGAAAGACGGCATCACGACGTTGGCTGGGCCGACCGTCTTGATAATCACGGAGATTCACGTTGATATTAGCAATCACCAGCCAGAGTAGGGCACTGTAATTCTAAATGAGTTCGTATTCCGCTAGCTCTTTGACTGGCGCTCTCTGAGTCTGTGTCCGTGCAAGCAAAATTGCAATAGAGTCACTTGCGAGTTGAGCGTTGACTTATGTAATTAGGAAAAGAGGATACATTGTGCCAGTTAGGTTATCGAGTGTATTGTATTGTCATGGTATGCTAGAAATATTGCTCATCCTGTTCTGAATAAACCTTAAAATTGGTATCATACGCTAATCACCGCATTATTGATTTAGTAGCTAGCAATCACCATATTTTTGTTTAATAATTAGAGTGTAATGATAGTTTCGATGCAAATGATACTGGGGCCATAACCACGCGTTTAAACAGAGCCAACTTAAGTCAGATAGCAACTCAAGGTCGACTAAGACTACCAATAGATATTTTTTCAATACATCGATAATTATACAATAAACCACCCGTACGTTGCAAACTACCCACCCAATCACCGTCACTCCCGCTCGATGTCTATGCGCCTTCCGGCTGTCCAGCCAGCTTTACTTTTGGGAGGCGCCCGTTGTCTGAGGTCACTGCCCCAAGCGCCACACTGGCGCCTTTTTCAGAATTCACGGAAAGTCCCTCTGCTGCCTGGCGACGGCGCCGCCTTTGTCTGTTATGGGCGTCCGGTACAGGGTAAGATCAAACGGACGCTTCGGCACAGGATGCCGACTTGGGCGGCCCTCTGTGGGTGTTAAAAAATCTCCACCCGGTTGCTCAGCAACGACCCCGCTTGCAGTGATTTCCTTCAAGGAACCAAGTCATGGAAGAGTTCATCATAATTTGTGATTTTCACTGCATTGCAGCTTGTGCTCATAGTGCGTTTTAATAGACCTGTGATAGTTATAATTATGCGTGCGGAACCCTTAACTTCATCTCCGCACTTCGCTCGTTACCATGGCAACTCTCAATTCAGTAACAGAAATGCAAATTGGTGGAAAATGTGGGCCTTGCTCTTGCACTGCATGACCCAGATACCACGCCGCCTTAGACTGTCGGTTCACTGTTGAGCAGCACATTTTATGTATAATATCCAAGAATACACGAAAAACTGTTATTTTTAACTAGTAAGGACGATACCCGGAGATAGGTTTTGCACATAAGCGATCGCGTGGAGCAGTCAAGCTGTAACAAGACGCTGATCCACATGTGACACCAGGAGGGGAACGCTTGCTGCAGTTTCGACTTTGCAGACAACGGCTGTTGATATACTTTCCGGGATGTGAGGTCGTGGTCCAAGAACTTTTTCTGCTCTGCCTTCTGCTCTTGGACCACGACCTCACATCCCGGAAAGTATATCAACAGCCATGTCACCCGATCGTGAAAGCCTGCATTCTATTTGCAGACAACACCACAAGGTAAATGTACCCAGCTCTGACGGTATTCAAATCGCTCTTGCCGAAGCTAGTTGTGGGCCATATATGCAATACAGTGCAAGCTCAAAGCGTAGTATTCTTCTCTATGTCAATAACCTTCATGTTGATAGATCAATCAACTAGAGTCTCGTGTGCTCTGTCAGTTACTGAGGGGAGTGGGTGCCAATCTGTATTGAAAACTGCAAAAAAATTAGTACTCAGATGTTAGTTGTCATTTTTATCTGCGCATATTGTGCTATAATTAATCAGGAGGCACCAACGCATCGTGTTTATTGTGAAGTTATTGTAAAAACCTAGTATTCATAAAAATTTGTTTCATTCTGCAAAGTATTTCTGGCTTTCAGTTACAAAATTACCCACCAGTCCCCTCAATCCACTATTTCATTTAGGGGATTATTTTTGTGATATAATTAAATTGATTCTTACGATATGTGTGATATGCGCCTTCACATGGCATGATTCTTCAAGAGGGGTAGGGAAATAAAAGTAGGATATTGCGTATAGGAGTCATATCAAGGGTATTGTTTGTGGAATCCCGAGTAAGCGTAATGCACGAACTGCACACCGCCTCACGCTGAGATCTACTCGGAGGACGCCTCGCAACAATAGTATACTATGTACAAAAATTAACTCTTCAGAATGAGTACTCATCGTAAACGCAAAGAACAAATTGTGGCGCTTGGTACATAAATGCCTGCAATAGGCTTTCCTATGTTTTCAAAAATCCTAATACCTACAATAGCTGCCCGCCACTTCTTCACTGAAGTGCTCCTAGCTTCCATCACACAAACTATTCTCAGACATCTATATGCAATGAGAAAGAATACAACTGGGGACAATGTGTTCAACGATTAACATCTAACTGCAAAATATTCACCGCAGACCCCATAGTTACTAAGAATGGCATTAATTGGAGAATACGAGTCCAAAAGATCTTCATTTGTATTGAAATCACAATTATCCATTTTATATTTCGAAATTATAATACATAGGAAAGTATCGAAATTAGATATGAGGAAATATGTTCTCTGGGTGAAGCACAGGGTACACGGAAATGGCAATCTTCTCTCGTTACAAAAAAAAAAAAAAATGTTCAAAATTGTGTGAAACCGTATGGGACTTAACTGCTAAGGTCATCAGTCCCTAAGCTTACACACTACTTAATCTAAATTATCCTAAGGACAAACACACATACCCATGCCCGAGGGAGGACTCGAACCTCCGCCGGGACCAGCCTCTCTCGTAACATACGACAATGTCTAAGTATATATAGGTTAACTTCAAACAAAGATTTTCACCGTGAATAAACGATATTCATACAGAGGGTAACTCTTATGCCAACATTAACGAAAAACTCGGGAACTTAAGCACAGAAACCTATGCAATACGAATCACAAAGAAATTGTTGGGAATACAAAAAAAAAAAAAATGGTTCAAATGGCTCTGAGCACTATGGGACTCAACATCTTAGGTCATAAGTCCCCTAGAACTTAGAACTACTTAAACCTAACTAACCTAAGGACATCACACACACCCATGCCCGAGGCAGGATTCGAACCTGCGACTGTAGCAGCCCCGCGGCTCCGGACTGCAGCGCCAGAACCGCACGGCCACCGCGGCCGGCATTGGGAATACATTCAGTAGTTGTCGCCTGTTGTGTATTTATAGTACAGTTACGAAGTATTCGTTATTTAGGAAAGCGTGACAGCTGACACTAAACAGGGTAAAGGTGTTCTGAAATGACTACATCCTTTTGGATTTTGTGATGGTAGACTTTTATTTTTCCGTTACCAGCTTGAAGCAAACTTCATAGCATAGTTCTCAGTGCTCGTTCATTGCACTTTGGGCCCATTGTGTTGAATTATCTGACCCCACAGGTCTAATTACGGTTCATAAATCACTTTGGAAAACATAATTTATGTTTTTCAATAATGTTCATTACACAATTCTACAAAGACATTGCCGATCTTCAGTGGCCGAGCGGTTCTAGGCGCTTCAGTCTGGAACCGCACGACCTGTACGGTCGCAGGTTCGAATCCTGCCTCGGGCATGGATGTGTGTGATGTCCTTAGGTTACTTAGGTTTAAGTAGTTCTAAGTTCTAGGGGACTATGGCGTCAGATGTCAAGTCCCATAGTGCTCAGAGCCATTTGAACTATCTTTTTACAAATACATTGCTACGTATAACAGCTCCCACGTGCATTACAGGATATAAATCAACTATATTGTGCAACGGATAAAACTTTTATTGTACAAAGTTGCAGTTGAGCATAGAAATTATTATAACTCATGCCAACGTGTTCAAAGGTGCCTCTTTATCAACACTTTTATTTCCTCACAATATCTTTTTCCTTTTTATGTACAGGGTGTTTCAAAAATAACCGGTATATTTGAAACGGCAATAAAAACTAAACGAGCAGCGATATAAATACACCGTTTGTTGCAATATGCTTGGGACAACAGTACATTTTCAGGTGGACAAACTTTTGAAATTACAGTAGTTACAATTTTCAACAACAGATGGCGCTGCAAGTGATGTGAAAGATATAGAAGACAACGCAGTCTGTGGGTGCGCCATTCTGTACGTCGTCTTCCTGCTGTAAGCGTGTGCTGTTCACAACATGCAGTTGTGCTGTGGACAACATGGTTTATTCCTTAGAACAGAGGATTTTTCTGGTGTTGGAATTCCACCCCCTAGAACACAGTGTTGTTGGAACAAGACGAAGTTTTCAACAGAGGTTTAATGTAACCAAAGGACCGAAAAGCGATAGAAGAAAGGATCTGTTTGAAAAATTTCAACGGACTGGGAACGTGACGGATGAATGTGCTGGAAAGGTATGGCGACCGCGTACGGCAAGCACAGAGGGCAACGCGCAGCTAGTGCAGCAGGTGATCCAACAGCGACCTCGGGTTTCCGTTCGCCGTGTTGCAGCTGCGGTCCAAATGACGCCAACGTCCACGTATCGTCTAATGCGCCAGAGTTTACACCTCTATCCACATAAAATTCAAACAGGGCAACCCCTCACCGCCGCTACCATTGCTGCACGAGAGACATTCGCTAACGATATAGTGCACAGGATTGATGTCGGCGATATGCATGAGGGCAGCATTTGGTTTACTGACGAAGCTTATTTTTACCTGGACGGCTTCGTCAATAAACAGAACTAGCGCATATGGGGAACCGAAAAGCCCCATGTTGCAGTCCCATCGTCCCTGCATCCTCAAAAAGTACTGGTCTGGGCCGCCATTTCTTCCAAAGGAATCATTGGCCCATTTTTCAGATCCGAAACGATTAATGCATCACGCTATCTGGACATTCTTCGTGAATTTGTGGCGGTGCAAACTGCCTTAGAAGACACTGCGAACACCTCGTGGTTTATGCAAGATGGTGCCCGGCCACATCACACGGCCGACGTCTTTAATTTCCTGAATGAATATTTCGATGATCGTGTGATTGCTTTGGGCTATCCGAAACATACAGGAGGCGGCGTGGATTGGCCTCCCTATTCGCCAGACATGAACTCCTGTGACTTCTTTCTGTGGGGACACTTGAAAGACCAGGTGTACCGCCAGAATCCAGAAACAATTGAACAGCTGAAGCAGTACATCTCATCCGCATGTGAAGCCATTCCGCCAGACACTTTGTCAAAGGTTTCGGGTAATTTCATTCAGCCGGCCAGAGTGGCCGAGCGGTTCTAGGCCCTACAGTCTGGAACCACGCGGCCGCTACGGTCGCAGGTTCGAATCCTGCCTCGGGCATGGATGTGTGTGATGTCCTTAGGTTAGTTAGGTTTAAGTAGTTCTAAGTTCTAGGGGACTGATGACCTTAGAAGTTAAGTACCATAGTGCTCAGAGCCATTTGAACCATTTTTTTAATTTCATTCAGAGACTACGCCATATTATTGATACGCAGACCGCAGCGCCATCTGTTGTTGACAATTGTAACTACTGTAATTTCGAAAGTTTGTCTGCCTGAAAATGTACTGTTGTCCCAAGCATATTGCAACGTGTATTTCTATCGCTGCTCGTTTAGTTTGTATTGCCGTTTCAAATATACCGGTCATTTTTGAAAGACCCTTTATCAAGATGTTTATATTTGTTACATTAGATGAGATCTTGCACTAATCTCTTCAGATCTATTAACAGTAGCTCTTCAGATACATTTTTCTGTGACCACTGTGAAAACGTAAGCTCTTGTCCAATTACTTAAACCTAACAAACCTAAGGACATGACACACATCCATGCCCGAGGCAGTATTCGAACCAGCGACCGTAGGTCATCAGTCCCCTAAAACTTAGAACTACATAAACCTAACTAACCTAAGGACATCACACGCATCCATGCCCGAGGTAGGATTCGAACCTGCGACCGTAGCGGTCGCGCGGTTCCAAACTGAAGCGCCTAGAACCGCTCGGTCACACCGGCCGGCTAAGCTCTTGTCTTTTCGCCTTATGATCTCGACCAATTCTGCTCATTGGCGGATGAGGAACATGTGTTCTTCTTTGTCTGAAGTAGTTCGCCAGCACTCGTGGTCATCTGTTGTTTAGATTTGGTATAGTATGTATGAAAAGGCACTTTCGGATGTTGAAAGAAGGTGCCATTTCTGTTTGGTCAAGGTCCACGACATTGAGCAGGCACTCCAGTTGATAATGATGTAGTGAGACGATCTCAGTTTAGCTTTCTGTGATAGAGGTTAGTTTTACGTGGCGAGATTAGTTTGGGAAGACTTAGAAGTATTACTTTGCGCTCAAAGGTTGCTACCACTAGTGCTTGGAACATAGTCATGGCATCACTGATTGCTTTATTCAGTTACATGCTGTTCAAAATTCATCTATGTTAATTAGTCATGTCATTTAAGATTCTTTTAATGAGTCAGGGTTACAAATTTTAGATGGTGATGCCTTGATTTGTAAAATTGGATGTGGGATGGGCTATCTTTAAAGAGCTGTAAAGTTTTTCTGCTGTCTTTAGGGTCAATACATTCTTTGGCAAACCTCGAAATATTTATTTCTTCTCCATGGATTTTAATTCCTACTACAAATTTTTCTTTTTGTTCCTTTACTGCTTGCTCATTATTCAGATAGAATAACATCGGAGACGTCATTCTCAAGCACTGCTTTCCTTTCGTGCCCCTCGAATCTTGTAACTGCAGTCTGGTTCGTAAAGAAATTGTAAATAGCCTTTCGCTCCCTGAATTATACCTCTGATATCTTCATAATTTGAAAGAGAGTATTCCAGACAACATTGTCAAAAGCCTTCTCTAAGTCTAAAAATGCTATAAACGTAGTTTTGTCTTTCCTTAACCTGTCTTCTAAGAGAAGTCATAGGGTCAGTACTGCCTCACGTGTTCCTACATTTCTATGGAATACAAACTGATCTTCCCCAAGGTCGGCTTCTACCAGTTTTTCCATTCGTGTTAGTATTCTGCAGCAGTGACTTATTAAACTAATAGCCCGGCAATTTTCACATCTGTCAACACCTGCTTTCTTTGGGATTGGAATTATCATATACTTCTTAAAGTCTGAGGTATTTCGCCTGTCTCATACATCTTGCTCGCCATATGGTAGAGTTTTGTCAGGGGTGGCTATCCCAAGACTATCAGTAGTTCTAACGGATTTTTGTCTACACCCGGGGCGTTGTTTCGATTTAAGTATTTTAGTGTCTTGTCAAATTCTTCACTGAGCATCACGTCTCTCATTTCATCTTCACCTACGTCCACTTCCATGTCCTCAATATTGCCCTCAAGTAATTCGCTCTTGTATAGATCCTCTATATACTGCTTCCACCTTTCTGCTTTTCCTTCTTTGTTTAGGACTGGTTTTCCATTTGAGTTCTTGATGTTCATGCAAGTGGTTCTCTTTTCGCCAAAGGTCTCTTTAATTTTCCTGTAGGTAGTATCAAAAATGGTTCAAATGGCCGTGTGCACTATGGGACTTAACAGCTGAGGTCATAGTCCCCTATAACTTAGGACTACTTAAACCTAACTAACCTAAGGACATCATACACATCCATGCCCGAAGCAGGATTCGAACCTGCGACCGTAGCGGTCGCGCGGTTCCAGACTGAAGCGCCTACAACCACTCGGCAGCACCGGCCGGCTAGATAGTATCTATCTTCTCTATATCCTTACATTTGTCCTCTAGCAATCCGATTTAGCCATTTTGCACTTCCTGTCGAACTAATATTTTAGACGTTTGTATTCCTTTTTCGCCCGCTTCATTTATTGTATTTTTATATTTTCTCCTTTCATCAATTAAATTCAGCGTTACCCAAGGATTTCTACTAGCCCTCCTCTTTTTACCTGTGTGGCCCTCTGCTGCCTTCACTGTTTCATCTGTCAAAGCAACCCATTCTCTATCTATTGTATTTCTTTCTTCTGTTCTTGTCAATGCTTGTTCGCTAATGCTCCCTCTGAAGTTCTCTACAACCTCTGGTTCTTTCAGCTTATCCATGTCCCATCTCCTTAAATCCCATCCTTTTGCAGTTTCTCCAGTTTTAATCTACAGTTCGTAACAAATAAATTGTGGTCAGAGTCCACATCGGTCCCTAGAGATGTCTTACAATTGAAAACCTGGTTCCTAAATCTCTGTCTTACCATTATATAATCTATCTGAAACCTTCTGAGGTCTCCAGGTCTCTTCCACGTATACAACCTTCTTTCATGATTCTTAAACCAAGTGTTAGCTAGGATTAAGTTATGCTCTGTGCAGAATTCTACTAGGTGTCTTCCTCTTTTATTCCTTACCCCCACCTCGAGTCGATATACACCCCTTCTCTTCCTTTTCCTACTATTGAATTCCAGTGCCCCATGGCTATTAAATTTTCGTCTCCCTGAACTATCTGATAATTTCTTTTATCACATCACACATTTCCTCAATCTCTTCGTATCTGTGGATCTAGTTGGCTATAAACTTGTACTACTGTGGTATGCGTGGGCTTCGTGTCTATCTTGTCTACAATAATGTGTCCACTGTGCTGTTCGCAGTACCGTATCCGCGCTCCTATTTTTTTATTCATTATTAAACTTACTCCTGCATTACCGCTATTTATAAGCCTGTATTCACCTGACCAGAAGTCTTGTTCCTACTGCCACCGAACTTCATTAATTCCCACTATATCTAACTTTAACCAATCCATTCCCCTTTTTAATTTTTCTAACCCACCTGCCCGATTAATGGATCTTTCATTGCACGCTGCGATTCGTAGAACGCCATTTGTTTTGTTTTGTTTTGTTTTTTTTTCCTTTTCTCCTGATAACGACGTCCTCCTGAGCAGTCAGGATGGAGGACTATTTTACCTCCTCAGGGTCGTTATCATTTAACCATACAATAACAGCTGCACGCTCTCGGGAAAAATTACGGCTGTTGTTTCCCCTTGCTTTGAGCCTTTCGCAATACCAGCAGCCGCGCGGAGCGGCCGCACAGTTCGAGGCGCCATGTCACAGATTGCGCAGCTCCTCCCGCCGGAGGTTCGATTCCTCCCTCGGGCAAGGGTGTGTGTGTTGTACTTACCGTAAGTTCGTGTAGGTAGTGTGTAAGCCTAGGGACCATGACCTCAGCAGTTTGGTCTCTTAGAAAAAAAAAGTACTAGCAAAGCAAGGCCATTTTGGTTAGTGTTACTAGGCCAGATCAGTCACACAGACTTTTGCACCTGCAGCTACTGAAAAGGCTGCTGCCCCTCTTCGGAAACCACATGTTTGTCTGACCTCTCAACAGGTAACCCTCCAATTTGGTTGCATCTACGGTACGGCTATGTATATCGCTGAGGCACGAAAGCCTCCCGTCAACGATAAGGTCCATGGTTCATGGAGGCGGGAAGGGGGGAGATCTATACTTAAGGGGAAACAATTAATGTAACTCACTCACATGAGAGATTAACAGGGATTTCATGGTATCACCTGGCGTCAGTGTAATCTCTACAGATTGTCGTTCTTCAGGGTACACCAAACTGCATTAGGATCCACTGCAAGTACTGTGACATTTAGGCAGGAGGTGAGAAAACTTGGATTTCAAGGTCAAACGGGTGCTCATGAGCCACGCATCACGTCGGTAAATGCCAAACGACGACTCGCTTGGTGCAAGTAAGCTAAACATTGGACGATTGAACAGTGCAAAAACGTTGTATCCAGTTACTAATCACGGTACACAATGTGGCGACCCGATTCCAGGGTGTGGCTATGGCGAATGCCCGGTGAACTCCATCTGCCAGCTTGTGTAGCGCCAACAGTGAAATTCGGAGGCTGTGGTGTTATGGTCGTTTTGATGTTTTGCGTGGCACTATCGCAGCACATGCATACATCGATGTTTTATGTACCTTATTGCTTCCTACTATTGAAGAGAAATTTGGGGTAGCGATTCCATCTTTCAACATGATCGATCACCTGTTCGTAATTCACGGCCTGTAGCGGAGTGGGTACACGGCAATAACATTCCTGTAATGGACTGTCTTCCACAGAGTCCTGACCTGAATCCTATAGATAACCTTTGGGATGTTTTGCAACGCCGACTTCGTGCGAAGCCTCACCGACCGACATCTATACCGCTCCTCAGTGCAACACTCCATGAAGAATGGGCTGCCATTCCCGAAGAAATCTTCCAGCACCTGTTTGAACGTATGCCTGAGAGTGTGGAAGCTGTCATCAGTGCTAAGGGTGGGCAAACATCACATTGAATTCCAGCATTACCGATGGAGGGCTCCACGAACTTCTAGGTCATTTTCTGCCAGGTGTCCGGATACTTTTGATCAGATAGTGTAAATTGTGTAGCCGTACTGGGTCGTTTCTGACTTCACGACACCCAGTGTCTGCGGTACGCTGCCGGCACCCGCGTAATGAGACTTCCGTCTTCGAGAGCACTGAGGTTTAAACTGCCCTAGGTCATCGCAGAACGTGTGTGTTCGGTTAGTACCTGCCCTGCTTCTACTGGCACAGCGCGTGTCCATGGCGCTAACCTACAGCAGCGACCTCACTGCTTGCTGTCAAGGTATCAGCACTTATTCGCAGTGTGTGCTCTGCTGCGCCCAGCTGCTGACCGCAGTTCTGATGACACTTATACCTCTGAACAGTTTACGCAGTAAACATACGTTATTTCAGACACTGCTGTTTCACTGACGCCGTAGGCCGTAGACGTTCATTCACACCAGATTATGAACGCAGCCTCCTAGACCAGTAGCGTCACCAACACACCTGCGCAACTTTAAAGCCCACTGAAAATTTTGACCATTGGGGTGACCACTAGAAGACGATAATCGATGACAATGAACCCAAGTCGTCGGACTATATCGCAGCACTCGTGAGTGGTCTGGTAATTCCATGCTGAAACAGAGGGTGCTCCACGTGTGAATGAACTCCTCGAAATCGAAACTGTGTTACAGCATGTTGTTTCTCAAACTCTGACAAAGTTACCTTACACACCGCAATATTACGCGCTACAATTCGTAGCCCTCTATTTTAAGAGGGTTTCAAAAATCAGAAGATGAATAAATAAATTTCCTTTACTTTATTCTATGGTCACATAATTTTTGTCATCAGACTACAGGTTTCGGTCAATAATGACCATCTTCATATCTGTTTTATAAAAACATGTCCTAATGTGCTGCAGCCATAGTGGCATCTTCAAATGTTAAACGCAAAATCAGCAACAGTATCGTCGGATATATATAAATAACAGCATTCAGGAGTCATCTTGTCAGCAGCACTACTGTTTATAACAAACTGTCATATAGTAGCTACAAGATGTTCTTGTTGCAAGTTCACCAGATGTTGCTACTGCATACATACACATATTCTTCAATGATTAATTGAACAACGTAACCTAAAGGGGGAATACAATCGGTAAAGTCTGCAATGGCTTATAAGGTATAAGAGGCATTACAGTAATAAAAAGTGATGAAATAAAACACGACAAAAGTTAGATTGTTAAAAAGTGCAAGAGTTAAGAGACAGTAATTGGCATTTGCTCAAGTCCAATGTTATACATAATGGCATAAATAATAAACGGTTTTCATATTGCACAGAATAATATAGAACTATAAAACAAATAGCTAAAGAAGCCAAAGAAAACAGACTGCCGCACAGAATCAGCGACCTCTGTTAGCGCTAACGCCAGAATTATACATAGGCGAGAAGTGGTTAGAGGAACGTGACCGCCAGAGGCTCGTACCATGCGGCACGCCGTTGCAAGGAAAGAATGATAAAACTCCGTACCAGTGCATGAACAAGATTATCTGGTTAATGCAGTACATGATATAAAGAAGGGACAAGAAAATATTAGAGTTATGAGCACAACATACGAAAACGATGTAAATATGTACGCACTCTATACTAGGTAAAACTATCAACAAACTATATATAACAGAGGCGTTCAGTGATTATGGTAACCCGCCCCCCTTTTCTCTCCTGTTTTCCCAGTCTACACACTCTTTGACTCTATTCTCCCCCCAAGCCCTTTTCGTTTTCCCCTCCTATGCCTTCCCCAATCCATCTCGCGTCCGCTCTGCCCCCATTTTTATGTGCCCAATCACTCGATTGTTCCCCCCTTTTTGGATTCCACCTTATCTGTCAGGGTTCCCCCTCCCCACCCTCCCACCCCCAATCTGCCTTAGGCTTTGGTGTGTTATCTTCGTTTATAGTCTATAGTGTGGTGTTTAAGTGAGTGTTCAGTGTTGTGTGTCCCCTTTTTTAAGTGTTGCGAGCAGAAACAATACTGTCGCTAGGTGTGTTTTTTATCTTTTGAATAGAGAAACCAAACTGTCGCCGTGTTTTTTTAAATTGTGCCTGTCTACCTACTGTGTGTCTTTATTAGCATCGTCAACCGCGTGTTCTTTTTCTACTTTAACTTCCACAACATTCCGCCGTTTTGCAGTTATTAAAAAAGTCACCGTTTTATCGCCTGTTTTTTATTGTTTGTTATCTTCTTACTATGTTTTTTAACTCTTATGTAGGCCGTAGAGCCGCATATTAAGCAAACTACGCAGTGGACACAAAATCGCTTAGCCAGTTAAGCAGTTTTGTCGGTTCTTTCTTTTTTGCTTTATAAATTTCCTTTAACAAATTAAGAGATTTTTCCGCCCTTTGAAGAATACGCATATGATTCTCAACGCTCTTTGTAGAATCACCAATTTCAAATAAATGCTGTCAGAAAGCAGTTTTGTTCCGCGGCTGAGAATGTTCTGAAAACCTTAAGTTAAAAGAGCGGCCCGTTTGAGCGATATAATATTTATCACGGTTACTGCAATCAATCCTGTATACTTCAGAGCCATCAAATTTGTCATATGTCCTTTTCAGTTTATGTTTTATTCGCAGTTTTAGGGTGTTGTTAACCTGAAAGCCACATCGGATATCAGATTTCCTAAAACTTTTTTCTATTTGCAGGAACATTTTGCCGTTAAACTTCATATGAATGGTTTTCGTTCTTTCTTTACTGGTTCTATTTTGTGTGTGTGTGTGTGTGTGTGTGTGTGTGTGTGTGTGTGTGTGTGTATGTGCCTGCTGTTTGTTATACGTTTCTTTAGCCTACTGTAGGTGCACGCGACGTCGTTTACAGAAATCTGTTAGCTACCACAATCTGCATTAAAATGCCTTACGTATTTCGCTTTCGTCCAAAGGTAGACGAAGGAGTCGGTAAACCATGGAGGTGAAGAATGTCTTTTTGTATCTCGGAGGATGGCATGAACTGACATTGATGGTAGTGTCTGTACAAGTAGGTTTTCTAAAAATCGAAAACTTACGTTTGTTGTTAATTTTTCTAATATACACATCAAAAAAGTTATGCATCACCCCAGTTCCCAGATATCCTGAAGACAGACGTTCACTGTAGATATTGTATCAGAGTCACTTCGACTGTTCAGAGATGTCACTAAACCCGCCAAAAGATGTAAACAACCATGAATGAGCAACGCCTATTAGACGGAGGGGGTCCGACAGCCGGTAAGTTCCAGTCATTCCATCTGGAAAGTGGCACACAGCTCGTGTTCTCTGTAGACGGTCAATACCGCGGTTCGATCGCGTCCACAATGTTACTTTGTTCCAGGAAGGGCTCTCAACAAGGGAAGTGTCCAGCAGGCGTCTGGGAGTGAACCAAAGCGATGTTATTCGGACATGGAGGAGATACAGAGAGACAGGAACTGTCGCTGGCATGCCTCGCTCATTCCGTCCAAGGACTACTACTGCAGTGGATGTCTGCTACCTACGGATTATGGCTCGGAGGAACCCTGACTGCAACGCCACCATGTTGAATAATGCTTTTCGCGCAGCCACAGGACGTCGTGTTACGACCCAAACTGTGACCAATAAGCTGCATGAAGCGCAACTTCACTCCCGACGTCCATGACGAGGTCCATCTTTGCAACCACGGCACCATGCAGCGCGGTACAGATGGTTCCAACAACATGGCGAATGGACCTCTCAGGACTGGCATCACGTTCTCTTCACCGACGAGTGCCGCATATGCCTTCATCCAGACAATCGTCGGAGACGTGTTTGGAGGCAACCTGGTCAGGGTGAACGCCTTAGACACACTGTCCAGTGAGTGCAGCAAGGTGGAGGTTCCCTGCTCTTTTGGGATGGCATTGTGTGGGACCGACATACGCCGCTGGTGGTCATGGAAGGCGCCGTAACGGCTGTACGATACGTGAATGTCACCCTCCGTCCGATCGTGCAACCATATCGGCAGCATATTGGCGTGGCATTCGTCTTCATGGACGAGAACTTGCTCCCCCATCGTGCACATCTTGTGAATAACTTCTTGTTCGTCTAGAGTGGCCAGCATGTTCTCCAGACATGAACCCTAACGAACATGCCTGGGATAGATAGAAAAGGGCTGTTTATGGACGACGTGACCCACCAAGCACTTTGCGGGATCTACACCGAATCGCCGTCAAGGAATGGAACAATCTGGACCAACAGTGCCTTGATGAACTTTTGGATAGTATGCCACGACAAATACAGAGATACATCAATGCAAGAGAACGTACTACTGGGTATTAGGGGTGCAGGTGTATACAGCAATCTGGACCGCCACCTCTGAAAGTCTCGCCGTATGGTGGTACATCATGCAATGTGTGGTTTTCATGAGCAATAAAAAGGGCGGAAATGATGTTTATGTTGATCTCTGTTCCAATTTTCTGTGCAGGTTCCGGAACTCGCGAAACCGAGGTGATGCAACGTGCATGCTAACTATTGCTTGGGCAAATGCGTTGACCTCACTGGTGTAGCCCTCAATCAGCAATAAAATGTCAACATACCGTTCATAATAAATCGTTTTATCTTTTAGCTGTGGTAACTTGGCAAGAAATTTACATTCTAAATAGCTCACAAAAATATTTGCTGAATTACCAGCTAGACTATTTCCCATTCCAAGCCCATCTTTTTGATAATGTATTTTGTCACTAAAGGTAAAAAACTGTAAGCTACGAAAACACAAACATCTTGTGGCTACTGTACGGCTGTTTGTTTTGAACAGTAGTGCTGCTGACAAGATGACTCTTGCATATGCTGCTATTTATATACATCTGCCGATGATGATTTTGCGTTTAACATTTCAAGATGCAACTATGGCTGCAGTACATTAGGACGTATTTTTATAGACCGAAAACGGCAATCTGATGACAAAATATCTGCGACCATAGACGTAAAATAAAGGAAATTTATTCGATATTCGGGCCACTGTTTTATTCGTGACCATGTCGGAGCTTGGGGAAAAATGAAGAATAAAGAATATGCATGTTAATAACGTTGCTTTTTCATAAAAAGCTTTAAGAGTTTTCACATAAAAATTTCGGAAGCATTACTTTTCACCACGCCTCACGCCATAGTAAAACGACATTCCCTACAATTACTTGTTATTATAAGGCAAACGGTAGCACACTGTGTTGTGTGAATGTGCCTGCTTTGCATGGTTACATTCCTGCCTTTTTCATACGTTCACCAGGTAAAAGTCCGACGGATGATTGGTGCGTGGATTTAGTATTGGTCTTCAGCACTTATTTCCAATGAGTAGTGGACAACGGTCGAAGGAAGTTAAAAGATTCTCAAGAACGCATCCAACAGGTGTTTCAACTGATGGCAAGACCCACAAAACCATGACTGCAGCAGTTGCAGGTGATTTTAGGGTTTAAATCTCTATCACTGTCAATTTCAAATAGGAATAAATTCACTCCCTTCTGAGAGAGTGTCGATGGTCTGTAATGTTTCTAAGTCAATACGAGTGTTAATCAACAGAAAATTAATTCTTATAAAAAGAGTACTTGTTGTACAAAGATCCACATTTATTGATTGCCACCACTATAGTGAAAAATACGCATCCGTTGTACTCTACTGAAGCCGGACCTATTAGTTTGTCGGTAGTCTTGTGAAACGATTACATGCGTTAATTGCTTCAAGCATTAGCTCATTGTAAACAAATACATTCCAAATGATTTACCTTTGCTTCTAGTTGACGTTTCTATCAACAACGATCTGGTGACTCTCTTTGAACTGGTTAACAAGTGATGTATATTGGCGCATGAAATAATGCGTTCTTTTTCGTGTACAGCCTGCGTACCAGAAGATACATCTGCTACCTGATAATGTTCATTAAACTTGTGCATTGGTACTATCACGAATGAAACACAGGTACTGGTTTCTGTCCAATGTAAGTAATCGGAGTTTACTTACCTTTGTTCCGGAAGTCAGGATGTCCCTGAAAAAGTAAAGAAAAGAGTGATTAGAACCAGAACCAGTGTAATTAAAAAAGGATAACGTCTTTAATTCAAAATTTGATAACAATATATTCCTAGATCATAAATTAAGAATAATTTGCACCTAACTCGTGAAGTAAATCGGCCAAAGATGGAACAAAGGTGCTGAATAAGTCAGTTCCATGCTCTTTATCACAACAAAAATGTGATTTGTGTGATTAGGAAGAAATGTATGTGTTCGAATATTTTTGAAAATGTTACTACGTACTCGTAAGTTCTTGCGCCGAATACAAAGCAAATAAAATTGAAGGCAGCAGTTACAATCATTTCACAGGAAGCATTCTACTTTGTGTAGTGGAAATAAATTTTAAATATACAGTACTAGCTGAGCACCCGGCGTTGTCCTCGTATGTATTTATTGCAGTTCCCTCCGTCCATCTCCTCCTCTGCCTTCGCTCTGTCCACCTCACCATCCCCGCTCACCATAGTTATTCTCCTGCCCCTCTCTCTGTTCATCTGGTGCTCGACCCTTCTCTCTGTCCATCTCCTCCTTCTCTCACATCGACTCAACTATGTGCCGTACAATGATATAATTTTGTAGGTACATTCAGCGGCATATGTGGTTAACGTCTGCTAAACGTGCTGTGAATAGAGTTAGTAACAAAGAAGCAACAACTTAAACGTCATGACATCGTGCCTTATGCTACAGCTTTACTGCATGAACAGCGAAAACCTCCTAAGTGATAAACTTACTTCTTTTCATAATAATGTGGAGGTTGTCAGCGACAAAAAGTCTCGTAAAGGTTTGAAATTATAGATTCGAAGATTTTATATGCCTTTTTATTTGTAAACAAAACAAAATAAAATCATATAGATTTTATAATGAAATTCACGCCGAGGCATATAAGTCTCACCTTTATCTACGATGATGATGGAAGCAGATAAAATGGGTTAAAATTTGTACCACTGACGGGACTTCTTTTCCCATTTTGTTCAAATATTCAAATGAGTGTGAAATCTTATGGGACTTAACTGCCAAGGTCATCAGTCCGTAAGCTTACACACTACTTAACCTAAATTATCCTAAGGACAAACACACACACCCATGCCCGAGAAAGGACGCGAACCTCTGCCGGAATCAGCCGCCCAGTCTATGACTACAGCGCCTGAGACCGCTCGGCTAATCCCGCGTGGCCATTTTGTTCGATGTAGTTCGTTGCGTTTGGTCTAGGCGGACGTCACAAGACATCCGTTCAAGTTGATCGTTGATTCGTTTACTCAATTTTTATTATTATTATTACAGATACCAAGCATCCCTCTGACTGAACACGCTGAGCTACCGTGCCGGCTAAGAAATAGCTGGAATCGAACCCACGACCTTTTTGTAGCTCTTAATCCCGAGAATCTTACGCTACCTCTACACCGCAGCTAACTATGTTATAATTTACATTCTATTATACTATCGACTTCACTACACATTCAAAGTAGTTTTGTTTGACACCACCGTACTGCTATTATCAAAACTGCTGCACGAACTACTCAAGTCGAGTGTCCTCCCCAACTTCAATTCATGTAAGTTGAAAGTAAGTTGAAATATGAATTGAAGTTTGTGTTGGGGAGAGCACTCGACTTGGGTAGCTCATCCAGCAATGTTGACCATAGTGCTGCAGTGGTGTAACAGTTAGCGTTTCTGCCTACTAAAAAACAAGACCCGGGTTTGAGTCCCGATCGTGACACAAATAAGTAATTTCTTCTGCTTCCATCATTATCGTAGATAAAAATTAAATCAAAAAGTAATGAGTAGGTACCCAAATTACAAAGCAAACTCAATAAATCCATTATTCCTAGCAAAGGGTATACATAAAACCTATCTGAAGATTCAAAACAAAGCGTTAGCTTTTTAATACATAAGCAAAATCAGTAAATTCATATATCCTAGCCAAATAAATTAAATGTTACTCTGTATTCGTAAAGATAATTCTGTCACTTACTAAACTACCTAAAACACATGCCACTAAGTTAAAAAAAACTAACAGCGTCATTTGTTGTTTTTTTAGTGTACTACGAAACCAACACGACGGTTTTATAGTTTCATTATTAGTACAGAAGATACACATATAAAACAAATAGTCGTACACATATTTCACCCATATCTCTAGCGCATTTCGCCCTGCAGGTCCTTTTTCACGCATCTCAGTGCTTTTGGCGTCTTCTCCTCTGAACTATCTGTTGTACAATCATACAATTTTGCTGGTACATGCAGTGGTATGTGTGAATACTGTATACGAAATGTGTCACGAATACAGTAAGTAATAAATTAACACTTAGGACGGAATATCCACCTGAGAGGAGGATATGATTTACGTTTGTTCCTGTAGAGGCGCTGATAATCACCCTAACGAAGTACCCGGCTATCAGAGGCTCAGGTGTTATTTAATTGTTGTGCAGGGAAGATTAAGTGTCTCGTCAAGCCATATTACCCAGAGTAGCTTGCGTCCATTCCAGACCAACGCCACCTTACAGGCGGATGTTCCAGGTAAGAGCAAATATTTGCCCACCGCACAGACTGGTATCCTCAACTAGCACTATTTGTCCACCTGCCTGCCATGTTATTGTTTACGACCTTAGGCGTTTCATTTTTCGTCCCTTGAGTACGTTAAATGTTTAAGGGAGGTTTTTCGACTATATGGGGTGAATTATTTTGCTCACAAAACACGACTATCAAATTAATCCGTTTAAAAAGCAGTTTTAAATTATTCCATTGTGTCACATTCCATAATGTGTCAAACAGAAGCAGAAGTATTACACAGATGACAGAGGCAAAGTTTCCTGAAGACTCTGATGCTGAAGACGACTCCGGTGACTCCTATGTTCTTGACGAAAGTAATCTATTTTCATCAGAACACGACTTTGATTCAGAAATATCTGAAAATGAACTAGATCAGGATATTTTTCAAGAAGAGAATGTGTACAATCCAAGTGAAGTTGATCAGCAATATTCGACAGTGGCTGTGAGCAGTCTCAGTTCTCACGATAATGTGTCACCTACAAAATGCACAGAACGTGGCCCTCCAGATTCACCTTTGGCTCTCAACTCTTCTACTGGTCCACATCAGAACTACGAAAGTGACCCTGTTCGTTATTTCCAAGATAAAAGAAACTGTTTTACTTGGAGTTGCCAGCCGGGGTGGCCGAGCGGATCTAGGCGCTACAGTCTGGAACCGTGCGACGGCTACGGTCGCAGGTTCGAATCCTGCCTCGGGCATCGATGTGTGTGTTGTCCTTAGGTTAGCTAGGTTTAAATATTTCTAAGTTCTAGGGGACTGATGACCTCAGAAGTTAAGTCCCATAGTGCTCAAAGCCATTTGAACAATTTGAACTTGTGTTTCTGTGGCTCAGTCTGCTTCTAACTCTAGATCAGTCCATGACATAATAAAAATTCAACTATCAAAACCCTGGGTGCAGCTCTCACTGTAGGGGAAAACCCAACTCTCACTTAAATATGGCGCTTATTTTTTATCGTTGACATCATACAAGAAACTGTTCTCAAAACTAATGAGAAACTGGAATCAATACATCTGCATCTGAAAAATCCGGAAGATGTTTCTTACACAAATACAAACTGTAGAGAGATTAACGGGATCCTGGGAGTTCCGGTGTTTTGCTGCATCTTCAAATCATCTCGAGACTCACCATAATCACTCGAATCACTCTTTTCTGCGGGACACACTGAAAGATCCATATTTAGATGCGTAATGTTCGAGAATCGTGGTCACGTTTTACCGGAAGGCTGAGTTTTTATGACAGCTCTAGACGTTCAGCTCGTCTAGAAACTGACCCAGCAGCTGCAGCAAGTGGCATTTATCAAACACTGATGAACAACTTCGAAAATAATTATGTTATTTCATGCATGCGTTGATGAAAGATTAGTACCATTTAGAGGGAGGGTACGTTTCAAAATGTATATGGCTCAAAAGCCTGCTAAGTATAGCATTAAAATCGTTGCACTTACTAATGCTAGATACAGCTACCTGGCTGATTCCTACATTTACGCAGGACAGGGCAGTGGTGGATTTACGCTAACTGCAGAACAGAACAAGTACCAAAAACCCACTCAGGCTCTCATCAGAGTTACCCAAAGTCTGAAAGATAGTCACAGGAATATAACCTGTGATAATTGGTTCACTTCCGTAGAAGCTGTAAAATGGCTAAGGGAACGATGGTATGACAATCGTTAGAACGTTGAAAAAGAATAAAGCCGAGATCTCTCCACAATTTCTCCCAAATACAACTAGAGAAGTCAGTTCTGAGCTATTTCCCTAAGAAATCTAAGGCCGTTATCCTCTTGTCATCCATGCACCACAAAGAATATAGTAACCCAGTGAGTGGAGAGCCAGAAATCATCTCAACGCACAATGCCACAAAATTTGATGTTGATATAGTAGTCATGAAATGCGGCACTTACTGTGGCAATCGAAGAACTCGTCTATGGCCATTGGCTATTTTTTACCATTTCATAGCCTTAGGAGATTCCAACGCATACATAGTTCATTCACGTTTCAAAAAAGAATACACGTCAGCCTGGACTTTCTCTTACAAAGGATCACGTTCAAGAACGTCTGAAAATACCCAACATTACCGACGAACTGAGCATTCTGATCAGTACAGGTGTTGCAGAAAAAAGTAGTTCGAAATTGGGGTACTCTACCGGTGCAAGTACGACCTCATCACTTACTGCAACTACTATGAAAAGAGAGTGATATTCATCAAGCACGATAAACGTGCTGTTATTGTCCTTACCAGATAAACAGGATGACTTCTTGCAAATGCGTCGAATACATTACTCCAAACTGCTTGCAGAGTTCCAAGAAATTGTGTAACGTTTGCCTTAGGAGACTGTGCACAACACATACCGCGAAGTAGATTTATTATTTTTCGTTATTGAGAATGTGGCTGAACAACTCAATCTGTGACAACAATCTTTGATACCATGTTTCCTTACCAACAATGCATTTGTAATATGCTTGTAGACAGGGATCTGTTTTCATTTATTGTAATTTCCAGTTGCAAAAACGTTATTTCACGATATTTTATTCCTTTTAAGACTGACCTAAGCTATTT
Organism: Schistocerca gregaria; assembly: GCF_023897955.1. Taxonomy (NCBI): domain Eukaryota; kingdom Metazoa; phylum Arthropoda; class Insecta; order Orthoptera; family Acrididae; genus Schistocerca; species Schistocerca gregaria. The sequence goes on along the minus strand of NC_064920.1, from coordinate 480,529,644 downwards.
TAAATCAAGCAAGTTCCTAAACAACATTGTAAACCTATAAAATGTACAAGACTGATAAAAGAATGTTTTAGATTAATGTATTTTCTTCTTTAAATATCTGAAATGTCCTTAAGTGTCTGAATTTCTGCTCCTTAGTCACTGTCTACCACTAGATCAATGAGAATAAAAAATGGTACAATGAAATTCATAAAGTATTGATCTATGCCTCATTAAAGATATCCCCAGAACGCCCTGCAAAACCATGTTCCTAGCTAAGTGTTGAAGCGTCATGCCTGATGCGAAGATTTTACTGTAAGAATAGTAAAAATGTAGTAAGCGAAAAACTTTTTTTCTTTTCATTATTTTGCGGCCGTTATCAGCAAGAAAAGGCTTCGTAAAGATCTGAATTTATATGTAAGGTTTGTGGTAAGTCAGTAAGTGCTCTCCTTCTCAACTACTGTATGAGTATAGTCTGGCGACTTACGCGACGTGAGCTACGCTCCCTTTTCACCCCTATACTCACCTATTTTATCCCATCTTCATGAAATGTATCCTGTAGGGTGTCCCAAACTACGTCCAAGTTACCAGTGAAAACACCGTAAATATCCGTGTAGTAGCTTCGGAGATTAGCGTGCTCAAGGAAAGGCAGACACGACGGTTTTACCATTTTATTATAAGTATAGCCGGCCGGAGAGGCCGTGCGGTTCTAGGCGCTACAGTCTGGAGCCGAGCGAGCGCTACGGTCGCAGGTTCGAATCCTGCCGCGGGCATGGAAGTTTGTGATGTCCTTAGGTTTGTTAGGTTTAATTAGTTCTAATTTCTAGGTGACTAATGCCCTGGGAAGTTAAGTCGCATGGTGCTCAGAGCCATTTGAACCATTTATTATAAGTATAGATTAGGCTGAATTACCTAAAACGTGCATTTGATTTGAATTCGTGATAGATTCAAGATGTTGGAACGAGATCTTCACATATGTGAATATGTAAGCAGGCACGTAATTCTGTTGCATGTTTCATCATCCTAGCATTTGTAACAACCGATATATTGAAGCAGGTATGAGTCTTTTCTTTTTTTTTAATCTAACAATACACTTTCATTTGAAAACTGCTGAGAAACCGAGTGAGTGATACAGGAGCTGTGACAGAAATGCAAAACTGCCGGAAACGCTGTGTAAACCACCCACTTGACACTCAACGTAAATGAAAGTTACCGTATTAACCAAAAATAGTCATAATAAGCCATTACTGTATGGGTAAATGATTGCAGACCGTCGACTGGAAGCTGTCACTTCCATTAAATATATGGGAGCGTGCGTACGGAGCTGTTTGGAGAGACGACATGAAACTAATCGCAGGAAAGGCATGTATCAGACAGATTCATTGGAAGAATCCTCAGAAAAAGGAGCTCACCTATGAAGAATGTACTAACAAAATCCTGGTGCGACCTGTACCTGAATATTGCACATCAGTCTGGGATCCATACCTGGAAGAATAAGTAGCAAAGATCGAAGGAGCGGCAGTGTGTTTCGTCATAGATTCGTGTAGCAAGTACGAAAGCACCACAGACGTGCTCAACCAAAACGAATAGCAAATGCTAGAAGAGAGGCGTTGTTGCCACGGCATGGTTTACTGCTTAAACACAGAGAGCATAAGCTCCTAGAAGATTGAACCAATGTATTACTACCTTCTATTTATATCTTGCGCAAGCATTACGAAAATAAGATTAAACTGATTCGAGCTCTCTCCGGGGCTTACAAACAATTATTCTCCCTATCCACTATTCGCGACTGGAACAGGAGTAGCCGTAGTTTGGACAGTTTAGACAGTTCATAAAGACACGTTCCTTGTGTGGACGAGAGTTGTCCTGTTGAAAAATGGTACCACGATGATGAAGCGTGATAGGTAACACATAAGGGCTCTGGGTGTCCGTGATGCGCCACCAGGGTTACCTCAGCTGTTCCCGATGGCTCCCCACACTTCGACAGCAGAAGTAACATCGTCATGCCTATCCAAATCATTGGAAAAGGATCACCTCCAAGCTCGTCTACGATGTGATCTGAGGAAGTGCAGAACAACGATTCGTCAGTGAACATAATTCGATGCAATTCATCAGCAGTCCACGCCTGTCAGTTGCGGTGCCAATGCCGCCATTTGTGTTGTGGCATTCACAGCGTCCTACACATGGGACGCTAATTCCACAGTCCGACCGCTGTTAGAATCCCACCGATACCATGGAAGCCACAGAATGTTGCAGTGACCCCACTACTTCTTATCGGAATCCAGGCACGGATGTGAATATGATTCGTGCGTCTGGTGCGCAAAACGGCGATCCTCCTTTACGGTGGTCTTACGTGGTCAGTCGGAACCTGGACGACGGGTATGTCTGCCCTTACACTCCTCTGCAGTCCGTCGTCGAATCACTACCACATCCGAGTGCGCCACAAATCTGGATATTGCAGCAGTGCATCATCTGGTCAAGTGGAAACCCACAATCGGACCCTTTCTAACTCCGTCAGGAACTAATGATCACGTCTCACATGAGTGCGCGGCGTCTCCGTATCCATAACAGTCATCGCTCAACACCTGACGCATTTCACGCTCCTTAGGTACCCTACCAGGCTTCGTAAAAACACGAAACTCGTACACGACTAATATAGCCTGGTGGCAATTCCGACTGTCACAAAGAATTGGAACTCCAATCGTTTACACAGCCGCCAACGTTGTGTAAGCGTAAAAAGTTACACTGACATTCTACTACGTGTTCTGGGCACTTCACTTTTCTTTTTTTCAGGCAACGTATTTCACAGTACTCGGTGGACTGTGGGAGATATTAGTTGCTGGAAGTATATTGTTACATAAATGTATGTGGAATAACAAGAACGGAACCTCACTTCCTCTGGGGATCTTATTTCAAATGTTCCGCTCTTAAAAAGAACTCTCTAGACCATTCAAGTGAAAACCGGTAGCGGAAAACAGGCTGAATATCATGCGCTACAGAACGCTTGTCCTCTGGAAATAACTTTTCATTCGTTCAATTGGAATCCGGAGGCAACGTCAATAATTTATTTAAGAGCCGGCCCCGCATAGGAAGAAGTTTCTGTTGCGGGCGGGGAAGTCGGATAATGAGACGGGCGCCTGCTGTGACGGTCGCCATGGCAACGCGCGCCCGCCGTCAGCCCAGGTGTGTGACGGCTCCGTCTAACAAGCGCGCGCCACCTCTCTGAAATATTAAGGCCGCGCGATCGCTAGTGGCAGGTGGCAGGCGGCTGCTCGGCTCGCCTATTTCCAGTTTTAGCCTATTCCCCTCGGGCATTATTTTCGTGAAACGTCTTTATACTGCCGAACTGAAGCATCCACTGACAAGTCGGAAAGGCAGGCAACACAAAAGGGCGGGAAACCAGTAGAATTGTATCCCATACTTGTCAAAGAGGAAATCGAGAAATGGAGTATCTTTTCCCTATCATTTTTAATCCTTTGTGCATATCTGCTTAAAATGAAGATCTGTAACAGAAATCCTGTCATAAGATACAGAGAAATCGAAAAAAAAAGATACGTTCCCTACGTAACTGCGCCCGGAAATATCAGTGCATCTATCGCCTGATAAATGTGCTTGTCGTCTATTTCACTCAAAGCCTCTTCGAAAAGAGAGGAGAGGAAAAACAATCCCGTAAACCCTACATATAAAAGGCAATATTTCTACTGACTGACTTACCCACTGTCTCATCATTGCCCAGCCCAAAACAATAAGGACAGAAACTTTAGATTTGCGGAGGATGTTTATCTTACACTGTAGGCGTCGTTCAAGAGGGAGTTTTTCGCTATTCCGTCCCTAAGTGGTTAAAATAGGTGATGACAACCTTTTTGAAAATATGTCACTATTAAGGCAATTATAATGAGAGACTACGAAATCTGGTATTTGGTTACTCATTCAGAAACTAAAGCAAAAATAATTCAAATTTTATTAGAAGATTACTAAACCATTTCTAAAGCTACGTTTACGAAAATTAGTGTTTTACTTCTTGGTTAGAAATTAAAAAATGAGTGTTTCAGTGTTTTTGGGAAGTCCAACCCTTACGGGAGTAAAATAGAGGGTGAAAATAAATATGAAATTATTTCATTATGAAACCATTTTCAAAGCTGACGCTATGAAAAATTATTATCGGCATCTCTGTTAGGCCGGCCGGAGTGGCCGTGTGGTTCTAGGCGCTACAGTCTGGAACCGAGCGACCGCTACTGTTTAGGTTAGGTTTAATTAGTTCTAAGTTCTAGGCTTCTGATGACCTCAGAAGTTAAGTCGCATAGTGCTCAGAGCCATTTGAACAATTTGAACCTTCCTTGTTAGAAATAAAAAAGTACGTGTTTGACAGTTTTTGATAGTTCAGCCAGAAGGGGGATGAAAATGAAAATGAAAAATTTTGACAAAATATTCCATTAAATTAAAAAAAATTAAGTTTATGAAAACTGATATTTCACTTTTCAGTTAGATATAAAGAAAGTTGAGTTAGGGAGAAGAAAGTTTTGATGAAAATATGACCACATGAAAACAAAATGCATGATTAACAAAAATCTTGGCTTTCACCTCTCAAAATAACGTTCTGGTCACTAGTACTTTCAAAGAAGACAATGTTTCTACAGCCTTAATTTGCATTAACTGTATAGAACTTTCTGCAATTTGTGAACAACATAAAAATTCCACAAAAGGGAAGCAAATAAATAAATAAATAAAATAAAAATCCAAGGAGACCATACAGCGAAGCAGCGGACGAATAAAGTATTAGTGGTGCGCTGGCTGACGTAGTCGTATCGATTAAACATCCAGGTGCAACGTACCAAAGCGATTTGAAATGGACCCACCACTTAATTTCGATTGTAAGGAAGGATAATGGTTGATTAAGCGCTTATTTAATTTTCTATACAGAATTACTGTATTCTCAATCAGTCGAGAAAATTTAATACGTAAACAATCGTGGGCCCACAAATTTCTTATTTTATTCAAGCACTACGATAGCAATTTTTGCTATGTATTTAAGGATACCTTACAGAAGAAGTAATAAATCAGGAAATTCTGCTGAAAGTATTGAGGTGTAGGAGTAAAACAGAAACACCAGTCACCATCTCTTGTTAATGACTAGGAGAATTTCACGTCTGAGACTATGGATAAATTTGGTAGCTGTATTTTTGCATCTATTTTATTTGAAATCCTATCCAGCAGTTACTCCTGGAACTCGGAATATTTTCATGATTTTCCAGTCATTCTACTTTCACTGATGATATTTTCACTGTCTGTGTATAACGAAAACCTATACTTAAGCAGATTTGCAGACTGTTATTGTTTAGTCGACACCGGGTAGATGGATAATGAGAGATGTCAAGCACAAAAAAATGCAAATAAGTCCGTCTGTTATCCCACGGCTGCTTCCTTACACCATGGCAAAATAGTCTAGAGGCAAGGGAACTGGGGCTCTGGAAGATAGGTTCAAATCCAATAATCAATAACGGATCAAGTATATAGCCCATAGGTATAGCTCTGTTGCCAAATGAAGGACTTTATTTAGCAGTGTAGAAATTCTCGAAAAAAAACCTTCAGTCATTACATGTATGCATACATACAGATCTTTCCAACAGCCAACACGATACTGTTGTTTATCCCAGTGGTCCCAAACCAGTCTGAGATCATTACCTCCCAAGTGCAACAAGTGGAATCGGATAAGCTAGTTTAATCCTTCCTTCTCTCTCCTCCCCCCCCCCCCCCCCAATCATCAACATTACAGCCTAAATAAAGTTTAGAATGAACAAAAAAACTTTAACACTTCCAGTTTTAAAACGACGAAAGGTAAATGATGTTCAGTACTCGTGCATGTTTCATTAAACATCGTACTAATAAGTGAATGAGAAAAATGGTACTAATTATTTTTAATATCCTTATACACAGAATCAGGTAGCAATTCTCAGTGCATTCCGAGTGTTACAACTCCTTCTCAACAAACAAAGCTAACTATCCATTTGGAGGGTAGACATGCTACTTTTGCACCACAACTTCTAGCGATACTTACTCCACTGGTACACAACACGTCAATTTAAAATCAACCGAATTAAAATGTGTGTACTATACTTAAGCCTACTGTTTGTAAATGACTTCACTGGTGAACTCCTTACTTCTGAGCTGGCAGGAGTTGGAAGACTTCAGCCTGCCAGTGCTTTGTGTGTGACCAAATAAATGATGATAATAATAATAATAATAATAATAATAAAGCAGTGTAGGCCCTACAGCAACGTAATAACCAACACAACACGTAGAAGGGATATTCATGTTAACATTTAAGTGTATGTGATGTAGGCCTGTTTTTCTCAGTTTTACTGGCTTAGATGATTCGTGGTACAAAATATGTGAGTAGTGTGTGGACGATGTGAGGAAGAAGTTGCTCATACACTCGCTCCATAAGCTGTAACGTTCGCCACATTGTGTCTCGCCTTAAGGCCAGTATATGACAAAAAATTAATTATTGGTAGGCTATGTAATGAGTGTCGTAGTCTTACGAAATAGTGATAACTATTATAATCTTTTAGAAATTATTTACTTTCGAGTCCGAATCATAATTTACCTTTTGTTTTTACTCCTAAGAACATTACACGCTTCCCCTCGGGATTAATTACTCAGGATGGGAACCATTGGTCTATCTCTGATAGAACTGACGGAGTACATCGAAAAAGTTCAAAGAAAGCCAGCACGTTTTGTATTATCGCGAAATATGGGAGTGTCACAGAAATGATACAGGATTTGGGCGGGAAATCGTTAAAAGAAAGGCGTTTTTCGTTGTGACGGAATCTTCTCATGAAATTCCAATCATCAACTTTCTCCTCCGAATGCGAAAATATTTTGTTGACACCGACCAACATAGGGAGGAACGATCACCACGATAAAATAAGTGAAATCAGAGCTCGTACGGAAAGAAACAGGTGTTCATTCTTTCCGCGCGCTATACGAGACTGTAATAATAAAGAATTGTGAAGGTGGTTCGATGAACCCTCTGCCAGGCACTTAAATGTGATCTGCAGAGTATCCATGCAGATGTAGATCAAGTTCACTGAAATAAAGAAATCCACTGGTGCCCTCATGGCTATTGATAAAATTTTGCTTTTATATATAATTTCAATACGGGTAGAATCGCCGTTGTTTGTTGTACAAAATAGATTCCGTAAAGAAACGTAATTCATTCTTGCTTCGGAAACTCAGACAACAAAAGAAGCTGACAGCTACAAACCCGTTGCTATTTTGTGGACATCTGATTCATGCAACGCTTACTGGCAACCTCCTCGACTTAGCGTGCTTTGAACTTTTGACCTAAGATGACAGTTTGCATAAAATTTCCTGTTTACGAGGAGAATTGTCGTCATAAACTGCAAGCAAATGTCACGTCGCATTTACTTCACGAAATGATACTAACATTCCTTTCTAGTTGTCAGAGGCATCAAGGTCAGTTTACATCAAAAGCAGCATGCAACTTATGTCAAGGCAAGAAAGAAATCATCCCAAGTAATAGCACACATCTGTATCTGGAAAATGGCTCTAAGAAAGCGAAAATGCTAAAATGATGTTGAAGAAGTGTCTGTAAACTATTTCCCTAATGGTATTATTTTCCTGGAGCCACTGAACAAAGGAGGAGTGCTTGACTCTAATGCAAAACTGTAAACGTTTTTAAAGGGTCAGTACGCTTCAGAGTTGTAAAATAGCTGAAGCCGTCGCGAAGAATCTCTCTGAATGCTTAGACTCACGCCTATTCTACTTAACGCATCAAATAAATCAACGATATTGACGTTCTTTGGGAGACCATGTCATTAAAATTCCTTAACCCTCCGCAGTCGAGGTGTACTCACTTCGGGAACACATACACTATGATTAGAAGAGAATATTAGCTGGAAGGTGGATTAAATTTTAAGGTCCCGTCTACAACGAGTTCATTGAAGACGCTCAGACTGAGGAAAGGTGAGGAAGGAAATTGGCCATACCCTTTGGAAGGACCCATCCTGGCATTCTACTTAAACGTCATTTTCAATGTTTCAGTAGTATGCCTTCAGTATCTCGCGAATTGGTCTCTGCTGATATTTTTCAAAGATGCTCTGTAACCGTTGTTGGCATGTACACTGTAGATTCTTTGCGTTGATGCTCCGAGATGCTGCGGTGGAAGCCAGGTCACCTTTCACCGCCTCCGGCCGCTTTCAGCCGATCAGCACGCTTACGTTTGAAAGTACATGACCATTCCTCTCATATTTCCAGGCATCTTCCGTATTATAGCTATTTTTAAAAACCTTCTGATTCCTTTGTTGACTGTCTGTTTCACCCAAGTATTATGCAAATGATCGCTGCTATAAATATTAATTCCACGAAGTGCTATCGACATTTAAAATTCCCTGATTAATAGATCTCGAAAGGTTTTCGTACACTAATCGCTACTGTTGTCGATATATAGTCTTTTTATGATAGTTCATCCAAGGAAAAAAGAGGGTTTGGTTCAAGGTAATGCAAAAAGACACATATTACTTACAATAAACTTCATTACCGGATAAATATACTGAAAATCAGCAGTAAGTACACACAGTTCCTCGAACAGGTTTTGGGCAAGCTGTTCCTGAATTTACATCACAAATGAGCGCAATTACACACTTTTTCACTCTAAAAATTTTCTCTAGTTAGTGGACTTATTACAAAATATGATAGCGTTTGATATAATAAAAAAATCCAAAGTAAGTTTTATGGATGAACTGTCAAAACCTTTTGTAATAAAATCGGGAGTAAGACAGGGATATCTTTTATCACCCCTACTTCTCAATTGTGCATTAGAGAAGGTAGTGAAAGAATGGAGAAAATCCATCAATACTAAAGAAGAAACCAAAATAAAATCCCCACAGACTGTCTAGCTTTTGCAGATGGTATGGCATTAATTACTCACTCACTCGATAGTGCCAAAGGACAAATTACAGAACTACAAAAACGAGCAGACAAAAAGGTTTAAAATATCATTTGGAACATACTTCAGGACAGACTTCATGATGTCCGTTCAAATCTTAAAATTCAGAACAAAACAATGTCTAAAACAAACTGTTTTAAATATATAGGAGAATGGATAGAAAACGTATATAGCAAAAAATACTTTGTCCTAGAACACAAAACGAAGACGCTACCCAACAGTGCTAAGGCCTGAAACACTGTTTGCAACAGAAATTTAAACAAACAAGGTTTGGGAATCCTGAAACTCTGACAGAGTTGAAAGAAGAATTCAAAGGAAGACATTGGGAACTAGAAGTAATAGTAATGTTGAGTACGAATTAAGATTAATCAGAGAGCTCTATTTGAAAATGGTAAAGCTAACTGATGTATGAGGAAAAGGAGACTATAGTTGTTTGGGCTCTTATGCTGAATGGATAGTAGCAGACTAATCAAGCAGATTTTCAGCTTATTAAACAGCTACAAATCAAAAGCGATATGGTTCAACGAAATGAAACAGATAAAAAGAAAAAAAACGCTGATCCTGGAATACACATAAAAGATCGCGGTAATCTTTTTAGAGAAGCAACACCAAAGGCAGGATTTGAGGAAAGAAAGATGTCTGCAAAAGGAAGAAAGGAGACGCAAGGATAAAAGTGACGACACCATTGCAGGACGAAGGAAGTCTGGGAGCAATGAAAATTAAGGACAAAAAATCAAACCCAAAATTGAGTTTTGTACCCTCCATAAGGTTTATTCGAATAATACGTAAATAATACAAAACGGTAAGCAACATGTGGTAGTTCTTTTACCTATCATATGAAATAATTTATTGCTACTTTATCCTCCCTTAAAATCATGCTCAGATGCTAGTCATCTCACTTAAAACCATGATCAGATACTGTTCATGCAGATGAAAGTGCACGCTGGGGCTCAGCTTTGGAAATTTGTTCCAAGAGGCACGTTATGGACGATAGGGGTTAAGATACGATGCGGCATGTTTGCTGTTATTGGTGAGAAATTTTAAGTTATTCGAAATGGATGCTTATAGGCAAAATTTTGCAATCAATATATTAGAATGGTGTTTGGACCCCACGGCTTGTTTTCATTAGTTTCGCTTATTAAACTTGCTATGGATTGAAAAAAGTGTGGTGATATTCAGGCACGTGATATTAGAATTTCAGAGTCTTCATGCTTTAAGTTAGCTTGAAGATGGTTACACGATCGTATTCTCGTCATCTGTTCGAACCGCTACGCATTCAATTTCGTCACTCTCCCCTTAATTTTAGGTCATTCTATGTTTTCTTGAAGTCGTCCAATGGTATCTGAGTCTTTGTGATTGATGGAACTTACGATTTACGTTGCGCAAGTATCATGTATGCCAAGATGCTTGTGTCGTTTGTTTCATTTGAGGCCAATACAGAGTTCAACTAAATTAGCCGTTACTCATTTCTATTTTTCTAAGTCATTCATTGAAAAGTTTGTCCTCTGTGTATCCTGAGCCGTTCTTTGTTTGCCGCTTTCCGTATTCACACAATGCTAAGTTCCAATTCCTTCTACCTGTCTGTGGCACATGATAAAGACGACGCAGTCATTGAGTTCTACGACGGGTTTCCCTGTTTCTGGTAACAAATAATTCGATCTATGCATGCAAATTTTCTACTGTGGAGTTAAGTCCTAACGCCAGTGGCTCAGCGAAGAACTGTTGTGACAGATTCTGTACAGTGCGTGTATTCATGTTCCACAAATTTAACAATTGCGGAAAGTATTTTATCGATGTGTTCACCAGTTTGTTGTTGTTCAGGCACATTCAGTTCTTCCGAACGGCGTCATCATTCAAAGAACTTGGAGAATTGTTACCAGTAGTTAGTTATTTTCATGTGTGAGTGTTGTGATCACAGAATTAGCCTCTACCTCCACTGCACAGTGGTTGGTTTTACTTTGATTACTATTCAAGGGATTAATTCTTGCTAGGATCTATCCAGTCATTTTCACATTCACTGATGTGTAATTTTGCAAATTTACTTGTCATTCGTTAGTTGCGCGTTGTACCGTATTCACAGATTTTGAGGTCAGTATGCCTATACAACACTATACCTCCGAATGCTATGACAGTAGCACAACCAAAACGATCATGTTCGACAATGTTCCTGGGCACATTGTGTGTTCCCACCTCTCATCACATGAGGGTGCGTCCAGGATTGTCAACATGTTCGTTTTCGTGGCCGAGATATTGTGGTATGGGGAGGCATAACGTCGCATGGACTGCGAGATCGTTGAACACAGTACACTGGCCGCCCAACGTCACTGTGACACTGCACTCCATCCTTAAGTGCGTCTTTTCAGGGAAACATTCGGCAATGAACTTACTGTTATGTATGACAGTGCGCAACCGCATCTATCAGCGCAGTTGGAGATCTTGGTCCGAAAGGATATTCGGCGATGGAGTGGTCTGAGCGTTCTACGACTGAAATTGCATATATCACTTGTAGGATTTGTTGAGAAGATGTACTTCATGATATCCACATGCACCATCCAACAGTTTTCGACAGCGCTGATGGAGGAATGGCACTCCCCACCACACGAAATCTTTACCACCAAAAACATGGACATCCGACCGTGGTAATCACGCATCCTATTAAGAGCCATGTCCGGATTTTTGTAACGTTCAGACGACCATCACGAATCGCGGCTCCTTCTGTATAATTACTGCCTTTAAAGAAAAATTTCATTCCTATTCGCCTCATGGCGCATTTCCTTTAATTATCTCCCGGATTGTGCTGTAGAAGTTCTTTCTATATACGACCCAAGTTTCATCGAGATATGTTATTTGGAAGTGACACGTCACTCGAAAGTCCCTTTGGTCCTTAAGTTTTTTCACTTCTGTGTATCTGTGTGCTACTCAAACTATCTCTGTTCTCTGATTTGCTGACAGTTTTTTGTTCTTAGCCTCTTTTAGCCACTGGCTGGGAGAACCATCGGGTAGCCTTGCCGCCCGCGAAAGCCTACCTACATCTGTGTTCCGGCATTCTGGATGCTCATTTCCGAGAATCGGCGGTGTCTTTGATCTGTGGTGGCACCGCTGGCCGCCCGTTGCTCCCGCCTTGTCCAACACAGGAAACGCAGCGCACAGAATCCGAGTGAGTAATTTAACGTAGTTTGATATCTGATCGGGAGAGTTGTATCGTTACACGGCACCGGTCAGGAGCATAGCGTGAATTTGCATATAGCCATTTAGTCAGTATTTCTACCGATCAACATATGGTCTCACACAGTTGTTATTTCGCACATATTATTTCGTATTCCGGCCAACCGCAGGCAAAAGTCCATATTTTTATAGGAAGGCAAAAATCTCCGCTCTAGTTGTAGAAGGTCTTTTATTAAAAACATGACCGGTTCCACATCAATTGCAAATGTTAGGTAGCCTGAATCATATGGGATTTACCGTATTAGTTTACTATTCACTCATCGTCCGCGTTGTATAACATTTGCTGATTTAAACTGTAATTTACGTACAGCATCTCCCCCTTTTCACCCAGCCCCACATTCTCTCGTACCATCTCGATGAGTTTTCAGATACCACGGCCAATGTAGTTTTCCTCATAGCTGCTTGCACAGATCTATAACTAGTTTAGTCTTCCCTATGGACGTGCCCACATCGGCTCCAGCTGATGATATGGTATGGTTTTATTGGTGCTTACATATATTTTCGCACGCTTCGTAGGGTATATTTTATTCTCTCCCCACCAAACACTCGTCTTCTTTTCTTTTAGGGACACCCTCTTTTTATCAATTTGACAAACGCTTGTGGCTGGTTTTAATTTATCAGTGATGTTAAGGACGGGTAGAGGCTTCAGGACACCGCAAAGTAATTTTGTAGACATAATTTAGGTAAATACCTAATGTACAGGACTATTGTAATCCAGATAGTAGTATTTTCTAAGCCGGCGGAAAAGAGAAAATGTGTAAACTACTTCCTTTCTGATCCCTGTTTAGATCACCTGAGGATGCACCTAAACTGATGTGGAACAGGTAGCGGTTTTAATAAAAAAAACTTTATTCAGCCAGAGCGGTATCTTTTGCCTTCTTATATACCCACGTTATTTCGCGAAATATTTAAAAAGGATTTCGTTGTTTTTATTCATTTGTATTTCTGTTCCAAGAAGCATATTTCTGATACATCAGATCAGAATTGTAGAGATCGACTTATATCTGTTGCCACCAAGCAGACGGGTATGCCGCTACCCTTCAGGTATGCATCAGATGTCCGCCACGTAACAGGGTCAGCATTTAATGTTTACGGCTGCTGCCGAAACTGCCCGCTCCCGTCCGCTGTATAGCAGTGTTGCAGAAGGGGTTGTGTGTGGTGTGTCCAAACAGACGGGAACCTGCCGTAACAGCGCCCCGGGTCGTCGCACGGTCTGCGTGCTCGGAATTCATTTCCAGCTCGTCTCGTCGTCTGAATGCGACGGGTGGCGGAAGGCGGTAATAACACACGTGCAGACACTGTCGTCTGAGAAGCGGTATTTAGAGATCGTAACAGGCACACATCTTCATCGAAAGCAGAAGACAGGCGAGCGATGGGGCAAGGCGATAAACCCGGCGTCACCAGGGTAGACAGGAGGGCGGCATTCGTGTCGGATAACGTCGTGCGTGTGTGTGTGTGTGTGTGTGTGTGTGTGTGTGTGTGTGTTCGGCCGGGCCTCCTTCTGTATGCATACAGCACCTCCACCTGCGTATCGCGGTATTAAACCGGAGCAGCGGTCGACGTAGAGGGCCCGAGTCCAATTTGACTAACAGGGTGGGCGGCGGTGGGCGGTGGCGGGCGACCCCAGCAGAGGCGGTACTTGGCTCTCGCCGCCACTCTTGCAGGACAATCACTGGCCCTGGTGCAACCTCCGGCCACTGAACGCGCGCACATAGGGGCGGCGGTCAGCACGGCGTGTCCTGAACCGTCAACCTCTGGTGTTGCGCGTGTACGCAGATAGGCCTTCGGGCACTCTAGAGGAGCAATTTATCAGATGCGACGCCGCTGGAATACCTCTCTGCTCCAGCGGCCGACCCGCTGTCCATCCAATAGCGGGAGCGGCACCAAAGACTGACAGCAGCAAGGGAGCACGTATCTCGACAACACGCTTGCAGGAAACATGTAAAAATATTTAGAAATTTCCTACAAATTTTCTTCAAAGAGGCAACATTTAATGATTTACCTCTTCATAATCCTAATCTCAATAAATCGACTTTTTTGATATATCGAACTACTTGTCTTGTCCCTTAAAAAAAGGCCTCCACATATCGAAGAAATCCTATGTGTTTTGCCAGACCCTATAAATCAAACCCACTGCCACATACGACCGCCCACAGGCGGTCTGTAACCGAACTCGGTGCAGAACGGCATATGTAACATTTAATAATTTTTCTAAAATAAAAAAACACAAGAAAACACTTCTTAAAGGTATGAAAAATGACCTTGTAGTATAAACTAAGGAAACTCTCTTGAAAATCACTTAAAGCTGTATGTTATGTATTTTTTATATTATATGAATGTTCTCATATTTCCCGTTCTGCCCCACCTACGGGGGATAACGCAACATCTTGTTAAATTATTGCATAGACGTTGAAATTACGAAGAGTATGATCTTAAAAGTAAGACATAAAGTTGTTTAATAAATAGATTAGAACAAGGAAAACGGAATCTTCAAAAAATCGTTTAATGTCATTTTGAAAAATGAAAAATACGATTCAATACTTAATACAGACTTGCTGTTCCTGCTACTGTTACGATTACTTTATTCAATTCCATCGCTGGTGCACAATGTGTAGGGTCTCCTCTGGCTTGCGAATAGCCAAGGTAGTAAGCTTAGCAATAACTCCTATAATCGAGCTCTGCCCATCTACGATGGTTGGAACTTAAATAGTGACAACTATTTATTCACAACCGATACAAAAGAGTTACATGTTTACACCTGTTACTGTCCTTCAAAGTAGTCGCAAGCGTTGTGTAGAACCCGTTGCCAGCGATGTGGAAGGCGTAGTATACCGTTAGCAGAGCCTGTTCTGTTGATGGTGCAAATGGAGCGGTCTACTGCCTGTCGAATCTCTGGAACAGTTCTGAAGCAAATGCTACGAAGCCAAAACTGAAACTCCAATTCAACGAATGGAGTCATTATGGTTCTCCGCGAAAGTCAAAAGTGCGTCAGAGCCCCAGTATGGTGAAAGTTATGGTCATTCTCGTGTACGACTGTGATGGTGTTATCCTAACGCATTACGTTCCTCCACGGCACACCGTCAATTTACAGTATTACTGTTCGTTTTTGGAGCATCGCCTGCGACCAGCTTTGCGAAAGAAACGGCGACACTTTCTACGCAACCCACCCATCATTTTGGACGACAATGCGCGGGCACGTACAGCCCAAGCTGTGGCTCCTCTGTTCGGTCGATGGGACTGGGAAGTACTGAACCGTCCACCATACTCCCCGGACTTAAGTCCTTGTGACTTTGATTTGATTCCGAAGATGAAGAAACCACTTCAGGCATGCGCTTCAGAACGTGTACTACGCCTATACTACGCCTTCCACATCGCTGGCAACGGGTTCTACACAACGCTGGTGACTACTTTGAAGGACAGTAACAGGTGCAAACATGTAACTCTTTCGTATCGGTTGTGAATACTTAGTTGCCACTATTTAAGTTCCAACCCTCGTAAATAAGTTATTTGTCGCATCTGTGTGGTAAGCCGTTTCCTTTTGCTATTTCATGGCTAATTATCTCACAGTGAGATGTTTCATCGCTGGGCCAAAGAGTATGCAATCCATTCACTTCAGTATGCTACTGCTCGTCGTTTTGTTCAGCGTTAAACACCTTTCAAATTTTCCGTCTGATTCGTCGACTCTGTAGTTGGGATTATTCTTATCTTTACGAAAGTATCTTTCCAATAGTGGTTTCGATACTCCCATTTCAGAAGATAACGGGGCTGAAATCGCTATTTTCATTCATTTTATACCGCATTCCTGTCTTTAGTCTCTGTAATGTAAGTTCACACAGTCTGCAAAAGCTAGAAAAAAATATACAGTTGGAAATCTACTTGCATCAAAAAATGACTGGTAGGAACGGGACATTACCCCGTTCTGCCACGTCGCGTTGCGCTTCAAAAGCACATTTCAGGTTAACAACTTTCATGGAGTATAATAATTGACGGATTTGAACGTATTATGTGACTAACGTATAGCGAACAGCATACACTTTAAGATCAAGTATCGTATAGTTGATAGACAAAGCTTTATCTCTACTTGAAATTCATTCAAACTTATGAAAAAGCAACTGGAAACTTGAACAACAGCTGTTCACTTACAGGTCTCACTCCAAACCAAGTCAAAATGGCAGTCACACCTTCCTTTCCATTCAGAGACATAGTTATATTTCACAACAATAGCTTGCAACATTCTCCAATTCAGAAAACAGCACAATCCCGCAGTGGCCTGCTGTCCTGTTCTGCCCTGAGTTCCCTAATGCGGAATTATTGGTTGTTTAACGCTTATTATTTCGAAATTTTAATCACTTATTCCAGTAATTCTTTCGACTTCCAACTCTTAGTGATTCTCCTTTCTTGACTCAATAATGGATACTCCGCTATAATATACAACTCACTTGTAAAAACGACTTTAAAGAAGAGCGATTGATTGACTCTCGCACTACCATGTGAGATTTGTGACATTTGATGATTTTGTACATCACCATAATCATGCGTAATTATACGGTCCTCTGACGGACGACGAAATTTTGGCTGTTCTGGAAGACAAAACTGAAGACAATGAAAAACCAAAAGAGACAACTATAGCAGGGCTTATTCGAGCTGTTACTGTAAAAGTAAGATGATTGATAAATTCCAGAATTAACTGGTTAAACCTAAGACTTACCATCACAGTGTGGTAAAAGTCCGAAAATTGGTAAATCTTAGGATGTACCCACACCAACTGGTAAAACTGTATTCATTAAAAAGAATTCAGCGTAGCAATTTATTAAAGTAGTTTGTATTTATTCTAAATTTATGTAATTTAAGCATTCTTGCATTCCAATCTAATTATAATGAGCAATATTTCATATTAGTGAAAAATGTGTAAGAAAATCTTACCTTGTGAACGTTAATTTTTGTTACGGCAAGACTGACTATTCTAGCATTTCGAATTACATAATATAGAAGACGATTTACACAAGCGTTTTTTAGTTGAACACTTTTTTAAGCAATTGCCCTTCCCTTGTCCTCCGTAAAAGATTTCTTAGCAACCACTTACCGTAGACTAATTTCCTCTCTTGCTACTTCTTCGACGTTGATAAAATTTTCTTTGCACAATGCAAATTGGTTTCTAGTGTACAATGACTTCAGTTTACCAGCTTTGGTACCAGGTTGATAATGTTCGTCATCGTGAATATTTATCACTACTGATGTTACAGATTTTGCATCAATTTTTGCTCTGTCTATACCCGGTACTTTAATTCTCTCATTCTGTCCAATTGAATGTTTTGGCATTTTGTTACATAAGTTTGCTTTCATTTTCTTTGACTGCAATTGAAGGCCTCTCTTGGCAGCTTTTCGAATCCGTTTCACTTTATTAACACTGTTGGAAGTTGTCAGTGTCTTGTCACAACCATCAACAGGTGACGATGCCTCGTTGTCAACTGTCGTCAAATGCTGTGTCTCTGGTTCTTCCTCACCTGCTGCAGCCGCACTTTCTACCTCCGTTCCTTCTGTTCCAGTACTTGGTTCACTGGAATCATTTCCTTGGGCGTCATTTTCAATTTCCTGTGAGTCTGAGGAAGTGGTTTTAACATTGTTTCCAAGTCCTCTTCAGCGTTTATGTTTTTTTATTAAATTACGTGGAAGAACTGAGGTCGCAATACCCATTTCCATTGGAACCCCAAACATGGCTTCATATGGTGAACATGTGATCCCTTCGTGATAGGCCCTATTTTTCATTGCTTGCACAAGCCTCAGCCCTTCAGACCATTTTGAAGTTTCATTTGCTTCCATCCAAGTTGATAACACATTTTCGATATCTTGATTTGCTCTTGTGACTGATCCCCGAGATTGACAGTGCCTCAGCTTCCCGTGTACTCCACAACCCACATAAGCGTTGAACCACTTTGTTACAAAATTCTCTACCATTTTCAGAATGAAGGATACTTGGGGTACCAAAGGTGGTAAAAATTTCCAAAAGATGATCTGCTACTTTGTCAACCCTTTTCGAAGTTAGTGCACGGAGGATAACAAATTTTGTCAGATAATCTTTGTATACAAGTATGAGCTTCGACTTATTGTCTGGGTTTGCCTGCATGTCGATTAAGTCAATTTGGCATCGTGAATTCATTTCACTGTGTATGATATGTTTCATTACAACACCCATTTTCAATGTTTTTTTGCTTTTTCTAACGTGCTTCACATACTCTCAAATAAGTAACGACTGATTCAACAGCCACATTCTTGTACTTACGTTTCAGGTCCACAGTCATCCGTGTTTGGCCCCCATGGCCTATAGCAATGTGGGTCTCATGTAGTACGCTAAACAATTCACCAGAACGAACGTAATAACGAATTCCTTCTTTTCCAGCAGACACCAGTGCTATGAGTTCCTCTTCACCTCCAATGCTGAGAACATAATATCGCTTCAAACGTCTTTAGTGAAAAGGTTTTTTATTGAAAACGGGTTTTGCATTTTTCATCTCACTTAACAGAATATTATATTGCTCAGCAGTTACATAAAAATTGTTGTCCTCCTTCTTATTCATTAATTCACTTAAAAGTTCGTAAAATATGTTACGAATAACGTCACTCATTCTGATGCGAAGCTGCTTAAGAAACATCACTAAAACGAGTCGCAAAGATGACATTACGCACGATGCTCGACACTACGCAGTAGTGGCCGGATTGAGAACTCATAATTGCCAACAGAGAAACTTATCTGAACAGAAAGTTGGCCACTATTAAATTTGTCTGAACCTGCACGACGAAGGCGGGAGTCTTCGATCCAGCTTTTAGCAGTCTGCATTGGTAAATCCTAAAATTTAACAAAGTGTTTAGGTGAAAGTTCGAAATCTATGCATATAATGAGAAATTTTGAACTTTTACCACAGCGCGATGATAAGTCTTAGGTTTCACCGGTTAATTCTAGGATTTACCAGGCATCTTTCATTTACAGTAACATATATCCTAAGAATAGAAGGAGGTAACGATGTATTTTCGGTTTTGGTCACAATAGGAAATGCGGTGGTCCGAACACGCCTGATTACAAATAAATTGATGATTTCTTTGTAAAATATATCTGAATTTTTGTTAAGTAGTTGCTTAAAATTGTTTATTTACCTTTCGTTTCAAATGTTAAAATAAATATAATTTTTTAAAAAACCTATAAAACAAAGAACTTCCTTTTAATTCTAGTTCTAGTTGTTACTCTCTGATTCCCTATGAAAGGAAATGAGAGTATTATTGAAAAAAGTTTTTTTTTCTGTTTGACATGGTACACTTATTTCGACGAATGCAACTTAATCAGTCAATCTTTCGCTATGTCTTACCCCAAGTTATTTGGAATTTCTGAAGTCTTTTAAACTTTGAAGTACCGAGAGTCGATTGTACCATATACGTCACCCTCAACTGTCACTTGTGAAGCTACAGTAAATAATCTTGCCAAGTCACAATCATTGTCTAATTTTGAGTCTCTAACAACAGTCGTGTTTGCAAGCTATAAACGTGATTTAGTTGTACGAAGATAAATCACGAGCATATTCTGCCATTATTTTTGTGTTACCTGCCCCATTCTGCATGGTCATTCGCTGTGGTAAAACACGCAGAAAACCAATACAGAGATCCCAGCCTGGCCTCTACTTTTGTTACGACTATTTTATATAACAGTTACGTTTCAAAACGTTCCGCATGGATATGATTATTACGGTACCTTATTTTTGAGAATGTTAGAATTTAGATGCTCTTCTCAACATTAGTATGCAGTTCACCATCTGCAGCGGAAATATGTTTTGTTTGGTTAGTGTGTTAACAAAACATTTCATCTATAAATTTAATTTTGTTGCTTGAAAATATTTCACGACAAAATTTTATATTGAGTTAGTTATTTTCGTGGTACCTGTCCTCTTTGATTGCTCATCTGTTGCAGAAATACACAAATGTATTTGATGAACCACACCCTTACTTTACAATTCTGAACTTACGTTTTGTGAGTTTCAAAACTGTAGCTGTATGGAAGGTACATAAAAGTAATTAACAAACGTAGATGCTAGGATGGGATCACTGGAAAAATAAACGTACAAAAATACAATTCATCCGGGTAGAAAATGCCTAGAAAACACTCTCGTATATATGTGCCCATTTTAATTAGGTTAATAGAAGAGATACAGAAGGTCGAAAATCGAGCGGCACGCACGTTCGTTTAGTAAACGCGAGAGCGTTACAGACATGCTCATTTATCTTCAAAAATGGCTCAAATGGCTCTGAGCACTATTGGACTTAACATCTGTGGTCATCAGTCCCCCAGAATTTAGAACTACTTAAACCTAACTAACCTAATGATATCACACACATCAATGCCCGAGGCAGGATTCGAACCTGTGACCGTAGCGGTCACGCGGTTCCAGACTGAAGCGCCTAGAACCGCACGGCCACACCGGCCGGCCAATTTATCTTCAGTGATAGATGCCAGAAGAGGACATTATGCATCACTGTTCCCAGGCACATCTCGTGAAACGACTACTACGGGAAAAATTTGAAAAATATCGGCTAGACGAAGGTTTATCAACAGTCTTTCTTTTGCGTATGGAACAACGAAGGACGTGTAAGTACCCTCCGAAACACATCGTCGAGTGGCTAGCGGAGTACAGACTGGAAGTTGTCTATGAAAGTAACAACTTCCAGTACTGATTTTCTTTCGTGCGAACTTAAATCGAAGATACTTTGCAAAAACAAAAATTCTGTACAAAGAATTACTGCCTCTGACTACGCTCAGTAGGCTGCTTTTAAGACGCTCTGATCGAGTCACGCAAGACAATCAGAGGCGAACACGATTCGTGGTTGGTTGACAATGCTTGGGTTTGAATGGACAAAGCTGGCCTGGTTCGTGGCTGATGCTCTAGAGATGCATGTGTAAGACGCTGTTATAGTTGAGTACAATTAACGTAGAACGTGAGTCACAGGATGTGGTGCATTCACAGACATCATGCTATAAATGCGTGACTGTTTCCTGACTCGTACTGCAGTGCTTGGTGTGGTGGTATTTCCAGTGTTTACGGAACTTTACTGAGCACTTTCTATGTTAGTACGACAGCGGCTTTCTGAGATATGTAACATTCGACACATCTACATCTACATTTACATAATTACCCTGCAATACACAATTAAGTCCCTGGCAGAGGATTCATCGAAATACCTTCAAGCTAGTTCTGTACTGCTCTACCTTGACCAACGCACGAAGAAAACGAGCAGCTAATCTTTCCGTGCGAGCTCTGATTTCTCTTATTTTATTGTGAAGGTACTTTCCCCTGTGTAGGTGGGCACCAACAAAATATTTTCGCAATCGGAGGCAAAAGATGGAGATTGAAATTCATGCGCCACGAGCAACGTCTTTGTTGTAGTGACTGCCAACCCAATTCGCGGGACTCTTTCCCCAGTTTCTCGATAAGACAAAACGAGATGCCCTTCTATGCACTTTTTCGATGTCCTTCGTTAGTAACATCAGATACGAATGCCACACGCAAAGCACCACTCCTGAACAGAGCGGACAAGCGTGGTGTAAGCATTTTCTTTAGCAGACCTGTTGCACTTTCTAAGTGTTCTGGTAATAAATCGCAGTCTTTGTTTCGCTTTGGCCACAACGTTATCTACGTGATCGTTCCAGTTTAAGTTATTCGTAATTGTAACCCCTAAATATTTATCTGAATTTACAGCGTTTAGATCTGTGTCATTTATCGTATGAAATAAAAATCTTTTTGTATTTCCTTTAGTACCGATTTAATGTGGATGACTTCACACTTTTCATTATTTGGATTCTAATGTCATTTTTTTATCGTACGGATATCTTGTCTAAATCATTTTCCAACTATATTTGAACATCTCATGACTTGTCAAGGCGGTAAATTTTAGCATCATATGCAAAGAGTCTAAGAGGCCTGCTAGGATTGTCTCCAAAGTCTTTTATATATATCATGCACCTCCCAGGGCCTTCTTCCTCGGGTAACGCCATACATTACTTCTCTTTTACTCAGTGACTTTCCGTCGCTTACTATGAACTGTGACCTTTCTGACAGGCAGGCACGAATCTATTCGCACAGCTAAGTCGGTACTCCATGTTGTTGTTGTTGTGGTCTTCAGTCCTGAGACTGGTTTGATGCAGCTCTCCATGCTAATCTATCCTGTGCAAGCTCCTTCATCTCCCAGTAACTACTGCAACCAACATCCTTCTCAATCTGCTTAGTGTATTCATCTCTTGGTCTCCCTCTACGATTTTTACCTTCCACGTTGCCTTCCAATGCTAAATTTGTGATCCCTTGATGCCTCAGAACATGTCCTACCAACCGATCCCTTCTTCTAGTCAAGTTGTGCCACAAATTTCTCTTCTCCCCAATCTTATTCAATACCTCCTCATTAGTTACGTGATCTACCCATCTAATCTTCAGCATTCTTCTGTAGCACCACATTTCGAAAGCTTCTATTCTCTTCTTGACCAAACTATTTATTGTCCATGTATCACTTTCATACATGGCTACACTCCATACAAATACTTTCAGGAACGACTTCCTGACCTTTAAATCTATACTCGATGTTAACAAATTTCTCTTCTTCAGAAACGCTTTCCTTGCCATTGCTAGTCTACATTTTATATCGTCTCTACTTCGACCATCATCAGTTATTTTGCTCCACAAATAGCAAAACTACCTTACTACTTTAAGTGTCTCATTTCCTAATCTAATTCCCTCAGCATCACCCGACTTAATTCGACTACATTCCATTATTCTCGTTTTGCTTTTCTTGATGTTCATCTTATACCCTCCTTTCAACACACTGTCAATTCCATTCAACTGCTCTTCCAAGTACTTTGCTGTCTCTGACAGAATTACAATGTCATCGGCAAACCTCAAAGTTTTTATTTCTTCTCCCTGGATTTTAATACCTACTCCAAATTTTTCTTTTGTTTCCTTTACTGCTTGTTCAATATACAGATTGAATAACATCGGGGAGAGGCTACAACCCTGTCTCACTCCCTTCCCAACCACTGCTTCTCTTTCATGTCCATCGACTCTTATAACTGCCATCTGGTTTCTATACAAATTAAAAATAGCCTTTCGCTCCATGTATTTTACCCCTGCCACCTTCAGAATTTGAAAGAGAGTATTCCAGTCAACATTGTCAAAAGCTTTCTCTAAGTCTACAAATGCTAGAAACGTAGGTTTGCCTTCTCGTAATCTTTCTTCTAAGGTAAGTCGTAAGGTCAGTATTCCCTCAAGTGTTCCAGTATTTCTACGGAATCCAAACTGATCTTCCCCGCGGTCGGCTTCTACTAGTTTTTCCATTCGTCTGTAAAGAATTCGTGTTAGTATTTTGCAGCTGTGACTTATTAAACTGATAGTTCGGTAATTTTCACGTCTTTCAACACCTGCTTTCTTTGGGATTGGAATTATTATATTCTTCTTGAAGTCTGAGGGTATTTTTCCCGTCTCACACACTTTGCTCACCAGATGGTAGAGTTTTGTCAGGACTGGCTCTCCCAAGGCCGTCAGTAGTTCCAATGGAATGTTGTCTACTTCCGGAGCCTTATTTCGACTCAGGTCTTTCAATGCTCTATCAAACTCTTCACGCAGTATCGTATCTCCCATTTCATCTTCATCTACATCCTCTTCCATTTCTATAATATTGTCCTCAAGTACATCGCCCTTGTATAGACCCTCTATATACTCCTTCCACCTTTCTGCTTTCCTTTCTTTGCTTGGAACTGGGTTTCCATTTGAGCTCTTAATATTCACACAAGTGGTTCTCTTTTCGCCAAAGGTCTCTTTAATTTTCCTGTAGGCTGTATCTATCTTACCCTAGTGATATAAGCCTCTACATCCTTACATTTGTTCTCTAGCCATCCCTGCTTAGCCATTTTGCACTTCCTGTCGATCTCATTTTTGAGACGTTTGTATTCCTTTTTGCCTGCTTCATTTACTGCATTTTTATATTTTCTTCTTTCATCAATTAAATTCAACATTTCTTCTGTTACCCAAGGATTTCTACTAGCCCTCGTCTTTTTGCCTATTTGATCCTTTGCTGCCTTCACTACTTCATCCCTCAGAGCTACCCATTCTTCTCCTACTGTATTTCTTTCCCCCATTCCTGTCAGTTTTTCCCTTATGCTCTCCCTGAAACTCTGTACAACCTTTGGTTTAGTCAGTTTATCCAGGTCCCATCTCCTTAAATTCCCACCTTTTTGCAATTTCTTCAGTTTTAATCTACAGTTCATAACCAATAGATTGTGGTCAGAGTCCACATCTGCCCCTGGAAATGTCCTGCAATTTAAAACCTGGTTCCTAAATCTCTGTCTTACCATTATATAATCTATCTGATACCTTTTACTATCTCCAGGATTCTTCCATGTATACAACCTTCTTTTATGATTCTTGAACCAAGTGTTAGCTATGATTAAGTTATGCTCTGTGCAAAATTCTAACAGACGGCTTCCTCTTTCATTTCTTAGCCCCAATCCATATTCACTTACTATGTTTCCTTCTCTCCCTTTTCCTATTGTCGAATTTCAGTCACCCATGACTATTAAATTTTCGTCTCCCTTCACTACCTGAATAATTTCTTTTATCTCATCATTCATTTTTTTCAATTTCTTCGTCATCTGCAGAGATAGTCGGCATATAAACTTGTACTACTGTAGTAGGCATGGCCTTCGTGTCTATCTTGGCCACAATAATGCGTTCACTATGCTGTTTGTAGAAGTTTACCCGCACTCCTATTTTTTATTCGTTATTAAACCTACTCCTGCATTACCCCTATTTCATTTTGTATTTAGAACCCTGTATTCACCTGACCAAAAGTCTTGTTCCTCCTGCCACCGAACTTCACTAATTCCCACTATATCTAAATTTAACCTATCCATTTCCCTTTTTAAATTTTCTAACCTGCCTGTCCGTTTAAGGGATCTGACATTCCACGCTCCGATCCGTAGAATGCCAGTTTTCTTTCTCCTGATAATGACGTCCTCTTGAGTAGTCCCCGCCCGGAGATCCGAATGGGGGACTATTTTACCTCCGGAATATTTTACGCAAGGGGACGCCATCATCATTTAACCGTACAGCAAAGCTGCATGCCCTCGGGAAATATTAAGGCTGTTGTTTCCCCTTACTTTCAGCCGTTCGCAGTACTATAACAGCAAGGCTGTTTTGGTTAGCGTTACAAGGCCAGATCAGTCAATCATCCAGACTGTTGCCCCTGCAACTACTGAAAATGCTACTGCCCCTCTTCAGGAACCACACGTTTGTCTGGCCTCTCAACAGATACCCCTCCGTTGTAGTTGCACCTATGGTACGGCTATCTGTATCGTTGAGGCACGCAAGCCTCCCCACCAACGGCAAGGTCCATGGTTCATGGGGGGAGGGTCGGTACTCCATAGCCACACCATTTGATCAGAAGTAGCTTGTAAGGAACGGTCTCAAAAGTCTCCTGAAAATCTAAAAATATGGGCTCAATTCTTATTACTTTGTGAGAAAAAAGAACTAGTTGTGTTTCACAAGAACGGTACCTTCTGAATCCGTGTTGACTATTTGTCAATAAATCGTTTTCTTCGAGGTAATTCATAATGTTCGAACACTGCAAATCGACGTTAGTCTTTTTGTTGGATATCAGTCTTCTGACTGGTTTGCTGCGGCCCGCCACGAATTCCTGTCCTGTGCTAACCGCTTCATCTCACAGTAGCACTTGCAACCTACGCTCTCAATTATTTGCTGGATGTATTCCAATCTCAGGCTTCCTCTACAGTTTTTGCCATCTATAGTTCACTCTAGTGCCGCGGAAAGTCATTCCCTGATGGATGGCCTGTCATCCTATCCCTTCCCCTTGTCAGTGTTTTCCACAGTTACTTTTCGTCTCCGATTCTGCGTAGAACCTCCGCATTCCTTACCTTATCCGTCCACCTAATTTTCAACATTTTTTTGTAAAACCACCTCTTAAATGCATCTATTCGCTTCTGTTCCAGTTTTTCTCCCAGTCCATGTTCCACCACCAATGCTGAGCTCCAAACGGACATTCCCAAAAATTTCTTCCTCAAATTAAAGGCTATGTTTGATACTAGTAGAATTCTCTTGGCCAGGAATGCTCTTTTTGCCAGTGCTGGTCTACTTTTGATATCCTCCTTGCTCCGTCCGTCATTTGTTATTTAGCTACCCAGGTGGCAGAATTCCTTAACTTTATCTACTTCATGATCATCAATCTCGATGTCAAGTTCCTTGTTGTTCTCATTTCTGCTACTTCTCATTAATTTCGTCGCTCTTCGATTTAATCTCAATCCATATTCCGTACTCATTAGAACGTTCATTCCATTCAGCAGATTATGTAAATCTTCTTGTCTTTCACTCAGGACAGCTAAGTCAACAGCTAATCTTATCATTGCTATCCTTTCATCATGAATTCGAATTCCACTCTTGAACCTTTCTGGTATTTCTATCAGTGCACCTTCGATGTGCATATTGGACAGTAGGAGCGAAAGACTACACCGCTCTCTAACACCTTTTCAATCCAAGCACTAATTTATGGTCGTGCACTCTTATTATTCCCTCTCGGCTCTTGTTCATATTGTATATTACCCGTCTCTCCCTATAGCTTACCCATTTTACGTTAGTCATAAGGATCTATAATTCAGTGGAGTACTCCTGTTTCCTTTTTCGGGTATTGGTGTAACTTATGCAACTTTCCAAACTTTCCAGTCTTAGGTACGGATCTTTCGACGATCGAGCGGTTGTATATGATCGCTAAGTGTGGAGCTACTCTATCACTGTATTCTGGAAGGAGTACAGAATCTTGTTTTTCCTTATCCACTCGAATATTAGGGCATTTGAATTCGCCTCATCCACTCTCAGGAAGCAGTTTTCCATAGTTTCTAATGTATGTCGATCTACTTATGCTTAAATGCTGCACCAATTGTGGCTCCTTGTCCCACGTATTTTTTCACGCATGTCGTGTGTGCTATCGTGGCTTTATTCATAATTTAAATAGAATCGTATATTTTCTTACTAAAAGGTTTTGAACTCCAATTGCTATCCTTCGTCACTAAAGTAAAACTGAACAATAGACCCGTTCAGTCTCTTTGCGTGATTTTACTAAACAGAAGATAAGTCATCAGTCGGCATTCCAGAGAAAGATGGCAGGTCATTACGTGATGTATGATATAATCGCCCGTATATTTCAATTGTTAGACTTCTAGATACGAAGAATGGGCTAATAGACCGGTCCAAACATGCCACAGTACATCATTTACTTCATTTGGCTGCAAGGGAATTACTTGCACATGGTTAATATTAGGTTTCGTGTTATCAGTAATTAATATGTTCATGGAATTCAATCAAGTTTCTGATTCATGCCCATTTTTAGTACGCTGCGAAATCTACTAAACTTCTCCTGTTCTTGTTTTATTCGCACTTGATGGGTGAAATTAGGTAGCGGTTTCACAAGATTTCATGAGTTTCAATATTTTAAGTAAGAGGGCATCTTTTCATTGTTATTGTTGTTCTTTCTGTGGTCTTCAATCGAAAGACAGGTTTGATGCAGCTCTCCGTGCTACTCTCTTCTCTGCAAGCATCTTCATCTCCGAGTAAGTACTGGACCTTACATTCTCCTGAGTCAGCTTACTGTACCCATCTCTCAGTCTCCCTCTAGTGGAAATTGGTGATCGCTTGATGTCTCACGATGTATCCTATCAATCGAGCCCTTTTTCTAGTCAAGTTTTTCCAGAAATTTCTTCTCCCCCCCCCTCCCCCCAATTCTGTTCAGTATCTCTTCATTAGTTACGTGATCTATCCATCTAACTTTCAGAATTCTTCTGCAGCACCACATCTCAAAATCTTCTTTTCTCTTCCTGTCCAAACAGTTTATCGTCCATTTTCCACTTCCATACATGGCTGTACTCCATAGAAATATTTTCAGAAAAGACTTTCTGACACTTAAATCAATATTCGATGTTAATAAGCATCTCGTCTTAGGAAAGGCTCTTCTTGCCATTGACAGTCTACATTTTATATTCTCTCTACTTCGGTCACTATCACTCTTTTGCTGCCCAAATAGCAAAACTCACCCACTACTTTAAGTGTCTCATTTCCCAATCAAATCGCCTCAGCAGGTCCCAATGCGTATTTGCAAGCTGTCTTTACATTTAGCATCCCTACATATAACTCTTATAAATACTGGGTGTAGCACAGCACATCTGTGTTAGTAACTTAAAAACCTTAGCCAGACAACGGCGAACTGTAGAAAATGTATTATTAGGAACAGTCACGACTATAGAAATAGGCAGCCTGCGGCTCTGACTAGCCATCACATTTAAAATATATTTAAGAAATATATAAAAAATAAATTACGTTAAAAAGCACTAAAACATTTTCACTAGGTAGCAAATCTCAGAACAAATTAGCAAACAACAGATGCAGATGGTAGTTCTTAACATCAGGTAACAAGCGTTAAGCAATTATGGAGCTTACAAGTCATTTGAGTCGACAGGAACAAATGTTCGATTTTGCTATGTGATATAAACCACTGGTGAGGCAAATAGGCAGGTCGCAAAACGTTTGAAAAGAGAGAAATACAATAAAAAACTGTTTCCAATCGAGAGCTGATCATTCAGCAGATCTTTGGAGTCCGGACAGGATTAACTGCACATTTCTATCTCTTCTAAAAAATTCATTTTGCACCCTTTATCCTCTAAGCGAAAGATTTCCATATTAACTAACGAAAGCGGTAGGTTAAGTGCTTTTCAGGTTTAAGATGTTCCGCGAACATTGACTTATAAGCATTCTCGCCATCTTTATTCAATAAATGATCACGCAACCGAGCTTTAAATGCCCTTCCAATCTGTTGTGTATGAAAGCAGGGCATTGACTGCGCTGAATTTTGTATAGCCCAGACTTTCGATATTTTTCAGTGGGAGGTCTCTCGTTATGTATTAAAAGAAGCTTCATGAGATTATTATTGGAGGACGCCACACTGAGGTCGTAGTTTTTAAATAACTCGCAATCCGATGGGGAATATTACCTAAGAACAGAATGGAAAAATATTTCCTTGCAATAGAACCATCTTTCTTCATTAAAGATATATTAGAATTCTTATTAGTTCTTGCCATGTAAAGTTTTTTCACGAGGTCGGCTTCTTAGCCGTTACTGACTTCAATATGCTTGGAGCCGTTAAGTACCGTGACAACAGCGGATGGCGTTAAAGGGACCTCAAACATCCGGTCAAACATAGTACGAAAGAATGTAGTTTTATCCCTATAGGGATGGCAAGCAGA
This sequence comes from Schistocerca gregaria, assembly GCF_023897955.1. NCBI lineage: Eukaryota > Metazoa > Arthropoda > Insecta > Orthoptera > Acrididae > Schistocerca > Schistocerca gregaria. The sequence goes on along the minus strand of NC_064920.1, from coordinate 480,500,149 downwards.
CGCATGGACTATATTACCAGTCGTAGTGGTTTTCTATAGACTTCAAAGCTAATTTTCCCATCTATCAGCCTCAGTTTCAGGTCAAAGAAGCTAAGTTCATGACACATTCCCTATTTTGTACACGAATTTAATTTTTGGGTGTATGCGATTCAGTGTGTCGCTAAGAGAAAGGAAATCATCGATATCACCTTTGAACAATATGGTAGTATCATCTATGTACCTTCTGTAGAAAGAAATTTTACCAGCGAGGACGGGGTAAAATTCAAAAAATCTGATCTCGACATGATTAGCAAAAACTTCAGCTAAAAACCCGGCTAGTTGTTTCCCCATAGAGAGGCTTCTAATATTACCTTCATGTCTCTTGTATAGACCCCCATTTTTCTTTTTCCACCTTTCGGCTTTCCCTTCTTTGCTTACGAGACGGTTTTCCAAATACACTTGTATGTAATCCAAATTTGGAACGAGACAGGTAACTTACATGATGTAGATTGTTTACAGCTGCAGATGAAGACTGGCCGCGTCTGTTCTGCAAGCCCGAATGCCCTGCAGCAGCAAGCAGAGACGGATGTGCGACATTAGAGCTGCTGCTATCGCAAGTGCGCCGCCGGCAAATGAGCCAGCTTCAGCCCCTTGATGGACCGTCGCCGTCCCCGACTCAGCCTTCGCCGTCCCTGCAGCTACGGCCCTCGCAGCCACCGCCCTCGCATCTCTACATCGACCACCACCCACACTGCTCGTTATCGGAATCATCTAGTTTCCAGAAGATCTGCCTTTCTGTAGCGTACAAAAGCGCTGTCGTTTTCGTCTGTAACGAAGGCAGACTGCTGTGTACCTACTTTTCATATCACCTAAAAAAATGTGATTCTGTTACACGATGAAAAGAGCAGCGTTCATATTCAGTACTGAATTTTTCCGTGGGTCAGTTTGTCAGCTACCTAATGGATTGGGCAAGATTTGCTTAGCGCCATCACAGCCCACAAGTAGGGTCTATCGAGAGGTGCGCATTTAAACAACTGTGCTGTGATGAAGAAAGTACGGCAGAACACACTGCATCGAGGTATCCACTGTATACCGATGTTGCTGATTCTGGTCGGCGGGAACTGAAACGGAACGGATGTTAAGGTGGACGAGATACTGCCCTGCGAAATACAATGGCAAATCTTATACTACGTTGCTGACGCTATTTCAAGAAAGGCAAAGGTAGCGTGTTTTTTAATCAGCCAACATACGCTTACTGTACTACGAGAGGTTGCGACAGACGATCGAGAAGCAACGCTGCGAGGGTAGCTGAAATGAGGCAGAACTGCCAACACCGTATGCGCAGCCATCGTAACAACACCACAGAGAAACGTACGTGGCCTTGGTCCGTGTCTCGCCACCCAAGGAACCAGAACGTGACGTAGACCGGTGTGTGGCTGCGCTCATAAGCGACAACAACGGTGATCCCTTGGAACAGAGGAATCCGTCCCTGCAACCTGGGAACCAACAATCAATGGAAGAGACAGATACAACCAGAGCACCCTCCCAAGTGACCAAGGAACCAGCAGGGCGATGCTGTGCGTTGTGGAATGTGATAAACAAAAACTGAAATTATTGTTATAGTACCGGACATTGATTTGATAGTACGCGTGGATTTTATTCATAGTAGAAATAGTTCTTCATTAGCATACGTAGTTGTGCTGATGGGAGATATATTGTGTTCGATGCAGCGAAGTATTAATGAATATTGCATAATTTGTGTAAGAATCATTACAGCCTATATTTAAATCATAGGTAAGGGGCTACAATGCAATGGAACAAATACATGAATTTAAGCAAGTATTATGTAATACTATTGTACCGAATCAATTTAGACTTACTGATATACAAAGCGTTACAAGTCCTCATGGACACACGCTTGTTTAAACGTTTAGTTATAGGTGTACAGATTATTTTCCTTCGGGGTAGGACCGTGGTCGGACCTAGGTCAGTCATACACAACGTGTCGCAATTTGCCATTTGTAGGTCATTACTAAATCATACTTTAAAAAACTGGACGTCTCGTCAATTTCAGAAATACACGGAACAATTACTCACCAAGTTATCTCAATTTTCCTTATTGTAAGTTGGACAATGTTACCCCACATTAAAGTATATCTTTACATTTGATACATTGCTTAACATACAGAATTTAAGATAGAAATTTATGTATCAGTATTTCAATACTCTCTGTTGCACTTAGACATACATAAGTCGAGGCAAGTATCGCTACTTACGAAGGCCCAGTGTGAGCTGTAATTATCGTATGGCAGCGAAACACAGTAGGTATAATAATGCGTTAATGCGCAACCGATTTACGCCGAAAAGAAATTGTTCCGATTTCGGCCACCACTTGCAAATCTGATGCAGTGCATTATTTCATCGATGTCTCGAGTGTTCCTACAGAACAAACTGTGTAAGTAAGTACGGGGACAGAGCCGTTTCTAGCGCAATTTTGATACAAAATGTATATCAAATTCATTATTCAAAGCCGGCCGCGGTGGTCTAGCGGTTCTAGGCCCATCAGTTCGGAACCGCGCGACTGCTACGGTCGCAGGTTCAAATCCTGCCTCGGGCATGGATGTGTGTGGTGTCTTTAGGTTAGTTAGGTTTAAGTAGTTCTACGTTATACGTGACTGACGACCTCAGACGTTAAGCCCCATAGTGTTCAGAGCCATTTGAACCATTTCATTATTCAAATTAATTAATTGGTGAATTAATCCTACCCCAAATGATGTCTGGAGCTCTCCACAGCCTGCACTTGGGTACCGTCACCATCCTCTGTCATCCCCTCCACCTTCATCACCATCCAAATTGGGGGGGGGGGGGGAGGATTTCGGATTTCGAATTATGGCGAGAAATTCAAAAAATGGTGGGAATTTCAAAAATGGCGAGAACGTGTAAATCAACAGTCTACCAGTGGATTGATGGGATGGAAAAGACACTGTCGATATGGGGTGATGTATTATAATAAGCACCACAGTTGATATCACAATCAATTTTAGAAATTTTGCCGGTTTTTGCATAATTTCAACTCCCGCCAATGACACGGCAAAATGTTTTCCAATTTCTGTATCATCGTTAAAAGATCCCTCCACTACCCTGTGAGCACCATATACCAGAGGACGAATGTAGACAGATGGCAGAACAATGTGTCGATTCGGTCAGCTAAACCAAAGTATACCGGACAGCGTCATACGCCGATGCTAATTTACGAGTACGACTAGTCATCATTCCCTATGTGGATGGGAATCACAGAGCATTCCCACATTCGTCGGAGATTGAAAGATCTCGTAGCATTGTACTTGACCAACCCTCTCTGCGGAAATGTCACCAATTTCATCTGCAACTGACAAGAAGTAGGAGGGTAGTACACCATTAAGATGATAAAATTATTTCCTTCTACAGTATTCTGGTGTCATAGATAGTGACCGCGCTGTTCCTCACGACTAAGACTTCGTTAGTATACATCCACCTACATGTACATAGATACTCCGCAGGCCACCGTATGGTGCATTACGGAGGGTAGCTTGTACCACTACTTGTCAGTTCCTTTCCTGTTACACTCACAAATAAACCGAGGGAAAAATGACTGTCTATATGCCTCCATATGAGCCCTAATTTCTCGTATCTTATCTTCTTGGTCCCCACGTGCAGTGTATGTAACAGTAGTAGAATCGTTTTCTCAATGGTGTTTCTCGAAAAGGACGTCGTCTTCCCTCTTGGGACCCCTATTTCAAAAGCATCTCTGTAACACATGTTGTTCTAACCTACCGGTAACAAATGTAGCAGGCAAGCTTTGATATGTTTCAATGTCTTCCTTGAGTCTAACCCGGTACGGAACACAAACATTTTAGCAGTACTCGAGAATGTGTCACTATAGCGTCCAATATGCGGTCTCCTTTACAGGTGAACCGCTCTTTCCCAGAATTCTCCCTCTAAACCACAGTCGACCAATCGCCTTACCTACGACAGTTCTCACACGCTCGTTCCACCTCATATCGCTTTGCAACGTTACGCCCAGATATTTAAACTGTTAAGCATGACACAAGTAACACTGTATCCAAACATTACAGGTTTGATCTTCCTACTTATTCGCATCACCCTACATTTTTCCGCATTTAGTGCTAGCTGCCATTTATCATACCAACTGGAAGTTCTTTTGTATCTTCCTACAGTCACCCAACTTCGACGCCTTACCGTACACCATTCTATCACCAGCAAGCAACTGTAGATTGCTGCCCATCCTGTCCGTCAAATCATTTATGTATATAGGGAACAACAGCGGCCCTATCACTTCCCTGGGGCACTCCTAACGATAACCTTGTCTCTGATGAACACACGCTGTCGAGGACAATTCAATGGCTTCTACTACTTAGGAAGTTTTTGGGCCATTCACATATCTGGGAACCTATCCCGTATGCTCGTACCTTCATTACCAGCCTGCAACTGGGCACCGTGTCGAATTCTTTCTGGAAGTCTAGAAATATGGACACTGCCTGTTGCCCTTCATCCATAGTTCTCAGTATATCATGTTAGGAAGGGCACTCCTAGTTTCGCACGAGCAGTACTTTCTAAAACCATGCTGATTCACCGACATAAACTTCTAAATGTCAAGAAAGTTTATTATATTCGAACTAAGAATGTGTTCAAGGTTTCTTCAGCAAACAGAAGTTAAGGATTTTGGTCTGTAATTTTGCCAGTCTGTTCGTTTACTCTTCCATACTGCAGTCACCTGCGCTTTTTTCAAGTCGCTTGGGGCTTTATGCTGCGCAAGAGATACACGGTAATGACAAACTGGGTAAGGGTGCTACTATGTAGAGCACTCTCTATAAAAAATAACTGCGATTCGATCCGGAGCTGGCGGTTTATTTGCTTTCAAATCTTTCAGTTAGTTGTTTCTCTACGCCAGGTATGTCGGCCGTACGGGAGTCTGTCCGATGGTCAAATGACAGTATCCTACGTGAACGATTTCTTGAACGTGAAATTTAAAACTTCGGCTTTCGTTTTTCTATCTTCGACTGCCACACCAGACTGGCCAACAAGCGACTGAATGGAAGCCTTAGACCCGCTAAGTGATTTTACGTAAGGTCAGAATTTTTCCGGGTTCATTGCCAGATTTTGTGCTAAGAAGTGAAGATGGTAGTAGTTGTATGCTTCGCCCATAAATCTTTTCACAGACCCTCGAATCTCTACTAACTTTTGAACAGAGAATGCAACAGCCTCCGCTTCCTCAGAATCAGCCTAATTTCGCCTGAAACCATGGTAGGTCTTTTCCATCCTTTATCTACTCACTAGGCACATAACTTTCCAGACAACTATTTACAATCTGCTGAAACTTTGCCAATAATTCTTCGACATCTATGTTCCTAGAACTAAGTGATATCAATTCACTATCTAGTAACTGCTTATCTGCTCTGCCTGGCAGAAATACTTTTCTAGCCTTCTTGACTGATTTATTAATGTTCGTAATCATAGTTGCTATATAGACATTACGACCGTTAATCCCCATTTCTACAGAGATATTATCGATAAGGCCAGGCCTGTTTCTAGCGTGTGGAAACATTTCTACACATTCATTTGACTTCCATTCTACGGCGTAGGCGCGCTCAATAATCTCCCTGTGGATTGCCTGACCCTATCGGGAGCTTGAACAGCTCCAACACAGGCAAAGTCTCTATGAGTTGTGAAATGTGTTTTCAGCCCATCCCGCTGCGTAACGGTTATTTGTTGAAAAGTATTTCTCCTGCACTCTTCCTTTATCACCTTCTTCCATTCCTCATATGGGATGGTATAGACACATTCCCCAGCTGTATGATTACAGGTAATATACTTGTTAAACTCCTCTCTGTCCACCGGCCGCTATGGCTGAGCGGTTCTAGGTGCTTCAGTTCGGAACCAAGCTTCACTCCGGAACCACGCGGCTGCTACGGTCGCAGGTTCGAATCCTGCCACGGGCATCGATGTGTGTGATGTCCTTAGGTTAGTTAGGTTTAAGTAATTCTAAGTCTAGGCGACTGATGACCTCAGATGTTAAATACCATAGTGCTTAAAGCCATTTGAACCATTTGAAGCTCTCTGTCCATCACCAACATCTCACCAATTGAACACATTTCCGCAAAAAATATAGTACCTTCCACTCCAGTCTTTTTCCCGCCAGTTCACTAGTGAAGCAGAGACTAACAGGTGAAGGGATCATGCTAAGTAGATTTACTGTTTATTTTGTGTATGTCTGCTTCTGATTTCGAGTGGTATTGTTAATTTTTTCCAACAGGATAACGCCAGTTATATTACATCGTCAATTTTGAGCCGTATTACGATTTTAGGCGTTCCTTTTGTAGCGCTATGCATATAGATATGTAATTAATTTTTACGGTTAATTATGTAATTAGGGTCGATCTTTACTTCAGTTTCCCACAACCAATAAATAAAGTACACTAACTCAACTTTCCTCTCCTGCAGAGAGACTAACTGTTTCTCTTTGTGGGGGGGGGGGGGGGGAGGGGTGCACTTCGGCTTTCCTCCCTTCCTCCCAAAAGTACTAGTTATTGGGTCCTCGAGAGGGCACCCCCAGTGGAGGATGGAGGTGGGGCAAAGAAATTACTGCCACTTTCGAAATTCCCCCCAAAATTCAAAATCCCCACCAAAATTCAGAATTCCCACAAAAATTCAGAGTTCCCGCCAATAGGACTAAGGAGAGGGAGGGGAGGGGAGAGGAGGGGAGGGTTGGGGAGGGGAAGGGAGGGGAAGGAACGGGAAGGGAAGGGAAGGGAAGGGAGGGGAGCGGAGGGGGAGGGGGAAGGTGAAGGCAATAGCGATACAGCGAATTGTTAAGTGCTTTAAACTATATGTTTAGCTAATTAACTGGTCTTCCTATAATAATTTGCTTCACGTTTTGTTCAGTACAGCATTCCTATTATAGGGCAATGAACTGTTGTATCGATAGTTTATCGCAGGCAGTAAATATTCAGCGATTATATGAACACAATGCCTCTCACTGTTCTATGATCTATTACAGTTCTGCTTATACTTTGCGTTAGATGACAATCAGACGCAGGAGCTTGTGATCTAGCGCTGGTGTTGTAGTCCCGTTATGTGATTCACAAGCTCTTTTCACTCAGCGTCCCGCTATGTGTCCTAAACGAGGTGCTTCCCGTATAATTATTTATTCTCTTAATACATGCCTATTACACCTAAACCAACAGTTCTTACAAACACTGTAAACATAAAAATAAACAAACAATTACACGTATTCACTCAGGTCACTTCTCCTGAATAGTGGGGATCGCGAATTCTTACTGTTAATTTTACGTTTTCTTCTACTTAAATATTCGTCGCGTTTTTTAAACACTCTCCTAGTATACCTTCATTGTGGAAACACTGCATCAGCAGACCAATTTTGTTTCCATAAATATTCTGACTGATAAAAGCCACACGCGGCACCACAACAGCCAATAGGGAAGTAAAATCTTGAGTTTGTTGTGAAACGCAACTGGATCGTCGGACACCAGAAAGCCAAACTCTCTGACTCCGGCTCTCAGCTCCATGATATCCGTTCCTCTCTCTCTCTCTCTCTCTCTCTCTCTCTCTCTCTCTCTCTCTCTCTCTCTCTCTTGAGTTTTCTCGAACTTCGTACCATCACCAACCAACACCTGTAACAACCACCATGACAGGTCGGTGGTCTGTTTTACAACCCCGGGTGTACCAACTTGCACTCCGTCTCTTTGAAAATGCTCAATGCACCACTCTGCAACTGTATAGATTTTTAATATTAGCACAGAGCTGTTGTGTCAGGACTTAATCTGATGTAATGGACTGCCCAGCGTCAGTTCAGCAGGAGGAGGGAGAAGCGCCAGCCAGCCTGAAGGCCAGGCGTTATGAAGAAAGAAAGCCATATTCATCGTGCAAGAGCACTCATTCAGTATGGTGGCATTGCAGAATATGCCAGCCGCTAAGTCTGAAAGGCACCTTACAATGGCGGCAGGGTGTCTGGAAGAGATTACTAGATGAGAAAAGCAGAACAAATGAATTCATAACCGCTGGAAAGGTATGACCAGGAGCTCCAGCCTGTTATGATTTCCAGGCAAAACTTCTCCAACGTGGAATGACTAGCCAGCCCAGCTCACGTATGTCGCCCACAGCTTGTGATCTAGTGGATTGCCAGCACTGCACCTCAGCGTGTCCGGTCAGAGGGTTAGGCGCCCTCTGTAATAAAACAAAAACTGAGTTAATGGAACGACGATGAACTTGAACAAGCGTCAATGGATGTCCTCGCCAAACAAATAGAACGAACAATCACGAACAAAATGAGAGTAAAAAAATAAATATAAAAGAAAAGTGACTTGTGTTGCTGGCTCTGGATCATGGGATCTTGCGTTCGTCTCACAGCCAGGTTTGGGTTTTTTCTTATTCGAGCACAGGGTGTCTTTATTGTCATCATCATTTGGAGACTGGTGAGACAGGACAGTGCAAAGATTGGGAATCGGTATGGGTGCTGATAACCGCTCAGTAGAGCGCCCCATAAACCAAATATCATCATCATCACATATGTACCACCAAAGTTAGACCTGCACATTCAGATGTTCCTTGTACCCAGCAATGTCCAGGTGCATACGATATGCTGAGCAACTTAGTCCATGCCTGGTGATGATTATGAAACAGACTTTGCTACCAGTTGCTCCAGGCTTCCACTTGGTGATGCATGAGTTTTGAGTCTGGTCCAGCTACCTCCTCAGCTACAATGTCACCGTACTCCAACTCGTGGAGGCCTATATTACCACTGATCATCGCCCAGAGGCAGGCACACACCATCGTTTTTGGTCGTACTGGACAGAGAACCCGTCTATCCCGGTGCACTGTATGCTGAGACCATAAGCGGCCGAGCAGTGAGGGTCTATCTCTGTCGTTCATTGTCGATGGCATGCCATCTTAACGTCAGCACTCCGAGGCCATATAGACGCCAAAAGGCGCCGTCAGCATCACTCACTGCTTGACTCGTAAGCAAATTACTAACGTCAACACGCCCCTTGCCTGTGGTCACCTACGTCACAGACGACATCCTTCCCTCTAGCTGTGATTCCGTCCCTGAAACTGTCAAGACTTGGTCTACTAATGATTAATGATGTTTTGCTAGCACTCACCAAATCCACAGCCCACGTCCCAGAGGGGAAGTGGAACTCCATCCTGACTTTCTGACTTGTCAGCATCCGTTTCATCTGCCACCATTGGGGGGGGGGGGGGGGGGGGGGGTCCTCCAGAACATTTTCAAAGTTAAATCAAAGAACATAATCACATGTTTCGTGTGGCTTCAATAATGTGTTACTAGACGCTACGTGGCAGTCTGAGCAGGCTGCTCCAAGAAAATTTTAATCTATTAAATACATTAAATGCAACAGAAAACAAATAATATTATAGTGATGATGAAATTCTGTAAACTTCGCGTCGTAAATGCACTTACATTTCAACATAGTACCAGTTTTTATCGATTCACTATGTCCATCGCTTTTCTTGCGAGTAAATTCTTCCCCGATGTTTAAAATAGGGAACGTCTGCAAGATACCCGACTATAGCTGCCATAACGTATTCATCCTTTTCTTGTACCTTCCAGTTTTTGATTGGTCTCGCATTGGAAGTCCGTGTCTCACGGTGAAATACTACATATTTATTTGTTTCACTATTCATTCGATGATTGTTCCTTAAGGCTGGGCTTCGCGATTCAAAAGATTTCTTGTAGAGCATAACAATGAACAACCAGACCAGAAGACCTGTAGTCGAACCATCAAATTAGTATATGGTTGTGTATAACTTGGTGGTTGTAAAGAAACAAATTAGTTATCCGACGATTAGTTTCACCTCATAATTTTGTTGCCGCGAACCACCCCGGTATGCTGCAACGGCTGAAAAACGGAGACGACTCAGATATGTTTACTTAAACGCACTTCTTCTTCGTTTTCTTCTTTAAGTATACTATGCATTCCTGCAGAGCTGTTGAATTAAATGTTGGCAATACGGATTACCTTTCCTACCTCCTGCTCCAAATCTAAATTTATAAGTGCCATGATGAATAGATATTGTGAAAAATGACATATCCATTCTTCAGTATATTAAGATAGGTTGAACCCATGTCTTGTTTCTCGAGGGCTATTATTATGAGCCTGCCAATGGACGGTTCCTTACAATATTTTAGAATCAAAGAGTCTTTTCAGAGAGTATGGTGTCATTGCTGTCATCAGCATCTCTTAAACAGATGCTAAGAAATTTATTTTTATACGCATCATTAGTTTCTTGTTCCGCCACCGTCTCTAAGGTAAAGGATTAATAATAATAATAATGTCGTGTGACTAGGGCCTCCCGTCGGGTAGACCGTTCGGCTGGTGCAAGTCTTTCGATTTGACGCCATCTCGGCGACTTGTGCGTCGATGGGGATGAAATGATGATGATTAGGACAACGCAACACCCAGTCCCTGAGCGGAGAAAATCTCCGGCCCAGCCGGGAATCGAACCCGGGCCCTTAAGGATTGACATTATGTCGCGCTGACCACTCAGTTACAGGGGGCGGACTGAACATTATTTTCGGAATCTATGTCCATCCTCAGAACAACCTGAAACTTACACAGGCATCACGATGTGTTGACTCCCGCTAGTATTTAACAGCAATCCAAAAGCTACGACGGTGTACAATGTATATGAATGATACCTACCGTTCTGGCTGTCTTATGTAGGTTCAGTTAGAAAATGTAATAGAAGATGAGAGGATAGTAAACTATTCAGGTATGAGAGTACGTATATTAGTGTGGTAGTAAACATATATTCCACAAAAATACTGTTTTAAATGTGAGTACAGGTTTTATTGACATGAGCTAAAGAGCTGAGGCAGAAGAAAAGCACCTCAGGAGGGCATGGAGAGATTCTGATAAATTTTAATCCCCAATGGTTTACTTTTTCTCTCCCAGTATGTCTAACAATTTCGTAACGAATCTGAGTGGATAACATCTTTGTGAAGTTTCTCAGCCAGCCGCTGTGGCCGAGCGGTTCTAGGCGCTTCAGTCCGGAACCTCTCGACTGCTACAGTCACAAGTTCGACTCCTGCCTCTGGCACGGATGTGTGTGATGTCCTTAGGTTAGTTAGGCTTACGTAGTTCTACGTTCTAGGGGACTGATGACCTCAGATGTTAAGTCCCATAGTGCTCAGAGCCATTTGAAGTTTCTCATTAGAAATAACATTTAAATGACACCTAATTCGTTATAACAGCCAAGATGGAACTAGCTACGTGCTCTGTCTAATTATTCCGTATTTTTCTCTGTCCTCCTAACATGCACCTACCACTCTAAACGATTAAATCATGACATCTGAAAGTTTAAGATGTGCAACTGCGGAAATTACAAGTCTGAAAGCACAGACAAAATATTATTCAAAATTCTGCACCGAATCTCTTCGTAAAACATCAGTTCTTAATGGCGTACAGAGTATTAGAAAGATTCATAGTAAGATGTTTGTGGGTTACAGACTGAGCATTTTTTTAACAGGTCTATTTGCCACGAGAGCATGTAATGGTCACCAATGCAGTACGTGTGACTAGGTGTGCCTACTATACAAGCTTATGTGCTTCGGACTGTGCATTATCGAAGTCCGTTTTGACTGCCAAATTTTGTTAGAGGGGCCAAAGGGATGGGGGGGGGGGGGAGGGGGGGAAGATTCTGAGCCCTGGCTCCAGTTGAGGAATGTATTCTACCTGTAACATTGAGAAGGACTCCATAGGTGTATAACATTAACAAACCTACAGCAAATTTAACACGACAGCAGACATCCACACATTCATGATACAGGTTTCGCGGGTTTCCGAGTGATGTGGCGCAGTTGTTAAGACACGATGCTCGTTTCGGGAGGATGAAAGTTCAAGTCCCCATCTGGCCGCTCTGATTTAGGTTTTCCGTGAATTCCCTAAATCGCTTACGTCGAGTGTCGTGGAGGTCCCTTTGGAAGAGTACGGGCGGGTTTCTTCCCCAATCCGCGCTTGTGCTTCGCCTCTAATGGTCTTAATATCAACTGGACGTTAACCTTTAATCTTCCTTCCTCTGTATACGTTACTCCGGTACTGAGTTTCGTATACTGGGAGACTACGTATGTGAGTCCTTGATCCGAAACGAAATTAAAACCGAGTGCCACTCTGATCGAGGCAGCAATGAATATGCGGTGGACCACAAGCTTTTTACACTGATGGCTTTAAAATATGCAGACACCAATATGCATAATTGTGGTGGAGTGCGGATCCGCTAAATCCATTATCTTTTTTTCTATCAACGGCACTCAATCTCAAACAGTGAGCCATCTCGTTTTTTATCTTCGTGATTATCAGTTTCTGGTCCTATTATGTAACATTTCTGGACTTAACAGAAATATTTAAACTTGTTTTCTTATCGATTAGACGAATGTATAATTTTTAAGGGAGCTAAGAGTATCAAATACAACTACTTATGTAGGAGTGGCCAAACACAGACATCACATACACACTAGGAAAATAACACATACCAGTGGATATAGCATATGTAGAATACAGATGCTGTATACAGCATCTTTTTATGTGGTATCGCTAAATACTATTGTTCCGCTCAATGAGGTGTTGCAACAGCTGAATCGGATTTTTCCTCTCGATATAACAGAATTGTTTAAATATTGCCTGACAACTAAGTATTTCAAATGGAAGGATGAGTTCTACGAACAGACTGATCGTGTGGCTATGGTGATCCCCTTAAGTCCAGTTATAGCGAATTTCTTAACGGCAAAATTCAAGGATAAGGCATAGGGAAAGTAGGGTACGTACGTGATATGTTTATTTTGTGGTAGCGGGCAGAGAGAAACTAGGTTGTTTTCACAACCTTCTACTAGAGTACACAGGACCCTAATGAGTACAGGATATGGCAGTATGTGGTGATTTAGACTTTGGCGAGAAATTCAACATCTAAGTGGTTGAATTTCCATCATTTATTCACTATCTTTTAATCTAGCGAATGGTATAATCAATCTCAAAAGGTTAATGCAATGAAACGAATAAATTTAAAATGCGAGACAAACAGCTAAAGACTGACGTTGTTTTTAACAAGTGGAGGGAAGGCCGGGGCTGAACTAAGAAAGTGGAACAGTTCGCTGCGTCTCTGGCAGGTTACGAGTCGAAGGGAAGAAAGTGAACACCACTTGGCTAGCCTCGTTTCCTCAGTTTAAATTTGTCAGCTTTTATCTAATCTGGAATCCGTCTCTATTCCTTCTGATCTGCGCTCACTGCTCCGCAATGCGCAGATCTCACCGCATCCGACTCAGGTCACAGTGCAGCCGGTGTCGGGATGCAGCCGCAGCTCTGCTTCCGTCGACCAGCAACAGTCTCCATACCCTGCTGAACCGAGCTGCGAACACTGAATCCGACCTCTTCTAAAACCCGAATGTACTCCACCTGAAGACTTCTACTCTCCACCCAGCCTAGGTGCACTGCCTCCTCTCGTAGCCCCTAACCAACGACTGCAGACACGCGAGATGCAACTTCCAATCAAAAAGATTTACATTAAAATTACATCTTCCGTCTGTGCGACTGAAGCTAAAGTTAACACCGAATCTCTGTCCCTCACCGCTGTTTGCTCTTGCGTCTCTGAGATGGCCTGGACTGCCTGTACGCCACAGTCCGTAAGGAACAAAGACTTACTGCTGTCTCAGAGGCCCCTGCTGGCTGCACATGTAGCCTCTGTACGCAGCTGCACATTTCCCAAGCGCATACTTCGATGGTGTTGTGCGGGTGGCCCCCTGCCGAACATACACTACTGGCCATTAAAATTGCTACACCAAGAAGGAATGCAGTTGATAAACGGGTATACATTGGACAAATATATTATACTAGAACTGACATGTGATTACAATGTCACGCAATTTGGGTGCATAGGTCCTAAGAAATCAGTACCCACAACATCCACCTCTGGCCGTAATAACGGCCTTGATACGCCTGGGAATGGAGTCAAACAGAGCTTGGATGGCGTGTACAGCTACAGCTCCCCATGAAGCTTCAACACGATACCACAGTTCATCAAGAGCAGTGACTGGCGTATTGTGACGAGCCAGTTGCTCGGCCACCATTGACCAGACGTTTTCAGTTGGTAAGAGATCTGGAGAATGTGCTGGCCAGGGCACCAGTCGAGCATTTTCTGTATCCAGAAAGGCCCGTACAGGACCTAAAACATGCGGTCGTGCATTATCCTGATGAAATGTAAGGTTTCGCAGGGATCGAATGAAGGGTAGAGCCACGGGTCGTAACACATCTGAAATGTAAGGTCTACTGTTCAAAGTTCCGTCAATGCGAACAAGAGGTGACCGAGACTTGTAACCAATGGCACTCCATACCATCACGCCGGGTGATACGCCAGTATGGCGATGACGAATACACGCTTCCAATGTGCGTTCACCGCGATGACGCCAAACACTGATGCGACCATCATGATGCTGTAAACAGAACCTGGATTGATCCGAAAAAATGACGTTTTGCCATTCGTGCACCCAGGTTCGTCGTTGAGTACACCATCGCAGGCGCTCCTGCCTGTGATGCAGCGTCAACGGTAACCGCAGCCATGGTCTCCGAGCTGATGCTCCATGCTGCTGCAAACGTTGTCGACCTGTTCGTGCAGATGGTTCTTGTCTTGCAAACGTCCATCTGTTGACTCTGGGATCGAGACGTGGCTGCACGATCCGTTAACAGCCCTGCGGATAAGATGCCTGTCATCTCGACTGCTAGTGATACGCGGCCGTTGGGATCCAGCATGGTTTTCCGTATTACCCTCCTGAACCCACCAATTCCATATTCTGCTACTAGTCATTGGATCTCGACCAACGCGAGCGGCAATGTCGCGATACGATAAACAGCAATCGCGATAGGCTACAATGCGACCTTTATCAAAGTCGGAAACGTGATGGTACGCATTTCTCCTCCTTACACGAGGCATCACAACAATGTTTCACCAGGCAACACCGGTCAACTGCTGTTTGTGTCTGAGAAATCGGTTGGGAACTTTCATCATGTCAACACGTTATAGGTGTCGCCCCCGGTGCCAACCTTGTGTGAATGCTCTGAAAAGCTAATCATTTGCATATGAGAGCATCTTCTTCCTGTCGGTTAAATTTCACGTCTGTAGCACATCATCTTCGTGGTGTAGCAATTTTAATGGACAGTAGTGTAGAATCGCTTTCCAATTTGTTCCGCACAACAGAGCATAGGGTACCAAAACGCTAGGCCAGAAAGCTACCCTTGTGTAGACATGCGCTATTAGAATCTTAACAGCAAGAAACGACATTACTGAAGAAACGTTACCCCTAAACCTCATAGTCACTCACTCACTTACTGAAGCTAACATGGAAATAAAATCGCACCAACTCCAATGTGATTAATATCATTGCGGATTTAAATACGACAGGATGGCCGATTAGGCCGTCACTTCGCAAACGCTATATCACTGCTTTTTCAGCAAATTACTGCCTCCATTTGATTGTTATAAATTCAGTCTGGTTTCTGTGTTTCCTCTTCCTGTACGTTACCCCTGATAACTTCACGTGCATTGTCTTCTAAATATTGCTTTTTCTTTTTTTTTAAATAGATATTTTTGCTAACAACTAGAGTTGCTCTCTGTCTAAACTATCCTTCTGTAATTGCGGTACACTACATAAATGAAGCAATAGATGGTAAGTCTGCCAATACTATTCGTAAAATTCGTAGGGAAAGAGACAGAAATGAAGATATAAGAGAGGAAATGGAAGCTGACGGTTTCTCTCTGTGTTGCTTCCTTTGTTTGGTTGTTCGTTTCACACATAATTAGAATGGCACATCATTTAGTGTTAGTCAACTACAGAACATAAACTGCATTTAATAAGTAATAAAAATTAGTTCACTGCGTAACATCTGCACTTATTTTGTACTCAATAGAACGTTCTTCAGCATAAACAAGGGCAACTGCTTCCCATTACTACTGATAAATGCGAAAGTTGTTTATGACTAACAGAAACATTTTTATGTAAGTTCGGTGAAGTTTTGAAGCGATTGAAACGTCTGTGTAAAGTCGTTTCGTAAGATGCTTGTCGAATTCAGTACAACTTATTCACTTTACTATCTGATTTTAGCTCAATTCATGAGCTGTTCCAGAAAGACTGAGCACTCAGATAAGGCCTATTGTATATTATATGTGTGTTTTAATGTGGGGTTTCGGTTTTGTTTTGTGGGAAACGCTGAGTTGGTCATCGTCTGCTGGGAGCAGACGGCGTTGCTTCTCGTTCGAAGGAGAGCACAGGATGACCAACTTCGGTTTCCAATACCCGAACAGAGAGGTTTACCCATCTTAGTCGAAGGTTGTGTCGAAGGCTGTTTTTGTGTGTGAGGTTGGTGACGGAGGGCTACCTCTGGTAGCTTCCGCTGCACGGGGAGCTAGGTAATCTCGAAAGAGAAAGCGGCCCTCTTCGGTCAACGCTTGGTGAGTACGGATCGTAGCTCTTAAAGCGGGTTTCAGGTGATAGGAAGCACTTCGTCATATTTAACTGTTTAAATACTCAAGAACTTCAGCTTAACTGAAGCGTGTAAAGCGAGTTATTTTCCGAATGTGCCATAATTATATTGCTTTAAATAGGCGATTTTTGGGTATTTGAGTTAGAAGTGTGGAAGTTGCTTTGTTCATTTTGAACAACGATGAAGCAGAATTTCAAATGGTAAATATCATTACGAAAAGTTGGTTAGGATCACTTGAACCGTATGTGAGTGTAACACTGTGTCGAAGAGAGTATGAATTTTTAATGATTTTAATCTTACATTTTGTGAAAGTTGCTTTTGTCTTTGTGTGTCGATTTTGTGCCAAGTGTTTGGTAATCATTTACACTTCTGGTCCACCACGGCACCGGACTGGGCCTTATTGTAACAGTTTGCTTGTTTAATGAGCTATAATTTCTGCAAGAATATCTGTTCTTTCGTGCGCTTTCTACAAAGCAGCACAACAGTTTGATTCGGAATGCACCATGTGCTCTAGTTCGGCTGCTTGCAAGCAGCAGACGCAGTTAGTGTGTTGAATAATTATCACACAGCCTCGTGCATTGGTTAACCTTTTTTCAGAATAGTGCATGCGTAGAATCGTAATGCGACTCTCACCGAGATATTTTTATGGTATGAATGCAAAGGAGATGATAGTATCATTGTCTTCCACCCCCGTTTTCTGTGTTTCTTCTTGCTGTAGTTAAACTGTGCTCTGTTACATTAACACGTAATTTTTTAGTTAAATATTTCTAGTCAGGCGCCAGTTATGTGTAGTTAGGATGTGCAACCAAATACTTAGAGACAGTAAATGATCTAAGTGAAAGAAAAATTCTGTGGTGTTGATCTTACCCACTTACTCCGATTTCCAAACCCTGAATTAATCAAGTTGCCTGCATTTAACATTGACAGGCTCAGCTCTGCTATAAATGCTGTTTATTCTTAAATAACAGACGGGAAGATAACTATGCAGGACAAAATTGCTCTGTAGATTGCCAGTCCTATGTACACCAATGAGCCAAAATACCATGACCGCCTGCTTAACAGCTTATTTGTCCATCTTTGGAATGAAATATATAACTGATCCTGCGTATCAGGGATCGGATAGCTTGTTGGTAGATTTGTGGAGGTATATGGCATTAGTTGTCTACGTACAGGTCATGTTATTTGCATAAATAACGGGCCGCTGACTTGCTTACGTGGTGATGGCGCCAGATAGCGATTCAGCTGGGTTCCATAGGATTTACATCAGGCGCATTTTATAGCCAAAACATAAACGTGAGTTCATTATAATGCTGCTCAAACCACTGCAGCACGGGTATGGCTGCGAGACACTGACATTTGTACTACTGGAAGATGACATCGCCGCCGGGGAGACATTAAGCATGAAAGGATGCAGGTATTTCGTATTTGTCAGCCTGTCTTCGAATACTACCACATGTCTCATGCAAGCGCAGAAGAATGTCTCTCACAGCATAACACTGCTCCCACCAGCCTGCAACCGTCGCGCGCTGCACGTTTCGAGCCACCGTTCGCCTCGATGACGGCGTTTGTGGAGACCACAGTGTATGTGAGTCACCCGTAGAGGCGACAAAAATGGTTCAAATGGCTCTGAGCACTATGTGACTTAACTTCTGAGGTCATCAGTCGCCTAGACCTTAGAACTAATTAAACCTAACTAACCTAAGGACATCACACACATCCATGCCCGAGGCAGAATTCGAACCTGCGACCGGAGCGGTCACGCGGTTCCAGACTGAAGCGCCTAGACCGCACGGCCATCCTGGCCGGCAGAGGCGACACGTTTCCATTAATCGACGGTCGAATCCCAATGGTCCCGTGTCCACTGCAATCGTAACTGACGATGTCGTTGGGCCAACATGTGAACGCGTAGGGGTCTGTTCAACAATGTACGATGAACGATGTGCTGCGAAACATTTGTGCTGGCACCAGCATTTGCTCTTTTGGCAGAGATACCACACGTCGCTATCTATCCTACTTTACAGAGCAAACAAGCCTCCGAACCGCACCTTCTGTGAAGAATCCTGGATGGCCAATCATTTAGCGCTTAGTGGTGGTTTCACTGTCCTATATCTTTCTGTAGATGCTCACAATAGTAGCACCTGAACATTCGTCCAGCTTCGCCATTTTCGAGGTACTCGTTCACAAGCTCTACGTATTAATAATCTGCCCTTTGTTAAAGTCGTTTATCTCAATTGATTTCCCCATTTTCAGCCCACATCTCCGCTAGGGTGATCCCCCGTCCGCTTACATACTTTGTTACCGCGTCATAGGCAGCCTCCAAGTTGCGGTGAGCAGCGATCATAATGTTTTGAGTCTCGGTCCAGCACACAGTTTTAATCTGGCAGGAAGCTTCATAACAGCGCCTACTCCGCTGCGAGTGAAAATCTCATTCTGGAAACATCCCCCAGGCTGTGGCTATGGCAAGTCTCGGCAATATCCTTTCCTTCAGGAGTGCTTGTTCTGCAGGGTTCGCAGGAGAGCTTCTGTAAAGCTTCGAAGGTAGGAGACTAGGTACTGGTATAATGTTTTGGTTAGTCAGTGTGTATCCTCACTCCGTTTCTAGACGGTTCATCACTTCCGATTTTTAGGGCAATCTAGGAAGACTCCGATCGCATACGTAAGAAAAGCGACCATTATGGCGAACGCCCGATAGGTACGCAACACACACAATTTGCAGGTAATGTGCGTCCGACCTTAACTGACCAAAGCTACAAGGCGAACTACTATAGTCTATGCTTGCGTATGGTAGAGTACAGTAGTTTCACAATTCTACTAACAACTGAATAATGATTATAATATTTGCACATTTTTTCGTTTTCTTTCAGCAATAATCAGTGTACATGACAATCACTTGGTGCACACATTAATTAATTCAATATACATAATAAATGCTATTTTAGTACGGCTATAATATGTTCGAACTTCCTGAATGCAACATGGGCGCTCAGACCTCACCACTGTATTAGCATCCAGTAATGGAAAGTGCGACGAGACGTGATTCTGATGTTCCTTCTAATGTGAATACATCGCATTCTGACTGTATGTTGCACACTCAGCGTCACTCTTCTTTAACCTAGGTTTTTCACACATATCATGTGTAACATCAGGCTAAACAACTGCATTCCCCTTGGTGGGTACTTGAGTTTTACAGACCAAACCTATGAAAGTCCAAGCGTCACTTTTTCTGGAGACCGAAAACTTCCTGCGTAAGAATCAAAATGGCTTGACTCTGTCAATCGTTAGATAAAATTCTGCAAGGTTATCTAATGAACAAAATACGAGCATACGGAAAATCAAACCAGCATTGCGACTGAGCTGAAGAGATCGTTGCAAAAGGATCACCACATATTGGAGAGAAACCATCAGTGCTAAAACAGCTTCTGGCGTAACTCGAAGGAAGTGTTATAGGTCCTTTATTCTGCGCAATATGCGAGCACATAAATTATCTAATAGTCTTTTCAACGAAGGAAAAGTGGAGGAAAAAATTGGTGCAGCCGCCAATTTTTTTACAGTGCTGGGAAGGAAGTGATGCCTTGAACAACACACGAACCAAGAAATCCTGATCAATGGGTTACTACCATTGCCGGGGGTGAGGGGGGAGAGGGAGAGGGGGATGGGGGGAGATGAAGGGTATAGGTGCGCAGGCGCTTAAAGCTCACTTCGTAAAGATCACTATAGTAATATTTGCTCAGTGATGTTATTGTGTCTGGTCGCAAAAGAGAACTGAAGAGAAAATCTTGTGTCTGTAAACTGGTAAGCGAGCTGTGCTCTTGGTGTGGGAAGTTGCTTTTGGCGGAAGAACGCTAGGACTGCCATACAGGGTGATTAAAAATCAGTTTCCCCTCTGGCAGTGTAGAGTAGCGTGCAGAGATTTACACAAATTCCATCGACATTCGTTTCCTACGTTAGTATTACCAGTAACTCATATCTGCATTCCATGTAATTTTAAGGCATTTCGTAGAAAGGAAACGGTGAGTCGCCAGTGATTCGTAACACGCACTATGAAGGGTCGGTATCACTATGCGAAACTCTCTGTAATTGCTTCTTTTGACCTAATGGGGTAGATAGACTGGGAAATCACCTGTTCGATCTTCAGTTTGCAGACATATGGAGGAGGGAAGTGCATGATAACAATCCATCGACATCCCTTCCCACACGCTTCTAATCCACATATCCCCCTTCCAGCCTGAAGCATCCCTGGACCACAATTCATCCTTTAACATGATTCTACTGCACTTTAACGTGGTACACACATTTAATGCTTGTTTTTAACCCACTTCATTTGTCAATAAATGTTAAGTTTATAGCATAAAAACACTATTTATAATAATACGCGACTTTTCCATCCCCTGCAATGACGGACCATTAGTCGCACGAAACAAGAGAATAGGAACTTTTGATGTGTCCCAAACATGAGTGTCTTCGGGGACTGAGCGACAGGAGTCGCTGGAAGTAAATTAGTGGGTTGGTCTATGAGAGTGATGTGGCGAAACAAGCGCTGTATCATTTGAGAGATACAGAGGCGATCGGGTGTGACGGGTCTTACCCCAGTTCACTGCTAGTAGTGCCACGTTCTCCTAACGCTTCTGTGCGTAGCGTGCAAGTATTGCATTATAATTAAGAATGAAATTAAAAGTTAAAGTGTCTTTTTCAAACTTTGTCAACACATGCCTTAATGTAATAATGTTTGCACTGTCAAGTCTTTGGTTGATTAGATCAGTATTTTTACCTAAATTCATCGTTTTAAGAAAAAAATAAGTGGCGGTAAATAATAAAGCTAGGAAGCCAAAAATTGGTCATAATATGCAGATGTATGTCAAAATTAACTGGTACGAGTCTCATCGCGATTAAAGCAATATTTTGGTCAGAATCCACGGTCTTAAGAAAAATTGAAGGTGCTAAATATTAGATTTAGAAATGTGAAAATTTGTATAACGCTTCAGTTCAATACAAAAATAATAACTAAATGACCCCATTAAGCTATCTCTGATACTTTCCGAGTAATTTAATGAAAACTAAATTTGGAACAGAAACGTCCTGTATCTGCTATAATAATTCTAGAACGTTATGGTTACAGCACGTGATGCAACCTATCAAATAATACATTTATAACAAGTTTTAGGACCTTAATGAAAGTATCAACCAATACAAGGTCTTTTAAAGTGGTAGTTCAGAGATCATGCTCTACTGTCATTTCCAATCTAAAAATTCTAGAAGTCAAAGTTTAAATGCAGGCGAACTAAAACTTTTTCTGTGATTTTAACCAACTTAAGTACACGCAAGTAAAAATTACGAAGATTCTAAATTGATTAATAACATTGTTATTAAATATGGTGTGTCCGAGAAAGCAGCTGTTTAGAGACTGCTACCATGTGCATAGGGCGGATGACAGCAAGTGTTCCCTTGGCCGTCTGCTGCAGCACGTATATAAATACAACCCGAGAGGCAAGACTAGGTTTAACTTCGCACCCAGGCACCGAAAGATCCGCTTCAGTCAAACGTCGGAGTACGCGCTGCCCCAGATGACTTCAAAGACAGTCTGTTACAAAACGCTGATTTTCAGTAATAATAGAAAGTGAACTCTCGAGGACTGTACACCGCCCTTAGACTTCGCAAAAGTAGCTTTGGGTTGCCACCCATAATGTTAGCAACTCCACGTATCAAGTGGTGACAATTAGTTTCGGCTTTTGTGCCTAGCATTTATTTTGATTATCAGTAGTCAGGACGAAAGACAATTTAGTAGGAACGTACCGTAGAGTTCGCCCCCGAACGACTTATAGTGCTGTTTAGGATAGAGAGATTTACTTTCAGTATGGACATAGTTAATATTACAATGTTGTGTATGTGAAACTTTACTACATATATGTATCAATTGGAACTCAAAACCACCATTTATAATCATAGACCTGATCCCGCTGAGCGAACAGAGAATGGAAACATTTCTTACAGTAGGCTAGACAAGAATGTGGGCTTGCAGACTGGAAAGTATGGTAAGTAAGTTCTCCATCCCTTTCTGGCTGACCTCAGAAATAGTTTCCAGGCTCTCATAAAAGACGGCGAACAATATTTACAACAATTACAATTTCCTCGTATGACAAATTATTATTATTATGACAACCAACCCTCCGGCCCACAGTGGAAGCCTTAACCTTGCTATTCCTTCTTGCAAAATAGGATAAGGACTGGAAGGCAGCTTGAAATGATCTCTACAAGAAGAGCACTACAATTCCTAGATTATTTCCTAAACTGGCTTCTCTTCTGCCACTATTACTGGTTGGTCTTCGTTTCCACAAAGAAATCAGTTATTTACACAGAGGTGGTGATTTGATGGCACCATTCCACATATACTGAATATCACTCTCAATTGGTACTGCACCCACTCTACAGGAATCTGAGTACATTGATTATAGTCCCTTTTCGAGCTTCGTCGGCCCCGATTCTCTGCCTCTAATTCTCTGTTTCTCTGTTTCTCTTAGACTCTGTCGAGGAGCGCCGTGCTCCCTAGGTTTGTTCAGGCTTTCCTTTCCATCCCCGTCTGGCTCTGACATGAAGTGATGCTAAAGGCGTGTTACCGTCTCACTAGCTCTAATTTACATGCGTCCTCAGAAACTTTAACTTTCTTTGGCTGGCTAGCAGGGGAGAGAGTCTATCCATGAATTGCGTTTCTAGACTGTTATTGGCTTCGCATGAAATACAGGTTTCATTTCCAGAATACCTCTCTCTATCCTGTTGTAGCCCTGTGCTCGCCGTTAATTCGGAAGTCGGCCGGTGTCGCCGAGCAGTTCTAGGCGCTTCAGTCGGGAACCGCGAGACCGCTACGGTCGCGGGTTCGAATCCTGCCTCGGGTATGGATGTGTGTGATGTCCTTAGGTTAGTTAGGTTTAAGTAGTTCTACGTTCTAGGGGACTGATGACCTCAGAAGTTAAGTCCCATAGTTCACAGAGCCATATGAACCATTTTTTTACTTCGGAAAACTTTCCCTTCCATTATTTTGGCCTGTACGTGAACTGAGTATACTTGTCAATGACAGAATGTAATGCCGCTGCGTTCCAATCCCATCTGGTGGACGCCGCCATCCTAGCGCAAGCTGTGTACGCTCCGTCGAGTGATGCCTGGCACCCTGCCGATTTCCGCTCCTTCACTGAATCTGATTTACGTTTTATTGCTTTTTCTCAGTGGATAAGACACTCTTTTGTAGAAAATTTTATGTAGTTTAATTTTTTACTGGAAATAATTTACGCAAGAATCTGCAGTTATCGAATTATTGGAGAAAAGCTTTAAAAAACTGATCTTTAAACAAGTTCCCACGCCGCCACCGCATCACACACACCGCATCTGTCAGTATGTTTTTCACGTCACTCCCTCCTACTGTTGTAAAAATAAGCGCAAACATTGAAAATATTACTTCACTTGTAAGGTTGGTTTGTTTTTCAATGCTCAGACCACGACCGGTTTCAGGCTATTACATGCCCATGATCAAGTTTGATAATTCTGTGTTGTTACCTGAGTGCCGCAATGGAGAGTATAGGAGGCCATGTACCACCGACGAACCCACAGTACAGAGTCCGAGCTGTGCGTTCGCTGGTGGTACACGCCTTTTATATTCTCCATTGCGGCACTCGGGTAACAACACAGAATTATCAAAACACAAAATTATTACACCTAATGATAGGCATGTAATGGCCTGAAATTGGTCATGGTATAAGAATTGGCTGGCCTGTGTGGCCGAGCGGTTCTAGGCGCTGCAGGATGGAACCGCGCGACCGCTACTGTCGCAGGTTCGAATCCTGCTTCGGGCATGGATGTGTGTGATGTCCTTAGGTTAGTAAGGTTTAAGTAGTTCTAAGTACTAGGGGACTGATGACCTCAGATGTTAAGTCCCATAATGCTCAGAGCCATTTGAACCATTTACAAGAATTGAAAAATTAAAGAAAGCTTACAACCGAAGCGTTATTTTCAATCTCTTTTGTTTCTCTGGCAGGACTGTTTGTACAAAAATTTTCGTCTACCCGAATCATTCGCCACGTCGGCTTTTATGGGTTTCATTGACTGGGCTGCAGTGGGTGACGTCAGTGGTTGCATGAGGATTTTCACAAACGATGCTGTCCCGTAAAGAGAAGTGAAAACAATTGAAAATTGTAGCGAAATGAGAGAAGATCTGCAGGGGAACGACGCTTTGCTCTGGGTTTAGCGCTTGACCCGCGACATTCACAAATGTATCGTATTTCACATAAATACACGGAAAAATCGCTTGTTATTTGACTGAACGACAGCTATACATCAGTGGAAACAGTCACGTACATCAAAACCTAGGAGAATGCCTGAGGAAAGATTTAATATGAAACGACCACACATATTTAATCGTATTAAAGACACATACAAGATTTTGCGTAGTCCACCAACGGAGCGTATACTCAATTTATAACAAGAGGAGGAAACAATATAATTCAGAGGCGCAAAGTGCGCTTGTGGCGTGGCTACTGCGGGTTGGGGTACAGGCGGAAGGCAGTTAGTATGGGGCTGGGAACCGCCGCGGCGTGTTCCCTGGGCGGCGTGGCCGCTAATTAAAAGGCCTTGCCGTGCCGCCAGCCAGAAGCCAGCAGCTGCGCCTAATGAGCTGTGGGATCGAGAGGAGGGCAGCAGCAGCAGCGGCAGGAGACACCGCGACACGCGGCGGGGCGCATCAAAATTTTATCTGGCCTCCGCATTGCTCAGAGGCCACCCCATAAGCCACCGGGCAGCGCTGCACGCCAGCTACTTCGTAATGAACGCGCGGGACAACAAAATACACAGAGGTGATGTAAGTCATGCGACAGCTATTTGTCCGTATACATACGGCGGTAGTATCGCGTACACAAGGTAGGAAAGGCCAGTACATTGGCGGAGCTGTAATTTTTTCTCAGGAGATTCATGCGAAAGGTTCCCCACGTGATTATGACCGCACGACGGCAATTAATAGACTATGAACTCGGACTGGTAGTTGTATGTAGACATCTGGGACATACCATTTCGGAGTCGTTAAATGGTTCAAATGGCTCTGAGCACTATGGGAATCAACTTCTGTGGTCATTAGTCCCCTAGAAATTAGAACTAGTTAAACCTAACTAACCTAAGGACATCACAAACATCCATGCCCGAGGTAGGATTCGAACCTGCGACCATAGCGGTCTAGCGGTTCCAGACTGCAGCGCCTTTTAACCGCAGGGCCACTTCGGCCATATTGGAAGTCGTTAGCGGCTTCGCTATTCCGAGATACAAAGTGGCAAGTGTACCACTAAATACAAAATTTCAGGCATTAACTCTCGCCACGGACAACGAATTGGCCGATGGCCTTCACTTTCAGATCGAGAGCAGCGGCATATACCGGGTGATTGAAAACTTAATAAACCACGAAATAATGTAGATAGAGAGGTAAAAAATTGACACACATGCTTGGAATAGCATGGGGTTTTATTAGAACCAAAAAAAAGTTCACAAAATGTCCGACAGATGGCGCTGGACAGCAAAACGTCAGTGACTGCGCATGACAATCGTGTATAAAAGGAGCTGTAATTAGAGAGAGAATCAGATGCGCCAGCAGTCGCAGTATGTTGACGTTACATGAAAAGGCGCTTTTACTAAATCTGTATTATCAGAGTGGGGAATGTGCTAGTTCAGCGTTACGATCCTATCGCCATAGGAAGGGGATTCGAACGGGTACAGGTCCGTTGACAAATGCAGCTGTGACGAGAATGATTTCGAAGTTCGAAGCCACGGGTTCTTTAGACGATAGACCCTGTATTGGCCGACCGAGCACAAGACGTAATGCTGCTGAGACAGTTCAGAAAGAAATGGAGACTGTAGCGAGTTCGTCTATTCACGGGGAAGTCAGCGTTCGTGGAGTCGCACGTCGCACCGGCATTCCATACACTACTGTTTGGTTGGCACTTAGGCATACCGTCCCATGCTATCCGTACAAAATCCATCGGCATCATAAACTTACCTGGCGATTTAGTGAAGCGTTTCAAAAGATGGCGTACCCTCTTATGCTATCCGTACAAAATCCATAGGCATCATGAACTGTTACTGGGCGATTTAGTCAAGCGGAGGGCATTTGCGGTGTGGGAGTTTCAAAAGATGGTGGAAGATGACGATTGGTTGAGTAACGTGTTGTGGACCGACGAAGCACATTTCACGCTCCGACGATCTGTCAACGCCCACAACTGCAGAATTTGGGCTAGCGAAAATCCTAGAACTGTCGTGGACACTCCATTGCACGACGAGAAAGTCACGGTATGGTTTGGATTTACATCTACCATTATCGGGCCTTTTTTCTTCGATGAAATACGTGATTCTGGTTTTGTAACTGCTACCGTGACGGGTGAGATGTACGCCGATATGTTACAGAATCGCATCATCCCCAGCCTGGCTGATAAACACCTGCTGGAACGTACGATGTTTACGCAGGATGGCGCTCCACCCCATATCGTTAGACGCGTGAAAGAACTCTTGCGCGCGTCGTTTGGTGATGATCGTGTGCTCAGCCGCCACTTTCGTTATGCTAGCCTCCCAGGTACCCAGACTTCAGTCCGTGCGATTGTTGGCTTTGGGGTTATCTGAAGTCGCAAGTGTATCATGATCGACCGACATCTATAGGTATGCTGAAAGACAACATCCGACGCCAATGCCTCACCATAACTCCGGACATGCTTTACAGTGCTCTTCACAACATTATTCCTCGACTACAGCTATTGCTGAGGAATGATAGTGGACATATTGAGCATTTCCTGTAAAGAACATCATCTTTGCTTTGTCTTACTTTGTTATGCTAATTATTGCTATTCTGATCAGATGAAGCGCCATCTGTCGTACATTTTTTGAACTTTTGTATTTTTTTGCCTCTAATAACACCCCATGTCATTTCAAGCATGTGTGTCAATTTGTACCTCTCTATCTACATTATTACGTGATTTATTCAGTTTTCAAATTTATACTGACTTTTTGATCACCCAGTACGTAGAGTTGTTAGCGATAGACGAATAACAGCAGATATAAATGTGGGACGAATGACGCATCCGTTAGGACATTGCGGTGAAACTTGGCGTTAATGGGCCATAGCAGCAGACGATTGACACGAGTGCCTTTGCTAACAGTACGACTTCGTCTGCATCGCCTCTCCTGGGCTCATGACCGTATCAGTTGGACCCTAGATGACTGGAAATCCGTGGAATGGTAGAGGACTCCCGATTTCAGTCGGTAAGAGCTGATTGTGGGGTTCGAGTGTAGCGCATACTCCACGAAGCCATGGATCCAATCTATCAACAAGGTACTGTTCACTCTGATGGTGGCTCCATAATGGTGTGGACTGTGTTTACACGGAATCGACTGGGTCGTCTAGTCCAACTGAACCGATCATTGAATGGAAATAGTTTCTTTCGGCTACTTGGAGACCAACGATGGACCTTTCGTGCATGACAAAGCGCCATGTCACAGGGCCATAATTATTTGGGTTTGAAGAACATTCTGGACTATTCTTGCGAATGATTTGGCCACAAAGGTCGCCCGACATGAATCACGTCAAACATTTATGGGACAACAACGCAACACAATTATGGACGGATACAAAGGCTTCAGTATTTCTGCAGGGAACTTCCAACGACTTGTTGAGTCGAAGCCACATCGAGCTGCTTCACTACACCGAATAAAAGGGGGTCGACACGATATTACGAGTTAGCCCATGACTATTGTCCACTCGGTGTAAAGGCTGGGTCCCACAGTTAGCATACCTCTGGCTGCTACAGTGACTGACATTTTTCGGATGTTAGTAACATGTGTGCACGACTATGCACTTCCGAAAAAGCAAATAAGAGTATCTTGTTGGTGTTGTTGTTGTTGTTGTTGTTGGTGGTGCTGCTGACGCTGTCGTCGTAAGTCCGAAGACTCGTCGGAGCAGCTCTCCTCGCTAGTCTACCCTATGCAAGCCTTTTCTCTCTGTATAACGACTGCAACCTGCAGCCTGTGACTGCTCCTGTATTCATCCCTTGGTTTTCCTCTACAGTTTTCTCCATATGCACTTCTCTCCACTACCAAGCTGACCCTATATTGCCTCAGGAAATTCTGTTAATCTATCCTTTCTTTCAGTGACATTGTGCCAATGTTTCTTTTTTTTTCTCCCCAGTTGCATCTCCCCAGTTTGTCACCAAATCCACATAAACCTGTATAACTATGTTGCAATTAACTTTTACCAGAAATAATAAGAAAACGTAAAGCTGTATAATATATAAAATATCCTGTAAAATTCCGAATTGTTCAGTGCAGTGAACAGTGGTACAATGAGTGACGTTACGGAGCTTATCGTCCACTTCCAACACACGAAACTAACAGAATAAAAATTCTACATAAAATTACAAATCAAATTATCGAAGACTGAATATCCAACATTATTCTGTCAAAGTGTACTGTAAATTTATGAACGCAAACTGACTAAATAAAATACCGGACAGAAAATGACACATACGCGTCTAACACTGTGCTATAAGAACAAGATTTTCTGCCAAAGAAAATGAGATCTGAACTAAACTTTACTGAACTGAATCTGACAACAATATTGAAATACAAAGTTTCAATGTGCTGACTGACGTTAAGGTGCCTAACAAATTCTGATGACTGCCTTG
Source organism: Schistocerca gregaria (assembly GCF_023897955.1). Taxonomy (NCBI): domain Eukaryota; kingdom Metazoa; phylum Arthropoda; class Insecta; order Orthoptera; family Acrididae; genus Schistocerca; species Schistocerca gregaria. The sequence goes on along the minus strand of NC_064920.1, from coordinate 480,470,916 downwards.
TGGTAACGGAAACGCGCTATTACTCAAAAGCGTTGCAGGAAACTAGCTGAACAAAAACCTTGCCAAGTTCAATGCAAGAAAAAGCAACAATACTAAGCACATCATATGTTCCGCTAAGTGCAATCGGATGACTCACAGGTACAAAATTAAACATTCGTGAGCAGACGGTGGAAGAAACTCGACTTACTAAATGATTGGCTGGCTGGCTGGTTGGGGGGAGGAGACCAGACAGCGAGGTCATCGGTCTCATCGGATTAGGAAAGGACGGGGAAGGAAGTTGGCCGTGCCCTTTCAGAGAAACCATTGCGGCATTTGGCTGGAGCGATTTAGGGAAATCACGAAAAACCTAAATCAGGATGGCCGAACGCGGGATTGAACCGTCGTCTTCTCGAATGCGAGTCCAGTGTGCTAACCACTGCGCTAAATGATTGGAAAGAGATTGGCATCCAAAACTGTATTACTAATCTTATTCCTTAATAATTACGACCAACTACACAACATTCACTTCTTATAACAAAACATTACCCTGCCATATAACAAGTTACTGAAATGGTGAAGAAGTGGTGAACTTTTAACTCTGAGTCCTAGTTATCTAAGCACATAAATTTGTTTTATCACATCTTAAAAATGAAACTAACTGACCCGAAAGTATAAAGAAAAAGAACGTGCTAAATATTGGCCATTTTCAAACACATGATAAAAATGGGGAGCAAACAATGCAGTAACAACAGTACCTGAATATCTTCATACACGAGCAAGCAATGCAGCGACAACTTTACCTGAATATCTTCCTATTTCCCTAATCAATCTCTAGAATATCTTATTTCCAAAAAGCAACTTACTCCACGTTTGCATTTCTATGTTCTGTTACTTATTTCCAGACCACTGAGCAGCGGGAGCAACACCTGACCCCCTGTCTTACTTCTCACTGATTGCTCACTGGCAACGACAATGCTACCGACAATCAAACATCACATTTCTTGTAGTCAGAAGCTCATTAGCGTGGCCTAGCGACTATTGATGACTTCTGTTTGAAAAATATTCCCGTGTACAAATGCGGAGTATGAAGCATCGAATAAAAAAAACGGTCACGTCATTTTCATTGAATACCAAAAATAAGCTAGAAGCCTTACACAGTTCGATTCAGTGTTCGTCAACAATGGTGTTATCTACCCAACTAATCTTCATCATTTTCCTGTAACACATTTAAAAAGCTTCTATTCTCTTGTTATCTGAACTGTTTGTTGTCCGTGTTTCACTTTCGTGCAAGATTACCTTCTAAATAAATATCTTCAGCAAAGACTTGACTAAACTTAAATTTAAGTCATATGTTAATCAGTTCCCCTTTTTCAGGACTCCCTTTCTTGCGACAACCAGTGACCTTCTTACATCCTCTCTACTCCGTTCACCATTTTCCTGTCCAAATACCAAGCCTCAATCACTACTTTTAGTGTATTATTTTCTAATTTAATTCCCTCAGTATCACCTCGTTTATTTCGATAACACTCTATTAATGTAGTTTTACTTTTGTTAACATACATCTTATAAGGTACCGTTCAACTGCTTTTGCAAGCCATTTGATGTCTCTGGCGGTATTACAATGTCTCTGGCAAATCTCAAACTTTATATTTCTTCTCCTTGTAGATAACTAAGTTCTGTTCATTTTATCCCCAACTTCAATTTCAATGAGTGCGCTCCAGTCAACATTGTAAAAGCTTTCTCTAAAGCCATATGACTACAACATCAGTGAGTCATAGCCAGAAGAGGTCAATTCATACAGCTGGGCGTATCAGCTCATGGCAATATGAAATACGATGAGCAAATAGGCTCAGTTGTAGGTAAAAAAAATCTGGTGTTAGGATAGTGGGAAAATACATCCATCTACAAATGATTTGCTAATAAAACATCCAGCGAAATGCTGAAAAACTTTAACAGGTAGCCAATTGAAAATACACATATACTACCCCACAAAAGCCTCTATCGCTTCCCCTGCCAAAATGAGAAGAAACTCGTGTCCTGACACACTTTTATGTAGGATACACTTAACCACACAAGTTCCAGTTTGCGGAAGATTGTAAGTTGTACACTCAGTAGAACGAAGCACAAAAGAAAGTTATAGTAAATGGCACGATTCTTCCCTAGATAATGGAGTAAAGACTTGCTTATCTCATCTCTTTTAAATCAGTCTCGATGTTTGCATTGCATTTCTTCTCCGTGTCACGCACCTGGTAAAACGTGATTTAGAGAGTGAATTTTGAATGCCTCACAGCTACAATGCTACAATGAAGTCTCGATAGATGGGGTGCCACCACATTTATTACTTCAAACAAAAATGAGGAAAAATCATTTACACAATCGACACTGAGAGTCAGTCTGCCGTAGCGCCGTACTTATCAGGCGCCGTCTGCACCCCGCGCAACATCTGAGTCATCTGGGTTGCCGCGAGCTCCGCGCCTACAGAACAGACGCTGCGGTAAGTCTGGACTCCGGAACTCTGCGGCCAGACCAGTAGGTGGCAACAACAGCGTTACCGTCAGCCCACCAAGTAGCATGTATAGCGACGGTAGGGGTCGTCTCGACGTATCACAATTTTTCCTGCATCTGAGGGTCATGTGCCGAAAATAGGGCAGCATGGATCATTCTACAAGGCAGCTATTTATGCGGGCGCTCGAGCTTAGCACAATAGTTCCATCGCAGCGAACAACCGACCAGAAGATCACCCATACGCCTCGCTCAGAACTTCACCACCATCTTCAGGAACGGCATTCCGCCTTCTCTGTCTGGACTCTAAGTGTTCTCGGAGACGTGCTAACTGGTGCTTGGTATAATTTCTACTATTTGTTTTCTTCACCGACAAGATAACACCAAGACTTACCTTTGTGCATCTATCATTGCCGGATTCACAAACTGTTCCAATCTGTTTCACTGTCGATGCTTTCCATGTGAAGTACTACTGTAAGACGCTTTGAAAGTGTTTTCTTTCCACAAGTACAGTGTAGACTTCATATTCAAACCCTAGAACACCAACTTGCTTCTTACTGAACTCACCTTTATTCAGATTTCAATACTAGGCTCGTCTTTAAAGAGTGTTGTGGTTAACTTCACATGTTGGGGAACTTAATTATTTGTTTTGGGATTCCTGAACTTTTAGTTTGCTTATCATTGTAGAACTATAGATTGTTGGTTCGTTTGTGGAAAAACTTTGTTTAATTTTAAGCTCAAAGATATTTTACATCCATAATACATTGAGGATTCTGCTAACGCAGTGATACAGGAATAAACTTGTGATATTGGGGCTATTAAACTTTTTAGCGTATATCTCTGTGGAACCTGATATACCATAGTCTGATCTGACTAATCACATTAACGATCACGGAATCTGATGACAGCCCTTCGAGCACAATAACATTCATAAAACAATACACCATAACAATTCACATGATTCCTCAATTCAAGTCTTCGGACTATTCAGAATAAAACTTTAGGTTACTTTCTTGAGTGAAATGTAGCAGTCGTGATCTACACGTGTTCAAATTCAAATGGCTCTGAGCACTGTGGGACTTAACATCTATGGTCATCAGTCCCCTAGAACTTAGAACTACTTAAACCTAACTAACCTAAGAACATCACACAACACCCAGCCATCACGAGGCAGAGAAAATCCCTGACCCCGACGGGAAACGAACCAGGGAACCTACACGTGTTCACCATCTGCATAGTGTACTAGACTGGCTACAAACATTCCCTGATTCATTGTTAATGTTTAACACACTTTTAATTGAGCGAGATAATCAGTCGTGGCACACACATCTTGCCGAAATGAAATATACGCATAGAACACTGTCCTAACAGTTTCCCACCCGGCCGCACCTCGTTTGTAGATTAAATATTAATACTAGAAGCTACGCACCTTGGCACTAAATCTGATACGGTACTCCCTACCACCTGTCGTCGTTAAAAGATAGCTCATTCTATTCTCATCGTCTTCCCACACTCCCAGTCCATGAACAGGATGTTTCAAAAATAATATACGTATTACAAAGTATCACGTCGTCAAAACTATCGACTGTTGCGGCACGATTCAGTTACTGAAAGAACGAATATATTGTCTATTTTATATTCATCGCTGACAGATGTCAGTTACCTACTGTTTGCCTGGTTACCGTCCCATGTCGCAAAATGGCAATTTCGCAGAAGAATTCATTTGTGTTCTAGAGTTTGCGAAGTGTAATTTTGTGATTACAGTGCAGAGACGTTTCATATTGAGGTGCCGAACTGGTCCTCCGAATGGATGAAATATTCGCAGATGATGTTGACAGTTCGTAGACACAGAACGACCTGCATATAAAGGAAGGAGCCCTGGCTGCTCTCCTAATTAAATTCAGACTGCTTTCCTACGTAATCCTATAAAATCAAGTCATCGTGCCCGTCGAGAGTTATAATAGCCCACCAAAATAATTTGGCGTATTTTGAGGCGACGGTTGGTCATGAATTCATACCTATTACAGCTGTTACAGGCTCCACGACATGACAATACGAGCGGCGTTTTCTTACGAGCTTCAGAATGCTGTTAACAGTGATAATACGTGCGCACAGTGCATCGTGTTCAGTGATGAAGCGACTTTCCACCTTACTGAAAAAGCAAACTAACACAACGTTCGAATGTGGAGCCTACAGAACCCACCTAACACACACTAAAATTGTACGAGATGCATCCAAAGTAAGTGTATTTTGTGCGATGTTCCACCATCTGTTTTCGGCCCAATCTTCTTTAATAGAAACACAGTTACTGGTCAGCAGTATCTTGCTATTTACAGAACTGTTTGTTTCAGAGGATGAACAAAGTAAACTTCTGTTTTGAACAAGACGGTGTACCCAGCACTGGAGTCGAAGTGAGTGAATATGTGAGTAGAACTCTGCCAAGCAGTTGGATTGGCCGTTAAACAGCCGGATCCTTAGCACTTCAAGTTCGCCTCCACGGTCACCGAATTTGACGACCTGTGACTTCTTCCTGCGAGGTATCTGAAGGACGATGTTTATGCACCAACACTACCACAGAACCTAGAAGAGTTCAAGAACTAGGTCTGCACTGCCATAACTTCAGTGACGATGGTCATCCTTACTCGAGTATAGAGGACTTCGAGTATCGGTGTGATGATGTGCGTGTCACTAGTGGAGGACATACTGAATACCTGTAATTTAACCTTGAGAGATTTGTACAGATGTCCCAATTTTCATACATGTATGTCTTACAGTTTAATCAATATACAAGTTTTTTTTAAAACAACCTGAAGCATACCCTCTACCACTTGTGGAATGGGCAACCAATCTTTCCTATTAGCTATACAGATCACAGTGATTTACAGGGTAGATACAGTATCTCTAGAAACTGCTGTATCTGACACGGTTTCAAGTTCTGCAGAAATTAACTTGCGGCGAGGGGTAGTCCTTCCCTATACTGACTGCACACTTGAGATTTTTAGGAGACTTGTGACGGTCACTTGTGTTGGTGGTTCACAGTTTCGTTTCCACTAATGTCCTTTTCCGATGGCGACTGACTATCGGGCGGCAGCGTGGCGGCCCCGCCGACATGTGACGTAACACGGTCAGCGCGACAGGTCGCAGAGCAGACGGCGGGAGCCATTACCGGAGGGGTCCGCGTGCCGCATTCACGCCGCCGAGCGTGTCCCGCGCTGCGCGAGAGGGCGCCCTAATGGTTAATCAATTAACGCTGTTGATACTATCAAGGTGAAACGTAATCTATGCTCTATACGCTGTCGCCCGCTAATGATCCCCGGAGGCGAACCCAGTACACACGCCCCCCGCAGAGCGAGGCTCGCAACTGCGGCACCACTTCCCAGTCCACGGCTCACGCTGTGTGCCGATAGTCGGACATAGGCATGGCATCGTGTGCTCGTCTTATGAAAACGACCTTAAGTGCTTGGGATCTGAGGCTGTCTTCTAACTTCTAAATAAAATCCTCCGCTTTGTTTGTCACCAAAACGGCGTACACACCAACGTCGTGTGACTTGTGCCACTTCGGCGGACTGAGTGGCAGTTCCGCTGCTTTTTTTTTTTTTTTAATTCTAGAAGCTTTTCGTATGGACATATTAGGAAGACTGGACTCGTACGAGGCCTTTCCACAACATAAAAGTTTAAGGGTTACAACGCCACTAAGGGGATGCTCAGTGACCACGGTGAAACTATTTATGCCTGATCTCTTAAGCGAAGATTTCTTTACCATTTTTTGTCATCCTAGGCGTTGTAACGAAGCAGGCAGGGTTGTCCAGTGCTATCCTGTTTTGGTTTTACACTCCTTCAGTAACTTAGTTAAGCAATGAACTTTTTTTTCCATTTTCACTACTCAGATTCCGACTACAGATTCTGTGGCCTTCAGCCTCATAGCACAAAATTCAGAAATAGTTTAAGTAAAATTCCCCTCTTAAAATCTATTATTTCATTACATTGTAATGGCTATTCTGAAAGTAATAAGCTAATTAGTTTTATTGGAAATGAATCCTGTTAAAAGTTATGAACAATGACATATATTGTGCAATACATATTAAGTAAAATTCGAATAAGCTAATAGATCGAATTCAGCTATAAGACTGCATCCAAAAGAAAGCCTAAATTTTACTGATTCCAGCAAGTTGTTTAAATTAACCTAAAGTCTATTAGTTAAATAAATATTAAGATCTGAAATCTGTAGCCTGTATGACTTTCAGTGTCAATTGTGACCAAACTACTGAATAATTCCGAGATCTGTTTTGATACTGTTGCTACCTATATTTTCCTACGTAAAATGACTCCAGTCTCAACTTTGCAAGTGCATTAATTAAGAATTAAGTAAATCTGAATAAGTAAAAATTAATGTTCAAGAGGGCTGCCGTGGTTATAAGTCGGGAATTCCCACTGTGGATGCATAAGTTAGTTCTGCGTATTTAGATTGATACAGCTCACTAATGTTATTGAATTACTAAATCCAAATTGTCAACTTCAAAACCAATACGAAAGGATCATTTAACCCTGGGAAATTATAAACTATAATATATTAACAGAAATAGTCAAATATTGAAGCACTCGTCTATATAATGTCCGAGCTGGTGCAGTTCTCAGTTAGTTCTCGGTCAGATTCTCATGGGGCAAAAGTGCGGCAAGTCGGTGCCGGAATGTGATGTGATAATACTTGAAACAGAAGCTTACCTTTTCCGGTAGGTACCTAGAAAGTGTAATTGTATTCGGCTTTGAACATTTAACGCGGATTGTGAACATTGTTAAAGACTGAAAGTTTTTGACCTATCTAATGTGACGATTATTAAGTGTAAGAGGCCTGGTCACATGAATATTGTGTGTGTGAGTGATAACAAATAAATCGCACTGCGGTTGTCATAAGTGTTCAACAATGCATACGGTCTTGACTTTTGATTTTGGAAAACATAATCTAGGATCCTGGCTTCTTAATTGCAGTGTGATTTAGGTGAGACGGACGCAGCTACCGAGAAGACAATATTGAATAAGCAAAGCACGGTAGGTCAGTAACACTGCGCACTATCTACTGGGTGAGGAAATGTTTCACTACATCCGGTTGTGACGAGAACTTTTAAGTGGCATTAATACAAGGATTCTGCCTGGCACGTTAAAGCGTCTTTCGATTTATCTATGCTTGATTTTCAGTCATATGCAGTCTCATTTAGCATTTTCAGTTTATGCGAGTACACTCGGCTGCTGCGAAATTATGTAATGGCAATGACGCGTTTCATCCTTTTGGGACATCATTACATAGTCTACAAAAAGAAGAAACCCATAAATTAGATACAAATGGGAAAAAAAGGGCATGGTTCTATCTTGCATGGCTACGCAGGCAACGTGAAATAAAACCAATAAAAGCTTAAGTAAAAGTAGCTGATTAAGTGACCCATCTGTCATAAAACCTCGTATAATGTAAAGTAGTAAAAGTAGCTGTATATGTGACCCATCAGTCATAAAACCACATTGTTTTTGTTGTGGTCTTCAGTCCAAAGAGTAGCTTGACGCACCTCTCCACGCTACTCTATCCTGCGCAAGCCTCTTCATCTCCGAGTAACTACTGCAACCTACATCCTTCTGATGTGCTTAGCGTATTCATCTCTTGGCCTCCCTCTACGATTTTTACCCCCCCCCCCCCCCCCCAATCCAAACACGCTTTCCACCAATACTAAATTCGTGATCCCTTGATGCCTCAGAACATGTCGCGCCAACCGGTCCCTCCTTCTAGTCAAGTTTTGCCACAAATTCCTTTTTTCTCCAATTCCATTCATTACCTTCTCGTTAGTTACGTGAGCTATCCATCGACTCTTCAGCGGTCTTCTCTAGCACAACATTTCCATAGCTTCTATTCTATTCTTGTCTAAATTGTTTATTGTCCATTATCACTTTCACACATGGCTACACTCCTTATAAATACTTTCAGAAACGTCGTCATGACACTCAATATTAACAAATTTCTCTTCTTCAGAAACGCTTTCCTTGTATTCGCCAGTCTACATTTTATATCCGCTCTACTTCGATCATTCTTAGTTATTCTGCTGCCAAAATAGCTAAACTCATATACTGCTTTAAGTGTCTCATTCCCTAATCTAATTCCCTCAGCATCACCTCATTTAATTTGACTATATTCCATTACCCTCGTTCTGCCTTTGTTGACGTTCATCTTATACCTCCTTTCAAGACACTGTCCATTGCGTTCCACTGGTCTTCCAAGTCCTTCGCTTAATTCCTACTCCAAATTTTTCTTTTGTTTCCTTCACTGCTTGCTCAATATACAAGTTGAATGACATCGGGAATGTCTCACTCCCCTCTCAACCACTGCTTCCCTTTCATGCCTGTCGACTCTTATAACTGCCATCTGGTTACTGTACAAATTATAAATAGATTTTCGCTCCCTGTATTTCACCCCTCTTACCTTGAGAGTTTTAAAGAAAGTATTCCAGTCAACATTATCAAAAATTTCTCTGAATCTACAAATGCTTTAAATTTAGGTTTTCCTGTCCTTAACCTATCTTCTAACATAAATCGTAGAGTCAATACTGCCTACATTTCTAAAGAATCCAAACTGATCTTCCCCGAGGTCGGCGTCTATCAGTTTTACCATTCGTTTGTAAAGAATTTGTGTTAGTATTTTGCAACCGTGACTTATTAAGCAGATAGTTCCGTAATTTTCACAACTGGCAGCACCTGCTTTCTTTGGAATTGAACTGTTATATTCTTCTTGAAGTCTGAGGATGTTTCACGTGTCTCGTCCACCTTGCCCTCCAGATGGAAAAGTTTTGTCATGGCTAGCTCTCCCAAGGCTATCAGTAGTTCTGACGGAATATCGTCTACTCCCGGGACCTTGATTCGACTTAGGTCTTTCACAGCTATGTCAGATTCCTCACGCAGTATCATATCTCGCATCTCATCTTTATCTACGTTCTCTTCCATTTCCATAATATTGTTCTGAAGTACGTCACCCTTGTATAAACCCTCTACATGCTCCTTCCACCTTTCTGCTTTCCACGCTTTGCAGGCGAGGGGTTCGCATCTCATCCACGTCACCAACGTGGGGTCCTGCCCACTCGTCGCTTAAGGTGTGCTTAAAGGTGCTGCTTCTCGGATAGCTATTCATCAATTCAAGCAGATAACACTAATAGTTTTTATTAAAACTAAGCATATTGACAATACTCAACTTGGGATTTACAACAACGTGGGCTACATGCAAACAAAGTCCTTTGCTATACACAAGGTCCATGTAAGCAATTGGTATGGATCACACACCACTGCTATAGTAGTGCTCTGTAGTCTAGTACTGTGCGTATACTGTGCCGATCTAGTATTGTGCTAATACTGTGTGGCCGAGGCTGGCAGGAGCGGCGCTTATGTTCTCCTCTTGTAGAGACCGCTCCTGTCGTGGTGCGGTCCTTGTCAGCAGCCTATTGGCTCACCTCGTCTCACCACCTTCTCTGCTCTTGGTTCTTCGTCTTCGTGTCGGCGCTTTGCGTTACGCCGGAACAACTTAGGACTGTTTTTCCATCTGAGCTCTTGATATTCGTATAGGTGGTTCCCTTTCGACCAAAGGTTTCTTTAATTTTCCTGTAGGCTGTATCCATCTTACTCTAATGATATAAGCTTCTACCTCCTTACATCCGTCCTCTGGCCATTCCTGCTTAGTCAGTTTTTACTTCCTATCAATCTCATTTTTGCGACGTTCATATTCCTTTTGCCTACTTTATTTACTAAATTCTTTTACTTTCTCCTTTCATCAATTAAATTCAGTGTCTCTTGTGTTAGCTAGGATTACTACTAGCTCTCGACCTTTTATCTACTTGTTCCTCTGCTGCCGTTACCTTTTCAACTCTCAAAGCTAGCCATTCTTCTTCGATGTATCCTTCTCCCTTGTTCTTGTCAATCGTTCCCTAATGCTCTCTCTTAAATTCTCTACAACCTCTGATTCTTTCATTATATCCATGTCCCATCTCCTTAAATTCCTGCTTTTTTGCAGTTTCTTCAGTTTTAATCTACAATTCGTAACCAATAAATAGTGGTCAGAGTCCACATCTGCCCCTAGAAAGGTTTTAAATTTTAAAATCTGGTTCCTAAACCTCTGTCTCACCACTATATAATAAGTCTGAAATCTTACGGTGTCTTCAGGTGTCTTCCAAGTATACAACCTTCTTTCATGATTACTGCCTGCTGTGGCCGAGCGGTTCTAGGCGCTTCAGTCTGGAACAACGCGGCCGCTACGGTTGCAGGTTCGAATCTTGCCTCGGGCGTGAGTACGAGTGATGTTCTTAGGTTAGTTACGTTTAAGTAGTTCTAAGTTCTAGGGGACTGATGACCTCAGGTGTTAAGTACCATAGTGCTCAGAGCCATTTGAACCATTTTTCTTTCATGATTCTTAAACAAAGTGTTAGGTGTGACTAAATTATGCTCTCAGAAAAATTCTACCACGTGGCTTCCTCTTTCATTCCTTACCCTCAGTCCATATTCACCTACTGCTTTTCCTTCTCTTCCTTTTCCTACTATCTAATTCCAGTCACCCATGAATACTAAGTTATCGCCTCCCTTAATTATCTGAATAATTTATTTTATCTCAGAAAACATTTCTTCAGTCTCTTCATCATCTGCGGAGCTAGTTGGCATATAGATTTGTACCACTGTGGTGGGCGTGGGCTTCGTGTCTATTTTGAGTACAATAAAACCACATATAATGTAATCACCAAGGTAACCGGATAGATAATCAATCCTTCATGAAGTTTCTAAACCATGAAGTAGACCTATGAAAAGAGAGAACCAGCTAGAATAACACCTAGAAAGTAGAAATACGTGACGGAAAAATTTACCACGTTTATTATATGTTACCTTGAGCACACCAGCCGTCTCCGCCGTGGCAATAAAAGATAGGGCCACGCTTACAAAACCGCGGTACCAGCCATACACGGCACTATGTCTGTATTGGCGCGCTTACAAACAATACTTTGAAAAGTTGAGATACAGGTTCCGCCTATAGTGCGGCAAGAAATACCCAGATGTCACGCATGACCAGCTTAAGGCATACTTTCGAGAAACGAAAGAGCGCAAACTAGTAAATTAAAGTCCATATATGTAAACCAATGCAGACACATGAAACCCAAGAACAAAATAACATAAAAGTATTCCCATATAAATAACACGTAAATTTTTTTGACGAAAAGCGAATCAAAATGTCATTAAAATTCCGTCATAGAGAGTAATACAGCTGAATTTTTGAGTACATTCATAGCGTATGCATTCTGAATCAATAAACGTCAATATACCAGGTTATGAGGCAGTCTTAATCATCAAAAACAAGAGACAAAAATGTTTTAGTCGTTAAAATAAAGAAAAATATAAAATGTCAAGAGACAAAGTCATCTAAGTCAAAAGGTCATTAAAACTTCCATTTGAAATATCGTTCCCGTATCTCACAAACACAAAAATCAACAAACTGAGAGCGGTTGTGCAGACATAAAATAATCATTGCACAAACATTCGGAACACTGGCAACATTTTGTTCAGTCTGACCTTTCTTAGTTAACGAGGCTCTCCGAACCTGGTCTTTAATCTTCGACCAGTCTGGTCTACACTTTAATTTTCCCAGTCGCAACTCTCCAGTCTATATACGCCTGACTCTACATGTTTATCTGTAGGGAGGGGGGGGGGGGCTGTTTATGAATAAACGTATACTAAACCTTATTACCAGTAGCGTGAAGAACACGCAAATCCTGGTTCTTAAAGAGCTTAGGCAAATCATAAGAGAGGCACCCCGCAAACGGGATCTTCACAAATTTGGACCCCGAAAATCATCAGACAGGGAGACGTCTGTGCTCTGCAACTGGTAGTTGTTCTTTATAAGGCTGTCTGTACGCGTTGTTTACAGCAGTGCATTTCAAATTTGCCAATTCTCTTTCTATTGAGGATTGGCTAAGAGATATCTCAGCAACGCGTTGCACCACAGATTTGAATAAACTTGTATTGGTGAGGGTGACAGGAGGAAGCGTGGATTATAGCATCTCTCGTTGTCAGTTTACGATAGATGTCAACTGAATAGTTCCTCCAACAAGCTTAACTTGCAAGTCTAAGTAGTTAAGCATCGTATAATGGTCCACCGCTTCGTGTGTGAACATCATCTTTTCGTGTAAGGCATTATATTCCTCAACTAGAAACGTAATGTCAGAAATGGGGCCGCTGAAGAAAACAATAATTTCATCTGCATACCGACGATAAAATAGAACCTGCTGAGAGAGACCAGTGTTCTGCCCAAAATATTTAGATTCCAGATTATTAACAAAAACGTCAGCTTAATACTCTTCCAGACAATTGCCGATGGCCAGACCACCAGTCTGTTTATAATACTGGCCGTTAAAAGCGAAATAACGTAGGATTTTAGCAGTAAAAGTGAGTGACCCTATTATCTCGAATGAGCTCAGACGCCGATGTGCGAGGAAAGTTTCTTTTATGATGAGGACCGTTTCATCCAGAGGTACATTAACATACATGTTTTTGATATCCAACGAGAGCAAAGTGAAGTCAGGTGGGGAAGTCTTACCGTCTACAATGGGAACCTAGTCTTTTCTATTGGAGATTGTAAAATTTTCGTCACAGAAAAAAGTTTTTAGCAGAAACTGTAAAGTGTATTTAGAGACAGATTCGCCTGGGTTTCCTATAACATTAATTACCGGACTATAGGTAATACACGTTTATGAGCCTTAACATGGGCGCAATGGCTGGTGCCCTAGGATTCATCACTTTCATTTTTGGTACAAAGTCAGGGCAAAAAATACTAGGTCAACCATCTATACACGTATTGAGCTCCTTCCCGTAGTCTTTGGTGGATCATAATCTATCTCTTGGATGTTGTCTTCCCAAAAAAATCAGTTTTTTAATAATATCATCTTTCGTGTACACAAAGACCTTGGTATTTCCCATGTCAGCCGTACAATTAATGCCTCTTTTGAATTCAACTTCTTATTGATAGAATTTAGAACCACCTTATCTTAAGTGATAGATGTTTTATGGTTACCTTCTTCAATATGATTATTGGCTTTACAGATCATTTTTAGTTTCTTGGATTTGTTGCATGCAATGGCATTTTGCGCAATTTTTAAGTCTGCCACACCAGAGGTTACCGTCCGATCATCTATCTGTGGTTGAATGTTATACTGGAGCCATTTATTTACTAAGTCCCACTGCTGCGAACTGAAATATATTTCCGTCAGATTTACTGTACGCTCAGCGAAGAGGAAGTGAGTATTCTGCCATTATTGCACCTATGAACTGGACAACAGTAAATTTTCCTTAACTGCTGCAATTTGCGCTCACGTGTCTGAGCGATCAACTGAATTCACAGCAGAAAAATTAGCATTAAACGCTAAAACAATAAATCTATATCTTTCTTTATAAAGAGATCTAATTTCAAATATATTATGGCACAAGATTACCAGTGTGCCGAATGTTTCTGCAATGATTGTTTTATATTGACAGCATCATTCTCAGTATGTAGGTTTCTGTGTGAGAAGTTGGGGAAATATATTTTAAAGGGGATTTTTAATGACTTTTTGTCACTTATGGCTTTGCCCCTTTACATTTTATACCTTATGATTGTTTATCTTAACGGCTAAGAACATTTTTCTCTCCTGTTTGCGATACTTAAGGCTGCCCCCGATCCTGTTATCTTGAAGTTTATTGATTCAGAATGCTACGCCATCATTTCACGAGTGCACCGTGAATATCAGGAATCAGGTAAATCATCAAAGCTCCGACATAGCTGCGGCCGGAAAAAGATCCTTCAAGAACAGGATCAACGACGACGGAAGAGAAGTCCTCAACGTCACAGAAGTGCACCCTTTCCGAAAATTGCTGCAGATTTCATTGCTGGGCCATCAACAAGTGTCAGCGTGTGAACTATTCAACCAAACATCATCAGTACGGGCTTTTGGAGCCAAAGGCCTACTCGTGTACCCTTGATGACTGCAAGGCACAAAGCTATACGTTTAGCCTGGGCCCGTCAACACCTACATTCGACAGTTGATGGCTGGAAACATGTTGCCTGGTCGGACACGTATCGTTTCAAATTGTATCGAGCGGAAGGACATGTACGGGTATGGAGACAACCTCATGAATCCATGGACCCTGCATGTCAGCAGGGGACTGTGCAAGCTGATGGAGGCTCTGTAATGGCGTAGGGCGTGTGCAGTTGGAGTGACATGGGACCCCTAATACGTCTAAATACGATTCTGACAGGTGACCGTACGTAAGCATCCTGTCTGATCATCTGCATCCATTCACGTCCATTGTGTATTCCGACGGACTTTGCAATTCCGACAGGACAATGCGACACTCCGCACGACCAGAATTGCACAGAGTGACAGAGTGGCTCCAGGAACACTCTTCTGAGTTTAAACACTTCCGTTGCCCAGCAAACTCACCAAACATGAACACTGTTGAGCATATCTGGGATGCCTTACAACGTGCTGTCCAGAAGAGATCTCCAACCCCTTCGTACTCTTACGGATTTATCGGCAGCCCTATAAGATTCATGATGTGAATTCCCTCCAGCACTACTTCAGACATTACTCGAGTCCATGCCACCAGATGTTATCGAATACCCTGTCAATATCAGTTTTCATTTCCATTTCGTATTTCTGTTTTAGTGTTTAATATGTGCTGGGCGTGGTTGATGGCATCACCTACTGATTTGCCGATTCTGAAGCCGAAATGATGTTGGTCCATGCCCCTGAGAGCTCTGTGGGCTTTCAAGCGGTTATACAGTCGCTTCACCTGAATTTCTGCTAGTGTGTTTATTAGGCATTTTGGCTTGTAAGTCATCAGATCTGAAGGATTCCTGTGTGCTTATTTCTTAATAATGACTGCTGTGGAGGTTTACTGTACTGTACATACTCTGCCCACCGAAATCCATAATTCGGTAACGTTGTTAGGAACGGGATGATCTGCAATGCTAGTTTTTCGGGGTTTCTAAGTGGATACGTTCTGGTCCAGGTGCTCTCTTGTTTTTGAGCTCTGAGACTGCTAGTGCAACCTCTGCTTGCGCAAAAGGACAAGTGTCCAATGGTTCCCCATACCAAAACGTCGGATATTCGACTCGTATGACCATGATGAATACGGTCTGGCAACGTTCCTTTTCCTTGAAGCTTCCATGCTCAGATATGGAGTTTCGAGACTCTTCTGAAATGACGAAGTCGATCCGCTCCTGTGTCCAGTTGAAAGACATGCTCTTCTTTCGCACTCTCTTCATAATTTATGTCACTTTAATCATACGATTGCATGATCTTGTTGCTCTTAATCTGCTTATGCTTGACGGAGGATGGGAGCAAGTTGTTTTGTTATATTTTTTCTTGAATTCAGTAGTCGTTCTCCTTGCAACCATAATGGTTTCTCTTCCCACCTTGACTGTTTAATTTGAAAGAATGGGAGCGTGGTTTCAATGCTTCGTAGAGGCCAAAGAAATTCGTTAACCTATTTTCCCAAGTAGCAGTACTAACCTTTAGAATTTCGCGTTTCGCGTATTTTTTGTGTAGAAAAGAGTTCTCCCTGAACCAACTTTAGCGTATCACAGTTCCTCCCGCCTGGTTCGGGTCGGATGCTTAAACAGCAAGGATCTCTAGCGGCTTTTCTGCCAAACCTCTCTGGCTAGTTGTACGGGTACCACCTCCCTCTTCTAAACAAAATTCGGCCTCCTCTGTGAACAAGGGATAGAGTTTGACTTTGTGGCGAAGAGTTGTGTTCCAGTTCATGATCGGTAGCCATGTATGTTCCTAGTGGACACAAAATTAGATGAAGACGTGATGTGTTTGAGTTAGGAATCAGTAAACTTGAAAACATCCGTGCTTTCCTCTTTCCCTGTAAATTCTTGGCGTATTTTCCTATTTATTGCGTGTGAAATTCTCTTACTTTTGAACCGCTTTGAACTTTGTGCTTTTGCTTTATCCATTATTCAATTTTTGCACGCGTGAACTCACTGGGTAACAAACGCTAAGCCTTTCGCGCTTGTTTTGATTAGTTTTGCCTCTAGAGATCCTGTTCTTTAATTCGTGACCTAAGTGAATATTCCCCAGCGATTAATTTTTCCCGAGATAAGATCTTGTTGCTTTTCGTGTGATTTTGAGACCACGTGACGAGTGGAAGCTTCGTTGCTGTAGTCTTCACTGATAAATATCTGTGTTCGTGACAGTAGTAATAATTTCACTTTGCAATGATCCAAAAATCGCGTGAAGAAATTTCTCTAAAGTTGAGTAAATATGTGGGTGGGAGGCCACTTTTTTCTGCTAACCGATAAGTAGCGAGTTCTCTTAATGATGTAGTTTGCATGCTTATTATTCCCAGTTCTTTGAAATCACTATTGTAATTCTCTTTCTGTAACGGCCAAGCCCCAGCATGTACTTTCCTTTTTCCACTTAATCATTTTATCTCAATCCTTATCCAGAGACATGTCACTGCTGAGGTGTGTGTCAGCCAAATTAGATCAGAGTAAATTATGAGAGGGTAGAGTGAATTCCAGTAACTAGTTACTTTCATCATTTGTATACAAAAGTATAATACTATATAATAAGTTTGATATTTGCCTATTAAATCTCCTTTTTAATGATCTTAGCATCCCCTTCTCTTTCCACCCGTACCTCAAGAGATAGTTAACGTTTGAGGATTTGAAAAGCAATTATTAAGAACTCCATTCTACTTGCAAAGAAAATAATGAAACTTGAATCACATCTTTGTACGTTTGATTGGACGAATTGTTTGACGAATTAGATTCGTGGTACAGTTTAATTTCTTCTCTGATCCGGCACGGCTATTGCACACGAGGCAGACATATACGGAGCATAGTTACTCTTCATTCTTTACTTCACGGATAATTAACGTATCTCATTACGTGGCACTAAAACAAAATCCACTTGATGTGGCGAAATAGAGAGCACTTTGAGGAGAGTTATTGTGAGATACATTAATCATTCACCTTAGACAGGGATTCTATCTTTCACGTAAAATTCCGCACCATTTTTTGATTGAGAAACACTGCCCAGTGAACGTAACCTGTCCTAGAAATCGCAAAATGTTTCTTCTCACTACTAAGCACCTCTTTCAAAATATTGTCTTTGGGCACAACGCTGTTGACTCTCCTGCCTCTGCTGGAGAGTGAAGAAAACCCGCAACACTGGTAGCAGCACTGAAGTTCGTGGTAGCCCACAAGTCGTCGGTAGTCGTACTTTCCGTATGGATACTTCTCTTGATGCAAAAGAGCCCATATCCTGACACGAGTTATGTGAAGTGACTATATTGACCCACACGGCGAACGCGGGTGTGCCCTATCTTCCAGATCAATTATTAACTTTAGTTTTCAATGAGACAACGCATGGCCGCATGTTGCGCAACCTACCCTCACCTATTTCGACACAATGTTCCACCGTTGCCCTGGGCAGCAGGTTCTCGAGACCTCTGACCAACTGAAACCACCTGATCATGGATTATAGAGAGACGACCACGTCACCATTCTCCAGCCACTGAAATTGCTCATCTGTGGCATAGAGGTGAAGCAGCATCAAATCCGTTCCAGTAATCCTTAGTCAGATTCGATACCCCCAGCTCACCAATAAATTTGATTGTTTATTCGTCCTAGTGTACTGTAACGCTTCAGTTATTTTGATTTAACCAAGGAGAGAGAAAAAGGAAACAGTTAACTTCTCCCTGCCGTTCTAGTAAAGCCAACCAATATGCTTGAAGAGTAATAGGAGACCCTTTGCTAGGTCTTTGTTAGACACAATCCTTTCGGGAATTCATGACCCAAATATTTTCGTATGTTTCAGCCTCAGGTGCTTTGCAGTGGAAGATTACATGTAGTGTGGTTTCATCCCTAATACCACATACTTTGAAAGCAGGGCTTATTTCTGTAGATGTATCGTGCGCAGGAATTTCCTGAAGTTACCATGGCCCGTCATTAGACCTATCACAAGGTTCCCTGGCTCCTTTTAAAGCCCAGGATTGCTGAACTACAACATGTTTTCGGTAATATCGTTATTATTGGTAACCTGCCATGTTTTTATTTATGGATCTTAGTACAATATTTTACGTGCTGTCTCCTGATCCAGCTCCGTTCCAAAGAATGGAGTCTTCGACCTTGGCCTTGCCAGCCTATCGTCTTGTTCATCGCTAGGGGAACCACAGCAGATTTACCCTGTTTCTTTTTCCTAGCCTCACAAGGGATTCATGGCAATTGCGGCGATCTTTGATCTCGCTGCCTGGTGGTATAGAGATTTCAGAGCTGCCTGGCTGAGTGAATGAATGTAGATTTTACGATCCTTGTAGAACCTACGAAGATTCTCCTTGAAGCACACTTTGAAAGCGAATTGTTTGGTCGGTAGTGTATTATGAGTCACTTACCTGTTCTGTTTCAACACCTTGACTCTTTTAATAATTTCACACTACTTACACTCCACACAAATTCAGTATCACTACGTCACATTTTCCTAGGATATTCACTTTTGTTAAAGGACTTGTTCGTTTTTTTTATCTTTGTTTTCCCAGTCGCAGTTATACACCGTGTTCAGAAACAGTTTGCAGAGCTTCAATTTCCGAGCGCAGCGGCCTGATTGATTAACTTCAAAGCTGATATGAAACTTCCTGGCAGATTAAAACTGTGTGCCGCACCGAGACTCGAATTGGGGGCCTTTCATATCAGTGACACTCCGCTGCAGGGTGAAAATCTCATTCTGTAAACTTCAACGCTAATTAACTCGGAAACGACGCATCGTACTGTTTTTCTTTATTTTTTTCTTTATTTTTTTATTTTTGGGGTTAACAGTTATTTCTCAGCACAACCTACCTTGCAACACCTTTACAACCTTTTCAGGCTATTTCTGACCACTTTGCACAAGGGGCAGTCAAATGCAAACGAAACAGATGGGAAAATATGAGTAAACTGTTTATTAATTCAAAAGTAATCGCTGAAACTGCTAATACATTTATCACACTGCGAGACAAGTCGATCAATGCCTTCATGGGAAAATGTTCGCGGATGCCTACAGAATCATGATTGTACCCAGGTGCGCACCTCTCACGGTAATCGCATGCGGAGAGAGCGGGGCTTTATGGAGGATGCACGAGAGCTTCTCATGACACTTCTGCAGCGTAGTCCAAACAAAGTTGACAACATGTAGGTGGGCATTATCCTTCAACAAAATGTCGTCTGTTATCATTCCCGGGCGTTTAGACTGAAATTATCGAAAAGTGGCGGTGTTTTCTGGAATGTTAGAGAGCAGCGGGTTCGCTGGGAAGCGCTTCACGTCCTCCGTACAGTCTCGATATCTTCCCACACGATTTACATATTTCTTGAGCGCTGTAGAAAAACATTCGTGGCTGTCGATCTGCTTCGGACAAATAGGTGTGTAGCTGGTCGCAATCAATGTATCGTAGGCAACTGCAAACACTATTTCATGAAGATACTGACCGACTTTTCTTACAGTCGGATAAACATTAACCCTTGTACAGGCTCGCCCTTGTATGAAGTGCGCCAATAACAAGTATCATTGTCTTGCACCATTTCACTGTTCTACAATTTCGAGCTCGTACCTATTCCTTCATTATTGCTTCGCTAGTAAATTGACAAGTTTTGTTGTCATATTTCCAAATGAGCAGCCGTAATATTAAATAAACAGTGAGCTAGGTGAGGAAAAATTTACAGTCCGTTCACGAAAATGACCCATATTTCGCGCTTGCAGCACAATGGTATAGTTATCTACGATATATTTAAAAATCAAATAAGCTGTTGGGAGGAATCTGATGCAATTGCGCTGCTTAATGCTTCGAATGGGTTATTACCATCGGGCAAAACTTGGACGTGTCAACAGAGTGATATAATGAAAGATTATTTTAATACTGGAATGATATTTTCAGCCGGCACCGCAGTGTGCACTATTATGAAACGTTCTGGTTTATCAGAGTTGTGTGTAGGATTGATACTCGAATTTGGGACGTTTTCGTTAGCAGACAAGTGCTCTACCAACTGAGTTGCCCAAGCACGAATCGCGACCCGTCCTCACAGCTTTACTTCCACCAGTAACTCGTCTCCTTCCTTCCAAACTTCACAGAAGCCCTCCTGGGAAACATGCTGGACTAGCATTACTGGAAGTAAACTCAGAAACGTGGCTTAGGGGAGGCCTGGAGGATGTTTCCACAATGCAATTTTCACCCTGTACTGGAGAGTGCGCTGATATCAAATTTCCTGGCAGATCAAAACTATATACCGGACCGAGGCTCCAATTTGGGACCTTTGCCTATCGCAGACAAGTCATCTACGAGCATTTTCTTGTGAAAGGGAAAGGTCCCAAGGTCGAGTCTCGGTTTGGAATACAGTTATTATCTATTTTATTATTATTAAACGGTTGTTGTTGTTGTGGTCTTCAGTCCTGAGACTGGTTTGATGCAGCTCTCCATGCTACTCTATCCTGTGCAAGCTTCTTCATCTCCCAGTACTTGCTGCAACCTACATCCTTCTGAATCTGCTTAGTGTATTCATCTCTTGGTCTCCCTCTACGATTTTTACCCTCCACGCTGCCCTCAAATGCTAAATTTGTGATCCCTTGATGCCACAAAACATGTCCTACCAACCGGTCCCTCCTTTTTGTCAAGTTGTGCCACAAACTCCTCTTCTCCCCAATTCTATTCAATACCTCCTCATTAGTTATGTGATCTACCCATCTAATCTTCAGCATTCTTCTGAAGCACCACATTTCGAAAGCTTCTATTCTCTTCTTGTCCAAACTAGTTATTGTCCATGTTTCACTTCCATACATGGCTACACTCCATACAAATACTTTCAGAAACGACTTCCTGATGCATAAATCTATACTCGATGTTAACAAATTTCTCTTCTGCAGAAACGCTTTCCTTGCCATTGCCAGTCTACATTTTATATCCTCTCTACTTCGACCATCATCAGTTATTTTACTTCCTAAATAGCAAAACTCCTTTACTACTTTAAGTGTCTCATTTCCTAATCTAATTCCCTCAGCATCACCCGATTTAATTTGACTACATTCCATTATCCTCGTTTTGCTTTTGTTGATGTTCATCTTATATCCTCCTTTTAAGGCACTGTCCATTCCGTTCAACTGCTCTTCCAAGTCCTTTGCTGTCCCTGACAGAATTACAATGTCATCGCCGAACCCCAAAGTTTTTATTTCTTCCCCGTGAATTTTAATACCTACTCCAAATTTTTCTTTTGTTTCCTTTACTGCTTGCTCAATATACAGGTTGAATAACGTCGGGGAGAGGCTACAACCCTGTCTCATTCCCTTCCCAACCACTGCTTCAGTTTCATGTCCCTCGACTCTTATAACTGCCATCTGGTTTCTGTACAAATTGTAAATAGCCTTACGCTCCCTGTATTTTACCCCTGCCACCTTCAGAATTTGAAAGAGAGTATTCCAGTCAACACTGTCAAAAGCTTTCTCTAAGTCTACAAATGCTAGAAACGTAGGTTTGCCTTTTCTTAATCTTTCTTCTAAGATAAGTCGTAAGGTCAGTATTGCCTCACGTGTTCCAACATTTCTGCGGAATCCAAACTGATCTTCCGCAAGGTCCGCTTCTACCAGTTTTTCCATTCGTCTGTAAAGGATTCGTGTTAGTATTTTGCAGCTGTGACTTATTAAACTGATAGTTCGGTAATTTTCACATCTGTCAACATCTGCTTTCTTTGGGATTGGAATTATTATATTCTTCTTGAAGTCTGAGGGTATTTCGCCTGTCTCATAAATCTTGCTCACCAGATGGTAGAGTTTTGTCATCACTGGCTCTCCCAAGGCCGTCAGTAGTTCTAATGGAATGTTGTCTACTCCCGGGGCCTTGTTTCGATTCAGGTCTTTCAGTGCTCTGTCAAACTCTTCCCGCAGTATTGTATCTCCTATTTCATATTCATCTGCATCCTCTTCCTTTTCCAGTACATCGCCCTTGTATAAACATTCTATATACTCCTTCCACATTTCCGCCTTCCCTTCTTTGCTTACAACTGGGTATCCATCTGAGCTCTTGATATTCATACAAGTGGCTCTCTTTTCTCCAAAGGTCTCTTTAATTTTCCTGTAGGCAGTATCTATCTTACCCCTAGTGAGATAGGCCTGTACATCCTTACATTTGTCCTCTAGCCATCCCTGCTTAGCCATTTTGCACTTCTTGTCGATCTCATTTTTTAGACGTTTGTATTCCCTTTTGCCTGCTTCATTTACTGCATTTTTATATTTTCTCCTTTCATCAATTAAATTCAATATTTCTTCTGTTACCCACGGATTTCTATTAGCCCTCGTCTTTTTACCTACTTTATCTTCTGCTGCCTTCACTACTTCATCCCTCAGAGCTACCCATTTTTCTTCTACTGTATTTCTTTCCTCCATTCCTGTCAATTGTTCCCTTATATTCTCCCTGAAACTATCTACAACCTCTGGTTCTTTCAGATTATCCAGGTCCCATCTCCTTAAATTAGCACCTTTTTGTGGTTTCTTCAGTTTTAATCTATGGTTCATAACCAATACATTGTGGTCAGAGTCCACATCTGACCCTGGAAATGTCTTCCAATTTAAAACCTGATTCCTAAATCTCTGACTTACCATTATATAATCTATCTGATACCTTTTAGTATCTCCAGGATTCTTCCATGTATACAACCTTCTTTTATGATTCTTAAACCAAGTATTAGCTATGATTACGTTATGCTCTGTGCAAAATTCTACCAGACGGCTTCCTCTTTCATTTCTTCCCCCCAATCCATATTCACCTACTATGTTTCCTTCTCTCCCTTTTCCTACTGACGAATTCCAGTCACCGATGACTATTAAATTTTCGTCTCCCTTCACTACCTGAATAATTTCTTTTATCTCATCATAGATTTCCTCAATTTCTTCATCATCTGCAGAGCTAGTTGGCATATAAACTTGTACTACTGTAGTAGGCGTGGGCTTTGTGTCTATCTTGGCCACAATAATGCGTTCACTATGCTGTTTGTAGTAGCTTACCCGCACTCCTATTTTTTTTATTCATTATTAAACCTACTCCTGCATGACCCCTATTTGATTTTGTATTTATAACCCTGTATTCACCTGACCAAAAGTCTTGTTCCTCCTGCCACCGAACTTCACTAATTCCCACTATATCTAACTTTAACCTATCCATTTCCCTTTTTAAATTTTCTAACCTACCTGCCCGATTAACGGATCTAATATTCCACGCTCCGATCCGTAGAACGCCAGTTTTCTTCCTCCTGATAACGACGTCATCTTGGGTAGTCCCCGCCCGGAGATCCGAATGGGGGACTATTTTACCTTCGGAATATTTTACCCAAGAGGACGACATCATCATTTAATCATACAGTAAAGCTGCATGCCCTCGGGAAAGATTACGGCTGTAGTTTCCCCTTGCTTTCAGCCGTTCGCAGTACCAGCACAGCGAGGCCGTTTTGGTTATTGTCACAAGGCCAGATCAGTCAATCATCCAGACTGTTGCCCCTGCAACTACTGAAAAGGCTGCTGCCCCTCTTCAGGAACCACACGTTTGTCTGGCCTCTCAACAGATACCCCTCCGTTGTGGTTGCACCTACGGTACGGCCATCTGTATCGCTGAGGCACGCAAGCCTCCCCACCAACGGCAAGGTCCATGGTTCATGGGGGGAGGATTGTTAAACTATACAGCGATTTAGCTCATACAATGTAAGTTTATTTGATCGTTGTTTAATTAAAGTAAGGTTAATCTGTGATTTTTCTCTTTCACACCTTGGTAACTTAAAGATACACTATTGGCCATTAAAATTTGCTACACCAAGAAGAAATTCAGATGATAAACGGGTATTCATTGGACAAATATATTATACTAGAACTGACATGTGATTACATTTTCACGCAATTTGGGTGCATAGATCCTGCGAAATCAGTACCCAGAACAACCACCTCTGGCCGTAATAACGGCCTTGATACGCCTGGGCATTGAGTCAAACAGAGCTTGGATGGCGTGTACAGGTACAGCTGCCCATGCAGCTTCAACATGATACCACAGTTCATCAAGGGTAGTGACTGGCGTATTGTGACGAGCCAGTTGCTCGGCCACCATTGACCAGACGTTTTCAATTGGTGAGATATCTGGAGAATGTGCTGGCCAGGGCAGCAGCCCAACATTTTCTCTATCCAGAAAGGCCCGTACAGGACGTGCAACATGCGGTCGTGCATTATCCTGTTAAAATGTAGGGATTCGCAGGGATCGAATGAAGGGTAGAGCCACGGGTCGTAACATATCTGAAATGTAGCGTCCACTATTCAAAGTGCCGTCAATGCGAACAAGAGGTGACCGAGACGTGTACCCGACGGCACCCCATACCATCACACCGGGTGATACGCCAGTATGGCGATGACGAATACGCGCTTCCAGTTGCGTTCACCGCGATGTCGCTAAACCTGGATGCGACCATCATGATGCTGTAGGCAGAACCTGGATTCATCCGAAGAAATGACGTTTTGCCATTCGTGCACCCAGATTCGTCGTTGAGTACACCATAGCATGCGCTCCTGGCTGTGATGCAGCGTGAAGGGTAACAGCAGCCATGTTCTCCGAGCTGATAGTCCATGCTGCTGCTGCCAACGTCGTCGAACTGTTCGTGCAGATGGTTGTTGTCTTGCAAACAGTCCCCATCTGTTGACTCATGGATCGAGACGTGGCTGCACGATCCATTACAGACATGCCGATAAGATGCCTGTCATCTCTACTGCTAGTGATACGAGACCGTTGGGATCCAGCACGGCGTTCCATATTACCCTCCTGAACCCACCGATTCCATATTCTGCTAACAGTCATTGGATCTCGACTAACGCGAGCAGCAATGCCGCGATACGATAAACCGCAATCGCGATAGGCTGCAATCCGACGTTTATCAAAGTCGGAAACGTGATGGTACGCATTTCTCCTCCTTACACGAGGCATCACAAGAACGTTTCACCAGACAACGCCGGTCAACTGCTGTTTGTGTATGAGAAATCGGTTGGACAAGTTTCCTCATGTCAGCACGTTGTAGGTGTCACCACCGGCGCCAACCTTGTGTGAATGCTCTGAAAAGCTAATCATTTGCATATCACAGCATCTTCTTCCTGTCGGTTAAATTTCGCGTCTGTAGCACGTCATCTTCGTGGTGTAGCAATTTTAATGGCCAGTAGTGTAGCTAGTCTACATGTGTGTTACGTACGCCGCGCCAGGTCGAGTAACCAAAACCGGCGTGGCCGCTTGAGGGTTACAGTTATGGCAATTATTTTTGAAACGATGAACAGTTTGTTTACTTTTTTCTGTTTACCTCGTTTCGATCTAATTGTCCCTTATAGAAGTAATTTAGACGATAACCGTCTTTTGCGACTTTCGTAAAATATTATTATTGCTTGTCACTGACACGGACAGATTTATCCAGTCCCAGTGAAGTGCAATGTTAGAGTTCCTTATTTACACGTACGCGGCGCCAGCTGCTACTCCACACGTCGCAGAAACACTGCGCGCGTCCTGGGCTACCTGTCGCAAGCAGCAGGTAGGCTGCGCGGGCTGTGCCTCGTCTCCCCTAATGCACCGGAGGCGGCGCTCCCGTCCCCTCCAGCGGGCAGACTAATTAATCCGAGATGGTGCCACGCCAGCAGCGGCACCGAGCAGGCAGCGAGTAGCGAGCAATGGCCGTACTGCCGCGCGACTCAGTCTCGACGAGTCGCCGGCCGCACCCGTGCCTCCGCTATCTGCAACAAGCTACTTAGGTCGTGAATGGCTTTAATCAAGATCCTCCCGTGGACACGGCAGCGGCCGCCCACATCAAAGAGCGACGCCGCCGGCCAGTGACCTCTTAGGGCGGCTCTCGTTACGGCAGGGCCTCTCCCGCCGGTCTTCACTGTCAGACCGCAAACTTGGCAAGTGCGTCTCTCTCCGGGACACCGCCAGCACCGGCCACTGGCCCTCCCTAGTGCTCCCTCTGCCTCCTCCTGCTTGGTCTCCTGTTGACATATCAGTTGCATTACTACAGGCTGGCGAATTTATTCCGTTTCACTCAGTGCACTGTTAAGAGCCATTTTCAGTGCTGTTTGTGTGGTAACGGATTTATTATACTGTCCGCATGAAGGAACTAACTTACGTTAGCCCCATTTATTAATCAAAAAGAATGCAACTCAATGAGCCACTTCCATTCAGTCTTGACTGCTACATGAAGACAAGTTGATGTTTAACTTCGTTACCTAAAATCTCCAAACGCTTTTGACCGATTTACTTCAAATTTTTACACGGCAGTCTTACGGTCGAATGAACACTAACGGGAAGTGTTGTAATCAAAAATCTCAAAAAGTTCTCTACCGATGTAGTTCGAATTATTACACAATACTATAACAAATAATCGGATGGGGAAATGTTGTTGCTGAAAATCTAAAAACTTCTTGACCAAGTTACTAAAATTTCGTACACGGTAGTCTAATGAACATGCCGACAGATATGTGGTGTATATTTTTAATATATATGAAATATACGCAATATATAACGGAGAAACGTCGTTACGAAAAATGTAGAAACATTCTTAACCGACTGACTTAAATTGTTTACATGGTACTTTATGAACAATCTACATGATACCGTAATGAATATTTGGACAGGCACAGGCTAATATTTTTTAATATATATATCGAGACACATGATATATATAAAGAGGAAATGTTGTTACTAAAAATCTCCAAATATTCCAGACGAAATTATTTCAAATTTTACACAATACAGTAATAAATACTCAATTGCACATAAGAGATATATTTTTTTTAAACGACAATCCATGGGATTTCTATTAAAATCAACTGCAAGAAAGAAAATGAAGTGCTGTGAAAATGTGCATTTCCGGGGTCTTTCTCCAGTCACTTGCAACTACAATACAAATGGATGTAAAGCGTAAGACGCTATATAAATTGTTTACTCAGTATTTTGGTGATTTGTTCCTTCCCATCGGTTTTACGGAAAACAGAAATGCTGTATGTCTCAGTTACCCGGTATGACTGAAATACCACTATATAATCTGAATTGTCCTAAACTTTTTAATCGTACCCATTCGCTTATTAAAACTATGCGAAATACTGTCCTACAAGCCACTATCCCCACAGCTCTATCAAATTGCGATATTTCATGCTCCTTTATAGTTTGTAATTTTCATAGTTTGTAACTGCCTTCTGCTAGACAGAAAATTTAGAATTAATCTGCAATATGATTTACTTTTCATTCATTTACTGCGCCTTATTAGTCTGCTGTAGGAATTGAAGCCACGATGGTAATAATCTTCATGATTGTTCTCCAGTACGTTGTCATCAGTATCTGGGCCTCGACTTTTTGGGCGGAGATAATTCATACTCACTTCGACTGGACTGTTCCTGTAACTCTGGAGACGAACGTCGTGTACTGCTCGAACAGCCGTCTTCAAGTTCTTTCTGTACTGCAGAATCAGTAGATCTATCTAGCGTCAAGTCATTATATTTCTGAATTATTATGTTATATAATATATCCGGGAACTCTCTGTCCTCGACCCCTATTCAATTTCCCTATTCATCACATCGCAATTTTATGAGTTTGAGTTATGATGTGTAAGCTTTTGTGCGTCCATGTTACGTTCCTTAGCCAGCCCAATCCTTGCTGAATGATAATGATCATTAATTAAATACAGTTTGTTTGTAAGAAACCATACTGCTACGTTTCATATGCGCTCCGTGTTAAATGAGCTTCTGCAATGTACTCCACCTTTGTGAATAAATGCTTTTATGCAGCTCTTCAGTCGGTTAAACTTCGCCACAACGCCTTTCCTTCTCCTGTGACCTCTGACCTCACGTATCCTGTAAGGGAAAGTTATTAGGAAGTATTCAGTAAATTGTAATCCCTGATCAGTCAGTCTGAAGTTTTGTAGCTAGACTTCCGTTAAACGTTGTTCTTTACGGTAGAAACAAGGGTTAAATTTCAAATCATATTTATGGAATTTCAACCAATTTGGCATACAGCGGTTGACAGACGCTATTAAACATTGTATTTATTTAATAAGACGCTCGTGGCTACGTAAAGTTCCTGTGTTTCCCACCAAAGCATTAACTGCCAACTTTTTGCATTAACCAATAAAAAATAAGTGGTTCTTAGAGAGAATACGTGCCCTAGAATCAAGATTTTAATTGAGGCATAGTATAATTATTTTATTTGCAAAAGTTACGCCCTCGCAGCACTCAGTCAGGATGGCCGTTGCGTTTTACGTTCGTCTTTTCCTGTGTAGTGAGAACGAGACAATGACAAACATTCACAGGGGATCGAAGAATGTGCATGGGGGTGACGCTACTGATTGCTGTACACTTACTTGTTGGTCAGCCAGACCGTCTGATGAAAGTGAGCACACCAAATCTCGGGGGACTTCTCTCACGGCGGCAAACCGAGCACTGCATAGACTCCTGACATCGTACAGTGTATTCACAGTGTCATTTTGGCTGACATACGAGTAACAGCGAACGAACTGTCTGAGTAGGAGTAGGAGATGCAAATGCGTGCAGAAAACTAAGACAGGTGAAGTTGAAAAAGGTTTGCACCAAGTGGCTCCCCAGGATGTTAAACTGATGCCCACAAATAAACATAGAAATTTTTAGAACTATACGAGAATTCTAGAGACCATTTACTTGCAAGAATTGTGACCGGAGATTAAACGTGGCTGCGTCACTCTACACTGGAGACGGAAAGGCAATCGAGAGAGTGGCATCACGCAAGCTTGCCGAAGAAGAAAATATTCAAAACTCTGACTTCCGTAGGAAAATTGATGGTTACTGTGTTTTTCGTTTCAGAAGCATTGTTGTTCGAGGACATTGTGCCACACGCAACCATCATCATTTACTTCTTTTAGAATAGTTAATGTCCGGGCGCCATGTATCATGTGGAAAACCTTGAAAACCTCATGCTCGAATGTGTCAAATTCGACAACATCGGCAAAAACACGACGTTTCGTTGTTGCATGATAACGCTCGGCGACATGTCAGCGATAAAACCGCCAGAGCCATCACAAAAGGTTGGTGGAAAACACTGAAACACCCAACCTACAGCCCTGATCTACCGGCCTGAGGTACCATCTCTTGTGTAAACTGAAGCAATCCCTTCGCGGAACGAGATTTGTAGACGATAACTCCCTTGACTAGGGTGCCAAACAATTGCTGAAATATGTTGATTCAAATTTCTACTGTGCTGATGTACAGTCCTTATTTTCGGTGTCAACATAACGTGAAAATATCAAAGATGTGGAAAGTACATTGGATATTTTAAAAAATGTTAAAAAGTTTTGCATTTCTTTTGGAGTGACACTCTTTTTTTCCATGACATCATCAACTTTAAAAATAATAATATATATAATAATTATAATAATAAGTGCTTGTTCATAATTACCTCAGCGTCCCTTTTCTTGGTGTTGTTTACTGCTTAAAGACAAGAAAAACACTGGAAGGCCGATTGTTACAGGGATGCATCAGTGAATTACCAGGTGATGCATTGTTGCTGTGTTGTGCCGTGTGGGAAATGGCTGTTATCGGCAAGGCAGACGATGAGTCAAAGTACCATCTACCAGCAGTGACTCTGAGTGTTGGTCATTACCTACACATAGGAATAAATTTTGAGCGACTTCGACCAGAGGCCAGAGCGTATCATGTCGAGGCCAGCTTCGAAATATCCACAGTAGGATTATATGTTAATTGCATCTTTGCTCAGAAATTTTGCAAAATTCGATTTGGGTTTATCCTTTGCGTTTGTTTAACCAGAGAAAGCGGGCTACCGAATCAAAATTGCAGGGTGATAGTTAGAAAAGACTTACTCCTTTACGTATGTTCGTAAAGAACAGAGGTACAACGGAGACGATCATGCGGGATAGTGTCCCCCTAGTAGCTAAACATCATTTGGTTGTACTTGTTTTATTTTTCCTTCGGGGCGGAAAAAGTTATTGGGGGGGGGGGGGGGGTGGTCAGGGTAAATAGCTAACCGAGAAGAATGGGAAGTCTTTACAGCAGTCGGTGATCATTCTTAGCACCTGCACACAGAAATTAGTTAGATCACAATATGTTAAATATATCAGTTTTATCTTATGAAAAACCTGACTAGGTACAATTTTCATAATGTAGGATATAGGAAATTCTTAGAAGTCCTCAATGTTTCTTAGCACTGAGGCACAGATTTCTGTTCGTAAACGTATTCTTTAGGTTCTGTTATCGTGACCCTTGTATAAATCTTTCTACGGTTCCACAAAATTTTCGTCTTAGAAACTTATAAATTTTTGCACTTATTCTTGAAATATTTTGTCCACTCTGATGTTGATGCCTCAAAAAGAGAATTTTGGAAGGCTCCAGCAGTTTCATCCGATAATGAAATTCGCTATCCAGCAACTTTTTTGTTTGGCGTCAGGGTAGAAAAAGGAGTCGTTTCGCCGTAAATCGGACAAATGCTGAAAATGACGCATTAAGCAGTTTGGTTTCGTTCATCATAATCTGTGATTTTCTAAAGTCTGCAACTTACTGTCATTCATAATTTAAATAATGCGAAACTGCTCGGGTTACTTATTTTTTCATACTTAACACGACATGTTTTCGAGAATTTATTCTTATTTCCAAAAAGTTCATTTGTTTACATAATTATTTTTTGTGATGTTTGCATATGTGATTTTCCGCCTCTCTTGCATTGTAGTTGTCGTTTTGAGGTTACATAAATCTTGGAATGTATTATATGCAATTTTAAAGGTAATCTTTCTATTCGCTTTCAGTCATAGACTAATTCAGAAAGAAATAACGGAAAAGGAAGAAATTCATGTCTTTTTAGAAGGAACCAATAATACTATCACATGTATGGCCAGCATAACTACGTAGGTAACATTTCTGAAGAAATAGTTAACCTTCTTAGATCACATGAATTAAAACTAGCTTCCTCCACAAACTACGACACAATATAGTCCACATCTTAAATAAAAGTCAAATTCTCAAAGCCAGGAATGTACGAGGACTATTCAGAAAGTAAGGAAGGACAGGTCGCGAAATGGAAACTGTTTTATTTGCAACAGTTAACTACAACTTCCTGCTACTTATATCCATAGTCGCCGATCCGACTTAGACGTTTGTCGTAGCGTTGTACCAACTTTCCAATACCCTCGTTGCAGAAGGCAGTCGCCAGCGTTTTCCGCAAATTCCCTATTTTGACCTACAGCTCGTTGTCTGTGCCAAAATGTTGTCTTCATAGCCAGCGGTTCATGTGATCAGAGATGAAACTCAGAGGGAGACAATTACGGGTTGTATTGTGGGTAATCAATCATTTCCAGTTCAAAACGATGCAGTAACATCTTCATTGTCTTGAAGAAGAAAACGCACGACAGTTTTGTAATGTTGGCTGCATAGCTTCAGGCGAAATTTCTCATCAGGCCCTCGTACTTGGCGGGAGAGACTATTGTTCTACGTACCTTTATGTGCCCCATGTGTGGTCAGAACTAAAAAGAACGACGTAATGCGATCGAAGGGCATACTAGAAACACTGCCCAAAACACCTGTGCAAAACGTCATCGGATTTTCACTGTGGTTTCCATTTAACTACCGATCGTTCCTTACTTTCCAAATGAACCTCGTAAAACTGTTACATGTAAAACTTGATCGAGTTACTAGATGTGGCAAATTGGCACGAATTTTCAAATTACACACTATGAACACATCAAGTGTTACACATAAACAGTTTACAAAATTAGCAAAAGCAGCACAGATGAGAAACTGTGGATATTCTTCCAAAAACGTATAAGAGAATCTCCAGATACTCCACCACTTCCAAAAATCGCAACATTGGTTTTAAACTAAAAGCTGGAAATCATTGTACACATAAAGGAAGAAGAAAAAATTCTCAGTGACAAAATTAGGCAGCGAATCGGTTGATTTTTTTTCAAATGTTTCTCCTGCATGTGATGACTGTAGCAATTTACTTAAACATGTACATTTCCCCATAGATTCTATTCAACATCTATAATAAAATAGGAACAAAATCGATAATTCAATAGTCAACGAAGGCAAAATAAATTTTATAACTGACAGCCTTATCTATATAATGCAATCTACTTAAATGTTACACCTTTAACAGTATACAAACTCTTTTTGAAACCATACTGTCGTAATATCTCTATATCAGGTTTTTATAACAGAAATAAACAGTGTAAATGATGATTGTGTGTGTGTGTGTGTACGTGTGTGTGTGTGTGTGTGTGTGTGTGTGTGTGTGTGTGTGTGTGTGTGTGATATTAGGTACAATACTTTTAACAAGACAAGCAAAAACACTATCTTTAACATTAACATATAAAAAACATCCAAGGATTTATTTTGTACGATGTTCCGATTGCAGTATAACCTCAAAAAAATGACTTCAGTGCAAGAGAGACAGGAGATCATGCATGCAAGCATCACAAAAAATTCTTCATTTGTGAGGCAATATTGTTCGTAGTTGCTTTACAATTCATGAGGGTATTTTTGTTCAGTCGTTCCAGAAAACAGTGGTGTGAGAAAAAGTGTGTTGTGAACACATAAGAAATGCGTAGTGAGCAAAACAGCTAAAACTTAGACCACAACTAACAGTGTCTGAAGCAGGAAAACATCAACAATGTGCTTGCAGACGGCACTTTCCGATGTAAGCGAGAAATCAAGCGAAAAGTATAAACCAAGATGCTGTTAACGGGCTGTTTTCAATCTTAAATCTCGCATTCGGGAGGACGACGGTTCAATCCCGTCTCCGGCCATCCTGATTTAGGTTTTCCGTGATTTCCCTAAATCGCTTCAGGCAAATGCCGGGATGGTTCCTTTGAAAGGGCACGGCCGATTTCCTTCCCAATCCTTCCCTTACCCGAGCTTGCGCTCCGTCTCTAATGACCTCGTTGTCGACGGGACGTTAAACACTAACCACCACCACCAATCTTAAATCAAATCAAAATGTAAATAACGTAATTACGGAACACTGTTGGTGCTTTACCTCAATAAAGCGAAATGAGTCTGGTGAAAAAAGCACACCTTTTTTAGTTACAACGACAGAACAAAAATACCCTCAAGAATAGCAAAAAATTTATGTAATCAAATGGATTTTCAAATAAGATTAAATTCTCGAAACGCATTGTGCTAAGCTCGAAAAAACAGGTAACTGATGCTGTTTTTCATTATTTAAATCACTTAAATTATTGTCTGCCCTCGGTAGCTGAGCGGTCAGCGCGACAGAATGTCAATCCTAAGGGCCCGGGTTCGGTTTCCGGCTGGGTCGGAGATTTTCTCCGCTCAGGGACTGGGTGTTGTATAGTCGTTATCGTCATCATTTCATCCCCATCGACGCCCAAGTCGCCCGTGTGGCGTCAAATCCAAGGACTTGTACCCGGCGAACGGTGTACCCGACGGGAGGCCCTAGTCACACGACATTTACGCTTATTTAAATTATTAATCAGTTGTTCGATATAGTGTAAGAGGATGAAGAATGATGCGACGTGTTCGATTGCCAGGGGTGGTTGGGGTATATTACGCCACAATATTTAGAAGCAAATAAATGTCATACAAATAATGAGTCATGTATACATAATGAGCTACCAAAGCGATTCAGTTTGAATCGTTGCTGCAGCATATATGCAACTTAGCCCGGTTCCGATGTGGGTATATGAGCTCAGACTTGCAGGCAAGGGATTAGTGAGGTGTTCATGCTTTCCCGACGTGCACGCGGTAAACGCGGAAACGTTAACTCTGGCGACGCTAATGGTAAATGTGTCCGAACAGGATCAAAGTGCTGTTGTTCTTTTCTTGGCTGCCGAAGCACAAACAGCGGCAGACATCAATCGGAGATTGAAGAATGTGTATTGGGGAAGCATGTCTGTGGGAAACCACCGTTGTCTAATGCTGCGCGAGTAGGGGTGCTGCTGCTTCATGAGAACGCACGGCTCCATATCGCAAATGTTGTAGCTCAGAAGTTACGCCAAATGAAGTAGGAGACAACTGAGCATCCGCCCTATAGTCCTGACGTCTTCCCATGTTGTTATCGCTCATGTAGTCCTCTAAAAAAAGCCTTGAAGGGTCAGCGATTCCTGTTGGACGAGGGGGCGCAGCAGGCAGCTACGGACTTCACGCAACAGGCCACGGAGTTTTACCGACCGTCTATCTTCAACGTGATGCGTTGGTGGGATGACTGGCTCATTGCTCATGGCGATTTTGCCAGATTGTTATACCGATTCTGCACTGTGCAGCCTTCGAACGGAAACTTTTGAATGCACTTCATGGAAAATTTAATTCAGATTGCTCCAGCTCTTTGTGGTGTAAGCTTGAATGTCAGGGACCGATGACCGTAGCAGTCGGGTCCCTTTAATCCCCCCAACCAACCAACCAACCAACCTTGTATGTCACCCTCTTTCTGCCCCCCACCCGTATAGGTGTGTTTTGCCCCACAGAAACATTCGAAGACGGGCGCACAATAACTCATCAAACGTTCTTCGTAAACGGATGAATGGTATAGGCACGCAAAGAAGACGAGCAAACAAACGTAGGTGGTGTTTGAGCATTTATGAAACTAGCAACGAAAAGAAATCTCGAAGAGCTCGCATGAAATTGATTATTTTGAAGGAGTTTCAAGTATTTCCGAAAATATTAGAAAAACTTCCATCAGAAAACCTCAATTTAAATTTTCATTTGATTACAGCACTGCCTCATTACATGCTTACTGCAAGCAAATCAATTGATCATTTACGAAGTTGCCATTGTTTTACGGGTACCACACACTGCCTATCTAACCCATGTTAATTTAGACAAATATCTGACCAATTTCTGAATAAACTATTTGATGCAGGACCTTAATATCTTTCATTATGATAATAAAATCAACTGTACTAAAATCTATTTTATCGATTTTATACTTCTTAAGAAATACTTTTTTTAAAATTTATTAACAAAAAATATTAATTTTTTTCTGCAGTAAATGTTTTTTGTGACCTTCCTAATGGGGGAATATTAATGACTGTAATACCAGAGATGGCTTTTGTATGTTATGCCGAGTCTCTGAAAATTTCATTTATTTATCTATGATAGCTTCTGATATAATGGGGCATGTGTACTGAAAATTTTAGTATGCCGGAAATTAACTTTAAAGATAAAACTTTTGAAATTTGTTACTTACAGTTAATTAAAACTGCCCTGCTGCATATGATGAGCCTTCTTTGGCCTCTAACAGGTCTTCCACCTTCTTTTTCACCTTCCTGGATGTTTGTCTTACTTTCTTGGCCATATTAGATGCAGACCTGTCTGCATCGGCTATTCTCATTTTATCGCAATCTTGCAGCCCAGTGATCATATTTTCACCAGGATTATTTCCCAGCTTTTTCAGTACCCAACACTTTCTAATTTTACCATAACTGAATGTAATAAAAGCATCATGAACTCCTAGTTTCATCGTATGCATACCTACAAATACAGTTTTCGGAAGGCGGTTCCAAATTATGCTGTTGAAACATGCATTTGGGTACTGTGTCTGCCCATGCAGACTTTTCCTTAGAAGGTCAGGATGAGCCAAGTCTCTGAAAATAGGATCAATTGCTGTAATAACAGCAGCAGGAAGAGAATCCTGGTGAGAATAAGATTCTCCAGTTGCCTGAGCCCTGTTGTATTTGCATCACGAATTTTCTCCTGACGGACAAAATCCATGACAAGGCTTATCATCAGAATTACGGAAGAATATGGCCCATACATCTTTCTTCATTGCCTACAGATTTTCTTTATTTCTCCTAATTGCCTGTACGTTTTCTATTTCAGAGTTTACATCTTCTAATTTTTTTCCTCTCATATCAACAGTTAGTTTGCTCAGCTTTGGTCTCAAACGTTTTTGAACATGGCCTACACATTCTGTTTTGCTAATAATGGCATCTCCATATGGCTTAGAGTTGACAGTGGGTGGGTTGACAGTGAGTGACAGAGCAGTGGGCGTGGAACATAAACACACGTGGTAGGAAAATGCTCTTTAAATGCTCGAAAAGAATTTACTCAGCAAAATCCCTTTCAGAGTACTTAAATAAAACCTTAATCAATCGAAATATAATAAAAACCTAAAATCGATTTTTTTCTACTTGACCGACAGTGTGGTCCATTTAAGAATAACATATGACTAATTTTAAAGCAAAAGTAATGCTGCAACTTTTACAAGGCTACCCTCGTATCACGTCGTGCCAGCGTTGGCTGCGGGTCCACCGGCAGCGACGGGAAATGGTGGGTGTGAATACTGTCCCGCCCCCTTCCTCCCCCCCCTCCCCCACGTCATCACCTCCACACCACACCCCAGCTGGTCGCCACACTCAATAACGCGTCCGCGCCAACCCCCTTCCACTGCCTCGCGCCACCTGTTGCCACTCGATAGGATATCGTTCCTTCTTACTTCCTGTGTGCCCCTTGTGCAGTCGGACCGCCTTTCAGTAGCGCCACCCCACACCTCCTACACTCTTTTTTATAACTCGATCGACTGCTAGAGGCTTCGGATACAGCCAGAAAAGAGATATTGAAATTTTGCCCTTCGGCTTTCTTGCCCTCTCTGGACCGAGTCCACGTTCGATTGAGAAGTCCCGGGAGAATGGACCGCTCCAGCTTCAGGAAGAGAAGTGTGGACCGGAGCGTAGTAATCGACACCTGCTGCCCCGTTGCATCCAAACGGTCTGCCCCCTCAGCTTATACGACGAGCAATGAAAATGGAAAGACTTGCATTCACGTATTTCTTAAAGTATAATCACGATTTTAGTTTAATCCACTGCACCCGAAATTTGCATTTTCTATTCTCTTGAGCAGCACTCCACTATACACAGTGAAAATTATTGAAATCAAGATACTCTGAGAGGTTGCAAGGGACATTGCAACAAACATTTTTCTCTGATGTCATATTTTCCCGTGAGGAATCTTTCAAACCGGTAGAGAGAGTGTTCTCTGTCTGGAAAATTAATTGAACTGACAGACTCTACGGGGCTGCATCGGACAATGAAACACTTTTTGTAATGTGTTTCCATGTGAGGACAAGAAGTGACATAAACAAGTTTTAATTCTTTATTAGCAAACGACAACCACATATACACGAAACATTTGCTTCAGTTGTACTATAGGTTCAGAAATGCCTCCATTGGCTTCTAAATAGCGGTTACACCAGTGAGTCATGGGCTGACTCAGACGGTCAATGACTGCAGGAGTCTTCTTTATTGCTACTGCTGCTGTTACTGTCCGGGACACCAGAACCTCTTCTGATTCAAAACAAGTTTTGTAAACAAGACTGCGCATTTCTCGTCACTCAAAAAAATCCAGAGAGGTCAAACAGAAAATCGAGTAGGCCGTAATGCAGGACCCTCTCCGCCAATCCACTGTTTCTGGGAACAGTCAGTCCAAGAATCGACGCACTGGACGAATCAAATGTGCCGGCGCCCCGACATGATGGAGCCACATGCACTACTTTGTAGCGGGTGGCGCGTCAACCAGCAACTCGGGCAGTGCTATGGTCAATAAATTTTAAGAATGTTTGTCATTTAGTGGCCTAAGTTGGAGAGGTGGCCCAACTAAACAGTCACCAGCAACATCTGCGCACACATTCACGTAGGTCCGCAACTAATGAACGACAATAAATTTCTCTTGTGGAGAAACGTCACTCAAAACAAGCAAACTGTGTGTATCGAATATCTCATCATACCCCGACGTCGATTTCATCTGTTAACAGCACAGAGTTCGGAAATGTAGGACGCATTTGGCACTGTTCCAGGTGCCGTTGAGAAACGTGTCTGTGAGTGGATTATCATCTGGTTCCAGGTTGTGCACACGCTTTAAGTGAAATGGATGAACAATTGGCCATGATGGACATTTCTTACATTGTTCTGATCCGTCCCTATGTTATGCATAATTGCAGGAGCGCTGTGAGCGATTACGCCCTCCGCCTGATTAAAAAATACTCAGAGCTGATTTTGACATTGGAGAAAAATATTTCTTTCTGTGTCCCGTACAATCCCCCAGAATTAATAAGTTTAAATAATTTTCACCTTGTATATTAGACTCCCTGACAGAAAAGTGAAGTACCCAGAAGACATTGGTGAATGGCTATGTAACGTCACACACGTACCCAACATCGGCAGGTGTCTAAATCATTAGAATACAATCCTTTGTGACAGAGATTATACATTAGTATTGATTGTGTTTAGTATCAGTACCAGACCTGTAAAGTATATAATAGGTGTGAACAGAGTCGTAAATCGAGTAACCACCGTGAAGGACATGGAGATGCCACGTACTAGTGAGAGACAGCGTTACCTGCACCTAACAGTTTCAAAGCGTCTCCATTTGACTGGATGGTCAAACAGTGCAATATCCAACTTTGGGTCGCATTTGGATGTCGCAGTGGCCCGATATTGGACTCTATGGGACAATAAGGACAAGGTTCCGGTCGACCAAATCTGATCACCGCAAAAGAGGATCGTCGTATTAAGCCCCAGGAACATCATGCCCCATTCACATTTGTTTTAAATTGACTTTCGGGACATGCCCTCACAGCCCTTTCAACAGTGGAGGATACGACAGCGTGTTTCGACAATACAGAGCATTTATTAGAGCCAAGCCATAACCTGGTAAGAAGTTACAGAGGCTTAGTTTCGACATGTGACTCCATGCAGGCGATGTTGGTGTCAGTTATTGTAGTACAAAGATAAAGACAACACAAAACCCAGTTCCTGAGTGGAGAAAATCTCCGACTCGGCCAGGAATCGAATACGTTCCCTTCGGTTAACAATCCGCCGAACCCACTCACATTACAATTAATTGACTTCCGGCAACTTTTTATGTCATCCACCACCATAATACTGCTAAGTGCTGTCGTACCGTGAAGTTCTTCGTGAGTTTGGTAACTTTAAACTAACGACAAATACACAGTCGTGTCATAAATTATTTTATGATGTATAAAGGGCTGATCTCATTTCAGTGATTCAGTTTGTTTCTAAACTTTTCAATTTCTGCCAGCACTCTTAATTAGGAAGAGAGTTGGTAAAATATTTACAGCATTTTTATATTTTCTCATTTCTTCAATTAAATTCAATATCTCCTCTGTTATCCAAAGATTTCTACTATATCTCGTCTTTTTACCTACTTGATCCTATGCTGCCTTCACTATTTCATCTCTCAAACCTATCCATTCTTCTTCTACTATACTTCTTTCCTCGTTCTTGTCAATCGTGCCCTAACTCTCACTCTAAAATTCTCTACAATCACTGGTTCTTTCAGTTATCCACGTCCCATCTCCTTAAAATGCCAACTTCTTTTTTCAGTTTCTCAAGTTTCAATCTAAAGTGCATAACCAATAAATTGTGGCCAGAGTCCACATCTGCCCCTGCATGTGTCTTACAATTTAAAACCTGGTCCCTAAATCTCTGTCTTCCATTATATAATATATCTGAAATCTTTCAGTGTCTTCAGGCCTCTTCCATGTATACAACCTTCTGTCATGATTCTTAAACCAAGTGTTAGCTATAATTAAGTTATTCTCTGTGCAAAATTCTACCAGGCGGCTTCCTCTTTCATTCCTTATCCCATTCGATATTCACTTACTACTTTCCCTTCTCTTCCTTTTCCTACTATCGAATTCCAGTCCCCCATGGCTATTACATTTTCTTCTCCCTTCACTATCTGAATAATTTCTTTTATCGCTTCACAGATTCCTTCAATCTCTTAATCTCTTCATCATCTGCGGAGCTAGTTGGCATATAAACTTATACTACTGTGGCCGGTGTGGGCTTCGTATCTGTCTTGGCTACAATAAGGCGTTCACTAAGCAGTTGCTTACCCACTCTCGTATTTTTTTTATTCATTATTAAACCTACTCCTGCATTACCCCTAAGCGATTTTGTGTTTATAAACATGTATTCACCTGACCAGAAATTTTGTTCCTCCTGCCACCGAACTTGACTAACTCCCACTATATATAACTTTAACCTATCCATTTCCCTTCTTAAATTTTCTAACTTACCTGCCCGATTAAGGGATCCGACATTCCACGCTCCGATTCGTAAAACGCCAGTTTTCTTTCTCCTGATAAATACGTCCTCCCGAGTAGTCCCCGCCCGGAGATCCGAATGGGGGCTATTGTACCTCCGGAATATTTTACCCAAGAGGACGCCATCATCATTTAACCATAAAGTAAAGCTGCATGCCCTCGGGAAAAATTACGGCTGTAGCTTCCCCTTGCTTTGAGCAGTTCACAGTACCAGCACAGGAAGACTGTTTTGGTTCATGTTACAAGGCCAGATCAGTCAATCATCCAGACTGTTATCCCTGCGACTACTGAAAAGGCTGCTGCCCCTCTTCAGGAACCACACGTTTCTCTGGCCTCTCTACAGATACCCCTCCATTGTGGTTCCACCTACGGTACCGCTATGTGTGTCGCTAAGGCCAGCAGGCCTCCCCACCAACGGCAAGGTCCATGGTTCTTGGGGGGAGGCATTGTGTAATCCTAGAAATAAAGAAGCACTCAGATATCGATAGTAACTATCTGAGGGAGAATCATTGGGCGCGATTCTAAGCGTTGTTGTGAGACGAGATCTGTCTGCGGCAGTAAAATTTCAGTAGTGCTGCCGTCACGTCGGTGATGGCAAACTACGCTTGAAGATGGAATTCAGTTTAAAATTCGCAAGCATAGTGTAAAACACAATTACAGAGTTATGCTCGTGATTGTTAGTCCGAGTTTGCAATAATCCCATGTTTGGCTTGTCAGTTAAAGAAGCCTCCTTATAATAATAATTGTTGACATCTAATTTAGAAGTATGCTGTGCTTATTAGGTGTTAATGTAACTACGAAATTGAATTAATTTGTTAATCTGGCACTCAGCCATTATTGATTCTTATATCGTCAGTGTCAGACATTTCGTCATTATTAATACTTGTCCAACTGTTATTGGTCATGATAATTTATGAACTTTTTAAATAGACTTAATTTATGAAACCCCTTCTTACAAGTTATTTAGCAGTTAACAGGACCCAAGCAAACTCCTTTTTATTTAATTCATTCTTAGTAACAATAAGCATGCTGCTCCGAATTGCAGTAAACCACTTCGAGAAAGGCTGTCATCTAGGTGAACGCAAAGCCTAGGGCCAAAATAGAAACACTAACACACTACAACATGTCATGTTCTCTAATCTAGTAAATTCTGTTGCACAAGTCACATTCTGAATCGCTTGTAAATTCTTATTCGGATACGCAGTCAGATAGGTAGGTATTCATTGTTACAGGTTCATTTATTCGTGTAGTTTTTCATACTCATATACGCAGTTAGACAGATTACCCAAATGTTAGTTTCAAGTTCTTTATGTAACGATCTGTTGAGGGCTTACAGGACAGTGAAACCGACACCCATACAGCACGCACACAGTTATGCAGGTTAGATTCCGCTTCCTGATAACTCAGGTTGTTTATCGAGTCCATTTTCACAGACAGACACAGACTTTGTCTGTTGTAGGTACGTTACAGCATTTCTAAACCTATCTGCCGTTCTCCGAGTCCAGTATTTTCACACTGCAGGTTCCACCACCATATTGATCCGAACGGAGATTCTACATTCCTCGCTAAAATGCAAAGGTGTGTGTTTTCCCTCTCAGAAAATTCACCAGCAAACCCATATTTCTTTACACAATCGAAGTCCCATGTGTAAAACAGGTTCAAGTGTTTTTACTTTACAAATCAGGTGACGTGTTAAATACACGAGTTTAAGCATGTGAGTGAGAAAATGTTTTAAATTAAGTTTGACGTTTGTTGGAAGTTATTGACTGCTCTCATCAGGAACCCCTAGATGAGAGTAGTCTCGCTAATTGGCCCAGTTTTTCACGCATCTTAATGTTTACGACGTCTGATATTCGGCAGTGTGTGTCATACAACGATATAATTTTGCAGGTACATTCAGTGGTATATGTGGATACTGTCTGCAAAATGTGTTGCTACTAGAGTTAGTATTAAAGATTTAATAAATCAAAACATCATCCGTGGTACTGGAATTTTATTACACCAAAAAGGGAAATGTGGTAATTGGTAAACTTCGTTCCTTTCATCGTTTCGTGTCGAATGTTCGCAAAAAGAGTTTGATAAAGTTTTCAGATTATGTTTAAAACTAGTTGGAAGCCACTAAGTGCTCTCATTCCCGAGCAATGCATAGATATAGTCAGGGTAATTTGTGCTTAATGAGCTAAGCTGACTCAGAATATATATACTATTTCTAATTGTAATACTCGTCTTACTGTGTTCAACTTTTAAAAAGATTAGATAAGTGTTTAAAAATTTTTAAATTTGGCAATAATTATATGAAATACTGAAAATCAAATTATTGCCACCCATGGAGCCGTTAGGTAGGCAACCTGCAACGAGGACTGTGTACATTAATCTGGAACCAGCTAGAAACACAGACACTCGTTGACGAGATGAAATGTCACCCCATGTCCCTCGTTCCAGCTATACACAATATCATTTAAGAGAGCTCAAACCTT
This sequence comes from Schistocerca gregaria, assembly GCF_023897955.1. Lineage (NCBI taxonomy): Eukaryota > Metazoa > Arthropoda > Insecta > Orthoptera > Acrididae > Schistocerca > Schistocerca gregaria. The sequence continues at coordinate 480,427,831 of NC_064920.1, read as the reverse complement.
TCACACACATGATGGACCCAGAATGTCACCTGTAAATTAGTGGCAACGCACACTAGAAGGCTGACACGCAGAATAACACGTAATTACGAGTTGGCTACGACGTTGCGTTGCGTACCGTGACCCAGTCATACCGTGACTCCCAAACGACGGATAACAAAACGATGTTACGGAACAAAAAAAAAAAAACATCCTTTGAATGTCACCAATTGCCTCTCATAATTTTTCAGTGATTTCATGAACACCACATTCAGTATTATGTTATATTTTAAGCCCAAACACTTTTCAAGAAAAATTGTTCAAATGGCTCTGAGCACTATGGGACTTAACATCTGTGGTCATCAGTCCCATAGAACTTAGAACTACTTAAACTTAACTAACCTAAGGACATCACACACATCCATACCCGGAGCAGGATTCGAACCTGCGACCGTAGCGGTCGCGCGGTTCCAGACTGTAGCGCCTAGAACCGCTCGGCCACTTCGGCCAGCCAAACACTTTTCAAAACTGAGATTAATCACAACTATGGAGAGCCAAAAGTATGCCAGTTTTGCTAAGTGTTTTTTCAACGACAGAAAGAGTGTGAAATAGAGGAATAAATTGAGACGAAAATAATCAGAAGAGGAAAGAACTTGACAGTCATCTGAAATTTAGCCAATTAACCAACGAAAATATTTATAAGAAATAAGACCAAAGATATTATTTTATATACAAATATGATTTTTCTAGTTCGTCTTATATGCGTTCCTGTATCACTTATTCGATTACGGTGAAACTTTGATGAGTTATTGTGTGCTCCACTGCGAAGGTTTCTGAATTAATACAACGATACTCGTACCACTTCTCTAAGGGTGGGTGTGGAGTTGATGGTGAGAGCCCATGACATGTAAAATATTAGATAATGAGTGATACCACTTCCGAATCCAAGGTTATCGAGGTCTCTTGGGTCACTGGTGACAGCCCCAAAGGCTTTCCACCCTTACTGGGGAGGCGGGGCGAGAGGCAGGGGTAAAAAAAGGGGGGGGAAATACCGCCACATCTCCGTAAATCCTGAAGAATTTTCTACCAAACTCGCACACATATCACTTGCTATATGTAGAAAATTACTATGACAGTCAGATACAGAAAATGACTCTATGGCAGAGGGTGGGGGTGAGAAGGTGTAACATGAAAACGTAATTCAGGAACGTTTGGAGCAATTTGAACCAAATATGGCATACAGGATGTCTCAAGAGGAATGGTTAATATTCAGGGATATAAGAGGAATGAGCATTCAAAGCAAAAACCCTAGTAAATGTGCGGGGTAAGACGCATACCTTAACAGCTATGAGCACTTGTTCGTCTTCGCTCTTCTACTGAACAAGCTCTTAGGCTATGAATTTTAGAGCCTATGTTTACTAGACTCTTTTGCTTCGAATGATTATTCCTATCATACCTGTGAACACTGACTATTCCTCCCTGGACTCCCTGTGTAAATTACTCATTATCTGTATAAAACTATTGTGGGAGTAAGAAACCCCTACTACCTCTATCAACGGAGGTGAGTGTGAGAAGGGATGATACGTGAAAATGTCTCACCATAATCTACTGGTATTTTTTTACTGTATGTAGTGGACTTTGAATGTTTCACTAGTATGAAATGAAAACTGTAGTAGTAATAGTAGTAGTGGTAGTAGCAGCTTCATTCATCTTTAGATCTCTTATTATAAGGATATAGGACATGTTAAAGTATTTACAAGTTTAGGTCAATTTAAATAAGCTAATTCGTGCACACATACATTTACAGAGTTCTAGTTAGAGACAATCATTAGATTTACTCCTAGTATACAACACATTTTTTTACAAATAAATTCTTAAATAATGTAATGCCACCGTGTCCACACATATCTCACTAGCAGTCACTGCACACACTATACACACATTGTTTCATAACACTTCACTCACTACACACACACACACACTGGTGATCTCTGTGCCATTTTCTATACCACAACTTCCCACTTAATATCCTGAAAAACTGAGTCATCATCCCTCTATAATGAGTGAGATGTTGCGCTCAGAAAGAGGAAGAGGTGTTATTATTGTGCAGTGCATATTTTGTGTGTAAGTGTTCCTAGAAAAAGGGAAAAAGAAGGAAACAAACATACTGTGAAGGTGTTACGTGGAATGTTGAACGTTTCATAATCATTATTATTATTTATTTGTATAACTTTTTTTTACCAAACCCCCACTCTGTTTTGTCTAAGTATTCCCTCAGTGTATAAAATGTATTGCATAACAGATACTTTTTAGCTGCCTTTTTAAATAAGTGTATTTTTGCAAATTTCTTTTATCTGTTTTGGTAATTTAGTGTACAGTTTTATTCCTTGGTAGAAAATTCTGTTTTGAGTTTTATGTTTATTTTTTCTTGGCAAATGTAAGTTGAGTCTAGCTCTTCTTCTATGGTCATGGACAGAACTGTTTTCGCAGTAATCACAGATGTTATTTTTGATGTGTAAAATTGTCAGCTAAATGTATTCATAGGGATCAGTTAAAATCCCAAGTGTTTTGAACAGATCTTTCCAACGAGTGCGACTACCATTTTTTATTGAGTCTTATAGCTCTATTCTGCAATCTGAAAATTGTGTTCATATTTTGTGCATTGTTCCCCAAAACAGAGTGTCATTGCTAAGAAATGAGCGTAAATATGAATAGTGTGTAACTAAAAGACACAGCATGTTACACATTCATGATAAGATTCTAAGGGCTTAACATGCTGATGACATTCTGTTTGCAAGTACCTTTGTGTGTTCAAACCACTTCAACATAGACTCAATATTCATTTCCAGAAATTTTGCATTTGTTACAGTCTATAGAGGTGCCATCTACATTTAATTTAACATTGTCATTTTCCCTCTTCAAACTGAAATTCATGGCATTAGTTTTCTTTATGTTCAATGTCACTTTACTGCTTATTGACCAATTGTAAACTTCCTAGAGAGCTTCATGTGCTTTCTCTGCAAGGAGTTCTCTTATTTTCTCAGTGACTATAATACTGTTGTCATCAGTGGAGAGAATTTTTTCACCATGAATAACACTACTGGGAAAGTCATTTATGTATATCAGGAGTAGTATTGGACGTAATACGCTACTTTGTGTTTTTGTTCTGATAAGTGTTTTACTAAATGTTTGGATCCATTTGAAGTGTGTGTTATCTCTACTCTTTGTTCCCTGTCTGCTAGGTGTGATCATACCAGTCATTAGCTACCCCTCTTATTCTTAATGCTTCTAATTTATTTAATAGAATCTTGTGGTCAACTTTATCAAAGACCTCAGAAAGACAGAAAAATATGCCTGTGACACACTCATCTTTGTCAAGAGCGTCACATACAACCTTTGTAAATTCAACTATGGCTGAATTCGTATTTTTGCCACTTCGGAAACCAAACTGTTATTCGCTTAAAAGATTGTATTTATTCAGGTAATTTATTAATCAGTCTTTCATAATTGCTTCTATTATTTTCGAGAAATTGTGACAGGGCAATGGGTCAGTAATTTTCTATGTTTTCTGCATTACCATTCTTAAGAAAAGATACAGCTCTTGCCAGTTTTAACTGCTCTGGAAATGTCACTGATTTGAAGGATTCATTTATTATATTTGTTAAGGGGTCTTGTATAATCTCTATGCATTGTTTCAATATACACATTGGTACTTCATCTAAGCCTACCAACTTTTTATTTTTTTTGTTCTTGAACAGTTTTATTGACTTTATTCTCTGTGGTTGGAAGTAACGTCCATGTATGTAGTGCAACATTATTTACAGGTGTTATATTTGTTTTGGGGAATTTTTTCTGTAACTTTTCTGCAATACTTGAAAAATGCTCAATTACATAATATGCTAAGTGTTGTGGATCATTTATTACCTTATCCTCCTCCCTTATCAGTATGTTATTCTACATTTCTGTGCCTCTTCCCGTTTCCTTTTATATACCATCCCAGACTGCTTTGCTTTTATTCTCTGCATTATATAATATTTTGTCATTAAATGACTTTTTTGCAGAAATCAGAACCTTCCTGTGGATCTTCTTGTATCTATGATAGCAATTTAAGAATTCTGGATCATTGCAACTCTTTCTCATGGAACTGAGGTATTTAAGTGTTTGGGAAGACTTCTTAATACCTGCTGTTATCCATCTGTTTTTGTGAGATGATGATAAAGACATTCATACTTTTGGAAACGCATTTTGAAAGTTCAGTTTAAAAATGTCCAAAATTTAGAGAATTTCATATTCATATTCGTTTCCTTATGCACTTCATCTCAGCTTTGATTTGCTAGTTCCTTTGAAAAATCTTTTATTTTGATTTATGATAGATGTCGTTTGTAGGCTTGTAGTTTAGGGAATGATTTGATACCTGATTTTACTGTTGTTATTTGACAGATATGGTCTTATAGTCGGATATCTTTTACAGCAACATAACAGTTTTCTCTGGCCATATTTGTCGCCACGTGGTATTTTACTGACGCAATATATTTAGTAACCCTTCTTGCACTATTGACCTATAGGGACATGCCAAAACTTTGAAAAGTATTTATGAGGGTGCTGCTGGACTCATTTATGATATAAGCTCAAAATCGTTCAAATGGCTCTGAACACTATAAGACTAAACATCTGAGGTCATCAGTCCCCTAGAACTTAGAACTACTTAAACCTAACTAACCTAAGGATGACACACACATCCATGCCCGATGCAGGATTCGAGCCTGCGACCGTAGCGGTCGCGCGGTTCCAGACTGTAGCGCCTAGAACCGCTCGGCCACTCCAGCTAGCTATGATATTAGCGTTGATGTTGATGTCCCCATACAGAATTATGTTGGCGTTTGTACTTGAGACTTTATCTAGAACTTCTGTCAATTTATTGAGAAAAGTGCCTGCACTACCACAGTGAGATTTACACACATAAAATGATTAATTTCTTGGCAATATCAAGCCCTGTTAATTCAATAGCTGATATTTCAAAGTGTTTGTCTTCACTTGCTGTACTGACATAAATGTATGATCCTCGTCCCCTTGAAGCAGTTCTGATGCAACAGCTTGCCATTTCATAAGATGATAAGAGTACATGTTAGATTCTGTCTCTCAGCACCAGTGCTCAGTAACACAAACAACTGTGCTGTTCAAAGACTGGAGCTCAACTTCGGATAGTTGTATTTTATTTTTTATTGCTTGTATGTTTCGAAGGAGGTTTGGTAAGTCTGAAAAATGCCCCATGTTACTCTTTCCAATTGTTTGTTTTTCTTCGCGACATCTGGTATGTGTCATATTTGGAGTGATTGTTTCAGTATTTTTTAAAGTGCTGGAGATATTATTTAGGCAGGAGAACCTGTTGTCTGGATTTATCCCAAAAAAGACTTACTTTTCTATCAATGACAAGTATTTGACCATGTGTGGACCGAGATTCACCCACTATCCTTTCATCAATCAACTCTACCAATCTTCCCATCCCACTCCTATTTAGGTGTAGGCCAAGACCAGTGAAACCCCATCTATTGTTAGTCCCGATATGCACCACAGAAACATGAGCAAAGTTGGCTGCCATGAGAGCTATCCCTAAACCCACATTGATTCGCCTCACAGCTCCATCAAGGTGTGGACCACCAAGATGCCGGAACAGTTCAACAAAGTGTACGTTGGTGCCACGAGTCAGGGAAGCTATCTTGTCCAGGTCACGATCTATGTCATATGCACCATCCTTGTCCAAACTGTTTTTGCCCCACCCACTATCACTACATGGTTCTCTTTTGTAAGGTCCTTACATGAAGACTCTATGTCCTCTATCACATCGCTTAGCCCTGCATTTGGCTTCAAGATACTGGTGGCCTGGTACGCTGCCCCTAAACTTTCCTGTAACTGAGAGCCTACACCTCGCCCATGGCTACTACCTGGCAGCAGCACTTTCTTCTTCCTAACACTCTTTATATTCGTAGGTTTCTTGGCCTCGGTTGAAGTGTGCTGCACATTTCCTGCTCCTCGTTCTACCTGAGGCTCTTCTCCACTTGACTCTGGCAGTGATACCTGTACATACCAGTTTTTGGTGTTGTTGATAAAACTGTCAGATCGCGTTCTCTTTCTTCCTATCCTCTTACCAGGTGCCCATTCCGAACCACACTTCTCCCCCTATCTCCCTTAATCCTTACCAGTACCTTCCTTGCTTCCTCCAACTGTGCCTGAAGGGCACAGATTTTTCTTTCCTGTTCCCCAATCAAAACGTTCCTACGGCATACTCTGCAGTTCCAGGCGAGAGCCTCTTCTGTTCTCCCAACATTGTCTGCATGTGCGGTTGTTGTTTTTGTACTGATTTAGAGATACAATGACAGAAGAATGAATTAGCAATTACTTTGCTTTTAGATAATTTACGTATCAAGCGTGTTTGGTCAGGTTTTTAAACGTTTATAACTTGGAATATTTAGGCCTAGATCGCGTCTATCTAACTAGTAAGCAACACGACATGTGTTAGATAGCCGGCCGCGGTGGTCTAGCGGTTCTAGGCGCGCAGTCCGGAACCGCGCGACTGCTACGGTCGCAGGTTCGAATCCTGCCTCGGGCATGGATGTGTGTGATGTCCTTAGGTTAGTTAGGTTTAAGTAGTTCTAAGTTCTAGGGGACTGATGACCACAGTAGTTAAGTCCCATAGTGCTCAGAGCCATTTTTTTTGTTAGATAATACGAGTTACAAACGTTTCATTACACTCTTATTGCGACAGTAGACACTGATGAAACTAGTAGCTTCCTGTTTTCAACAAATTTTACTCTATGAAGTAAACATGAATAGAATTTTTTGCGTTTATGTCACGTAAAATTTCCGGTTACGTCGCGTTTATCGGAACTTCAGATAACACAAAGTTTTTTCAAGAACACGCTCTGCTGCGACGCTAATATTCAGTTGTGCGACACGAAGAGGCACTACAGAAAGTATACGAAACAAAGAAAATTTAAATTTGACACTATTTCCCTTAAATAAGTTTTTTTAGTGGACGAAAAAAATAGCTTTTCAGTGACTTAAACAGGTAGAGACAAAGAACACTGCAGCTAGTCAGTCATTTCCTCAGCACGTTTTAGGGCCCAGTACTATGCCACACGGATGAATATTGCAATTACATTTCATGTCATGCCTGGATTCGCTTGGTGTAAAACTGCGGAGAACCGGACAGTTTCTTCTGGTTTCAGGTGACACTCAAGGGAAAAATTATCTACTGGTCTAAGGGACAGTCGCCGGCCGTTGTGGTCGAGCGGTTCTAGGCGCTTCAGTCCGGAACCGAGTGACAGCTACGGTCGCAGGTTCGAATCCTGCCTCGGGCATGGATGTGTGTGATGTCCTTAGGTTAGTTAGGTTTAAGTAGTTCTAAGTTCTAGGGGACTGATGACCTCAGATGTAAAGTCTCATAGTGCTCAGAGCCATTTTTTTTCTAAGGACAGTCAAATGGAAACAAGAAAGATGGAAAAAAATTAAGCTTTTTAATATTTCGAAAGTAATCGCCATAACTGTTAACACATTTATCCCAATGGGAGACAATTCTTCACGGAGTGCTGCAGTGAAGAGAGGTATCGATTTCGGTCCGAGAGGCCTGGCACGAAGTCGACGTTCCAAAACGTTCCAAAGGTGTTCTATGGGATCCAGATCAGGACTCAGTAAAGGCCAGTCCATGACAAGGATGTTATTGTCGTGTAATCACTCCGTCACAGGCGGTGCATTATGAACGGGTTCTCGATCGTGTTGATAGATGCTATCGCCATCCCTGAATTGTTCTTCAACAGAGGGAAGCAAGAAGGTGTTTAAAACATCTGTGTAAGCCTGTGCTGCGATAGTGCCACGCGAATCAACAAGGAATGCAAGCCCCCTCCATGAAAAACAAGACCACACAGTAACACCACCGCCTCCGAACTTCACTGTTGAAACTACACACGCTGGCAGATGACGTTCACCGGACATTCACCATACCCACACCCTGCCATCGCATCGACACATTGTTTATTGTGATTCGTCAGTCCACATTACGTTCTTCCACTGTTCAATCGTGCATTACGTTTTTCCACTGTTCAATCGTGCAATGTTTTCGCCCCTTACACCAGGCGAGGTGTCGTTTGGCATTTACCGGCGTGGTGTGTGGCTTTTGTGCAGCCTCTCGACAATGAAATCGAAGTTTTCTCATCCCCCGCCTACCTGTCATAGTACTTCAAGAGGATCCTGATGCAGTCTAAAATTCATGTGTGATGGTGTGGATAGATGTCTCCCAATTACACATTTCGACCCTCTTCAACTGTCGGTGGTCTCTGTCAGTCAACGGACGAGGTCGGCCTGTACGCCTTCGTGCTGTACGTGTCCCTTCACATTTCCACTTTCGCATCGGAAACAGTGGACCTAGGATTGTTTAGGAGTGTGGAAATATCGCGTACAGACGTATGCCACAAGTGACACCCAATCACTTGACCACGTGCGTAGTCCGTGAGTTCCGCGGAGCGCCCCAGTCTGCTCACTCACGAGGTCGCTGATATGGAGTACCTGGCAATAGTTGGCAGCACAATCCACCTAATATGAAAAACGTATGTTTTTGGAGTGTCCGGATACTTTTGACCACATGGTGTATCTACAAACATAAATAGCAATAAGTAAATCCACAGTTGCTAGCAATGTGCTGTGTGCTATTGAATGAATGAAATTTATTTACTGCCATATGGCAAAACCCAGGTAGCATTTACCGGTATGTGAATAATACCGTCTGTGTGCCTCTCCTTCCAACGCCCCTGCATGAACTGCGACGTCGCAAAGCATGGTAATTCTATACAGTTAACTCCTGACATGTTCAGGAACGTATGGAACGAGTGTGACAGCCATCCCGATGTTCTTAGTGCGTTCTTTGGGGGAACACTCATGAACTGTGAAAGGCACATAAAATTTTTTGTCCTGAACGTATTTGTAAAAAATACCCGAAGCTTGTACGTCCGACGTGTAAAATGGTTCAAATGGCTCTGAGCACTATGGGACTTAACTTCTGGAGTCCTCAGTCCCCTAGAACTTAGAACTACTTAAACCTAACCAACCTAAGCACATCACACACATCCATGTCCGTGGCAGGATTCGAACCTGCGACCGCTACGGTTCCAGACTGAAGCGCCCAGAACTGCTCGGCAACCAGGCGTGTAAAAGATATACTCTTGTAAAATGGGATGTTTCTTAGGAAATAAAAACGTTATAGTCTTATACATAAGCAAAAATTCACCCCCAGTGTTACCCTCATTCGAGTAGAAGGTAAAGTCTTTTGAAATCAGATTAATTAGACATTATGCAAACCTTAAAGCTAACAATACTTCTTCACAACATTCATTTCTCTGTCGCGCGAAATGTTTGCATCAGAAATCCGTAGACATCAATTTCAGTTTCTTCTTAGTGATAAATCTCTATTTCCCAATGCAATTTCAAATCTACAATGTGAAGAAACAGGTTCAAATAAGTAATTCACCTCAGAAAATCATCGATAATCTCATATGCACCTTTGATCTCTTCTAGGAAACGGATTTCACTGACAGATGCAGAAGCATCACGACGAAAACAGTATCTGACTTCGTCACTTATTTTATAAGCTACAGGTAAAATGATAATCCTACGGAACGAAAATCTGTTAGATATTAAAAGTTTATTTCCTTTTATCGTATTGATGTTTACTTTTTCTACTTGTCTTGCTTATTTATCTGTCGGAATGCGTTTACAAATCTAAGTTCTATTTATAACAGTCCCTTCATACCGGCTTCGCTCAGCAAACACTCTGCAGAAATTTCTGCTTAAAGACTATCTTACTAACTGCCCAGGTAACTTCGTGGGCTCACCTCTAAAGTGTGTATTCCTGACTCTTACTTCCGCAGACTTCTTGCTTGCCTCCAGGGCGTCCAGTTTCTGGTCAGCAGTCGTGTTTAAGTTTTGGCAGTATTTAACACTTAGCAGCCGCCCCTCCTCCCTTTCCGCCACCCCCCTTCACCTCATCCCTCCCACAGAGTGGCTCTGCAGGTCCTCGGCATTACTGGAGGCTCATTGTAAATTTACGCGGTACTGTTTTTGCCAATTAGGACAGTGTGGGCCACAGTGCGCGGGAATAACTTGCCCCTGATCACTTAGAGCATTACAAGTTGGTTGTTGCCGGCGGTCCTAACTTGATAAGTCCCTAACAGAGCCACAAGGAAGTTGCCTACAGGACCACAAAAGAGCGTCTTCCCATGTTCCGCGCCGGGCCCTGCGAGAGAGGAGTTTCGACATAGCTTGCACGAAGTTCATTCGCAGTTCGCTTGCGAAGTTTTAATAATTATCGATACTGAAGGAGAGAAATTTTTCTATCGCGTATAATGAAGGACGCAGGTAACGACCTGGGAGCTGAGGACAGAGGAAAAAAAACCGCAGACAAGCCGTTAATTTGGTGAGCGAACAAGAGCTTGCAGGCAACGTGAGCATCAGTTTTCCGCTATTTTTCTCAGTAACAAGATGCTTTATTGGCTGTCATGATAATTACAGAATAAAATTAATACGGCATGCAATCTAAAATGGACAAACGAGAGATTTATCTTAACATTTCTCCAATTTATTTTACGAGGAAGTTTGGTGTCTCAACTTCCATTATTAAACAACATATGTTAAGCAAATTATTGCTTCCAGTTGTCGTAGATTTGTTGCTTATTATTATATATTTCTGGTAAACTAAGTTCATGAATAATGCGAAACACGTAACGTCAAACGTTTTCTCTTTGCTCCAGGAAAATTGAATGATTTCTAAAGGAACTGCTTTTGGCTCAAAACATAGCACTGAGGTTTCTTATGTACAAAAATTATATACTATATTAAATATTTATATCAGGTCACTCTCCGTAGTGACCTGAGCAGAATGTCCTCGAATTTATTTTATGTCGCTTCTGTTTAGTCTCACCATAAATAAAAAATATAGTTGAGATATTGTCTTTTGTTCAAACAGAGGGTTTCCACATGCCTTAACTTAAGCTCAAATTAATCGCAATTCTTTCAATGATGGTGCCGCCATCTGACTGTAATATTTTTTTTTTTACTGAATTCCTTGCAGATTTCGACCTTTTTGTTCAGACACAATAGCGAGACGCATACCTGCCTATTGGTTACCTGTTTCATATAACAGCCGCGTTATAGGACCCAGAAATGAAAGTCTGCAACTTATTAACGCGTTTTAGAGATGTTCTCAGTTCTATTAATTGCATATCTCGACTATATGAACAGATATGCTTTTCTCATTAGGACTTGCACTTCATACCAGTCTGATGCCTTTTGACATATAAATAAGTTTTTGTGTTTGAAAATGGCCAAAGACAGAAATCTGCATTGTATAACAATAAACTAAAAATGATTACAGCCAAATGGGGCGCTATCGTTCAAGAAAATTAACCATGGCCGAGGCTTTAGCCAAAATAAAAATAATCACAATTTGTTAGGCACAACCATTACTTTTTCACTGATGGTGCAATGATCTGGGAATGACTACAGCTTTCCTATGAAAGGGTTTATCAGCGTTGCTAATAAAATATCCCTCATAGAGAACTAGGCAACCTTCGAAGTCGTACCTCACTTAAAAAAGTATCATTAACGCGAAACTACAGCAAATACTCATGTTCAATCAAATTGAAGATACCGATGCGATGCTGTGGTGTAGACTTTTTTTTTTTTTTTTTTAACTGCACGAATGCAGAGAATTTTATCCTCCTTTACCAACTACTACTATCTGTATATTTAATTTCAGTCGGTCAAGACAGGTAACGTGGTCTCTTCACAGCTATATGTGGACAACTACGCTTTAACATTTTGAATTTACGTCCGGGCCTTCATCCTACTGACGAACTGTAATACGTAGTAATTAGATGTTGATCCCAAGATGACCTGAAATAAAAATCGAAACCTATCTGGTTAAATATAAAAAGGAGCCCAAGTAGTGTCTTTCTTCATTATATTACTGTAATTCGTAGTAATTAGATGTTGCTACCAAAATGACCTGAAATGAAGATCGAAACCTATCTCGTTAAATATAAAACGTACCCCAAGTTGCGTCTTTCTTCACTATATCAAAAGTGATCATGGTGCCCACAGATGTCACAACTTCAGTTTTTCTCTCACCATTTACAACCTATTACTCCGACCCTAACTGAAATACACATCCACGTGTTATAATACTTCTGAATTTCCTATCAAAACGCTGCTATGATTCCCCCTTATTTTTGTCCAGTTTTATTTGTTTCCTCCTATGGTCCTTTGGGAGCGCATATACACTGCCGGACAAAAATACACCACTTTCAAACAAAAGTTTTTTTTTTTTTTTTTTTTTTTTTTTTTTTTTTTTTTTTTTTTTAACAAGTGACGGGACAAATTCAGACCAAATCAAACACATGTCACAGTAAATAGTGCCCAAATAGTTACAAAACACAGAGTATCTGTTATGATTCTCGTCGTTAGTTGTTATGATGACAGGTGGCCAATGCTAAATAGAAACATATATTGCAGGTTTGGCACTGAAGTTGGTAAGGAGCTGGCTGCATAGTCTATAGCTGCAACGACTGAAATAATTAGTAATCGTTGGTAAAAAATAATATATATATTACACTTAACTTGTGTTATAGGCTTCTTCATATGCTGCATACAGCCGGCCGGAGTGGCCAAGTGGTTCTAGGCGCTACAGTCTGGAACCGAGCGACGTGTACGGTCGCAAGTTCGAATCCTGCCTCTGGCGTGGATGTGTGTGATGTCCTTAGGATAGTTAGGTTTAAGTAGTTCTAAGTTCTAGGGGACTGATGACCACAGCAGTTCAGTCCCATAGTGCTCAGAGCCATTTGATTTTGCTGCATACGTATAATTATAAACATATCTAGAGAGGCATTACTTATGCCATACTTGACTAAGCGGCTTGTTAGAGGTTGCGTCCTATCAGCTGAAGGCTACGCTACATTCCTAGTTGACGTACCGGGCAAGAGTGGACGAGAGCTCGCTAGATACTAGTCCCAAGCCGCGGAGCGGCGCTAGCGGCGATAGTAGCGACTCGCGGGTCCAGCGATACCTATTACGGACCGCGGTTGATATCTGCACCCCTAACAAGTGTGGTATCGAACGTTAATACCATAGTATCACCCTTTGGCAGCAACACAAACCTGTATCTCGAATGTAAACGATCACAAAGAAGCCAAATTATATCCTGGCCCAAGCATCTTGTACCTTTTGTTGCAATTAAAAAGGCAATGCTTCTTGCAGGCTCTGGAGGACGAGTAAGTTCCCACTTCACTGGAGCTGTTGCACACCATGAAGAGCCTATTACGTGTCAGCAGCCATACGTGGACGAGCGTTGTCCTGCTGAAAACGTGCATCGCTTTCCTGTCGATGAAATGGCAGTAGTACAGGATAACAACCTGTGGAATGTAGCGGGCATTGGTTATTTACGACGCAGAAACACCAAATGTGACCACGAGCTGTAGCACTCGTCTATTGACACAACCTACTCTCATCATTGAAGGCAGCAGAGCGCCTGTTAGCTCTCCTGTTTCACGCTGTCATGGTGTCAATGGTGGGCTTGCTAGACACACAACCGATCTTAATCCTCCTGCAAGCGGGCTGTTCCCAATGGTCCCTGTGAACGGTTTTCATGTCTGGACGATGTTCAGTTTGACACCACTGTCCGCACAATGCCTCATCTTGATGTGCATCTACAGAACGCGGACATCCAGAACCTGGTCTACAGTAGTGGGAATGTTTCACAGACCACTGTTGAAAGCAGCGACGTATCACCGATACAATGTGCCAAACATGTATAGCAGTTCGTCAATACGTCTGCCACCTTACCGCATTGCCACAATGCAACCCAGCCACCTTTAAATGGCTGAAGCTGTTCAGCAACAGTACGGTCTCTTCGGTGAGGCATGGTTGTACCCTAGAATGAATTTTCAAAATACCGTTCACCTCTAAACTCAGCAAAGTTACTGCCTACAGAGTCAAAACAGATGACGTACAGACAGGCTCCCGGAGCAGCATCGGATCGTCTTTGATGACCCCCAGAATACACATCTGCCGCTGTACGCTGTCCGGGAGGGCGTTGCATTTTTTTCGGCATTAAGAGTTACTATATTGCCTTTAGGTGTCACTCTCTCATTCTTGTAATCCAAATTCATCTTTTGCACTGTCGGTCCCAACTACAGTACTTCTGCAGCATCCTCCACAAGTTCGCCTATACGTTGCTCGTTACTGTTGCATGTGTTAGGCATACTTTGAACACTGGCTTCTACTTGATTCGTCAAAGAGCGTGATACCAACATATGAGAAACTCCAAATACACTAATACCCAATAAAATTGCTACACCAAGAAGAATTGCAGATGATAAACGAGTATTCATTGGACAAATATATATTACTAGAACTGACATGTGACTACATTTTCACGCAGTTTGGGTGCATAGATCCTGACAAATCAGTACCCAGAACAACCACCTCTGGCCGTAATAATGGCCTTTTCACGCTTTGGCATTGAGTCAAACAGAGCTTGGATGGCGTGTACATGTACAGCTGCCCATGCAGCTTCAACACGATACCACAGTTCATCAAGAGTAGTGACTGGCGTATTGTGACGAGCCAGTTGCTCGGCCACCATTGACCAGACGTTTTCAATTGGTGAGAGATCTGATCTGGAGAATGTGCTGGCCAGGGCAGCAGTCCAACATTTTCTCTATCCAGAAAGGCCCGTACAGGACCTGCAACATGCGGTCGTGCATTATGCTGCTGAAATGTAGGGTTTCGCAGGGATCGAATGAAGCATAGAGCCACGTGTCGTAACGCATCTGAAATGTAAATTCCACTATTCAAAGTGCTGTCAATGCGAAAAAGAGGTGACCGAGACGTGTAACCAATGGCACCCCATACCATCACGCCAGGTGATACGCCAGTATGGCGATGACGAATACACGCTTTCAATGTGCGTTCACGGCGATGGCGCCAAACACGGATGCGACCATCATGATGCTGTAAAGAGATCCTGGAGTCATCCGAAAAAATGTCGTTTTGCTATTCGTGCACCCAGGTTCGTCGTTGAGTACACCATCGCAGGCGCTCTTGTCTGTGATGTAGCGTCAAGGGTAACTGCAGCCATGGTCTCCGAGCTGATAGTCCATGCTGCTGCAAACGTCGTCGAACTGTTCGTACAGATGGTTATTATCTTGCAAGCGCCCCCGTCTGTTGACTCAGGGATCGAGACGTGGCTGCACGATCCGTTACAGCTATGCGGATAAGATGCCTGTCATCTCGACTGATAGTGATACGAGGCCGTTGGGACCCAGCACGGCGTTCCGTATTACCCTCTTGAACCCACCGATTCCACATTATGCTAACAATCATTGGATCTCGACAAAAGCGAGCGGCAATGT
Source organism: Schistocerca gregaria (assembly GCF_023897955.1). NCBI lineage: Eukaryota > Metazoa > Arthropoda > Insecta > Orthoptera > Acrididae > Schistocerca > Schistocerca gregaria. Next base: position 480,412,400 of record NC_064920.1, on the reverse strand, counting down.
CGCAATACGATAAACCGCAATCGAGATAAGCTACAATCCGACCTTTATCAAAGTCGGAAACGTGATGGTACGCATTTCTCCTCCTTACTCGAGGCATCACAACAACGTTTCACCAGGCAACGCCGGTGACCTGCTGTTTGTGTATGAGAAATCTGTTGGGAACTTTCCTCATGTCAGCACGTTGTTGATGTCGCCACCGGCGCCAACTTCGTGTGAATGCTCTGAAAAGCTAATCATTTGCATATCACAGCATCTTCTTCATGTCGGTTAAATTTTGCGTCTGTAGCACGTCATCTTCGTGGTGTAGCAATTTTAATGGCTAGTAGAGTACATTACCACATTCACTCTGTGGCACGATCATTTAGCTACAAGTGCGACACGCGTACGGATTTCACAGATAGAAGGCTTTATACTGCAGCAGGTGGCTACTAGGCCACATTGTGCAACCACGATACTGGATTAACACTATCCTGTCCACCTCGCCGTGACCGGACCATGAAGATGTACTGTTTGTGTGGACTCGTTCGCATGGAAAGTTCATTGGTAAATATAGTATAAACCCGTCCGCACATGAAGCGACTGCAAATTAACTCAACGTGCAGATGATCTACATTGGTAACTACATAGTGCGATATAACTGACAACGGAATTCCGTACATGGACACAACTAAGACACGAAGCATTGTTTGTCGCACCTGAGCATCTTTTGAATACACACGTTGCTGTTGTTGCTCCTGCAGCTGCTACTGTATCTGGAGGGCGCTCAACATCGCGGTCATCAGCGCCCGTGGGAGGTGCTTGTGGCTATAGCACATAAAATGAGGATAGCCAATATACACCATAAGACCACATGACGGTCGCTTGTATTCTTTTTTACACGAACGCACACGACCCCTATGAACGGTAAAATGCAGCAAGCGAGTCAAGGCACATCGTTACAAACAATAATATACGATCTGGACAGCCACAAGAGGCAAGTCCAGAAAAGAAGTTTGGCGGATCATAAAAATAGTAAGTGGATGAGCCAGTCGTTCTCTAACATACTAAAAGCTTCGACCTAAGAGCTTAAGTAGAAGGGAAAACAAAATACGTGCCACATTCAGCTCATTATCACCTAAAATTGAGGGCAGGTCTGCTAGTAAACCAGCTTGCACTCTCTCGTCGCTACATAAAATACAGTCGGTTGTTACACTCGTCATGTCCAGCACATATTCAGGCTCAGAGGAATATGTGATTCTCTATTGCTATCACACACGAATAAGAAAACGAAGACTATTCTGGATTCATCCGTACATCCAGAGAAACATAAACAGTAGGTTGTTTATAGGCAGTCAAGGAGCTCTAACATACAGATTCGAAATTCATAGCTTTCTGTAGAACTACTAAACATTGTTACAGTGATATGATGCAGGTGATTTCCTCTGATGAAACAAATCCTTGTTTTTATTTTGAAAACCCAAGTATCTTGAGATTTACATACACGGAAATGTGATGACACGCGTTTGTGCCTGTTAAAGTATTTGTGTGTGAACATCATTGCGCTTACAGGTATCGGAGATCTGTGGATTTTAACTGTTAGTTTCCATTTCACAACATAGGTTTACGGAACGACAAAAGATGCTAGTCTCACAGAAGAATACTATCGGTGTGATTTACAATCCTTTGCACATTTGATTCTGTTGTCCACGTCTTCATACACAACTGTAAGGAGAAGTGGACTACAGAATGCCGCTCGGAGTGGCCGCGTTGTTTGAGGCGCCATGTAACGGACTGCGCGGTCCCTCCCGCCGGACGTTCGAGTCCTCCCTCGGATATGGGTGTGCGTGTATCGTCTTTAGCGTACGTTAGTTTAAGTACTGTGCAAGCCTAGGGACCGATGACCTCAGCAGTCTGGTCCCAAAGAGATTCACACACATTTGAACATTTGACTACAGAATGGTGCAGCAACTCTTGTAGGAAAGTTGGAAAGGGGCAGAAATAATTAGCGAGGAAGTTAACACAGTAAACAGAAGATTTACTCGACCTACATTTCTCCAAGCGTACTAAGACTCATTACAAATACTACAGCAAGATTTAGAGCCCCGTTCTCAACGTCAGTAAGGAAGAGGCTCTCTGAAGGACAGACAGTGGTGTCGGAGCCACGACTAGGCTGCCTCTGCATAGCGTCACCAAGGAAAAAGTCTTCAAGTACCAATGGGCTGCGTGACTGCCGTCTGCCATCCTACATTACGGCGAAAACGGGCGCTCGTGGTACGGAACTCCTGGAGTTGTGCAGCAGCAGGCGCGCACCATTGGGTCCACTGGAACCTGGACAACAGCTCTTGGCGTCTGAAGGAAGCTTGCAGCTCTGTTGCTAACTTTATGATGGCTGTGGGCACACGAAAGTCTTTCCCCACACACCTCTTTCCCTATCAAATATTTCGTGCAGTAGCTTAGGAGTTTGAACTTTTATTAAATGGTATGTTTTTGAACTTCTCACACAATGATAACTTCAAAATCTGATCGTTAAAACAATTCAGAGCTGTGTTAGAGGACACGAGGCAACTCAGACCGCTTGGCAACGCTGGTTCCGAGAAGCTGGTAACTGGTTGGCAACACTTTGCAAGCGATTTACTGGTGAGTTCCCCTGCAGTCGCGCTGTCTGCAGAGCCCTGGTTATCTCACAGGAAGTGATACGCCGCCGATCCATAACCAAGTCAACGGCAACGAATTGCTTTTGAGTCGCTCCATGTTCTATAGTGTTGGCTGCGTAGTTTTGACTAACCTGACACCTGTTCAGCTACTACTGGACCACGTTATGTGTTTGCAATGAGAAGTACTTTCTGTCATGCACACAGGACACATATGATATTTTTAATTATAATGCTTGTAATTTAGTAAAGTAGTAACTTTAAAATTGTTGTATGTAAACTATATTTTCTAATCTTGATGGCAAAGAGAGACAGCTACGTTTCAAACGAAAACTTTGCACTAACGATGTTAGATAGAATGTAGCGCTTATGCAATAAAATTTCTCTCCGATAAGTTTAGCATAGACTTATATACAGAAGAGACGAACAGACTTGCAGAGGGCAAGTACATTGTCTATGTTACGGTGATGATCCAGTCTAGACTCTGTTGATAACGAAAGCCCGAATTCTTGTGTGACCTGTCTTAGAGCCTGAATTTCTATGTAATATCAAGTTCAAAATATTACAAGTTTTTGTACTGAAAATGGTGAAATATTTAACAACATATATAGTGTCAGTAAAGTTCTGTGTCAAACATTGACGTGAGATAATAATTTCAATTAAAATCAACATCTGTGTTATACCGTGGCGTACTACACGTCCAGTCAAAATAACGTGACCACCGCCTATGGCCGACGTCTACGTGCCATAACTGTTGTGTATGAGGCGGCACTATGGCCCTCATGGAAAAAGGGTGACCCGGCTGAGTCACGCAATTTGACTCTCAGTCTGATCACGAGGTGACGCCATTGGACGAGTTGATCACGTAGGCTGACGTGAGGATCAATGAACTATACTTGACGAGATGTATCTGCAACACCTTAAGTGGTTAGAAAGTTAGTAGACAGGAATACACTTCAATACTTAGTTTTAATTCAGTATCAGCGGTAAACGTCGATCTTGACTTTGTACAATAATATTTACAAGTGCAGTTGTAGGCTGAACTGCGAATACTTGCTTCACATATACAGATCAATTGGCAATGCATAAACTGTATGTGGTGCCTGGCTAGGCCATAGCTACTGACTTAGCTGAAGGCTATGCTAACTAGCGTCTCTGCACATGAGATCTCTGAAGCTATAAGAAGTGAACCATTCCTATTAAAGTCGGCTGTAGAAATGGGGCAGTGCGCTAGCTTGTCTCGTAAGACCAGCCGAGTGGCGGCGCTCGGTCTGCTAGCGTCGACAGTGGCGACTCGCGGGTCCGATGTGTACTGACGGACCGCGGCCGATTTGAAGCCTACAACCTAGCAAGTGTGGTGCCTTGTAGTAACACCACAATAACCACTCAGGAATGGCTGTTCACAGCACTAGCAGTGGAGGTACGTAAAGCGTGCCGATAGGACGGGGCAGGAAGAAAGCGGAAGAAAGTGCAGTCGCCGTTGTAATTCATAAACTGAGCGATTTATCTGACGTCCTAAAAGGCATGATCACTTGATTTCAGGTCAAGGATGAAAGAAATTACGAAACGGCTAAGTCTGTAAACTATTCGCGTGCGACAGCGGTTAAAATATATCGTTAATGGAAAAATGGTGGTATCCAAAAACGGTAACGAGGCAACTGTTGTGCACCGTGGGCCATACATCTACATACATACTCCGCTAGCCACCAAGCGGTGTGTGGCGGAGGGCACAATTCACGCCAAAGTTAAGGCATATTTCCCCCCACCGTTCCAAAACGGAGTCGACTGTCTGAACGCCTCAGTAAGAGCTCTTATTTCCCTTATCTTTGAATGGTGATCTCTGCACGATTTGAAAGTCGGTGGTAATAATATATGCTCTACATCATCAGTGAAGATCGGATTTCGGAATTTAGTGAGCAGCTCCTTCTGTTTAGCGCGCCGTCTATTTTCAAGTGTGTCCCACTTCAAACTTTCTATGAGATTTGTAACGCTCTCGCGACGGCTAAATGTAGCAGTCACGAATCTTGCTGCTCTTCTTTGGACCTTCTCAATCTCTTGAATCAGATTCAACTGGTAAGGGCCCCATACCGACGAACAATACTCCAACATTGGACGAACTAACGTATTGTAAGCCATTTCCATTGTTGAAGGGCTGCATCGCTTCAGGATTCTACCAATAAACCGCAATCTAGAGTTCGCCTTACCCATTACTTGTGTAATCTGATCATTCCATTTGAGATCATTTCGAATAGTCACATCCAGATACATGACGGACGTTTCCGCTTCCAAAGACTGGGCATTTATTTTGTACTCATACATTAATTGGGATTTTCGCCTCGTTATACCCAGTAAGCTACACTTATTAATATTGAGAGGTAACTGCCAGTCATTTCACCATTCATTTATTTTCTGCAAATCCTCATTGATTTGTTCACAACTTTCGTGTGATACTACTTTCCTGTAGACTACAGCATCATCGGCAAACAGTCTAAGGCTGCTGTCAACACCATCAACCAGATAGTTTAATAATCGTAAAAAGCAGAAGACCTATCACACTGCCCTGGGGCACACTTGAAGTTCCGCTTGTATCTGTTGAAGTCACTCCGTTCAGGACGACATACTGCTCCCTGTCTGTTAGAAAACTTTCTATCCAACCGCATATGTTATCGGATAGACCGTAATCGCGCACTTTTTGTAGCAAGCGACAGTGCGGAACTGAGTTGAACACCTTTCTAAAGTCGAGAAATATGGCATCAACCTGGGAGTCGGTATCTAGAGCTGTAGTATATCATGCACAAAGAGGGCCAGCTGTGTCTCGCATGACCGCTGTTTCCTAAAAGCGTGCTGGTTTCTGTAGATGAGCTTCTCAGAGTCTAGAAAGGTCCTTATGTCTGAACTCGAAATACACTCCTGGAAATTGAAATACGAACACCGTGAATTCATTGTCCCAGGAAGGGGAAACTTTATTGACACATTCCTGGGGTGAGATATATCACATGATCACACTGACAGAACCACAGGCACATAGACACAGACAACAGAGCATGCACAATGTCGGCACTAGTACAGTGTATATCCACCTTTCGCAGCAATGCAGGCTGCTATTCTCCCATGGAGACCATCGTAGAGATGCTGGATGTAGTCCTGTGGAACGGCTTGCCATGCCATTTCCACCTGGCACCTCAGTTGGACCAGCGTTCGTGCTGGACGTGCAGACCGCATGAGACGACGTTTCATCCAGTCCAAAACATGCTCAATGGGGGACAGATCCGGAGATCTTGCTGGCCAGGGTAGTTGACTTACACCTTCTAGAGCACGTTGGGTGGCACGTGATACATGCGGACGGGCATTGTCCTGTTGGAACAGCAAGTTCCCTTGCCGGTCTAGGAATGGTAGAACGATGGGTTCGATGACGGTTTGGATGTACCGTGCACTATTCAGTGTCCCCTCGACGATCACCAGAGGTGTACGGCCAGTGTAGGGGATCGCTCCCCACATCATGGTGCCGGGTGTTGGCCCTGTGTGCCTCGGTCGTATGCAGTCCTGATTGTGGCGCTCACCTGCACGGCGCCAAACACGCATACGACCATCATTGGCACCAAGGCAGAAGCGACCCTCATCGCTGAAGACGACACGTCTCCATTCGTCCCTCCATTCACGCCTGTCGCGACACCACTGGAGGCGGGCTGCACGATGTTGGGGCGTGAGCGGAAGACGGCCTAACGGTGTGCGGGACCGTAGCCCAGCTTCATGGAGACTGTTGCGAATGGTTCTCGCTGATACCCCAGGAGCAACAGTGTCCCTAATTTGCTGGGAAGTGGCGGAGCAGTCCCATACGGCACTGCGTAGGATCCTACTTTCTTGGCGTGCATCCGTGCGTCGCTGCGGTCCGGTCCCAGGTCGACGGGCACGTGCACCTTCCGCCGACCACTGGCGACAACATCGATGTACTGTGGAGACCTCAAGCCCCACGTGTTGAGCAATTCGGCGGTACGTCCACCCGGCCTCCCGCATTCCCACTATACGCTCTCGCTCAAAGTCCGTCAACTGCACATACGGTTCACGTCCACACTGTCGCGGCATGCTGCCAGTGTTAAAGACTGTGATGGAGCTCCGTATGCCACGGCAAACTGGCTGACACTGACGGCGGTGGTGCACAAATGCTGCGCAGCTAGCGCCATTCGACGGCCAACACCGCGGTTCCTGGCGTGTCGGCTGTGCCGTGCGTGTGATCATTGCTTGTACAGCCCTCTCGCAGTGTCCGGAGCAAGTATGGTGGGTCTGACACACCGGTGTCAATGTGTTCTTTTTTCCATTTCCAGGAGTTATGTTCCATGATTCTACAACAGTGAAATTGTCCGGTAATTATGTGCATCCGATTTTCTACTTTTTTTTATAGATTGCTATGACCCGAGCCTTCTTCCGGTCCCATGGAACTTCCCGCTGTTCCAATGATCTCTGATGGATGATGGATAAGAATGGTGCTATATTTGTAGCGTAGTCAACATAAAATCTACGGCGATGCCGTCTGGGCCAGATGCCTTCCTGGCATCTAAGGGTCTTAACTGTTTTACAATCCCAGATACACTAAACACTATGTGAGCCATACTTTCGTTTGTTCGATAATTGAAAGGGGGAATGGTGCTGCAGTCCTCTACTGTAAACGAGTAAACAGGGGTGAACGACGGCTGTGGAGATGTGTACGGGCGAGTAGACATGTAACTGTTGAGCAACTGACCGCCCAGATTAACCATTCAGCGAACCTACGAGCCGCCGCAGCAGTTGCGTGACTCATGCGCCTTTGCTGACTCCCGTTCATAGCCGATGAAGGCTGGAATTTGCATGCCAGTATCGCCGCTGGTCATCCACTGAGTGGCAGATCGCTGCTGGCATGTACGACGTGTTACCCCTAAACGCAAACTGCCGCCAACAACAACCGTACGGGTCCAGGCCGTAGAGCATTCCCTGAGTGATCTCGTTACTTTGCGAGGCACAGTAGACCAAAATAAGCGTGCATCTGAGCCTGGGGACCATGTCCACCATGTCCACCGGTAGACGCAGTTTAGTTTTCCTTGGCTCTATGGCACCTACCTGCAGGACACTGGAAGGTATTACACAACTCGCAGTGTATGTGCGTGGTTCGAAGAGCACCAGGGTAAGTTAACCGTACTCCCCTGACCACCAAACTCCCTGGATTTAAACCTGATCGAGAATCTTTGGAACCATTTCGACCAGGCTGCTCTTGTCATGGATCGTCAACAGAGAAACCTAACGCAGCTGTCCACGGCACTGGATGATGATGATGATGTTTGATTTGTGGGGCGCTCAACTGCGAGGTTATCAGCGCCCGTGCGAATTCCCAACCTCTGCTAAGCCCAATCTCGCCTCTTCTGATGAATGATGATGAAATGATGAGGACAGCACGAACACCCAGTCATCTCGAGGCAGGTGAAAATCCCGGACCCCGCCGGGAATCGAACCCGGGACCCCGTGCTCGGGAAGCGAGAACGCGACCGCGAGACCACGAGCTGGAGACCCACGGCTCTGGAGTCGTTATGGCTCCGCATTCCCGTCTGTGCCATCGACACACATACTACGCAAGCCACGTACGGTGCGAGGCAGAAGCTAACCTATGCCAGAACTTGCCGTTTGCCTTCCTATTCCACTCGCAGATAGAACGAGGGAAAAACGACTATCTATATGCCTCCGTATGAGTCCTAATTTCGCGAATCTTATTTTCGCTGTCCCTAAGCGAAATGTATGTTGGTGGCAGTAGGGCCGTTCTGCAGTCAGCTTCAGATGCCGATTCTCTAAACTTTCTCAGCAGTGTTCTTACAAATGAATGTCTACTTCCCTCCAGGGATCCCCACTTGATTTCTTTAAGCGTATCCATGACACTTGCGTGCTGATCGAACTTCCCGGTAAGAAAATCTAGCAGCTCGCCTCTGAATTAATTCGACGTCTTCTTTCAATCCAACCGGGTTCGGCTCCCGAACACTAGAGCAGTACTCAAGAATAGGCCGCACTAGCGTTCTATATGCGGTCTCATTGGCAGATGAACCACACTTTCTTAAAAATCTCCCAATAAACCTAAGTCAACCGTTCACCTTCCCTACCACAATCCTCACATGCTCGTTCCATTTCATATCGCTTCGCAACGTTACGCTCTGATATTTAAACGACTTGACTGTCTCTCAAACAGGACACTACTAATGCTGTATCCGAACATTACGGGTTTGTTTTTCCTACTCATCCGCATTAACTTACATTAAGAGCCGGCTGCCATTCATCACACCAACTACAAATTTTACCTAGGTCCTCTTGTGTCAGTCTACAGTGACTTATCTTCGAAACCTTCCTGTACACCACACCATCATCGACGAACAATGGCAGATTGCTGTCCACCTTGGTGCCAGATAATTTACGTATGTAGAAACCAGCAACTATCCTATCACACATGCCTGGGGCACTCCTGATGTTGTCTCTGTCTTTCAGAACCTTAGTGACACTTTTCCTGTACGTCTCGCAGCTATGTCCGCTGCAGAACGTGGTTATTCAGGCTTTTCATAGGTAGTCGCATTAATGTGACTGGAGAGTTGCACGTTGTCTCAATAAGCATTTAAACGTATCAGCAATACGAAAAGCGCTTTAGGAAGGTACATTTCACGTCACTTAATTTTTTATTTTGAAAATTCATGGTATATTAATTTAAAAAAAAAATTATTTTTGGTGACATTGTTTACGAAAATGTACATCTTCACTGAAATTACTAGAGTACCTTACCTTACCATTCGCTTTGTAGCTAAGTGAACAACGAGGATTTCTACAAATTCTCTGCAGTCATACATTGTCAGTTCGCTGAGTGTTCAGTGCAGCTGACTGCTATGCGGATGAGCTGGATTCGATTCCCTGTGTTGCCACTGTTTCTTTATAGGTGAGAGAAATGGTACGAGGTTCACTCAGCATCGTGACTGCAGCTGAGTGGCTGCTCGATCTATTAGTAGCGCTTCAAAATTGAGGAAACGCTGCAACGACCGCGGAACGGTGTCCTGACCAAGTGCACCTCCATACCGCAATCGATGACGCTACTGACAGAGGATGACACACGGGTCAGTGGGGTTCAGTTGTCTTCTACAGAGCCGGAACGCGGAACTTTAATTCATAGAATGACGCCGATGAGAAAGAATTTTTTTATAGGAGGACAATTGTCAATCCACATCAGAGGCCGTTGATGGTGTAAGTTTTAGGAGATGAAATAGTCTTGGAGAGCTGTCGCTATAGCGTCGTCTTCTTTACCTCTGAGGATATTGGAGACTGTAGAGAATGTCGAGTAGCCTGGATTTCTTCCCAAACCATCGTCAAACTGATTCACTATCTTCTGCCCAACATCGCATCCAATGCCAGCCAGTTTGCATCTGACATTCTCAACAATTTCTAATGATTTCTGCAAAGGTGACCCAACCCCTGAGATTGTAACTGTTTAATTCTGCTGACAAGGAAGTCGAAGTTACTAACGAGGAACGCCCGAGGATTTCCAGGTACCGACTCAGTGTAAGATTTGGTACCTCTCGTATTGAAAAGGATTTTCGGAGTGAGAAATTATTTTATTAACTTCCAGGCAGCTGCCACACTTCCAATTATACATGGCAGTTCATGGACCAGACATAACGAGGATTAAATGCGAAGTGAATTCGCATAGGGCAGTTGCCACCCTCAGCATTTATGCCGCAACATCCGAATACACAAGAAGAATGTTTTCTTACTGAATTCCCGGCGGGCAACAGCACTTTAAGACTGCCATTCATAAAACGAGCTGCTGTTCAATGATTTTTGCGTTCTAACATTTTCCACAGAATTTGAGCCGTGCTGCCTCTCGCGTTGGTGCTGTTTGTAGGTTTCCGCCCTGTTGCAGGCCAGACAGTACCGTTTAGTTGGCATGGTTGCGGTTGTTTGTATTCTTCTCGTGTTGACTGGTGCCACTCGGTTTCGCAAGCCTTGCCTGTCCGCTAGTGGCAGCAGCGGCGGTTATCAATATGTAGTGCTGTTGTCCTATCTTTGGGGCGACGTCGTTGTTTTTCCGGGTCTTGTGAGTGTGCCAGAACACGCCGGAACCGCTGGCGGCACGCATGGACTGCCGGATGGAAGGGCTGTGGTCACGAGAGTGCACGGCCTCCTCGTAAACCGGATCCAGCAGCCTTAAGATGAGTGCATTTCAGTCCAAGTAGAGAAACCTCCACCGTTGTGATATCTCGCGATTCTCCCGTGACTTGGGTTCATGTTGCTGCTCGTAGTGTCGTCGAGGCGAAGAATAGCGAGTGGAGTGCTTGGGGAAGGCATATCTTATTAGCTTTCCTCGACTTCTTATTACTATTTACTGTGTTCAACTTGTTACAATTTGTTAAGTTCAACCAGCGGTAATTTTTCTTGCCTGGTGGCCGATAACGTCCCAGTTACCTGCCCTGGGGATTTGTGTATGTAACGGCACTGTACGTTGCTCGCCTTGCCGCTGCTGTCCGGCGAGGCGAGTAGTTTTGACAGCTTTCTTGACTGTAGGCCTGTTGGTGATTCCTCTACCCTGGTGGTAGTGGTTCCTTTCTCGTTCCGGGCGCTCTAATCACAGTATTCTGGACGGAGTGCAGACCGCCGGTTCCGGCTTTGGCGTATTATTCCATCGTTGCATTTGGTTTATCGGATGTTGGGTAGCTTCAGCAAGATTATCATTAGTCATTCGTTAGACAGCCACTAGTCTGAGATACCGTCTTGTGAAGTGAATGCAACTCTTGGCTGCCTATCTCATCGCTCACGAAAGTGTTTGTTGCCGGACATTTAAAATGGAATGATCATATAAAGTTGATCGTCGGTAAAGCAGATGCCAGACTGAGATTCATTGGAAGAATCCTAAGGAAATGCAATCCGACAACAAAGGAAGTAGGTTACAGTACGCTTGTTCGCCCAATGCTTGAATACTGCTCAGCAGTGTGGGATCCGCACCAGGTAGGGTTGATAGAAGAGATAGAGAAGATCCAACGGAGAGCAGCGCGCTTCGTTACAGGATCATTTAGTAATTGCGAAAGCGTTACGGAGATGATAGATAAACTCCAGTGGAAGACTCTGCAGGAGAGACGCTCAGTAGCTCGGTACGGGCTTTTGTTAAAGTTTCGAGAACATACCTTCACCGAAGAGTCAAGCAGTATATTGCTCCCTCCTACGTATATCTCGCGAAGAGACCATGAGGATAAAATCAGAGAGATTAGAGCCCACACAGAAGCATACCGACAATCCTTCTTTCCACGTACAATACGAGACTGGAATAGAAGGGAGAACCGATAGAGGTACTCAGGGTACCCTCCGCCACACACCGTCAGGTGGCTTGCGGAGTATGGATGTAGATGTAGATGTAGACCTTCTCAGAGATCTATTCCTGGAGCACCGTCTGGATCAGTTGCTTGTTTCTTAAATTAACTTTTGTTATTGTATCTGCTGTTTTATAGCAGGTTTCAAAATTTATTTTATATTATTATCATTCCTGGCAAGTAAGGCCTCCAGTCGTGATTGTGGTCGCTTGCCTTAAAATTCTAATCTGCTGTATGTATTTACGCAGTAAGCCTTTAAAACCTTATTTACTGCCATTCCTGGCGTCTGATGCCGTCAGCTGTATTTGTGGCGACTTTAATTTAATATTTCCATGACTGTAATTTATAAGTTGCAGTGAGTTTTAATCAATTCTTAATTTATTGCCGTTCCTGCCCAGATCACAGTGGCTTCCTTTTAAAATCTTACCTGTTGTTTCTGTATTTAATGGTGATTTGCTAAATTGTAGCTAACCGAAAACACTATTACTTACACTGTTGTTTATTCCTTCATTAATAACGTGTGGTATTTTTATTTATTGTTGAGTCGGAAATTATTTGTTTAAAATAAATTGTGTGTAATTGTAAAAGGCAACCAATAGTAACTGATTACGGCCCAGTTCACAATCGTAACCAAGTCCCGCCTTTCCTTGATTACCACCAGGTTTCAGAATTACCGTCGAGTTTGCCAACAGTGAGGCTGCCAATGAAATATTCGCATGCGTACGCTGTTTGTCGACTTTTCTGCATATGTGGTAATTATTTAGTAGCACCGCAACTTTTCAGAGCCTCCTGGTAGGACGCCGCTTCAGCAGGGCACAGTACTTTTATAGAAGCGGTCGATACTCAAGTACTTGAAGTTTGAGTCGTGAAATGTTAGCATCAACCTTCGGAGCACACGTAATAGAAATATTCATTTACGAAGTCCAGTCCCGTAAGCATCTGCGACAACAACATTTGTTTTTCAGCAGATCGCACTGATTTGTTCTTTGTCACTATGTATTTAATTCTGGAGTTGGGACTTTATGAATCATCCAATGTGCTTACTGCACTCTTTACACACCAACATCTCTCCATCAGTAGCGAAAGCCTCGTCCCCCGTAACCTGATTTTGTTGCAACAAGAGGTGTCATAAAGACAATCAGTCGCGAATACTATTTTTGAACTTATCTAGGCACACGTAGTCCCCAGTTCTGAATAGATGCGGGTCAGTAGCAGTCAGAAAACGTCAGACCTGTGGTCGTTTGTTTCCCCACTGCCTCTCCTCGACACCAAACGAAACTCCTTACTGCACGCAATATTAATTACTGCAATACTATGTACAGTGTTGTTGTTACATATGCTTTGACAACTGCAATTCAGAATCTCAGAAATTAAATAGAAGACATCCTCCATAATCAAACTAAAAGAGTAATACAGGTAAACCACTTGCGCTAGAAAGTGATTTTTAGAAATAACTCACTTCCAGTCTTCACATTTTACGGTAAGTCGGAACCGGATATTTTTCTCTAAGGGAGCGGTATGCTACGTGCATAGGGAAATATGGAGAAAGGTATAAATGTAAGTATATATAATTTTAGGTGTTGTTGTTACATATGCTTTGACAACTGCAATTCAGAATCTCAGAAATTAAATAGAAGACATCCTCCATAATCAAACTAAAAGAGTAATAAACCACTTGCGCTAGAAAGTGATTTTTAGAAATAACTCACTTCCAGTCTTCACATTTTACGGTAAGTCGGATCCGGATATTTTTGTCTAAGGGAGCGGTATGCTACGTGCATAGGTAAATATGGAGAAAGGTATAAATGTAATTATATATAATTTTAGGTAGCATAAAGTTGAAATATGTAAAAACATGCAACGATGAAGTGAAATGGATCAACGAAGGCAACGTTATTTGTGAACATTTACATTTTTTTCACGTGCGTAGAGGTGAAGGAAAAGAATATGTAATTACAAAATATAGGGGGTCTATTTCTCATTCATGGAACTTGAATCGATTATCACTGAATGTTCGAAGTCGGTGTTAGCTGGCGCCATGTGCCCCATGCAGCGCTGCAATTCGAAGTCATGCTCGGTAAATTTTCAAATGGGGAAATTCTTCCCGTGACTTCTAGCAAGCAGTTTCTGTACACTGTATATGTGTAAATACGTAAATACACTGCACAATATCATTGATCATTCCACAATATTTCATTTACCACTTTTCCAGATCACATCTGGAATCGTAAATCCTGACCACGGTCAGAAGACTGATCATTGATTAGACAATCAACTCAACATGGAGAGTCTTCTAACGAAAGAATCCACCGTCTAAGATACACAACATCGTCGGTCCAAGAAAAGGCACCACACGGATATGGTGAGGTGTCACTTAGAAGATTGTGGTGAGTCGAAGCACCTGGCAGCCCAACAGACACAAGGCAGACAGAGACTTAAATTCAGCAAACCCGGAAAATTTTCTTTCTTTGCAACATTAAATATAAATTCAATAATGAAAACTGGCAAACTGAAACACTTAACAGACATAATGAAACAACACAAAATTAACAGCCCTTCAGGAACTTCGAAACGTAGATCAGGATCTATCTGACTCTGGGGCATACCGTTTCTACAAAGCATCTCCCGGAAAGAGTAATAAAAAGTTTCCCGCAATTTGTAATGGGATTTCTGGTTCATAATAGCATATTAGACTCATTGGAGGACTTCTCGCGAACTCCCCAAAACTGGTAACTTTGACAATCAAAGTACAGAACAAAATTATATACAGTGATTAATGTCCATGCCCCAAAAAAAGACAAAAACATGAAAGATAAGGAAGCAACGGAAATTTTTGGGAGGAACTGGACCACCTGATGTCAAACATCCCTGACACCCATATTAAAATCTTGCTTGGATATTTCAATGGAAAAATTGGGAAAGAAAGAAAATATCGCAATGTTGTTGCTAAATGGCCAGCTCATAAACTGACAAACAAGAATGGTCAAAGACTAATTGAACTTTACATAGATCATGGATTTAGTCTCGAAGCTACAAGATTTAAGAGAAGACCACATAAGTTAATGACCTTGAAATACCCTAATGTTAAAATGGGAGAGTGTCAAATCTATATCGTCAAAGTCCTTCGTGGGGTGGGCATCGATTCAGATCATTACATTTCAAAGATAAAAATTATGTTAACTCCAAGACTGAAAAACAAACCGTCAAAATCCAATAGGTGGAGAAAATATGATAAAGCAATACAGAAAAGGCACAAAGTATGACTAAATGACCAGAAAAAGAAAACTGAAAAATCTCGGGAAGAGCTAATCATTTCCAGAAGACAAATGGCTAAGGACATCAGAGGTATCAAAAGAGACCACCACAAAGAAACCCTAAACTTCATAGAGGAATCATTTAAACAACATAAAACAAGGGACTATTACAGGAAGTTCAGAAAATATCAATCAAAAGTATGCTCCACCCGCACTCATGATGAAAATAAAAATGGGAAACTAGCGCACAATAATCAAGACAATGCAGCAGTCTATCTGATCACTTCAAAGAATTACTAAATGCTGAGGAACCAAAAAAATACCTAAATTTCGAACCACATTTAAAAAACCAAACACATCCAGAGAAGATTACACCACCAGATCTCAGAGAAGTGATCGAAGCAACCAGGTGGCTCAAGAACTATAAAGTAGTAGGGGAGAATCAACTGGTCGCAGAGCTGCGGAAGAACGCAAATAAACAAACACTTCAGAACCTCCATAAGCACTTAGTAGACATCTGGAATTCTGAAAAAATGACAGAGGAGTGTAATACAGCTATAATCCACCAAATACACAAAAAGGGTGATAGATCCAACAACAATCGGGGTATTTCGCGGCTTGATGTCACATACAAGATCTTGTCTAGAATTTATTTACAGGCATTCAGGAACAACCCGATCAAGAACTTCGAGAATATCAAGGAAGATTTCGTCCTGGAAGAAGCTGTCCAGATCAAATTATCAGCCTTAAGTGGATCATGAAACATCGAAGAGTGGGAAACAAGAAGTTAGTCACCACTTTTGTTGACTTCAAGAAAGCATATGACATTATCCATCGTGAGCCATTCCTTAAAATCGTCGCGGAATTTGGATTGCACCTGAAACTCGTTAATCTTATTGGACTCACTCTTAAGAATACTAAATGAAAAGTTAAATTCAGAGGGGAACTACCGGAATCATTTGAAATCCGGACGGGACTCCGTTAAGGGGATGATCTCTCACCACTACTATTTAACTGCGCACAGGAGAAAGTCATGCGAGAGTCGAATAAGAAATGCCAACCAAACATCAAGATTGGCAAAAATATCAAGCTAAATTGCCTGACCTTTGCTGATGATCTAGCGCTGGACGCAAATAGCGTGAAAGAGGCTAAACACCAAATAGAAGAACTCGAAAAAATAGCAGCGAAAGTCGAATTACGGATCTCGTTTGAAAAGACAGAAATGATAACATCCTTCAAGGTTGAAACACCAGCCATTACAATGAATGATAACAAACAAATTAAAATAGCAAATAAATTCAAATATCTTGGGAAGGTTATAAGTTTGAAAAGAGAAAACGTCAATAGAAAGCTGGGCAACTATACTGAAAGAAGCGCAACGCATCACCTGGCCACCTTACAAGAAGAAATATCTCTCGATAAATGCAAAACTCAGACACCACCACTCTGCTATTAAACCTGAAGCAATCTATACTAGTGGACATCAAAATATCCACGGGTGTACTGCCGGTCTATAGTGTCCAACGGGCACAATATTTCGGCGATCAAACATGTCGCCATCATCAGGTGAACTGACGGACTGAGCTCCTGTGAACGCGCCGGCACGGAGATCCGTACGCTATGGCTGCTCAGGAGGAACTAGGTTCGGTCGCGGCGGCGGCCGATTTAAATACCCTCCGCCCGCGGCGCGCTCCCTCCGCCGTCCGCGCCCCGCGCCACGGTAGCGCGGTGGAACAGATTTCGACGGCGTCTGAGATGACGTCGGTGTGATGGCTCTGTCCGCCGTGGTCGTCACAACTATGCGTTTGCTCGATTTACTCTTGATTAACCCAATCGCTAGTTCCCAAGCCTTGCTAAGATTATAGCCACAGTCACGGTTTATGAGGTCTACATTGGTGCGAATTTCGATGGCCTCTCTAACAACGCTGTCCCAGTATCTCGACGTCTGTACCAGAATCCTCGTGCGGTCATACTCCGTAGCGTGATTTTCCGACAAACACGGTGTTCACGGTATCGATCCTCGACGGTACGCATTGTCTGACCAATATACGACTTGCCACGTTGACACGGAATCTGGTACATGCCGGCCTTCCTAAAACCGAGGTCATCTTTGGCGCTCCCAACCAGTGCACGAGTTTTATTCGGAGGACAAAACACAGTTCCGACCCGGTGTTTCTTCAGAATGGACACTATAGACCGGCAGTACACCCGTGGATATTTTGATTATCAAATACGCCGGGAGAAACTCAAGAATCACATTATACTAGTGAACCACTGTTCAAGATGAACACCAAATCAACCACAAACAGACTACAGAAGGCAGACAGAAGAGTCCTTAGAACAATTACAAACAAAAAATGCCAAGTAGAGGAACAGTGGCGACTATTACCTAACGATGTTTTATACCAAGAAACTGAGTCAGTAATTGACGCAATGCGAAAAGGAGGGTTGCTTTTTTCTGCGACATTTCCAGACTACTAGAAACCAGGCTACTGAAACAGCGAAGTTGTTTCGCTTACGCATCAGTTGTAGAGCACGTGCTGGATGCTAACCGTTTTCTGATCACACGGTGTTTAAAAAACAAGAGTAACAAATACTGAGCGATGATCAACAGTGTTTAAATCTCTCCCTGAATGACAATGACATGTCGACAATGGAAGCCGTTAGTTGAATGTCAACATCAATACTGTCGTTACTGCTGCAAACTGTCAAATACTTAACACACAAGGCGCTCCGTTAAAGTGTTCCTCTTCTATCGCAGTGAACCAGTGATCCGCGCTCGTCATCACGCTACAGTCATAGATATGTAAGTTTCTGTATGCCTTATCTGAAGATGCACCAGAAACGCTACGAAAGCTAGCTCAAGGGAGTAAAGACATATTTCGTAATGGACAGGTCGCTGTATCCCGTAAATATACTTCATTTAATATACGGAGACAAATTTCTACGGTATCCATAGTAGATGAGCGTATCACGATATTATTTTCGCATGTAAGAGTCTGTATTCCACTGAGACACTAGGCTATAATGTATACCAGAAATACCGCAAAATTTACATCGCAGTCAGTTGTTGTCAACAGATACTGCGGTTAATGAATATTAATCGCTTTATTGACGCACTGACGCTGTCAAATCGTGTTCTATAGAGACTACTCGCAAACTGCGCACAATTTTCGACCAGTAAAATGAACAGTATCCATCAACAATTACGAATAAATCAAAATGCTGAGGGAAGTGACTGCTGTTAAGACACCGAGTGCCTTAGTAACCACCTCGTTTGCCAATTTTCTGATGGCGGCCCAACTCTCACCATTCTTTCTTTTAATTTCTTTTAACCACTAAATGGAACATTCCAACACGATAATATTTATGAAGCAAATTATGTAAACCATTTTTTTAAGGGTGGCTTCATTAAGCCCCTTCATGCCACCTCCTGAGGCCTTTTCATGTCGATTATTAGTGCCAGTGTGTCTGAAATGTTTTCTTCGGTCATCCATCAGAAAACCACGTTATTTAAACATAGTGTTTAATGGTTCTGACCTCCATAAAGAAGTGCCAAACTAAGGGACGAAATGTGGGTAAGAGGAGGTATGGTGACCTCCCAATCTTGTGGCACGTCCACGTTGTCTTTGGGCACAACTGTGGTGAAATTTGGAACCAATGTGTCATCATTAACCTAAGTTATGCCTCACGTTATCTTCTGACCTCTGGTCTTTTCCTCTTTTCGACATCTTGCTGTATGAAGCGTCCCAGAGGGTAACATCGCAGGGTACCACGCTTTTGCAACAGTACTGAGCAGAGATGTAGGCACCTTGGAGATAAATTTGAAACTTCTGCATCGTAATGGGAGACAGTTCGGGGGTTTCAAAAAAGTGACCCTTTAATTGTGTTGTGCAGCGTGTATTACACAAAGAGTAAAATTAATAATAGGAGTTGTAACGGTAGAAAAATTTATAATTGGGAGAGGGATTCGATAAGGCTGTTGCCTTTCACCGATTCTGTTTAATATCTGCTGCGATTATTTAGTTTAAAACTGCTTCCAACAAAATAATGGTGTGACAATAGGGAGAAAGATAATCGTATACGATTTGCTGATTGCCTGGTATTACTAAGTAGAAACGGAAAAGCGATTTATAATAAAAGGTGATCAAAAAGTCAGTATAAATTTGAAAACTAATAAATCACGGACTAATGTAGAAAGAGAGGTACAAATTGATATACATACTTGGAATGACATTGGGTTTTATTAGAACAAAAATAAATACAAAAGTTCAAAAAATGTCCTACAGAAGGCGCTTCATCTGATCGGAATAGCAATAATTAGCATAACAAAGTAAGACAAAGCAAAGATGATGTTCTTTACAGGAAATGCTCAATATGTACACCATCATTCCTCAACAATAGCTGTAGTCGAGGAATAATGTGAACAGCACTGTACAGCATGTCTGGAGTTTTGGAGAGGCATTGGCGTCGGATGTTGTCGTTCAGCATCCGTAGATATGTCGGTCGATCACGATACACTTCAGGTACCCAAAGACAATAATCGCACGGACTGAGGTCTGGAGACCTGTGAGGCCAAGCATGACGAAAGTGGCGGCTGAGCACACGATCATCACCAAACGACGCGCGCAAGAAATCTTTCATGCGTCTAGCAAATACTTTTTTTTGTTCTAATAAAACCCCATGTCATTCCAAGCATGTGTGTCAATTTTTACCTCTCTACCTACATTATTCCGTGATTTATTAAGTTTTCAAATTTATACTGACTTTTTGATCACACAGTATGTTAAAAGAATTGAAAATAGATAAAAGGAGTATTGAATTAAGATAAATGTGTGGAAGGAGAAGGCCATGAGTTTTACAGGGCAGTCAAGGAGAATAAAAGTGAAAATTTGTGACGGGTTAGAGGAGCAAATAGACACTTCAGGTATGTACATTACCGGATATACACTATGTCGTCAAAAGTATCCGGACACCCCTCAAAACATACGTTTTTCGTATTACGAGCATTGTGCTGCCACCTACTGCCAGGTTATCCATATCAGCGACCTCAATAGTCATTACACTTTGAGGGGGGAAGAATGGGGCGCTTCGTGGACCTCACGGACTTCGAACATGGTCAGGTGATTGGGTGTCACTTGTGTCATGCGTCTGTACGCGAGATTTCCACAGTCCCAAACATCCCTAGGTCCATTGTTTCCGATGTGATAGTGAAATGGAAACGTGAAGGGACACGTACAGCATATAAGCGTACAGGCCGACCTCGTCTGTTGACTGACGGAGACCGTTGACAGTTGAAGAGAGTCGTAATGTGTAATAGGCAGACGTCTATCCAAACCATCACACAAGAATTCCAAACTGCATCAGGATCCACTGCAAGTAATATAACAGTTAGTGAGGAGGTGAGAAAACGCCAGTGAATGAAAAACGGCGCCTCGCTTGGTGTAAGCATCCTAAATATTGGACGCTTGGACTGTGGAAAAAAGTTGTGTGCACTGACGAATCACGGTACACAATGCGGCAATCCGACGGCAGTGTGTGGGTATGGCAAATGCCCGATGAACGTCATCTGTCGGAGTGTGAAATGCCAACAGTAAAATTTGGAGGCAGTGGTGTTATGGTGTGGTTGTGTTTTTCATGGAGGGGGCTTGCACCCCTTGTTGTTTTGGTGGCACTATCACAGCACAGGCCTACATTGGTGTTTTAAGCACCTTCCTGCTTCCCAATGTTGAGGAGCAATTCGAGGATGGCGATAGACCTCTTTCAACACGATTGAGTACCTGCTCATAATGCACGGCATGTGGCGGAGTGATTACAACACAATAACGTCCCTGTAATGGACTGGCCTGCACAGAGTCCTGACCTGACCCCTATAGAACACCTTTGGGATGTTTTGCAACGCCGACTTCGTACCAGGCCTCACCGACCGACATCGATACCTTTCCTTAGAGTGACACTCCGTAAAGAATGTGTTGCCATTCCCCAAGAAACATTCGAGCACCCGATTAAACGTATGCCTGCGAGAGTGGAACCTGTCATCAAGGCTAAGTGTGGGCCAACAGTATATTGAATTCTTACATTACCGATGGAGGGCGCCACGAACTTGTATGTTATTTTCAGCCAGTTTTCCGGATACTTTTGATCACATAGAGTATCTACAAACACACCTATTGCAAGCGCAGCAAAACCAAATGATAAACAATTTAGGTACTCTGATGCAAAGCAACAAGAGAGCAAAAAATAAAAACAAGGGTAGCCTTTGTAAGACAATCGTTTTCAGAAAGAGGGGTAATAAGCAATAATATAAAAATTAGCGAAGTGTTTTGCATAGAGTGCTGCCCTGTATGGTACCGTAATGTGGACTGTGCGGTTCAATGGGAGAAATGCTTAGAGGTTTTCGCGATGTGGATCTGGAGAAGAGTGGAAGGTGTGATGTGGACGGTTAAAATAAGAAATAAGGTTTCATTACAGAGGATTGACGGTATACGACAAATACTGGAAACAGACATGAGGAGAAGAAACGTCTAGAAGAATGGATGTGTGGAGAGTGCACTAGACGGAATGTTGACTAGGAAAAGGATCCGGGGAAACAGATACCAGTCAATTAGGGGACTGGGAAGGAGTCTCCAAGGTATTCTGGAAGCTATTTAACAAAGCGATTGTAGACCTCATCCCTTCATCTAAAAATTAATAGGCATTTGTAAAACTATGGAGAAGAGTTTCAATACAACAGATGCCACGACGCTCCAGACAGCAATTCATCCCAGGCTACTCATGTAGACGCAAGAAACTGCACGCTAAATATGATAAACTATATCAGAAAGATACTATTAATGAAGAAACCATAATATACGATACAACACTGATGGAAATGCTAAGTAAAGCAAGGTAAAATAGATGGATGGAGACCTCGCAAACGATGGGCATTATACGAAGCAGCATAATAGCCTGGAATCTTGTCGAAAGCTCCAGACAGCCTTCTGAGGTAACAACCAACCAAAGGCTCGTCAAATCCTTTTGAATGGAAAGTCTAGTGCAAAATATGAAAATATCCAAGGCAACAGGATCCTAAATAGGAAACCCACGCGTTCTCAGTGCAGTCTTCTGAGATAAAACGCAACCAAAGACTCATCAACTCCTTTTGAATGGAAAGCCTAGTGCAAAATACCAAAATGTGAAAAGCAACAGGGTCCTACCATCAAAGCCCATACGTTCTCAGTGCCTTTCGCAATGAAAGAACACAACTAGGGCCTGAATAGGATGAAAAATGGAAAATCGCCTGTGTGGATGATAGGTGCACGGAGCAGATCATACATTTTGGCGCACGCGTCAATATGTGGGCCATGAGGTTTTTCAATCATTGCAGCGAAACTTACAAGATCACCAAGATATTAAGAAAGGCAAGGATAGTGACACTGCTAAAAGCTGGGAAGGAACCAGATTCGCCAAATAACTATCTACCTGTATTACTTCTTTGTCACCTGTACAGATTATATGACAGGCTCATTTTGAGTCGCATGACAGACTTTATCGATCTGAAACTTACCCCTCAAAAGGCTTGTTTTAGACCTGGCAAGTCATGCACATGGCAAATTCTGTACTTCAAAGAACGTGTAGAAGAGTACAAAACAAAAAGTTTGCAGGGCTACCATTGGTCGACCTCAGCCCTACCGTAACAGAAACACTATAACGGATCACCATTTTGTTAAGATCTTTGAGACTGTCTTAAAAAATAGACAATTTTACGT
Organism: Schistocerca gregaria; assembly: GCF_023897955.1. Taxonomy (NCBI): domain Eukaryota; kingdom Metazoa; phylum Arthropoda; class Insecta; order Orthoptera; family Acrididae; genus Schistocerca; species Schistocerca gregaria. The sequence goes on along the minus strand of NC_064920.1, from coordinate 480,389,415 downwards.
CGTTCTTGATGGAAAGAAAAGTCGATACAGACATCAAAGAAATGGACTGGCTCATAGAAGCGTTCTCCCCTCCTTCCTTTTTAACCTACACACTAACGACCATCCGACATCTAATAATACTAAGCATTTCCCACATACAAATGACCTGGCAATCGCAACACAGGGAAGGACTTTCAATGATGTATGGCAGAAGCTGAAGAAAACACTCACCTTGACAGAATATTATCAAAATAACTCCCTTAAACCGAATCCGTTGATGACTCAAGTAAGCGCTTTTTACCTTCGATGTCGGCAAGAAAAGCTGAAGCTCAATGTCTCCTGGAATAATACCGCACTGGAACACACAGATAAATCAACCTATCCGGGTATTACGTTGGACAGATCTCTGACCACAGTGAAAAGTCCCTCCAGAAGGTGGCCACCAGAAATAATACTATGTGGAAACTCTTAAAGCGCAAGTGGGGATCAAAACATACCGTCCTGACGACCACTGCACAAGTACTATTATTCTCCACAGATTGACGCGCTTGCCTGGTATGGACCATAGCAGCCCAGGCGAAGAAAGTCGACACAAGCCTTAATGAAACATGTTGAATAACAACAGGGTGTATGAATCCCTCACCTCCTACCAAAGCCTTACAGAGCTGCTGACCTTGCGATGCCGGCTACCGAAGAATATCTCGCGAATTCACAGAGAGGGTCAAAGAAACCGTCGATGATGGACAAGTTCCCTTTTGCACTGAGTGCGAGCCTGGACGACTGTGATCCCGTAATAAGTTCTTAAACACGACCATTGAAGAACCTCCATCTAACTATCCACCAGCACAGGTAGTGCCAAGCGTCTCCTCAACAAATTGGAAAAGATGGAGGACCCTGAACTGCGTAAGAATAGTCGTGATCTCAGTGAAAACCAACATGATCAGGTGGGGTCATGGTAAAGTGTAGGATGACAAATGGGATTGTGGTGCTGTGCAAGACATGGAAAATCGGCTGGCGTGTCCAAACTGTCCCAGCAGACGCAACCTCGATGATTTCAGGCTGGGCAAGAGAAAGCCATGGACGTGGCCCACTACTCGGCTGAAAGACTGTGATTCGTTTCCGGGCAAAAAAGTAAAGTAACCCTCAGTAGTTGATGACAATAAGGAAAATGAATCGTATGCAGGTACGAAAACGATGGCTGGAAACCAGAAGGACTGGAGAATGTTGAACGTGAGGTGACGAGTCTGTCTAATGGGCAGAATACATCGTCTTCATACTCACCAGCAAGGCGCTTAATTCAAAAATTAAATTCTGCTTTCTTACTGGTACATCCTTTAGTTACTAGCATTAAGCTGGAGAATATTCATCTCAGATTGGGAAGTCATCACGAGATAATACGCTGTCTGATCAAAAGTATAGGGCAGGGGTTTCCAACAAAATTTTCTCGAGGACCCCTCATCGAACATATCACAGTATCAAGTACCTAAAAAAGCCAAATTAAGAGTCTTATCTTCCTCTTCATCTGTAGGCCTTACTCGTTTTAACGAACCACTTTTTAACCAACAGTCCTTTTTTAACTACGCGAACTGTAGCTTCCACGGAAAACAACGCTTTACAAACACTACTGTTTTAATACAGAATATGTAAACAACACGGTTTGTGAAAGCACTGTCGATAAATTAACAATGGCCGATTGTCTTCTGACATGCGAGTTTCTGAGTAAAGTTACTGTCAGTTGTCAGCTGCAAAGAGGCAGCTCGCGCAGCCTAACGGCATACAGCAGAACTATTTGCCTCTATCTAATTCTAGTTTAGCGTTAGTGTGTGCTAGTGTCAGTTGGCTCTAGGAAGACGCAGATGTTAACATTCGCTGATGCTCTGCTCATGTAGGAAGCGGCCAAAACAAAACTTCTGTTATCATACGAAATATATGTTTTTTTAATTCTAATAGCATCTTGCGGACCCCTCTGGCATAGCTTGCGGACCCTTGGGGATCCGCAGACCTCCTTTTCGGAACCACTGGTATAGGGAACAGTTACTGGACTTTAAAATGGGGTGTCTCCGCTCTTTGCTTCTATGACGAACTTGAACTCTGCTACGAAAACTTTCAGTGAGGTGTACGAGTGTCAGTGAAGGAATGGTAGCCTATTCTTGCTCTAGAACCGAAACCAGAGGAGCATGGACGCTAATTATTAGGGTCAAGTCGAAGTTATAACACATCTCAAATGGATTCCAATGGGCTCAAGTCGGGTCAATGAGCGGGCCAGCGCACTTTAATAATATTACCAACAGCAAACTATTATTGCACAGTTACTGCTTTATGACAGGGTGCATTTTTATGCTGATACAAACAACCATCGTCTCCGAGCCATTCCTCCGCTATACGCACTATACAGTGCTGTAAAATGTATTGATTTCCGTCTGCCATGGCTTTTTCACACTCTAAATACAAAAAAATACCGTAACACCAATCCCTAAACATGACCGCCCCCCTAAACATAATAGCAAGTAACGTTCTTCAGGCATTCGCTAAACCCAAACCCTTCTGTCAGATTACCAGGGAGCAGTGTAATTCATCACTCTAAATATCGCTCGTTTCCAGCCATTCACTGTCCAGCGCCGTCGCGCTTATGAACAGCTGGTCGACTACTGCACCATTTTTTCTTTTAACTCCCTATGCAGAGTCATTGTGGTAGCTCGACTGCTGGCAGCGCTTTGAAACTGATTCCTTCCACTAATTTCATGTGGCCTTTTTTTTATCTTTTTACAGTCACCCTCAGCAAAGATCGACGTTCCCTGTCCCATCAAGTCTGCCTGATCTTGCTTTAGGGTTGAAGAGTCCCTGCTCGATTCGTTACATTCAATGACTAGTCCACGTTCGAAGAGACTGAGCTTTCCAAACTGACCCATTCCGCTGTTACTTCTTATCTGGTGTCGACACAATACTCCCAGATTTCTTTTATAATGGGGAATCGCCTCTCGTGGCATTTAGTGGTCAATTCCGCATTTCGTGTTGGTGTGCGTATACTTTTCCGCAGATTGCGTACTTAGCGATCACTGTAGGGGTGTGATGTGCCAGATACGCTGTCTCAGAGTCCGCCAAGGCGCAGCCCAGTACAGAAAGTGAGGCTGGCAACACCTGACGGCGAACGAAACAGCGGGTCGCCGTTGATGCGGCCGTTACTCGCTGCGGAACGTTCGCCGGCGGCGCAGGAAGAAGCTTACGACCCAATAATAACGTGGCCGCCGTGCCAGCAAAGGTCGTTCACGCAGCATGGCGCACGCTGCGCTGCCAAAGGCGACGCCCGTCCGCCGTGGAGGCCCCTGGTCCGACTCCACCACACCTGGAGGCACGTCACTCGCAGTACACAAAAAGAGCGCCGAACGCGTCCCAACAATGACGACACACGCTGGTACTGAGGAAAACGCAATATTTTCAGCGAACTTATTACACAACAACTACCATCAGTTACGAAAATGTAACACTTCCGCAAAACTCAGGACACAAAACAAACGAATGAGTTAATCAAAAGTCGCATATTTGCCATTAAACTTATAACACCCTAAAAACAATGTTGTGGTTACATGCAGCGAGCCACGCCCGAGTAGCCTCTTTTCCTTTTACGGCTCAACGGGATTCCTTTCTTGTGCCAACCTCTTCATCTCAGAGTCGCACTTGCAACCTACGTCTTCAGTTATTTGTTGGATGTGTTCCAACCTCTGTCTTCCCTAGAGTTTTCAATCCTCTACAGATCACTCTAGTACTATGGAAGTCACTACCGGATATCTTAACCTACCGTTCTATGCTTCTTCGTGTTGGCGTTCTACGTTCCTTTCTTCGCAGATTCTGCGCAGAAAGCTAATGTGCTGAGATTCAGCAGCAGCTGTGGCTGTGGAGTGGACATGGTTGGGGGTTTTGAAGGCGTGATTGTAATATAGTAGTGATACCGCTTATTAACAACACCACTCAGTCACTAAAATATTAAGTAAAATATTGCAAAAGCAGTTATTTAAAATAGAGCAATAATTATAAGGAAGACCTTACTGGACCTAGTTAAATAATTACAAAAGCAAAATAGCAATATGGAAAAAAGTTCAATGAGAGGAATAACATACCAGATTTTTGCTAACAGTGACCCTGAATCACCTCCCAGTGTATCTTACATCGCAATTCCTGACTGTCTTCTGATTAACTGTGTTTAGGTTTGCCACATTAGGAACATCGAGTCAGAAAATTAATCAAAAAGTTGTCAGTGAAACTCTAGCGTAAGAGGCATAATTCAATATCACAATTAAAATTTTAATTACACAGAATAAATACAATATGCAATAAGCAACAAGGTCCATATCAATGCTACCTTGAATCAAACTATTACACTAATTAAAAACCTTCTTACTTACACTCATAAATACATGTCACCCACAATTATGTACAACATCAAGTCGTAAGTTTATAACGAACCCTAACACTATCACCATCCATCTACCCATACGCCTTCCAGGAACAAATAACAATGAAACAGAACAAATAGGAACGTACTCTGTGTGCTGATTATAGCACCTGCGCGAATAGCCGCGAATGTAAAAGTGCTTACCACCAGGACAGCAGTTGCGCCAGCCCCAGATACAATTCACCTGGCAGATTATCGACGAGGGTCCGTTTGCTGGCGAGCCTGGATGTGGTTTTTAGGCGGTTTCCCACGTCTCACTAGCTGAATAACAGGTTGATACCCACAGCTCGCCTCAGATATACACTATGCACACATTTACAACACAACCTCACACTTGCAAACGTTATTAACTGCAGATGCAGACAGATATCGTGCTAGTCGGTGAGCAGGAGAATGATGGCGTTCAGTGTTTCTTCTCTTTAGACCCTAGACCGGCAACATTCCGCTGAAGATAGTGCGTTTGCAAACGCCTGTCAGGCAATAATGAGCAACAAACTTAAGAATATGAAAACACAATTAAACAGTGCATCGGAATCCATAGCAAGTATCAATATCAGTTTATTGAACATTCGAAAGCCTGAAAGCTTACTTGGGCAATCCCCTGCACAGGGCACACAGCAATAGCCGTAGTCACGTACGCGCACTCCAGGTTCAGTCTTCCCGGAAACCACCGCACCCTTGTTGTGTTTGAAGCCACTCTCTGTGTCAACAGCCGCCAAGTGCCACTCAGCTTCACAGGTGTAGGTTTTCAGTTCACGCTGTGCTGCGCTCCACGGTAGACTTAACGGAACCGAAGCAGCACCAAACGGCTCGTCTCTTGTGCACTCGGCGCCCCTAACCGTATATTGTCTCATCAGCTACCCACGACCCCAGCTCCAAGTCCCGACTGTTCCACTGCTCGCAATAAACCTCCAGCAACACACCACCCGCGAGCCAAGATAACAGCGGAAGACGCAACCCTGGTGCAATCGACATCGCTATCGTTGTGTCATCGACGAGCATCCTCCCAGGCGCTGACATTATGCTCCGATCAGTCCTCTGCCCGATACTAGATTCTGTAACTCTGGCGCGTTCGCCCCCTCATCAACTGCGCAGGCGCTGTGCTCAGTTTCTTTGTACTTTGATGCACAGCACGCTCTTTGACTTGGCGGGTAGATAGCGCCAGCCTTGGCGCCAACTCACGTTCGCCCCCTCATCAACTGCGCAGGCGCTGTGCTCAGTTTCTTTGTACTTCGATGCACAGCACGCTCTTTGACTTGGCGGGTAGATAGCGCCAGCCTTGGCGCCAACTCACGTTCGCCCCCTCATCAGCTGCGCAGGCGCTGTGCTCAGTTTCTTTGTACTTTGATGCAGAGCACGCTCTTTGACTTGGCGGGTAGATAGCGCCAGCCTTGGCGCCAACTCACGAGCAAGGTGTCACACTAACTGTTCAGCGTAATCACGGAACAACCTTCTCATTCCTGATCCTACCAGTCCACCTACTTTTTAATGTCTTTCGATGGCTCCACATCTCAAACGCTTCGATTCTGTTCTGTTCCGATTTAGCCACAGTGCGTGACTCACTAACATACAATTTTGTGCTCGAAACGCTCATTCTCAGAAATTTCTTCCTCGGATCAAGGTCGACGTTTGATGCTAGCAAATTTCACTTGGTCAGGAAAGTTGGGTGTGCACAAAATGTCGTCCTTGCTTCGTCCATCATATATTATTTTGCTTCCAATTCCTTAAACTTCGTATTCACCAGTTTTTATGTTAAGTTCATCACTAACCTTATTTCTGGTACTTCACCTTTCTTTGGTTTACTCCCACTCCGTACACCGTAGTCATTAGACTGTTAATTCCATTCAGCATTTCGTGCAACTCTCGTTTCTTTCACTGAGATAGAAATGTCATCGTCCGCAGCTCGTGGTCGTGCGGCAGCGTTCTCGCTTCTCGCGCCCGGGTTCCCGGGTTCGATTCCCTCTACCTCGTGATGACTGGGAGTTGTGTGATGTCCTTAGGTTAGTTAGGTTTAAGTAGTTCTAAGTTCTGGGGGACTGATGACCATAGATGTTAAGTCCCATAGTGCTCAGGGCCATTTGAACCCAGCAATGTCATCAGCGACTCTTATCATTGATATTCTTTCATTGTGTATTTTAGTGCTACTCCACAACCCTCCTTTCATTTATGTCATTGATTCTTCGATATACAGATTGAACACTAGGGGCGAAAGAGTGCATCTCTGTCTTACACCATTTCTAATCCGAGTACTTCGTTCTCTTTTGGTTCTTGTTCATATTGTATATTATCCGTCTTTCAAACAACTTACTCTCCTTTTTCACAGAATGTCGAACATCTTGCACCATTTTACACTCTCGAATGCTTCTTCCACGTCGATTACTCCTATGAACTGTCTTTATTTATCTCCAGTGTTGCTTCCGTTGTCAAATGCTAAGTCAAAACTGCTTCTCTGGTACCTTTGCAATTCCGAAGGGACAAAGTGATCATCATCTAACAGATCCTCAGTTTTTCTTTTATTCTTCTGTACATTATTCTTGTCAGCAGCTTGGATGCATGAACTGTTAGCTGATTAACCGACACTTCTCGAAATTATCTGTCCTTGCTATCTGTGGGATTGTGTGGATGATACTTTTCCGATAGTATGATCTTGTCGCGAATATCAACAGTGATCCAATACTGTCAAATGTTTCTTTTTTTCTTGTTTTGTCCAGTCTTTCCAGTCTTTGACCGCAATATAAACTGTGATCAAAGACTGAAATAAAAAAACATTATGATGGTATTTCTCCAGACTCATACATTTCAGATATGAACTAGAATAGTCTTGTTGTCACTTCCCCCACTGATTTCAGAAATTCCAAAGGAACGTTTTGTATCCCTTGTGCCTTGTGCCTTATTTGATCGCAAGTCTTGCAAAGATTAGTTAAATTCTGTCTTTAATACTGTAGTCCCTATGTCTTCCAATCGACTCCAATTTCCTCTTGTAATAGCGTCATCAGACAACTTCTCCTCCTTGTAGAGGTCTTCAGTGTACCCTTTCCACCCATCTGCTCTCTCCTCTATGTCCAATAGTGGAATTCCTACTGCGACCTTAAAGCTATTACCATCACTCCGTCTAAAGGCCACAAGTGGCCCATTTCGACCATCCGATCGGCGTGTCATCCTCAGAGGAGGATGCAGATAGAAGGGGCGTGGGGTCAGCACACCGCTCTCCCGGTCGTAATGATGGTATTCTTGACCGAAGCCGCTACTATTCGGTCGAGTAGCTCCCCAATTGGCATCATGAGGCTAAGTGCACCCCGAAAAATGGCAACAGCGCATGGCGACCTGGATGGTCACCCATCCAAGTGAAAGCTATTGCCCTCGCTTTTAATTTCACAGAAGGTTATTTTAACTTTTCTGTTTGCTGGGACAGTCCTTGTGAAGTTGACTGCTTTTCGAGTTCTTTACATCTTTTCAGCAGCCTTTTCGCTTTGGCTGCTCTCCACTTTCTCTATATTTCATTCCTACATGACTTTATCGCTATATTGCTCGATTTTTAAGCATTTTTCAAAAATTGTTCAAATGGCTCTAATCATATGAGACTTAACATCTGCCATCATCTGTCCCCTAGACTTAGAACTACTTAAACCTAACTAACCTAAGGACATCACACACATCCATGCCCGAGGCAGGATTCGAACCTGCCACCGTAGCAGCCGCGTGGTTCCGGACTGAAGCGCCTAGAACCGCTCGAACACAGCGGCCGGCTAAGCATTTTGTAATTCTTTCTTCAGTTATCCCAGATTGCTTCTCATTTACTATCCTATTACACTATTAGTCCGCCGAGCGTCTGTAACTGCTATTTTTGAGGTGCCTATTGCTCTTCAACTGAACAGTTTACCATGCATTTACAATAGCAATAACTTTCGTAGTTCTCACATTGACTGCACAACACACCTACTTCGCAAAGTTGTGGAGAAATGCTTTTCAAATCCTGTATTTCTCTGATTCAGAGTTTCTTTCAAGGTAAGTTAAAACGTACTAAACCCTTACATAAAATACAATTTTTATGCAAAAAATATGTCTACACAGAAGGGTTCTTTTTCTTGTTCCTTTGTCCCACATCTGTCCAGGTTTGTCACACTTGTTACTGGATTTGGTATGATTAATTTAAGAGGTGGCAGGATGCCTTTCCTGTTGCTACCTCATTACCGCTTGGGAGGGAATAAATGTACCATCAAAATACATGCAATGTTATTCATGTTAGAAAGGCTGCGAATGTGTTAAAGATGTTATCGAATCTTGTAACTTAGGCAAAACTTGAGTATCAGCTCAGTATTCACTTAGTTCCATGTGAGAAACCGCCTGAATACCTCATCCAGGGCGGCCAGCATATTGGCCCCGATCGTTAATCTACCCAGCTGGCGTACCTGCCTGGATCCTGGGAGCAGCTTGCTAGCGCGCGCAGATATGGACGGGGCTTACATGTTTTATTATTTTTGTTATTAAAAGTGTATTGTTATCATTATTAAGAGCATAGGTACGTCTAACACGTTAAAAATGAATACAATGGAAAGTTATTAATAAAGAAACTGCATTACATGCATCAAAATAATTATTACACAAATGGCATCACAAGGAGGTGTACTAATTACTTCAAACTGAAGCACGATTCTGAAACACCTTAACCCTGTGGCTTTGAACCACAATAAGTGACAACATAGCAGCCGAATCTGAAATCTCGCTCTCGCGTCCACCCCTATCGACCTACAGAGTTTCGAACATCGACAGGCTCACGTCATCGAACATCAGAGTGCCCGCTGGACTTCAGTTTTAAACTGGTGAACCAAGGTAATAAATGTGTCTCAATCAGCTCATGTTGTTCTGTCGTCCAGTGTTGAGCTGTGCTGATTTTCTCCGTACTGTTCCACAATCGGCAGCAATTCCTCATGACGTTTACAATTATATTGTTTGATTGTCTCAGGATAAACAGTTCAAAATGTTGTCGACTTTCAGGTGTAGTGTATCAATTATCCTTACAGCCTCTAAGGAACAGCCTGCGTTCCACAGCTGACAACACTGATGTAGCACAGACCTCGTTAACCTCTACAGCAACTAATGCTATATTCCGCGTAACATCGGAAGGGTCCTTTGCATGGAGAGAGAGAGGGGGGGTGGGGTGGGGGGGTGGGGGGGGGGAAGAGAGCGCGTTAGTGAAATGCGTAGGGATGAGGTTTTCTTAAGCGAGGCGGCAGAGAACGGCAAAAGCTACCGTGTTACCAAGACTTACAAAGTACTACTGCAGACAACAAAAGATAAAAAGGTAGCGCCGCAGTCTGAAGCTGAGCATTTATCGCGATACAGCGCTATCCACGGCAAAGTGTTTTATCATTGTGTTGTCTGTATCGCTAAGCAATATCCAGTAAGCACGAAACCAGTACCATTTTCAGGCTGCCTATATAACACTTTCCAGGGGAAACAAAATTTTACTTCCTATATTCTGCGTAACTGTTGGCCGAATTTAAACATTTAAAATGCTTTCGCAGTCTTCTTATTATTAGCTATAACGTTATGTCAGAAGTTTAACGCAAAAAGGCAATTAATACACTTGGGAACTGTGTATTTGTCTTGAGACAGCGTAATTGACGAGGCGCCAATACGCAGGCTTTATTAACCATTTAAGAGGGAGATCATTTAGCGATCTTCAACAAGCTTTAAGAATACTTTCCAGCCATTCCTAAGCTATTCCTCGCTTACATGATTAGGGTGAAATGGTTAACACATTAACTCTTTTGTAAATTAACCAAGCTTCTGAAGCTGTAAGCAGTTTATTACACAGAAATTCCATTCTTTAAAGAATTGGCGCTTTACTGGTATTTACTATATATAGCAATTCTTAACATGGCAAGTGGGCTTTTTGAGAACGCGATATATTAATTAAAATCGCCTGTATAACGTCTAAACCGTTACGGCAGGCATATACTACAAACCAACAGAATATTAATTGTGTATCTTTGTTTTTTCGATGTGGTTATTAAAACCTCGCGACTACTCTTCTTAAACTCGATTAAGCTGCCCAAGATGTATAGTAATGTAGCTCTGTATTCAAGCCACGAAATGCATGGTGACTCAGCAACCACTCAAGCAGGATTTTATGGAACCCACAATACCTTCAAAAATTCATGCACTAGGGTTTCGTAGTCTCTCGTTCACTATGCGCAAACCGTTAATCCTACAGAGTAAGTGGACAGGACGTCTTTGCAGGAAATTTGATGTAGTTAAATTTTGTACTTGAATACGTTTTACCTGGAGGCCGAGGCTTTCGAGTTATTCAAGGAAAGTGGGTTTGAAGGTCACTTTGAACTCTTTTATTTTTAATAATAATACGGAAGCTACGACCTCTAGAGAGAACATACTCCAGCACAAAATTTAAATGCATTAAATTGTCTACAGAAAGGTCCTGTTCATTTTTTCCTTAGGACCACTGAGCAAGAGAATAAATAAACCGTGGGTGTGGAACTTCAAGGCATTGCAGGTTTCATAGAACCGATCGGTAGGAGCAGCTGAACAATCCCGTATATGGCCAAAATTTACTTCGTCAACGCTGCACTCATTTCTTGTTAGCCTCAAAACGGCCGAAGGATCCTGCAATGTCACCGCAACACTAGTCTGTCTGGTAAGATTCTCGGAGCAATTCGTTTCGTCCCAAGCGACAGCATCTTGCGCCTGTGTGAGTGCCCAAACACTGACGTCGACACCACTCGAGATGCATTAGGCCGCGACTTCACCGCAGGTGCGCTACTGGCGGCAGTCGAAGGCAGGTGCCCGGTGCCTTGACGGCGAGCCGCCATTGTCCCTGGGGCACGGCCAGAGTACTCTGAGTCTAGTGTGTGTGTGTGTGTGTGTGTGTGTGTGTGTGTGTGCGTACCTCGGCGCGGTAATGGACTCGCAATGATTGATGTAGTGCCGCGTGAGGGCCGACCCGGTTTGCAGCCTCTGGCTGGCAGCGTCTGGGGGCCGCCTACGCCGCCGACGCCGCCGCCACCCTGCCGCCCTAATGAATTAAGTAAATATCCCTGTACCGACGAAACAAGTTAATGAAATTAAATCGTATTAGCGGTTGACTGAAAATGTCGAGGCGCTGGCGCCCGAGGAAACGGAAGCGGTGGAGAGGGGAGCCGGCAGTAGGTTGGGGGAGGGGGGCGGGCGGTTTGGGAAGAAAGCGCGATTTGGTGGCGGGCCCCTCCGCTGCTCTTCGTTACCGGAAACCGCAGGGGAAGCCGCGCGACCAGTGGTTGGTTCCGCTTCCTGCCCTGCGGTGGCGCGCGGCCCCGCCAGTAAGATGCTTACTGCTCACCGGCCCAGCTTTCCCACTGGGTACAATGGCAACAGCGCCCACTGCAGCACAGGGTGTCAGTCCTGAAATGTGGCAACGCTGGCAGAGGCGTGAGAGCCCGAGGCAAAACAACTCCACAGGCAGGGACGCTCACTAAGTTCAGTACAGTGATTGGTTCCCACTGTGAATTACAGGGGTTGGAGAAAAATCTCAAAACACAAGAAATGCATGCTTAGGCAACAATGCTAGATAATCCTGCGTGTTGCCATGTTGTACAGCACCCGCGCAATGTTCTCTATAAATGGCTCTAAGCACTATGGGATTTAACATCTGAAGTTATCAGCCCCCTAGACTTAGAACCACTTAAACCTAACTAACTAACCTAAGGACATCACACACATCCATGCCCGAGGCAGGATCCGAACCTGCGACTGTAGCAGGAGCGTGGTTCTGGACTGAAGCGCCTAGAAGCGCGAGGCCACAGTGGCCGGCTGTTCTCTATACACTGCATGTCTCTGTCGTGATCAGAACAGCGTTCTGCACAGTTGTGAGTGCGTTATGTCGGAACTAAGTGAATTGGAACGTGGGCAAACTGTTCGTGCTCGTAAGATGTGTGCTTTTGTAACCAAGGGAGCCAAAGTGTATAGTGTTTCAAGAGGAATCGTGTCGAAGGTTTATACCGCTTGCAGGGAAAGCGGATAAACGTCACCCACTAAGTCACAACGCAGACAAAAGTCAATGTTGAGTGACCGTGACAGGCGGTCACTGAAGACGATTGTAACTAAAAATAAGACAGCAGCCGTAAAAGCAACTGCAGAACTGAATGTCGCACTAGCGAAACCGGTCTGCACCAAACCTATGTGAAGGGAACTTTGTAAACAAGGAATTGCAGGGCGACCTGGAATTGTAAAACCACTCACCAGTGATATAAATGCCTGTAACAGAGAAACGTGGTGGTGAAGCCTGGACTATGGACCAATGGGAGAACGACATTTATCTGGATGACTCTTTGTTTCGCATTGTACCCAATTTTTGGCCGAGTTCACATCCCACGATTGAAACATGTTAGGGGTTCCATGATGATTTGGGCAGCCATATCGTGCTATTCCATAGACCCCATGGTTACCCTGCAAGGTCACATTACTGTCAAGGTTTATGTGACCATTCTGGCTGATCGGGTCCATCCTATGATACAAAGCATGTTCCTCAGTGGAGATAATGTGTTCCAAGAAGACATGGCCCCTGGACACACAGTTCGCATCGTCCAGGATTGGTTTTGCAATCATGAAAATAACTGTGGTATCTCTCTTGTCACCACTGTCACCAGATCTCAATATCACTTAGCCATTGTCTTCTACTTTGGAGAGAATGTAGGTGATCGCTATCCATCTCCAGTATCGTTATCTGAACTTGTCACTGTTTTACTGGTAGATTTGTATAAGATTGCCTTGAAAACCATACAGGACCCGTATTTATCCATTACGAGACCACTGGAAGCACCGCGGGATAGCAGCGCGGTCTCGGGCGTCTTGTCACGGTTCGCGCGGTTCCCACCGTTGGAGGTTCGAGTCGTCCCTCTGGCATGGGCGTGTGTGTTGTCCTTAGCATAAGTTAGTTTACGTTATTATAAGGAGTGTGTAAGTCTAGGGACCAATGGCCTCAGCAGTTTGGTCCCTTATGAATTCACATACACCAAATTAAATCGAGGTGTGTTCTATCAACCAGTTCCTGTTTCGTCAAGTTACAGCGAGAAGATTTCTTCTGTCCGATCAGAAATACCGGGACACTCCTATGTAATGCGATACTGACAACGAGATCTCACAAAAGGCCGTACATCCAGTACAGGGGGTGAAAAGTATCGTGTTTCCAGTAACAACAGAATGGACGCATTCGGGAGGACGACGCGTCCGACCACTCTCATTCAGGTTTTCGGTGATTTCCCTAAATCGCTTCAAACAAATTCCTGGGTGGTTCCTTTGAAAGACCGATGATTTCACTGTTTGGTCTCCTCTCCAAAATCAACCAACCAACGGAATCGAAGATGGACTGGTCGTTGGATGGCACCTGAGTAACAAAGCCATCAGGAGCATTTCAGCACTTCTAAAGCTGTTCAAGTCCAGTTTTGATGATATTCTTGTGAAGTGGAAATGCGAAAGAACAACAATGGAAACGGGAAAGAATATGAAGAGCTAAACCAAGACCAAGCAGCCTTCACTTTCTGACGTACAGGAACGTCGAGCATGGCGGTAGGATGAATGTAAAAATAGCATGAAGTCAAGGGAAGGAATCACTCATGAGTTCGAAGAGCCATCAGCAGTCCGCTTAGCTCAATAACTGCGTGCAGGCAGCTGAAAAGGACGAGGTACAATGATCGGGCAGCTCCTTATAGGCCACTCGTATTTCTCTAGCCAGTGCTAGGCAACTTCTGTAGTGGTGTATATAGCAACGCTACCAGACAGTGGATGATTGGAAATAAGGGATTTTGGGAGATGAATCACACTTTCGACAGTTCGATGGAAGGATGTGAGTTTGACAAACGCATGGAGAACTTCCCCTGCCATGATGTGTAGTGACAAAAGTACAGTACAAAGGAGATGATCTTACTCTATGGAGACCTTTAATGTGATAGTGGTGTGGTTCCATTACTGTGCAAGGAAATGCTAAATGCGAAACGATATGAATACATCTTACAGCAGTGTGTATTGCGTACTGCAGAGGAACACTTCGAAGGCGATGATTATTTGTATCCGCAGCAATCTCAGGGTCGCGTGGTTTGCAATGTTAGTTTTAGGGATCGTCGGATGCCCTTCCTGCCGCCATCCCGTACCCCCCGGGACGGAATCAGTGTACCCCAACTGTCTGTGTCTAGTGTAAATCGTGAAATATTGCGGACGTGTTTCAAATGTCTTCTGATGTATCCTGATATAAAGCAGCGTTAGTGAGGCAGTGGTATGTAGGCAATAACATTCACAAAATGTAGTGGCCGGAAGGCCGAGCGATTCTAGGCGCTTCAGTCCGGAACAGCGTGACTGCTATGGCCGCAGGTTCGAATCCTTTCTCGGGCATGGATGTCTGTGATCTCCTTAGGTTAGTTAGGTTTAAGTAGTTCTAAGTCTAGGGGACTGATGACCTCAGATGTCAAGTTTTGTCGGCTCAGAGTTTGAATACAATGGGACACGTTTAAGTTTAGTCACAACTTCGCTCCTGATCTCTGGTTTCGGATACTGACGGTAAATCGTAAATGGCTGCCATTTGTCCACATACTTTGATGCACATCATTGAATGCGTCCCCAACAGAGTTCAAGCTGTAATAAAAGGAAGGGTGCACACAACCCAATTGATGTCCACTAGCAGGTGCCCGCATACTTTTGATCAAATGGTGTATATACATCCACACTTTGTCTCATAAAATAAAATTTAAAAAAAAGCCATTTGATCCATAGTCAATTTACATGCAATAAGAATTGTCTGCTTATTTGCCATCAGCCACAAACGATCGCCTGGAACCGAAAATTAATCGTACTTACATTCCCTTTCCCTCATCCAACCGACTCCAAATGAAAATCTCGCCAAATTTTGAAGTCGGTCGTCTTACGTAATATGAAACCGTGTGTGAAGTGTATCATATGAGCGCAAACAGCTCTGTTCATAACACTCGATCCCAAGTGATGGAATGTGACGTCTAATCGTTGTGTCGTTTAGTAAGACCAATGAAGTGTCATAAATGATAAGATCAGCAAACAAGTTGGTCACGGCCTTATGCTTTTTTCTAAGGAGTTTATACAACGTAAACATCAACATACTCCATTCGTTCACGATAATGTCACACCACAAATGAGAACGGCTAGCCGACTACAGCTGTCCCGTCCATTAGACAGTAAACCTGTTGCCGACGTCAACAAGTGATTGATTTTATAGCTCCATGATGAAAGTTAGGTTTTAGTCTGGGATTTAATGTTCCGTGGTACTGTAAGACTAAGGATGCGGACTGATTTATCATTCTATTGCACATGCTGGATGCTGGCTTATTTATAATGACAACCACTACTTTTAGTGAAGAATCATTACTCTGTGTCCAACAGGCGATTAAAATGAAAGTATCCTGGTAGATACTAACTACATTGCCACCCTCACTGACTCAAGCTAGAACCCAGCATAACGTCAGGAAAATAATAATGTAACTTCTGTAAGCCCCGTCTGAAGATGAGCCAAAAAAAACTGGAATACTGGTTTATGGGAATAATGCATGCGTATCTGAAGGACACCGTAATGTTAACGTACAGTCACAGTATAAACACGGACATGGTAAGCATCAACGATGTTGTGCATGCAACGTAACTCCTCAGGTTCACAACTCACGATGGTCACTTCGTAAGCGAAAACAGGAATGTCGTAACAATCCAAAGAGCATGAGGAACAGTACATACAGGGAGTTTCAAAAATGACCGGTATATTTGAAACGGCAATAAAAACTAAACGAGCAGCGATAGAAATACACTGTTTGTTGCAATATGCTTGGGACAACAGTACATTTTCAGGCAGACAAACTTTCGAAATTACAGTAGTTCAATTGTCAACAACAGATGGCACTGCGGTCTGGGAAACTCTATAGTACGATATTTTCCACATATCCACCATGCGTAGCAATAATATGGCGTAGTCTCTGAATGAAATTACCCGAAACCTTTGACAACGTGTCTGGCGGAATGGCTTCATATGCAGATGAGATGTACTACTTCAGCTGTTCAATCGTTTCTGGATTCTGGCGGTACACCTGGTCTTTCAAGTGTCCCCACAGAAAGAAGTCACGGGGTTCATGTCTGGCGAATAGGGAGGCCAACCCACGACGCCTCCTGTATGTTTCGGATAGCCCAAACCAATCACACGATCATCGAAATATTCATTCAGGAAATTAAAGACGTCGGCCGTGCGATGTGGCCGGGCACCATCTTGCATAAACCACGAGGTGTTCGCAGTCTCGTCTAAGGCAGTTTGTACCGCCACAAATTCACGAAGAATGTCCAGATAGCGTGATGCAGTAATCGTTTCGGATCTGAAAAATGGGCCAATGATTCCTTTGGAAGAAATAGCGGTCCAGACCAGTACTTTTTGAGGATGCAGGGACGATGGGACTGCAACATGGGGCTTTTCGGTTCCCCATATGCGCCAGTTCTGTTTATTGACGAAGCCGTCCAGGTAAAAATAAGCTTCATCAGTAAACCAAATGCTACCCACATGCATATCGCCGTCATCAATCCTGTGCACTATATCGTTAGCGAATGTCTCTCGTGCAGCAATGGTAGCAGCGCTGAGGGGTTGCCGTGTTTAAATTTTGTACGGATAGAGGTGTAAACTCTGGCGCATGAGACAATACGTGGACGTTGGCGTCATTTGGACCGCAGCTGCAACACGGCGAACGGAAACCCGAGGCCGCTGTTGGATCACCTGCTGCACTAGCTGCGCGTTGCCCTCTGTGGTTGCCGTATGCGGTTGCCCTACCTTTCCAGCACGTTCATCCGTCACGTTCCCAGTCCATTGAAATTTTTCAAACAGATCCTTTATTGTATCGCTTTTCGGTCCTTTGGTTACATTAAACCTCCGTTGAAAACTTCGTCTTGTTGCAAAAACACTGTGTTCTAGGCGGTGGAATTCCAACACCAGAAAAATCCTCTGTTCTAAGGAATAAACTATGTTGTCCACAGCACACTTGCACATTGTGAACAGCACACGCTTACAGCAGAAAGACGACGTACAGAATGGCGCACCCACAGACTGCGTTGTCTTCTATATCTTTCACATCACTTGCAGCGCCATCTGTTGTTGAAAATTGTAACTACTGTAATTTCGAAAGTTTGTCCGCCTGAAAATGTACTGTTGTCCCAAGCATATTGCAACAAACGGTGTATTTCTATCGCTGCTCGTTTAGTTTTTATTGCCGTTTCAAATATACCGGTCATCTTTGAAACACCCTGTATTATACGATTAAAGAATAGCATCACCGGCAGCTATTTTCGTTTCGGACGATGGTTCACCATCCAGATGTATTTCTCCGGAAGTCTTCAAGCAAACAGCCTACCTACAGAGAAGTTGCTCATTTCACGAAAATGTTGTTTCGGAGTAGTGTATTGCACACACTATTTTCTATTGCTCCTTTGAAAACAGAATGTAGCTCAGCTATAATGCATTCTCTACTACAGGTAACTACAAATCCACTGTGTGAGAATTCCCTGGACCTACAAGTTATACGCACAGGGAAAATGGCGGGTAGAAGGTATGGTGTCAGTTACCTTCGAGGAGGTACGAGCCCGCTAATTAGCGGATAAGATGGGGCACCAATCTCCAGAGCTATTGATCCACCGTGAGTGGCATACACACCGACAGCCAATTACTGGCATATCTCTCGAGGCGTTCAGCGTTTAGCTGCGCGGTTCAGACGAGCCCCGTTTCGCTAACATTTTCTTTCAAAGAGAATATTTCACCTAATTACTTTCTGTTCAGTGACTGAACATGTAAGGTGAAAAAATATAGAAACATAACGGTGACAAAAGGAAGTATTCGTATTTAGTCCGTATGGAGTATTCCTGTGCTTAATTAATTTGTCTGGTAGTGCTGAGTAGAAATATTAGCAACTGTACTGGAATTTGTTCTTTTAACTTGGAAATTATCTACGTGCACAGATAACGCGTTTTTGTGGCTGTGTATTATTTAAAAGCAAATGACCCTTTCAGTACCACTATGAACTTTTTATTTTGGAAGTTGCAAGTAAAGGAAAACATTAAAAGTTACAATTTTCTTTTCGTTGATGCCTCACTTAGTTGAAAGTTCCCTGTTCCGATGGGACGACAAGGACTGAAAATACTGTTGAAGTGATACCTAACTCAAGGTGCGCCAGCGCAAAGGAAAGAAAACTTCATTTAGTTGTTCTTCTATTTATATGTCACGTTGGAGCTACAGTCGTCCAGGATCGTAGCATCGTCAACATACATCTACCTCTAATGGGAAGCTTGCGTCCAGTGTACCATTTTCACGTAATACATTGTAGTTCCATATTATTTCGTGTTAGCTTTGCTAATCAATTCAGAAATTTTGGCCTTTATACGGGTTTATCAGTGCATTCGTTACAGTTAGAATAACGCACTCTTTCTCGAATACATGCTATATGAGTTACATTTTTATCATAAATGAGTCTTACACATTACGTCCTTAATAGTGCCAATAGAAGTCTCTTGCTTTACCGATGTTACTAACCTTCTATCGATTTCTTTTTGTGGGGAGAGGAAAGCAAAGCTTTTGATGTAGAGGACATCGATAGACATTCCACAACAGCTGGTTTCCCGTCTGGCTAAAGCTACAAAAATGGTTCAAATGGCTCTGAGCACTGTGAGGCTAAACGTCTGAAGTCATCAGTCCCCTACAACTTAGTACTACTTAACCCTAACTAACCTAAGTACATCACACACACCCATGCCCGAGGCAGTATTTGAACCTGTGACCGTAGCAGTCGCGCGGTTTCGGACTGAAGCGCCTAGACCCGCTCGACCACCGCGGCCGGCTGCTAAAGCTACAACCGTTATTCGTGAAACACCTAGTTATTTTCAGCGTGTTACACAATCATTAGCGAGCAGATGCCAGATGAGCTATCATGTAAACAAATGCCATTTTTAACATTATCTCTATAACAATATTCATCACTTTGCAGTTCGAATACCAAAACAGTCATGGACCCTGTGACGTCTCCTGGGAAGTCCTATGGAAATTAAACTAAACCTATATCGGACGCGTAAATGTGAACTGTAAAAAAAGCACAAAACTGAGTGGATTTCTGTTGATAAAAATCGTAGCTAATACGATGGATATTGCTAAAACCTACAACTCGTTAGTGTCGTATTTTTTGTGTCAAAAATGTTAATAAATTATGTATTTTAGTATGGAAAATTAACTATACATTGTGAAGACATTCTCTGCTAACCATGGACATCTTATCTCATTAAGGTAAAAAAAGACTTGGTTCAAAGATCCAGTATTACTTTTGCCTCTGCTGTTGAAGAATTAAGTCGGTTAGCTGTTCTGACGCACAAGTATTTGATGTGCGTATTTTCTTTTGTAATATACGCTAAAAAGTGAATTTCTCCTATTCTTATTCAAAACCTCTCCCACCCTGTGGACATACTTAGAGAAAAATAATTATTTATAGTTAGTTGTGTAGAAGATAGCCCATCTGGCATTCTTTCGTATTTATGGCGCACAGGCGGTAGTTACGTAATATTTAATTAAATATTGGGCTTCACCGTCAAATTAACATTATAAGTACTTAACTGATAATTTTCAAGCATTAATATTTGCTAAGGTCATTTTATCGTAATTTTTACGGAATTGGGTGGACAAATTTAACTGAAGTAGGCAACAACGTTTAGTTCGCTTCACGATACTTTTGAGTTCGCAATTAAATTTATTTCTGCAAGCAAAATTTTAATCTAAAATGAAGTCAGCTGGTTATCAATGAAATTATTTATCTTGGGTACAAATCTTTGCGCGATATATGTATTTATATCACATCTCCCTTCGCAACAGTTACTTTAGCGGGCAATAGCTATAATAGTTTCATGCTACTTCTGATTATCTTTGAACTAATTTAGATAACGTATTTAAACCATTACAAGCAATCTTGTACCCATTTTTACTAATATTTGTATCTGCGTAACAATCTTGATTATCGTCGACGTATATGTAAACCTCATATACGTGCGTGCTGAATATATACCATGCCAACAGTGTATTACCTTTATTCCAACAATCCCGATCACATCTTACACTAAAATCAAAACATTTTAATAGTAAAGAAGAGAGGGGACGATATAGCCCCAGTCGGGGGAATGCTCACTTGTCATTTTTGTCCTGTAACAGAAGCGTTTTCTCTAAACACCCTAACATTTTACTTAGTTTCTTGAAGCCTATATACAGAGCGAAGAAGAACACCACCGAAATACTTTCAGAGGTAGTAATATGGGCCAAAACAAGAAAAAAATTCCCAGTAAACATGGATACATAAAATGCACAACTTAAAAGCTATCAGTACTTGTTCAGTAGAAGAGATAGGTTTGACAGTAGCGTCGATCAACAAGTGTTCATAGCTATTAAAGTATGCAGTTTTGAGACTATGTTTATTTGACGTTTTTCCTTGTTTTGGTCCATACTAACATCTCTCAAAGTTTGTCGGTGAAGTTTTGTATCGCCCTGTATATAAAACCGTGGCATGGATTATCTCCGTATAATTGGCGTTCTGGTAGCCCAGTGCTGTGAAGGAGACCCCAGTAAGATTGCAACTGTATATAATGTGATACTGGGGTGCTCATAATTGAAAAGCAGCTGCGCGGACTTTTCATGTTCTTGATGCTTACTGGACTTCCTCAACGTGCCTGGGTGTTCGCCATTGATCTGGCAGTCGGGCAAGGTGAACTAGTCAGTATTGCCCTGTTAGAGGAACGAGTGCATACTGATCTGTAATGCACGCGCAGAGGTAGCCGCAAGATCGTGCCAGATGCCTCTCATCAGTGAAAATTTACATTTAATGAGCATTTTTATCTTTCATGATAAATAAACTATATTGATAATCCAACTTCGCTATTCCACATCTGTAGACCGAGCGAATCAAAGGAAAGAAGACTGGGCTAAAAATGCATAATTTGTAAGTAGGCTGTTTAGGTTTTCTTACTGGTAACGCCACATTGCGCTCTGTATGAAAAATCACTGGCTGTGCTGTGTGCAGTCAGTGGCTGGTTGGCATTGTTGTAATACTCCCCATTGTAGTGTTGGGCAGCTGGATGCTAACAGAGCGTAGCGTTGGCAGTTGGAGGTGAGCTGCCAGCAGTGGTGGATGTGGGAAGAGAGATGGCGGAGTTTTGAAATTTGTAAGGCTGGATGTCATGAACACTTTTGATGACTATTAAGGTAAATACATTGTTTGTTCTCTATCAAAATCTTTCGTTTGCTAACTATGCCTATCAGTAGTTAGTGCCTTCAGTAGTTTGAATCTTTTATATAGCTGGCAGCAGTGGCGCTCGCTGTATTGCAGTAGTTCGAGTAACGAAGATTTTTGTGAGGTACGTGATTTGTGAAAGGTATAGGTTAATGTTAGTCAGAGCCATTCTATTATAGGGATTTTTGAAAGTCAGATTGCGTTGCGCTAAAAACATTGTGTGTCAGTTTAAGCACAGTCACGTATTATTTTTCAAAGGGGACGTTTCAAATTGACCTTGGGGAAACACAGAGAAAGAATTCGGCTGTGTCTTTTTCAATGAAACTACCTCAAAATTTGTCTTCGACGATTTAGGGAAGCTACAGAAAACCGACAGTTGAATAAGCACCGTCCTCCAGAATAAGAGTCATGCATTACCATTGAAGCACAGCTTCGTGACTTTACGATGGACTAAATATAGTTGAGAAAGAATTTTTGAGAGACAGTGTGTGTGTGTGTGTGTGTGTGTGTGTGTGTGTGTATGAGAGAGAGAGAGAGAGAGAGAGAGAGAGAGAGAGAGAGAGAGAGGCACGAGAACTAGGATTGTAATTTTCTAAATAATACGCTCTCCCTTGGCTACATTTTGAACTACGCAAGCCAAACAAATCCAATGTGCACTTTTCACTTGACCCGCACATCCATCGCAGCACATATTCCACAAATAGGAGATTTGTCTGAAATATCGTTTTTCCCAGAAGTACTAATCCTACATTTTCGTCGGAAAGCCTCTATAGAGTTTCCAATGCACGGAGAGGAAACAGGAAAGGCCTAAAGCTTTGAGTCGCTCTGTGAGCCGAAATTGGATAATGGTATCGGCAGCCCACTGCCCGAAGAAGCTCCGATGCCTGGTTATTCTTTTTAACTCGCAACTAACGTGCATCACTGCGGATACTATAGTACAGACTAGAAGTGTGGTTCCTCTTCCCTAACAAAAATAGCGCATGTACCGTGATCACCAGCTTACACGACTTGTTTGAGCATTGTGTAATCCGTGTGCTCCATTTCTTCGTCCAGCATGGACTTTTCGGCCATCCTCCGCGCTCCCTCGTTGTTTCTACAACTGTTCGCGTTTCTGCATCTTAAAAGATGACAAAAGGTGCACGTTTGTAGAAACAAGAGAATTATTAGCGCTTCTGTTGTAGAATTTTAGAACATGTTTTTTGCTCGAGTATCATGTCGTTTTTGGAAGCCCAGAATCCACTCTGTAGGAATCAACATGGATTCCGGAAACAGCGATCGTGTGAGACCCAACTCGCTTTGTTTGTGCATGAGACCCAGAAAATATTAGATACAGGCTCCCAGGTAGATGCTATTTTCTTGACTTCCGGCAGGCGTTCGATACAGTTCCGCACTGTCGCCTGATAAACAAAGTAAGAGCCTACGGAATATCAGACCAGCTGTGTGGCTGGATTGAAGAGCTTTTAGCAAACAGAACACAGCATGTTGTTATCAATGGAGAGACGTCTACAGACGTTAAAGTAACCTCTGGCGTGCCACAGGGGAGTGTTATGGGACCATTGCTTTTCACAATATATATAAATGACCTAGTAGATAGTGTCAGAAGTTCCATGCGGCTTTTCGCGGATGATGCTGTAGTATACAGAGAAGTTTCAGCATTAGAAAATTGTAGCGGAATGCAGGAAGATCTGCAGCGGATAGGCACTTGGTGTAGGGAGTGGCAACTAACCCTTAACATAGACAAATGTAATGTATTGCGAATACATAGAAAGAAGGATCCTTTCTTGTATGATTATATGATAGCGGAACAAACACTGGTAGCAGTTACTTCTGTAAAATATCTGGGAGTATGCGTGCGGAACGATTTGAAGTGGAATGATCATATAAAATTAATTGTTGGTAAGGCGGGTACCAGGTTGAGATTCATTGGGAGAGTCCTTGGAAAATGTAGTCCATCAACAAAGGAGGTGACTTACAAAACACTCGTTCGACCTATACTTGAGTATTGCTTATCAGTGTGGGATCCGTACCAGATCGGGTTGACGGAGGAGATAGAGAAGATCCAAAGAAGAGCGGCGCGTTTCGTCACAGGGTTATTTGGTAACTGTGATAGCGTTACGGAGATGTTTAGCAAACTCAAGTGGCAGACTCTGCAAGAGAGGCGCTTTGCATCGCGGTGTAGCTTCCTCGCCAGGTTTCGAGAGGGTGCGTTTCTGGATGAGGTATCGAATATATTGCTTCCCCCTACTTATACCTCCCGAGGAGATCACGAATGTAAAATAAGAGAGATTAGAGCGCGCACGGAGGCCTTCAGACAGTCGTTCTTCCCGCGAACCATACGAGACTGGAACAGGAAAGAGAGGTAATGACCGTGGCACGTAAAGTGCCCTCCGCCACACACCGTTGGGTGGCTTGCGGAGTATAAATGTAGATGTAGATGTAGATGTAAAGGTCCTAAAGGCCCTGTGACGAGAAGGTTATTTTAGATTGACAGTTAGCTCGGAGTGGCAAAGCATGTGGAAGTAATTTCGTCGTGCCATTTCAAAGGAACTATGTCAGAATTTAGGTTCAAATAGCTTTAAGCACTACGGGTCTTAACATCTGAGGTCACCAGACCCCTAAACTTAGAACTACTTAAACCTAACTAACCTAAGGACATCACACA
Organism: Schistocerca gregaria; assembly: GCF_023897955.1. Lineage (NCBI taxonomy): Eukaryota > Metazoa > Arthropoda > Insecta > Orthoptera > Acrididae > Schistocerca > Schistocerca gregaria. The sequence goes on along the minus strand of NC_064920.1, from coordinate 480,365,033 downwards.
CATCCATGCCCGAGGAAGGATTCGAACCTGCGACCGTAGCAGCAGCGTGTTTCCGGACTGAAGCGCCTAGAACCGCTCTGTCACGGCGGCCGGCTGGACATTAGGAAAATCATAGAAAATCTGAATCTGGATAGCTGGATGGGGATCTGAACAGCTGCGCTTCCAAATACGGGTCCTTTATCTTACCACTGCTCCGCCATACTCAGTCGCATATTTTGTTATTGCGATGGCAACCCAAGAACATTTAGTAGCGGTTTCTTCGACTGTTGCCTTTGCCTTTTCAGACAAGTCCCATGAATTCATGAATGATACCAAAATTCTGCCGTGATTATACCGACTACTTCGAAGATAAATAGTGTAATATATCGCCCACACAGATACAATATCCGCCTCGCTTGGAGCTGTAGCCTCCTGTACAGCCTTGAAACCACAGGCTAAGGGACATCACAAAGCGCTCTCCCAGCCTCCATTGTATGCCAGAACAGGTACCGGACCTGACATGGAGCCGAAACATACTATTAGGGTGGACCGACACGCATGGATCGATAGTTGCACAAACTTTCGAATCGTAAACTGCACTAGAAAATAGGCATGACTAAAGTGCTCGTAACGTGTGCAAGACGAACAGGTGAGTAGCAGCAATTTGGGCGTGACATGCAATGGAATATGTTCTGAGCAGCACCGGTACTGCACCAGTTGTGTAAGAAGGGTCACGAAAACCAACGGTCGGCAAAGTGACACGCCAGAAGAAGAAATGTAGGCTACGGGAATTCTGCCACACATCTCCATGGACACAGTCAGAATCGGTAGTATATTGCGCTTACACGGCGCAGTGCCTATTTACAAACCAACCAAAAAGATCAAAGACTGTTTCGGATCGGCAAAGGACAGAAGGGACCCATTTACGAGGTTGGGAATACACCAAATACCTTGTGAAAAAAGGAAAAGTCTATGTGCGAATGACTGGACGATCTATCAACGCCAGATCGTCGATCATAAGCGGCACTGGAGGCTGGAGCAGATAGACAAATTATCTGTGGCGAATCACGCGCTACATGGTAAAATTCTTAAATACACAGTTTCTCATTGAGGAGAAAAACTACCATGCCCGTTTGTTCAGAGACGCTGTATAATTTGGCTACGACAACTACTTTTAATAAGTAGAAAGAGAAGGTCTAGTGGTAAAGTGGTTCATGGGTTCTAGTGGTATAGCGGTCTTGCAGGTATCAAGGAGATAATCAAGGCGGTAGTGACCAGGTAAGAGTCCTGAGACGTTGAAGCGACAGTTACTTGTAATCTCGGCCCACAGGCTCGATTCCAGCCCACCACCAGCAATGGATGGTGAACCCTCGACATGCCAGCCACACGTGCTGGCGAATCGTCAGGAAAATCGTCAAACGACGGTCGAATGAAGTTTCAGAGACAAAAGGGAACAGACAATACGTCTATCTGACAGTACGTTTAACCAAACGTTTGAAATATACGTTGTAGGCACAGTGAGGTAAAAAAAGTCATGAGGTACCACTTACTACCGTGTTGGACCTCCTTTTCCCCAGCTTAGTGCAGCAGTTAGAAGTGGAATGGGATCAACAAGTCTTTGGAACTCCCCTGTAGAAATACTGAACCGTATTGTCTCTACAGCCGTCCATAATTATGAAAGTATTGTCGGTGCAGGATATTTTGGACAAACTGACTTCTAGATTTTGTCTAATAAATGGTAGATGGGATTCATGTAGGATGATGCGGAAAGCCAAATCATTCGCTCGAATCGTACAGAATTTTCTGCAAATCACTCGCGAACAATTGTGGTCCAATGATATGACTCGAAAAAGAAATCAATGAATGGATGCAAATGATCTCCAGGTAGCCTAAAGTAACCACTTCTAGTCAGTGATCGGCTCAGTTGGACCAGAGTGCTCAGTCCGTTCCACGGAAACACAGTCAACGCATTATGTAGCCACTCAGCTTGCACTGTGCCTTGTTGACAACTTGGGTGCATGGCTTCATGGGGTTTGCATCACATTCGAACCCAACTAACCACTCTTTCCAAGCAAAACTGTGACTCATCTGACAAGGCCACAGTTTTGCAGTCGTCTAGAGTCCTACGGAACTGGTCACGACTCGGAAGAGATGCGTTGCAGGTGATGACGTACAGTTAGCAAGCACTCACGTCTGTCGTCTGCTGCCATAGCACATTAACGCCATATTTCGCCACGCCATCCTAACGAATACGTTCATCGTACGACCCACACTGATTTCTGCATTTATTTAACGCGGTATTGCTTGTCTGTTAGCACTGACAACTCTACGCAAACACCGCTGCTCTGGGTCGTCAAGTGAAGGCCTTCAACCACCGCGTTGATAGTGATGAGTAGTGAAGCCTGAAATTAGGTATTCTTGGCACACTCGTGACACTGTGGATGTCGGAATACTAGAATCCCTAACGATTTCCGAAATGTAATGTTCCACGCACCTATCTCCAATTACCATCCGCGTTCAAAGTCTGTTAATTCATATCGTTCGGCTATAATCACAACGGACACCCTTTGACACGAATCACCTGTGTAATAATGGCAACTCCGCCAACGCACTGCCATTTTATGTCTTGAATACGCGGTACTACCGTCATCTGTATATGTGCATATAGCTATCCAATGACTTTTGTCACCTAAGTGTATAACGCATACCCTGCACATGAGGGAAAGTCAATGTGGGGATGACTGGTCGATCTATCAACACCACATCATCGAACGGCACTGCAGGCTGGAACGGGTGGAGAAATAGTCTGACGGACCATGCGCTGTGTGGGACCGACCACATAATAATATTCTACAACACGCAGGTTCTCGAAATAGAGAAAAACCGCCAAGGTCCTTTATTCAGGGATGCCACAGAAATTCAGAAACCTGAATGGTCTCGATTGTTAAGAAGAAAGCCTCATGGTAAAATGGGTAACGGGTTACCGTGCTGCAGAGAATGGTCGGTGCAGGTGACAAGTGAGAACCAGCGCAGTAATGATCAGGGGAAAGCCCTCAGACATTCAAGACAGAAAGAAACTAAAGTCATTAGCTGCCAGTGGGCACTGATTTATATCAATGGACCAAGTTGAACATTTGTGCTGGATTCGAACTGGGGTCTCCTGCTTATTAGGCAGATGCATTGACTACTACGTCATCTGAATACGGTGGTCACTAAAACTCTATTAGATGCAAATTCTCAACTTGTACCACACACTACTGATGTAGTGCCCCTGCTCATTAGAAGCATTACTCGCAGTATCTCAAAAATTCCCGGGCGATTTCGAGTTTGGTGTACATCTGCATTGAAATGATCGTTGACTGCCATTGTCTTAATTATATACAGGGTGTCCCGGCTATCTTGTCCACCTAAAATATCTCTGGAACAATAGCAGCTATTGGAAAACGACTTTCACCGGTATCAATGTAGGACTGGGGCCCATTAATGTACATCTTTGGAAACATTCTACAACGAAAGCATATGTGTTTTTTTAACACAAACTTATGTTTTTTTTTAAATAGACCTCCTATATTTTTTCTTCAGAAATCCACAGCATGACAAGGAACATTCACAATGGAGTTGATTGCATTGCAATATTCGCATTACATCCTGAGATACTGAGACGCGAAGTTGACGTTTGAAACACCCGACATGCGCTGCTAGCGCACGTCCTGAGGCTCAGGCGTGAACCCCATGCTGCCCGTAATCGCGATGTGATTGACATTTGTAATCACACCTCCATACTTATCATAACGGACACTTACTTGTCAATCACATCGCGATTACGGGCAGCATGGGGTTCACGCCTGAGCCTCAGGACGTGCGCTAGCAGCGCATGTCGGGTGTTTCAAGCCTCAACTTCGCGTCTCAATATCTCGGGATGTAATGCGAATATTGCGATGCAATGGACGCCATTGTGTATGTGCTTTGTCATGCTATGGATTGCTGAAGAAAAAATATAGGAGGTCTATTTGAAAAAACATAAACCTGCGTTAAAAAACACATATGCTTTCGTTTTAGAATGTTTCCAAATATGTACATTCATGGGCCCCAGCCCTACGTTGATACCGGTGAAAGTCGTTTTCCAATAGCTGTTATTATTCCAGAGATATTTTGGGTGGACAAGATAGCTGGGACGCCCTGTATATGGTGTCTGTACTTCTGGTGACCAGCGTGCCCAGTTGATGTATTGGTGAGCGTATCTGCCCAGTAAGCAGGGGACCTAGATTCGAATCCCAGTCCGGCACAAATTTCAACCTGTCTCATTGATATAAATCAACACCCACTGGCAAACTAATGTCTTTAATTCCCTTGTGACCTGAGTCATAGTAGCTGCAGGATCAAAATGGTCTGTTCTTTCGGACATGTCTGAAAGGAAAGACACCACATTCACACCGTCAGACATTGGCGCGACATGTAGTCTGCATACTATCTCCGGTCGCGGACGCGACTCCAGTGCGCCACCAGCAATAGAGGGTAGACCTTCGACATGCCCCCCCCCTCGTGATGACGAAATGTCGGATAAATCGTCCAACAATCGTTGGACGATGATTCAGAGACAAATACGGTTATCTGATTCTTGCTTTGTAGAAGTCATGACTAGTCGTACAGTGATGTCTGGGACATGCGACCGATTACATATTGCCCTTATCGTGGTATTTTCTACAGCCGTCAGCGTTGCAAATTTCTCCCCATCATCACGTACCCGAGTACAAAGGCGGCACCGCGCCACATAATCGGCACTTCCCTTACTTTGCAGCTCTTTAAATACGAAAATCTCTCCGCTACTCGGCTCGAGAACTTAATAAAGCCGATTATCGTCTCGCCGTGCCGACTTAATTTAAGTGCTCAAAGGACCGGCTCTCTGTCTTGCCAGAAGGGTTCCCGCCTCGTAAGTTCCCCGAACTAATTCGGAGGTGAACGCCCGCGTTACGGCGGTCGCAGCGGCGGCGGCGACGTTGGTGAGGCGTACCGGGCGCACACGGCCCTGTCCACCCCAACGACAAATATTTGCACTGCGTCGCCTACTCCCACACCTCGCGCTGGCGCCCACGCGCGCATCCGTTTGTGTGTGTGTGTGTGTGTGTGTGTGTGTGTGTGTGTCCGTGAAGCAAGCGGGTTCTGGCGTCGCAGAGTACACACACACACACACACACACACACACACACACACACACAAACACAAGCGCGCGCGTCCGAAACAAAGTCCCCTGCGCTGCCCTCTGCATTTATCTTATGCTTCGCACGGCGAGGTCCCCACGTAATCTACGCTACAGACAATATATCAACAAACCACTGCAATAGTGCCATAATCTGAGGCCCAGCAGATAACATTTTAACACCATCTTGCTGTATGGTTTCGCCGTTCTCCGCCGCTGCAGTGTGTGCTCAACTCCAGCATTTGCGGAGCAACCTCAGTTCAGTAAATCTGGCTCATTAACGCACCTGGCACCTGCTTTCGCCAAGTCAAACATTCGACACTCCAGCGCCGACGGATTAGCAGAAGTTAGTTTGCACACGTTTAAGCAGGAAGTGAAGCAGACATTGAAAACACACTGAAGCAAAATGTTACAGCCAGTAGTGCTCCGCTGCTATGACAAAGCTTAGAAGTAACATAATTTAACATTGTGAAAGTCGGATCTGAAGTGCCCCAGATGTGACTCGAGAAACTTAATTTCAATGCTCATTATAAAATAAAAACTTTGATCATACAAGAAGAGCGACAACAATGTTCGTCCTTTTCTCAGAATTCTTAATGAAACCGATCGTTGAGTTTGGCCACTGTACGCAATGAAACCACCGCCACAGCAATGACAAAAGTTTGGGTCGACAACATGTATTGCTTTGCTTGATTCTGAGTATTTCTGGGCTTCTAGTTATCGTAGGACGCGTTTCCAGTATATCTGTGTCCTCTCATTTGCGGAGAGGAAGGCGTGCTAATAGATGTCTTCCAATCAATCCACTAACAATTACTTCCCAAGGTTCTTTCATATATTTTTTCTCCCCTGTGCTATTATAGTGCATGCTTTATACATTTTAATTTTTTCACCCCTTTTTATTAAAACCTAATTACATAAGCTTTTTTTGCATTCTTAATAAGGAATGTTGTTGGTTTTCCATTGTTCGTTTATGTAACTTCTCATTACCTTTGGCTCTTAAAATAACTCTCTCGTAATTCGCTTTCTATAACGCCTTCTGCCATGAGCGGCACACACTAGCTGTACATCTCTTGTAATCTTGTACCCAGTATTATTTGCACGGCCAGAATATGATCAACGACATTTTTATACGATTATGTTTTTTATGCATTTCTGTATGCCTGCTCGTTTTTGGCGTCCTTTGGACTGTGCCATATACTCTACGACACAATCTAATGCCTCAAAGTTTTCAGTACTAAACCTCGAGGCATAACCAATTGCTTTCCTTGAATGCCTTTATGGCTATCTTTTGGTTCGTTCTTTTTTAATAAGGCACAGCAAGAAGACTCTTAAAACACGACAAGGACACCCACTCACTATGTATTTTAAACGCGACTTCCCCTGCACTGAATTTTATTTTTTATCAGTAAGTTGTTTTAATTTTTTTCTATTGTGTGTGTTTATGTATTTGATGAACAAGGTCAGTTACTGGCCTCTGGATACTTCGGCTATTATATCCTATCCCCTTTATTTTTAAGGGGCACTCGCGATGGTCTTAAAATAGTGATAAAGGTGTTCTCCTGCCATGACATTGGCATGCAAAGCGGTATATGTGTTTAACAACTAACTTGGGTTAAATATTTTCCTTGGTAGCCCAAAGTTTTATTGAACTAGGGTAGTGTCATTTTCTAACAAAAGTGTGTATTTTTCTTTGTAGGCCAATCTGAAGACGTTTTAAACAAGGCGAAAAGCGTTAGTGACCAAAAATAAAATAAAGCTTTTTTTGCAGTCAAACATTTATCATTGGTTGCTGTAACAAGCTGCCATAAATTGGAAAAAATTCCGGACTATATTTGTCATTCGCGGATCACTTCAACATAGAAAAGCCTTAGGACAATGAGATATCTTGAAATCTAAGTCAAGACTGAGATTAACGGTTATTTGTTCGCTATGATGATTGACGCAAGTGACACTAAAATTAACGTAGTGCAACGTTCTCCAAAACTCACATCGTGTTAGAAAATAACTAACACTTGGAGGAGATACCAAAAAGTGTGGAAGAATGTAAGGAGAAAGCGCAGCATGATCTTCTCATCTGGGTGGCTAGCAAAATCCAAATTCTCTATACAATAAGATGCTACGAATTGTAACAAAATTAAACGGCACAAGTCGAATGGCAACTCAAGCAAGTAACGAGATGCTCGAAATGTAAACTGCGCTACTGGTGTTGGCTACGGACGATTCCCTCTCAACAACGGCCCAGAATTTAAGTTCACACCCTCCACCCTCTTTCGAAAAAAATTCTGCGTAGAGGGGACGATTGGATGCTGTTGCCAATGTGATGAGCGAGAATATCGCCAATTTCACAAAAAGAGAAAAAGGGGAAGGGATGCAACAGAAACGGCAGAAAAAAATGTTCAAATGGCTCTGAGCACTATGGAACTTAACATCTGCGGTCATCAGTCCCTTAGAACTTTAGAACTACTCAAACCTAACTAACCTAAGGACATCACACACATCAATGCCCGAGGCAGGATTCGAACCTGCCACCGTAGCAGTCGCGTGGTTCCAGACTGAAGCACCTAGAACCGCTCGGCCACAGCGGCCGGCAAACTGCACAAACTTCGCGCTCTTGGTGTACGAAGTTCACATTACCAACCAAGACGGGCATCCGCCTGGAGGAATGTTTTCTTGATTTCACGGGCTCTTCGCCGACCGAGGTAGGTGTGAGGGCGACTCAATTTGATTGAAGTACCAAAATTTTGAAGAGAAAGCAACTGTCGTTTCAAGCTGATCAGACAGTGTCGCGGCGTCTTAGACTTTGATGTCCATGGAAAAAGGCTAAAATTTTACACTCTATTATTCTATAGGGATGGCTGAGGCGGCACGGTGCCCATTGCCCACAACTAGGCCAGGAGCACGAAGCAGGCAGCAGCCCCATTCCGCGAAAACAGCGTCTCTCCCTAGAAAGGTGCTCCTCTCGAAATGAGATTCAATGACTGCCTTTTGTCAACAACTTGACTCTGAGACTACTCGAGTAGTAAACAGTCCCAGAGCGAAAAACGCGTAGCACACAGGTCCAGTGCTCGTAAAATAATAACCACTAAATGATGGCAGGGAATGAAACAATGTCACATAGCGATATGTGCTAGTGACGTCAGAACCATAAATTACAGTTAAAAACGCTTTAATAAGCAATCGGTTTCTGTGGAAGAAAATTTTGTTGCACAGCTTGGCTTAAGAGCACGTGTTATAGTTATTTTCACAACGGCCTCAATGAGGACTGCCTAGCCGTGGATCAGCTAAAGCTGACTCGACTTCACGGCATGTGTGTTTGTGTCTGGCTGCTACCAATAGTGTCAAATAAACAACATGCAGGGACTGGACAAAAATATGGAAACACCGAAAACGCAACACATTGCCATGCGCTATACGCTGCAGGAAAACAGTTGGCATTCAAAACAGCATCCAGTATTCTCAGAATGGATAAATACCGGTCCCGCATGGGTCTCAAGGGAATCTGATACTATTCTTCCAGCAAAAGAATGGCAAGTGGACGTAACGTGGTGTTGGATAGCGATCAAGAGTCCTTCTCTCCAAAGTAGATCACCATAGCTCAGTAATACTGCGACCTGGTGACTGTGGTGAGCAGGCGAGACGCGACAACTCATCCTCGTGGTTACAATAGCAGTCCTGCACGATGCGAGCTAGGTCAACAGAGGCCCCGCCGTTTTGTAACACAGTGTCACTATGGGGGAACAAACACTGCACCACGGGATTATCTGACCAGTCAAGATGGTCGCATAATTCATGGCTTTAATCCGACCTTGCAGAGTAACCATGAGGCCCACGGAATACCACGACATGGCATCCCGAATCATCATCGAGATCTCGCCATGTTTCACTCTTTGTATGCAAACTTGACCGGAAGTTGGAAAGAGTGCGAGGCATGACGCATCCGATTAAATGACTCTTTCGTTGCTCCGCAGTCCAGTTTTTATGGCTTCGGCACATCTACATACATACTCCGCAATCCACCATACGGTGCGTGGTGGAGGGTACCTCGTACCACAACTAGCATCTTCTCTCCCTGTTCCACTCCCAAACAGAACGAAGGAAAAATGACTGCCTATATGCCTCTGTACGAGCCCTAATCTCTCTTATCTTATCTTTGTGGTCTTTCCGCGAAACGTAAGTTGGCGCAGTAAAATTGTACCGCAGTCAGCCACAAATGCTGGTTCTCTAAATTTGCTCAGTAGCGATTCACGAAAAGAACGCCTCCTTTCCTCCAGAGACTCCCACCCGAGTTTCTGAAGCATTTCCGTAACACTCGCTTGATGATCAAACCTACCAGTAACAAATCTAGCAGCCCGACTCTGAATTGCTTCTATGTCCTCCCTCAATCCGACCTGATAGGGTTCCCAAACGCTCGAGCAGTACTCAAGAATAGGTCGTATTAGTGTTTTATAAGCGGTCTCCTTTACAGATGAACCACACCTTCCCAAAATTCTACCAATGAACCGAAGAAGACTATCCGCTTTCCCCACACCTGCTTACATGCCTGTCCCACCTCATATCGCTCTGCAATGTTACGCCCAAATATTTAATCCACGTAACTGTGTCAAGCGCTACACTACTAATGGGGTATTCAAACATTATTGGATTCTTTTTCCTATTCATCTGCATTAATTTACATTTATCTATATTTAGAGTTAGCTGACATTCTTTACACCAATCACAAATACTGTCCAAGTCATATTGCATCCTCCTACAGTCACCCAACGACGACACCTTCACGTACACCACAACATCATCAGCGAACAGCCGCACATTGCTATCCTCTCTATCCAAAAGATCATTTATGTAGATAGAAAACAACAGCGGATCTACCACACTTCCCTGGGGCACTCCAGATGATACCGTCACCTCCAATGAACACTCACCAACGAGGACAACGTACTGGGTTCTATTACATAAGATGTCTTCGAGCCACTCACATATTTGGGAACCAATCCCATATGCTCGTACCTTAGTTAGGAGTCTGCAGTGGGGCACCGAGTCAAACGCTTTCCGGAAGTCAAGGAATATGGCATCCGTATGGTATCCTTCATCCATGGTTCGCAAGACATCATGTGAAAAAAGGGCAAGTTGTGTTTCGCAGGAGCAATGCTTTCTAAAGCCGTGCTGATGCATTGACAGCAACTTCTCTGTCTCAAGGAAACTCATTATATTCGAACTGAGAATATGTTCGAGAATCCTGCAACAAACCGATGTTAAGGATATTGGGCTGTAATTTTGAGGATCCCTCCTTCTACCCATCTTATATACAGGCGTCACCTGCGCTTTTTTCCAGTCGCTCGGGACTTAACGTTGGGCAAGAGATTCGCGATAAATGCAAGCTAAGTAAGTAGCCAATGCAGTAGAGTAAAGCGTTTTCTTGTTCGGATATTTACATCACTAATCACTGATTTTGATATCCCATTCCTATCTTATGAAGTGCCCTTCGTGTCACTTCTGCAGCGACTTTTGCATCTTTCATCCCCTTACGTTTCGTCACAATCCTCTTCAACGACCGTCTGTTACGATCCCCAAACGCACACCTCCGCCCACGTTGTGGCTTAGCGGCATAAATTTTCAATACACTTCCTCTGCAAACACCAAACACCGGTCACCATGATTACAGAAGGACACACCACACAGTCAGCAACAGTTTACCCCCGTTTGAATTCACTGAGCTTCGGCGCAATGCACACGCACATGCACAGAACAATATTCTGACCACGACTAACATTTGCAATGTATTGAGGATATAGCACAGGAGCCGTTCGTGGTTAGATACAACAGCTTAACTTGCAGGCTTAGCTAACATCTGTGTTTATGTTCAAGCATGCATTTATCTGGTGTTTTGATGTCTTTGCCCAACACTTACAAAAAAATGGTTCAAATGTCTCTGAGCACTATAGGACTCAACTGCTGTGGTCATTAGTCCCCTAGAACTTAGAACTACTTAAACCTAACTAACCTAAGGACATCACACACATCCATGCCCGAGGCAGGATTCGAACCTGCGACCATAGCAGTCGCACGGTTCCGGATTGCGCGCCTAGAACCGCGAGACCACCGCGGCCGGCCCAACACTCACAGAAACAGTGCTTACCGTAGTTATTACACTACTGGCCACTAAAATTGCTACACCACGAAGATGACGTGCTACAGACGCGAAATTTAACCGACAGCAAGAAGATGCTGTGATATGCAAATAATTAGCTTTTCAGAGCATTCACACAAGGTTGGCGCCGGTGGCGACACCTACAACGTGCTGACATCAGCAAAGTTTCCAACCGAATTCTCATACACAAACAGCAGTTGACTGGCGATGCCTGGTGAAACGTTGTTGTGATATCTCGTGTAAGGAGGAGAAATGCGTACCATCACGTTTCCGACTTTGATAAAGGTCGGATTGTAGCCTATCGCGATTGCGGTTTCTTGTATCGCGACATTGCTGCTCGCGTCGGTCGAGATCCAACGACTGTTAGCAGAATATGGAATCGGTGGGTTCAGGACGGTAATACGGAACGCCGTGCTGGATCCCAACGGCCTCGTATCACTAGCAGTCGAGATGACAGGTATCTTATCCGCATGGCTGAAAAGGATCGTGCAGCCACGTCTCGATCCCTGAATCAACAGATGGGGACGTTTGCAAGACAACAACCATCTGCACGAACAGTTTGACGACGTTTGCAGCAGCATGGACTATCAGCTTGGAGACCATGGCTGCGGTTTCCCTTGACGCTGCATCACCCACAGCAGCGCCTGCGATGGTGTGCTCAACGACGAACCTGGGTGCACGAATGGAAAAACGTCATTTTTTCGGATGAATCCAGGTTCCGTTTACAGCATCATGATGGTCGCATCCGTGTTTGGCGACATCGCGGTGAATCTACATTGGAAGCGCGTATTCGTCGTCGCCATACTGGCGTATCACCCGGCGTGATGGTATGGGGTGCCATTGGTTGCACGTCTCGGTCACCTCTTGTTCGCACTGACGGCACTTTGAACAGTGGACGTTACATTTCAGATGTGTTACGACCTGTGGCTCTACCCTTCATTCGTTCCCTGCGAATCTCAAAATTTCAGCAGGATAATGAACGACCGCATGTTGTAGGTCCTGTACGGGGCTTTCTGGATACAGAAAATGTTCGACTGCTGCCCTGGCCAGCACATTCTCCAGATATCTCACCAATTGAAAACGTCTGGTCAATGGTGGCCGAGCAACTGGCTCGTCACAATACGCCAGTCACTACTCGTGATGAACTGTGGTATCGTGTTGAAGCTCCTTGGGCAGCTGCCCCTGTACATGCCATCCAAGCTCTGTTTAACTCAATGCTCAGGCATATCAAGGCAGTTATTACGGCCAGAGGTGGTTGTCCAATGAATACCCGTTCATGATCTGCATTTCTTCTTGGTGTAGCAATTTTAATGGCCAATAGTCTACAAGTGATTATCGCACCGTGCCGTGCCAAACCAGTAAGCACGAGTGTAACATCGGCACTGCCTGAGAAAGGCGATCCTTGTTACACTCGCATAATTCCCCGCCTCGGTAGTTGCCAATGTACAGTCCTTCCGTAGGCGGAGTTTGCTTCCTCCGCTCCACGAACACACTCACAACGAGGGCAGGTCGTCGTAAACAAATTATACATCGGAAAGCAGTGACGCAAAAAAAGGAACGAAATGTCGAAAAGAAATTGGAACTGAATAGGGAATAAACTTGCTTAGCAGAAATTTGGGAAGTTGTATTAAATTATGCTTATCCATTACGGATATTTTAGAACCGTGACTGTATATTAAATGTAAATAAGTTATACACAAGTGCAACCAGGGACTGGTTGCACTTGTGTATAACTTATTTACAGTTGTATTAAAGTTCAGGGAGAAGAATTAAAACTATGAGACTGGACGATGTATCATAATTCTGTCAGGGAGACCGCAAACGAATTCGAACAGCAGTTGAAAGGAATGGATACTCTCTTGAAAAGATATTATTGGATTAACATCAACAAAAGTAGTACAACACTAGGAAATAAGACAAGAATCTCCCGACGTTTTTTTTTATATTCGGGCTGCAAAATAAGTGATGATGACCGAAGTAGAGGGGATATGAAATGCAGAATAGTGTCAGGAAGAAATGCGTTTCTGAAAAAGAGCAAGTTGTTAACACTGAATCCAAAATTAAACGTTAGGAAGTATCTTCCGAAAGTATTTATATTGGTGTAGCTTTGTTCAGAAGTAAAACGATTTCGTTTGAGCGTTGAAACAAGAAAGGATAGAAGCTTTTGTAATGTGTGCTACAGAAGAATGCCACAAAATTCATGTGTCGATCGAGTAACTAATAAAGAGCTACTGAATAGAAGTAAGGAATAAAGAAATTTGTGACATCACTAGAATAAAAGAAGGGGTTGATCGATAAGAGAGACTAAGATTTGAGTACAGTAAGCAGGTTCAAACGGATGGAGGTTGTGGTAGTAACGCAGAGAACAGACGAGCGTGAAGGCCTGCACGAAAACAGTCATAGGACAAAAGACCAGAATACAAGATATCATATACGTATTCCAAACCACACTTCTCTGTTATATCTCCACCTAATTGATCTCAAATTTCACCAGTGGCCTACATGAACAAGAAACACAATATTATTTCAGCACTTTACACTTGTACCTTGTATGATACAATTTATTGTCAGTCGTTCCTGTTAGAATAGTTATTTCCCGTGTCATCTCTCATAATGAAGCAATACTGCACTTGTCACTGACGTAAGTGATGAAATCTTTCAAATCCACCAAAATCCTCTCCTAAGTGTCGACAAGACTGTACAGTTCGCTGCTTCAGCTCTTCAGTCTTATCATCGGGAGTGCTGCACCCTCTTATGACGAGTCCACACTATACAGAAGACCGAAGTCAGGTGATCTTGGAGGCCAATGTGCAGTTCCTGCTCGAACTAAACATCTTGGAACATATTGCTGCGTTACATTTCGTTTTACATGACCAGCAAAATATGCTGGTGTCCCACAATTTATGTAACAGATTCTCGAACCATGGGTCACGGGTCAAACATGAGCCCATTTTATACGGGCACTTAGTCGAAAAGTTTAATTTTCAGAACATTTGTACTGACTATGACAAAATTTGAAGGTGAACTCAGTGGCATCATCACAAATTAGAAATTATCTCGCAAATGTCTCTTTTTGCCGTTCCATGTTTGCTGGAAATATATTATCAAAATGGTTTCCTATACAAACCGCACAAACGACGCTGAATGCTTTGGCCCCCCCATACCAAATCCGAAACTGTTCTGTTATCTGAAGACTTACGCTTAAGATGAGCAGAATATTTGGTTTCTAATCATAGTCTGGCAAAGATTTAGTTTACTGCGATCTACTCATTAAAAATAACTAACTTCGAGTGCTACATGCAGGTTTGGGGATGTGACTAGATATGAGCAATCGTGACTAGATCTGAGCAATCATATTACAAACTAGTTTATTAACCACATAATAGTAATTTAATTGGAAGTATAAATCAGCTTCTGTCATCTATTATGTTTGTAATGACATCTGTTGCACGTAAGGTTCTAGTGATGTGCTGCATTCATCTTCAATTATACTTTTAACATTCAGAATATATTATCACACTGTTGAATAAATATTACATATCTGTTTCCTGACTGTCAAAATTGTACGATTTTATATGAATACTGCAGCATACGGACATCAATGCTATTAATAATTATGGGATACCAAAATTAAACTGTTTTAGTTCTGTATTCGCAGAGTGGTGCGAAATTTAATTACCTGTTTTATTAAAATGCCTAGTAATTTTAATATTAGCGTATAATAGTGCCTCTGGCATTAATTATTTTCTCGAATCAAAAACAACACCAATCTCGACAATTTTTGTTGCACCAATAACCGTCTCACTCGTTACTGCAGATTGTCAGTCACATCTACCGTGATGATACAGTTGTTAACGTGCTAACTTCGTGTCTGCCCATCTAAAGAAACTTATTCTCAACTGTACATTGCACAATACAATTGCACAAACAGAGGAAACAGGAGCGTATCTCCGTCCCAAATCCTTTTTAGTACGTAGTACGGAAAGCGAACTCTCATGTCTGTGAATTTGAAAATGCAAATTCAGAATTCTATTCTGATATAAACGAGCATAAATTCAGTGACAGCTGTATCTGAAATTTATCAATGAGCGCTACTACATGGTACTGCAACATGCACAAAGGTTAGGCCTTTCAAACAACTTTTAAAAAACAATTAAACG
The DNA here is from genome assembly GCF_023897955.1 of Schistocerca gregaria. Classification (NCBI taxonomy): domain Eukaryota; kingdom Metazoa; phylum Arthropoda; class Insecta; order Orthoptera; family Acrididae; genus Schistocerca; species Schistocerca gregaria. The sequence continues at coordinate 480,349,549 of NC_064920.1, read as the reverse complement.
GTCAGCACAGGGTCAATATGTTTCAGGCTTGAAGGTCCTGTCTGTACACAAGATAGCGCTTCTTCTGTTGGAGAATCTCGTAACATTCTACATGGGTGGTGTTTCTAAACTCATTCAGCAGAAAAAGCTATTGTCTTAGATGCAAGAAAACTGTTGAAGTCAAATAGAATAAACTAACTGAGTATATCAGAGTAAGATTAAGTGAACTTTGTAAACTGTGAAATAGTAAGGTTTTACTTAATGGTAAACACTGTTCAAATGTTCAAATGTGTGTGAATTCCTAAGAGACCAAACTGCTGAGGTCATCAGCCCCTAGACTTACACGCTACTTAAACTATCTTATGCTAAGAACAACACACACACCCATGTCAGAGGGAGGATTCGAACCTCCGGCGGGAAGGGCCGCGCAATCCATGACATGGCGCCTCAAACCGCGCGGCCATTCCTCGTGGCAATACTATTTTTCTGTTTCCGAATTTATGTACATGAATTGTGTGGTTCTTGGTACTTCCTAACTGCAAATATTGCACAATTTAAAAAAATATATGTTTACACTCACCTCGTAATAATTTCAGTTCTTTTTTCTCTTTTGTTTTATTGTTCGGTATATTTTTTCTTCGTAGTTTTCATGTTATTCCTGATTTCCATACTTTTGATATTGTTCCTGATTTCTTGTTTATAGTCTTGAAAGACCTTGTAGATTTAAAATTTTATTCTTACATAAGTTTCTTTCTGGTGCTTCTCGTTTCTTTGATTTTGTCTCTTTCTAGTTCTTTTCTCATTCCTGTAATCCTGCTGCTCTTGATTCCATTTTCCGGAAATACATATATATTTGCTTCGTTAGGCAGTTCTCATTGGTTTGGTTGAGGCGTACACGACGGATGAACAATCACTTTCCCATTACTTACTGTATTTTCTTTGTATTTCGATAGATTACTTATTCTATTTGATATATTTTATTTTTACTTTTTTAACTGACGAAACGTGACTAACTCTAATATTATTCATTTTTGTCGCATCAAACATAATACTCAATTTTAGTCGCAGGGGACACGGCAAACTAAGTGTTGACGATGTGCCGACTGCCCTAAGGCCTGGTTTACTCCGGACTGAACACAAGCTGACGCATTAGTGACTGTCAAGTTTTCCTAGTATAAATGATGTAATAGATAGGAGAGCGCGAGAAAATCACCGTCGTTCATCTTCTTTCGCATTCGCTGTTCACTCGTATTCCCCTGTGTGTCGGTCCTTTAGCGAACCACTACAGAAAATTCGTGTGCTAAGAAGGGCTGGTTCTGCGATTCAGTTAGTAGTGCACCACCTCCACGATTTTCTCGATTAGGTGTAAATTCACACGCCTACATTCTTCTTTTCCTGCCCAATTTAAGTCAAAAACAGTGTGCTCGTCATTCAAGATGACCCTTTCCGAAAATCAAAATATCGCTTTGCTGCTCGAACTAGTGAAACCTGAATGACGACTACTAGTGCCAAAAAAATAATGACGCAGCGTTCGTAGCTTTGGCACGCTGTGCTCGTTCTCTCATGTTCCGTTCCCTCCAATGTAATCGCTTGTTCCCATGTAGAAGCGAAATGTGGGGAACCTTGTCTAACTGTCTGCAAATTCTCATTCCCTTGTGTAGGCTCCCATTCGTTCCATCGTAAACGAGCCTTAACCTGTGGGAACTATACAATGAATATCAGAAGCTGTGATCCCGCAGATTTTCCCAGCATCTTATAAGATAACGTACTTCACCGGTATGCTGCCGAATATATGATCGTCTTCAATACACGAAATTTCAGTGATCCGTCTGATCGCCATCTTCAGGTGCGATCCGCGAAACACTGTCACATCGGAAAAGTAATAATATCAAAAACGACGGCTCCTTTATACCCCGGGTCAAGGCTTACTGAGCCTGCGCGAGAAGCAGAAGAGCTGCCCCCTGTGAAGCTAATAATCGCTGCGCCGCCGGCGGTAGAAACTGTTGAAAGTGTGAAAGGTCTCCGTTGGATTCCTTTCATGTTAATTTCTTAAATCTGTTGTCATTTACGGCATAAATTCCTCTTCTAAATTTACTGTGGTGTTTCTGACTATCTGGGAGGAGACTGAGCTGTGAAACGTGTTGCTTTTACACATAAACAAGGACGATCTGTCACACTAGTACACTTTAAAACACAGTGTATATATAATTCATGTCACACAGTCTCATACGGAACCTACATCCGCTTTCTTTTATATACTGTATATGATAAGATACTGTCATCTCCCTTCCCTTCCGTGTGAAAGAATGAATGAGCAAATGTATTTCTAGCTGCATGCTTGATGGTAGCAGACAAGCCTGTCTGCTAGAGAACAGTAGGACCTACGTCAGAACAGGTAGCTATGCTTTCTAGAAGCAAAGAGGTTTCTATTCTTAGTATGGTCCTGTCCGTCCCTTGTCATGTTGGTATAGGGAGCTACCTCTCTGGTCACTCCCGTTTGTATTTGTGGAGCACGTTCGGTAGGAGCCCAGCAAGTCAGTCTGTCCGCAGCGAGAGTCTGAAGTGGTAAGATCTCCGGCTAAGCGCGTGTCTGCTAAGTCCGTAGGACAATGGATTTCTTAAGATCAGCCTAACTGAAAATTTAATCATCTTTATTTCAGGTGTAGCTCTAAAATATCCAATGTTATCTTAAATTGCAACGCAGTGTAATTCGAGTGTGAAGTTCAGAATATATTCTGGTAGTTGCTTTGTCACTACTTTGTGAGTAAAGTGGAACCACGTGTTGATCAGTAACTCTAACTAAGATCATCAATCTTAAATGCGAATGTGCGTGAGATTTCAACGCCTCGTCGTGACAATATTTTTCAATATAGCAACTTTTCTTTATGTTCAACCCACGTGGGGTGTACTTTGTGAGAGCAGTACCACGTGCTTATACAATTGTTTGACCCATCAGGTTAGTAGTAAGACGATAGTAACCAGTTCGTGGCTTTTCTTTTGTAAATTGCTTTTCGATCTAATTTATTTTAATTATCAAAATTATTGTGGAGTTACACTCTTTTTGTAAACCAAGCTGACCACGTGAATCTTGTGGTGTAATCATCAAAGTAGCCCTCAGCTATTCTTTTCGGGAAGATTTCACAGAGAGTTAGTATGAATTTAGTATACCAGTGTGTGGTTATTACATGACGGACAGGATTGCGCTACGAACGTATCTTCTTTGGGTGGAAATTGAATCGGTTGGTTGTGGTTAATTTCCTCTTGCATATGTTTCAACGTTCTTCGTGTGTTATTTTATGAATGCAGTGTTTTATGCAGTCTCCCAATCTTGGCTCCATACTTGATGTGTTTCGTAAGATTACAAACTCACATTTTCACAGTCCTAAATAAGGCACCAGCTTACTTATGACTCAAGTTTAATATGCTGAAATTTCAATGACCAATGTTAAAATAAATTTCCAAATATAAACTGATTTATTTCTTTTATTTAAATTCTCTTATATATCACCGGTTGTCGTATGACTATAAAAGATTATAATTAATGTTAGTCTGGTTGGGAATTTGGTAAGCTAGACTGGATACCTGGTGAAACAGTTGCTCAGTAGTGCAAGGTTAACATCCCCAGACAGTTCACAGCTTTTAACCCATTTTTAAGGTCATGAATAGCAGCACCGCTTACACCTAAGATTAATGCAACAACATTACAAGTGATAAATCGCAAATTAAAATGTAGCGGCTCGAAAAGCAGACCGTTGTTGTTTTATATCAGATAAAATAGGGTTCCACATCTTGCTTAAAGGAAAACCTCTGTCTCGGAGCTGTCATTCACCACATCAGGGCATGGGAGTTCTATGTACATTGGTCAAGAGGTATTATGCCACTTCTGATTCAGAAACGTTGACACAGGAACTGGATCATCTTAAGGCTGTCTTCATACTCAGCGGATATACCGATCATCAAATTAATCGTGCTCTTCAATTTGGACCATCACGTTAACCATCGCTGGGTACTAGTAAATCAGTCGCTTTTCTACCCCTTGCCGGAAGTTGATGATGATGAGTCCCATACTCCGTTTACCGAGCGTAGGGGAGCGACGCGGGAGACCCGCGCCGCCATACTAGGCAAGGTCCTAGTGGAGGTGGTTTGCCATTGCCTTCCTCCGACCGAAATTGGGATGATTGATGATGATGATGAAGACGACACAAACACCCAGTCATCACGAGGCAGGTGAAAAATCCCTGACCCCGCCGGGAATCGAACCCGGGACCCCGTGCTCGGGAAGCGAGAACGCTACCGCGAGACCACGAGCTGCGGACTTGCCGGAAGTATCCCTTCAAAAATTTTTAGAATTCCCAGGTAATATATTAAAAGTTTTTTGCCAAGGCTAGAGCCCTGTTTCGAACTGGTAAAGATGATTTGGGATTGAGAAAGTCTGGAGTTTATAAAATTCCCTGTCAAGGTGGAAAGACCTATCAATATTGGACAGACCATTCGCACTGTTCATGACCGACGTGTGGAACATCAGTGTCACATACGTCTGCTCCAACCTGAAAAAAATACCGTCGCCGAACATTGTCTCAACGAAGGGCATTACTTGTCGTTTGAAGAGACGCAAAGTGTTGCTCCGGCTTCTCGTTACTGGCATTGTGTACTCAAGAAATCCTTCTAAATACTGTTATCCGATGACATTGTTAATAGAGACAAAGGTTTTCCTTTAAGCGAGATATGGAACCCTATTTTATCTGATATAGAACAAGAACGGTCTGCCTTTCGAGCCGCTACATTTTAATTTGCGATTTATCACTTTCAACAGTTTCTACCGCCTGCGGCGCTGCAATTCTTTGCTTCGCAGGGGGGCAGCTCTTCCGCTTTTCGCGCAGGCGCAGTGGCCTGTACCCTGGGTATAAAGGAGCATCCGTTTCTGATGTTTATTCACTGCCGGCGTGATTGGGTCTCACCGAGCGCACCTGAAGATGACGACCAGGTGAATCGCCGAAATTTCGTGTATTCAAGACGATCATTTCCAGCAGCATACCCGTGAGGAACATAATAACATCAAATTCTGCTTGCGTCTGAACTACTCAGATACATCAAATAACAAGAAACCTGTGGCTATATACCCGTAGGCAATAGTGTCACATAGAATGTGCAGCCACGGATGAATGGGAACACAGTTAACAGGTTTGGGGAGAAGGGCCACGTCTCGAACGGACGCCCTAGCAAGCCCTGCGCCTGCGCAACCCCAGTGCCCCAGACCAGCCCTAATGGGCCGAGCGCTGATTAAAATACTTCGCGACGCGCCGCTACCCTTTAGCGCCCTCTTGCCTTCTTTGAGGTCCCAGCAAGCGTGACTCGCATTCCACGGCTAAACGCCGTTAAGGGCTTGGTCGATCCCAGCCGCTACATCTCCCCTCTGTGAATCACATTTTGCATCATTCCAGAATACAGTAAAAATTTTCTCGGCTCGTTAGTTTCGTAGATAATTTGAACGCTTTTTTTTAGTGAAATTGTGTAGAACGAGCTAGTTTACAAGATACGTCTACATTACTGGTGTTAACATTAACTAACACATATTTCAGTTCTACTCGTGCAACTACACTTAAACATAAGGGTCATTTTTACTTGCTACCAATTCTGAAATAGAAATTCGTTCGTGGCATAGAAGGAGCTATCCAGGAGCAATGATTTTATGCTAAATTCAGAACTTGATTTGCTACCTGTTACACATTTTTGTTTTAGGCAAACGATAAAAACTTTTTGTTGCTGTGTACAGAACTCCTTTCTGAGCCACTGCCAGCTATAATGATGGGTAATAAAATTCATTTTTCCCTTAGGTTGTAGGTATTGACATCATTGTTCTCAAATTGTGATGGATTATTTATGACGCATTTTATTAGAGAATTTAAGTACTGTGACGGCGCAGTTAAAACGGCTCGCTCCTTGAAGAGGCACCTACACGACGTCCATGGGTGAAGACCACGTATTATTCTTATTGTTACTGCTCGCTTTTGTGTTGTGAGTATCCATAGCACGTTATTGAGGGGAAGATCCAAAATATGTGTAGCACAGCGTATACAAAGACAAAATAGGTATATAATAATGTAAAACATATTAAATATCTCTGCTTAGGTATTGATATTACAATCTCGGACCCGTGGAGAGGACGTCGTGTAAAAGCTAACTGTAGGTTACCAGTACCTTTCCTGAGAGATCTTCTTTCTTAATGGATGTCGTACTCCGCTTCATTATGAGTACATCATAACATGTTTTAAAAACATGGTTAAATATTGATAAAGGTTGCCATGACTAAGAAATGAGTACACTGAAGCAGTAAATATCTTTACCTTAGCGTTACTATTACTTTTGGAAAATAGCATACTATATCAGCCCCTGCCACTTTTCCTGGTTATATATTACTATATAATAACGACGCTAAGGTAAAGAAATTTACTGCTTCAGTGTAGGCCTACTCATTTCTTAGTTACAGTAACCTTGATGGTACAGCACTCACTCTTTTTTTATTCTTGTAATAAAATGTTCTTTAAAGTATGTTATGTAGCACCGTGCGATCGCGATGAGGCGGTGTACCGCGTCTGTTATTGAAGCACGCCTCACATCAAAGGTATTGTTACTCATATAAGTCAGAGACGTCCTGCAGTTAGTTTTCACACAAAGCCCTCAACACAGATCACAAACTGAAAGATTAACATTCAAGCTGAAACACCTATTCAATAATTTTTCATATATTTGTACTTTTTCTCCTTGTACATGGTGCGCTACGTATGTTAGGGAGCTGATTCGTTTGTTTACAAGACTAGCAATTATACAAATAGCAAATGCAGTTGAACACCCTTCCACTTCAAGTTTTCGTTAATATACACACCCACAAATTTGGAGTATTTTAACCTGTTTACTTACTCGGCTCATATGCTACATTAATTTTAGTATGATTCATATTTCGTACAGAACAGAACATAGTGTGTCTTCAAAGAATTATCAAATGGAGCTCTGAAAACGGACTCACCTTAACTTTTAGAAAACTCAACGTATTCAGTTCTGTACAACAAATAATAGTCATATTAACACACATAACTGTTTCGAATACTTTGGAAAAAAAATTCCCGTAAGCAAATTTAATTACAAATGTTTATGTTTTTCTTATCTTTCTTATAAAGAGGTTTAACAGTTGCATATTAAATCTGTCTAGAAAAATTCCCTGTGCCAGTAAAGCATTACGTATACCACTAAGTACACGATGTATTAAGTTGGAACAAATTTTCAAAACTCTGTTCGAAATTCCGTCAACACTATATGATTTCTGTAATTTCGATGAAGGGCGTTGGTGATGATGCTAGTTGCTTAGAGTTTTGTGTAACGATGTTTCTAATGTATTCTCTTGCTTCTTCAACTTAACTATTTAATCCTATTTTTGCTGCTACATTTATAAAAAGACTGTTTAGAAGTAACCACTGTCTGTGAGTCATCGGTCACAACACTGCCATATTTTTCTTTCTTTTTTTCTTCTTTTTTATGGTGTCTTGTAGACTGAGTGGTTTTCCTATCTGCCGTTTGATAACATTCCATATAGTTTTAATCTTTTTATGTGCATTCAATAATACACATAATAAGATTCTATAAGTATGTACATACTTCTTAGCGTTTTACTGACTTTCCAAAAGTATTCTAGTATTTCATGTAGCTTTCAAGTAATGTCGGATTTCGACTTATTCTGGCCTTTATATAAATTTCTCTCTTTCTGGTACATGAGATTTTACTTCCTTTAGTTATCCATCACAGTTTTGTTGTTGATGGATTTTCATAACAGTGTTTTAAAAAGCGACATTCAAATAGTGACACAAATTTGCTGCGGAATAATTTGAATTTGACATTAGCAGCACTGGAAGCGGAAAAATTGTTTTTTTAGGACAACAAAGCAATTACCTTTCCTATGGGATTTTTCGTCAAGAACAGTGCAATCGTCATGCAAAATAACCCACTCAGAAAATCACGATCTGTCAGATACGACTTTGAAAGTCTTACAAATTACCGGCAGTGTCTTCCATAACCTATTAATCATGACCAGTTTAAGGCCCAAGAAACAGAAGTAGTCAGCTGTGCCAACAACTGGAGAGGGACACCAGGGGCATCCAACTGCAGATTTTGTATGCACTGTTCATTACAGTTAATAGCAACAATTTAAATGGGCGAAAGTATACGATAACAGAAGGAAAAACGTTTCAGTAACCACGGGTCAGCAAAAGAACTGTTTGCGAGATAAATGCCGATGTGTCATTACGAGTCACCACTAACTGCAGTGCACATAGTACCACATTTAGTATAAATGATTCTCAAATGCAAACTTTTACATTAAGTCCCACCTAACCGGTTTAAAATTTCATCCAAAACCTACTTTAGCAAGAACTACAATACTCCTTCAGCAAGTCATGTGGCAAAAGGAGATTTCAAAGCCCAAGGTAATAAAGACGTGCATCCTCAAGTCGTGGACTGCGCGGCTGGTCCCGGCGGAACTTCGAGTCCTCCCTCGGGCATGAGTGTGTGTGTTTGTCCTTAGGTTAATTTAGGTTAAGTAGTGTGTAAGCTTAGGGACTGATGACCTTAGCAGTTAAGTCCCATAAGATTTCACACACATTTGAACATTTTTTAAAAATAATTTTAAAGTATAGAATTAAAAAGTTGCATTACCACAATAAAAAATGACAGAACTTCTGAATGTTTATTTTCTTCAGTCCGTTTAAAGGACAGCACATTGTGACCGAAGATAATGGAGCACAATAGGTCTACTCTTCTTGATTTCAGTTAAAACTTTATGAGCTCTCCACAGTTACCTTAAATGGAAATGAATTTTTCCTTCTTTAAATACTTAGCACTGGCATACCATTCAGAAATGTATTTCTGTTAGACCGAAGTGTATAAGCAGTAGTTATTTTCACAGGAAAAACAGCCTACTTAAACGAATACTAGGTGTATTTTTAAATGCGTAAGCAATAGGAACAGAACGGTAAATGATATTGGTGCATGGTGTACAGAGAGGGGGAGAACATGCTAATCGTACGCCGATTTTGTGAAAATATATTGTCGAACCGGCCCTGCTGTTTATTCAAACGTTATCGATCCACAAATGTCTTCTGACGCAGTTGTAGGAAAGATCAGAGGGAAAATGTTGAATGTCCCAAGTAATCACCCTTCGAATGCGTCAGCATTTGGCGTTTGCATTTGTATTATTTTGATTAATGACATTGTTTCCGTCTAACACCTTCTCAAGTATGTTTTAGTGAACCACTGTGCCCACGATATTTGCATAGTAGTTACCACTTACGGATTTTTTGTCACTGGTTACTTTTTACGATTTTCGAGGTCATCAACGAACACTTCGTTTCTATGTACCCGAAAATTCGAAGATACTACCCCCAGCCTATTTATCACAAAACAGACTTTGCGGTTTTTTTGCTACAGGATCGCCGATTTCCGCACACTCCTTGGTCGTAGTTTTGCTTCTCGCCTGAAGTGGAGGACCCAAGCATTATCAGCAGATACGCGAATCAAATCAGCTGCGTTCTTTCTAAAACACAGAGAATTCTCGTAGATAATTCTCGTGTAAGGTGTTCGAGAACCATTATCCTGATATGTTTATTGTCTCACCTGTTCCGTACGCCTTTCATCCCAGATAGCCCAGTACCATATTGTGCCCTTTTTTAACTTTTCCATCTGCGGTTGCAGTCAGAGGATGACTTGGGCATAGATAATCAAAATTTTGCAGTCAGAGGATGACCTGGGCATAGATAATCAAAATTTTTGCTAGATATTTCTTAACCGTCGAAAATGAAGACCAAAACTTATTATAACTCTTCGCCAACATCAGATAAGTTACCGTTAGGACTTGTTGTCCATAAAAAAGAATTTTATGATAACATGGAAATCCTTTTAAATGAAATACACACATTATGACTACTTAAAGTGTCATACTTTTCCCTCATATCAAGGTTATCCTAACTTTTCACCACACTGGTTACTGACACACAAGCATCGACGTCACACTATATTGTTCGGTTCCATTGCGTACTGACACTTAACATTCTTTTGTTTTCTGTCTACTGGAACCTGTTCCTTTAAATGGTTGGCGTGTTGTGCATACCAACATAACCTTGTAACTCTACTTGAATTTTGAAAGCGCTATAGTGTCACAGATGTTGTCTTCAATCTATGCCGTTAGTGCCAAGTAAAATCTTTTAATAGACACCGCAAGGTATAGGGGAGATCGAAGACGATTAAAAAAAATTGTGAAATAATCAAAGACACGAAATTTTTATCGCAAGAATTTTGTGAGGCCACAATAGTCATTAGCTACAATAACGCACTTTCCAATTCTCAAATATGAGAATTTCAACATTATAGAGATACTAGCAGCGTCCCGCGGAGTTACCCGCTGTTAAACAGTCATTTGTAAATAAAATGTAACGCCGAAACTCACTATCCATGCGTATACTCCATCACAAAAGTTATTTCTTGGAAGTCTTGCGGTGTGAGCCACTTGTGGCCCAAAGAACAGCGTGACATCGGGAAAAAACACTACATTTTGAGACGATGAGAGGAGCCGATAGAACTCATGTCTCTCGCAGCTCACTCGTTTACTTCTCGGAAAACATTTTTACGCAACCAAGCAGAGAATTACGAAGTGCGCTAGAAAAGGGAATAAATGATTCAACGACTGCGATGTGCCTAGTACGGGGAAGGTCATAATTTTCTCGATGCGTACGGAAGCCAGAAATCTACTGCAATACGTCTTTGTAAATAATGTCCCCAGACTTCTTGTTCTCTGCGTCTATGTAGAGAGAGCTGAGTACCCAGCATTGCCCGGGCGTATATTTGTTCCAGAGTCCTATTATTTCTTGTTCTCCTTACCTCTCTATCGGTCTATCTCCTCCTTTCCCCCACTTTGTCCATCTCTTCCACTCCTGACTCTGTCCACCTCCTCCACCCACCCCCTACTCTCTGTCGATCTTTTCCTCCTCCTTCCCTCTATCCAACTCCTCCTCCCATTCTTTCTATCTCCATCTTCTCCCTCTCTAATGAAATCAGTTATGTACAGAAAATTAAAGTGTGCCTAGCTTTGTTTAACTTAAATGATTGCTTTGAGTCAATTGAACAAGTAACTATACTCTTTAGTCTAGTAGGTATTAGCTGAATATCAATATTTATGGCTCGAATGGCTCTGAGCACTATGGGACTTAACATCTATGGTCATCAGTCCCCTGGCACTTAGAACTACTTAAACCTAACTAACCCCCGCCGGGAATCGAACCCGGGAACCCGGGCGTCAATATTTATGCATTGGTTACGTATTTGACTAATCGAAGAAATGGCAAACAACTATCACAAATAATTGATACATTCACTTCATAATTTAGTATACTTAGAAACGTTACATTTAAGCTACCTACCTTAAAAGTTGTTATGGTGTTGAAATGACATTAATGGCCGCTGGTCCTGGCAACCCTTTTTGATGATGTGCTACACATTTTGACGCTATGACAAAAGGAAAAAGATTTCAGTCTAAACTGAATAATCCCTTTCTAAAGTCGCCATATGCTTTGAATATGTAAAATAATATGTATAGTACTTCGTGAATATTTTCTAGAAAAACGCATCTAATTTTCAGTTAAAAACCTGCTCGATGTCTTTCTTAATAATTTAAAGTTTTCATTTCCTTTTCCAGTTTCTTGTGCTGTTGTACCACGGTTTTATCGTCCCAGAAAGTGCTTCAATAATGACATATAATGTGATTAAACAAATAAAGATAATAAGTTTGCAACAGCTCTAAAAGTGATATTAATTGCTTTGTACAGAAGTTTTCTCGCTGTTGAATTTGAGAGACTTCATCTGACGATAACTGTAGCGCAGAGTAATGTAATAACTTCAGATGTAAATACGACGACGAAAGGTACTGTTAATTGAAAATGTTTTCATAGCTTTCCTTGTTGCTTGCTGAATATAATATTCCGTCATAATTGCTTCTGCTAGTACTTCAGTTTTGTTACATATCTTTTATATTTTTATAATAAAAATGAAATTAAAGAAGTCCAGTCAGAAATGGGCACGAATAATAAGCTCGAAGTTACTGGAGTACTTTATTAGATTCGTGCTTAGCTGAAAATTATATGCTTCATTGCTATCACCTTGAGCAAACAATATTTTTTAATTATTTTTATTTTCAGATCGAACATCTCTCACTGCCAACTTCAATAAAAGCCTTTTTGATGTTAGGCCTCGTCGTTTCGAAAAACTAAAACAACTATGAAACCTTCGTCTCGGCCGTGTTTCTGGCGATTCTCTTCAAGACAACTACACTGCTTAGTTGCATTGAAGAGGACCGCTGAAAACAGGGTCGAAATCTCTGTTTCACTTTTGCTACAGTTTTCATAATGTTCTGCCCTAAAACCCAACAGGATTTTATCAAAATTCACATTTCAGTACTCCTGTACCACCAGCAGTGGGTTAATTTATTACTTCATTTAAAACTGTTATTATCTAATTACCTGGCCATTACAGCTCTTAACGCTGAAATATTGTTCTTTCACTGTGTATGTGTGAATTACAAACCAAAGGTCACGGTTCGTAACCAAAACTCGAACGACTATCTCTTCATTGGCTATTGTTTTACCAAAAAAATCACAATCTGACAAACGTCTGCTCTGGACTAATATGTGACCAAGTCTCACGGCTTTATTTGCTAAGAATAGATAAGCCTAGCTTCTCACTAACACACTAAAACACTCATTCATAAACAGATACAAATATGACACTGCAGTAGTGCTTATGTATTTAGGTGGGAAAAATATATTATGTCTCATTCAGGCAGAGTTACTCTGTATTGATGTCGATTAGACAAATTTTTGTACGTAAAGCTATAAATGTTCTGAATCCACTGAAACTCTGTTAAACTATCTACGCATAATTGTTTATAGCTGAACTGTAACTGTAATGTGATGTAGCTATAACAAACTTTCCATCACAGTGTAAGTATTCACGTACTACAAGTGTAGTCTTTCATTAGATATAACAATGTATCGTAACAGTTGAACTAATCTCCAAACATAGTTACGTTTTCAACAAATTTTACTTAGTAGTGAACGATATGGTACTCCTCCTTCAAGAAAACAACGCTATACTACTCAATTTTTATACAGTAAAGCAAAGGAACTGACTTTGAGTAATACCTGAACGCTCTCTTCAGAATAAAATTTATTTACGATCTTCCAGGATGCTGGAATAATCGTAGGTCAGCAACGTCTTTACCTGAATGCGCTGTAACTGTTCATTTGCACTTCATAATACGTATATATTTTTGACGTGTTTCTGTATTTTTGGAAATACCAGTTTGAATATCTGGACGATTAGAAAATGGGTCCAGACACAAAACTGTCATGAAGTAGGGTAAAGTAGAGTAGAACTGGGTACCCTAACTCCGAACAGTAACTGTTCATCTACTTCTAACGATATTTAAGAAATATCGAACATTGTGCTTCGTTATAGATCCACAAATAACTTTGAAACCATTGAACGCTTAAACCTGTATTTAAATAAATTAAATTACATATTTTCTCAAACTGTGAAAAAACACGATTTTGTCCCATACGTGGGGCAAAACCGGATATACTACACAATGAAATCAATGGAAAAAAGTAAAATAATTGAGTGATTTTAATTTCAGTTCTGAAACTGAGTAATTACATCATGGTATCAACTTTCGGTAAAATACCGTTAGAAAAAACATAATTTTATTAATTATTGTTTTCCTGCTTTACACAAACATAATAAAATAACATTAGCATCCAAGTAGCGTTTTTAGGATCTTATTCGATCGCTCTTTCCCCACATTCAGTAGTCACACTACAACTATCGTCTTCTTCCTCTGCATTCTGACATGCTTCGTAGGCCCACCCTTTGCAATTGTAGCACTGAATCCAGCCTTCCTTAGATGCTGAATGAGAGTTGACTTAGAAGCAGAAACTGGAGGTTTCAAATGGTTCAAATGGCTTTGAGCACTATGGGACTTAACATCTGAGGTCAAGAGTCTCCTAGAACTTAGAACTACTTAAACTTAACTAACCTACGGTCATCACACATACCCATGCCCGAGGCAGGATTCGAACCAGCGATCGTAGCGGTCGCGCGGTTCTAGACTGAAGCGCCTAGAACCGCTCGGCCACATCAGCCGGCAACGCAGGCTTCATTAGTGTCTACTTCCGCAGAGGAAGAATCCGCAGTGTTATCTTCCTTAGGTGCCGAATTCTTCGTTCTTTTGTTTTCTATTGCCCCATTTTTTGTTTTAAGCTTGTTGTTGCTTTTTTAATCCCTATTTATACCACTTTTATAATCCTTTTGCTGATGTAGGAGAACTTCCTTTTCGCTACTTTCTGTTTGTTTCTCTCTGTTTATTTTCTTCTTCTTCTAAGGCTATTTATATAGAGAGATGGTTAAGATCGCAGTTTTTTCCTCTTTCATGGTTCATCGCTTCTCACCTCGCTCAGATGCGTGTGCAACAGGCATCAGCAAATCTGAAGAAACTGCAAAAGATTCTTTGGACGTTGACACCTGTGGTTGGATAAGTGGTTTATAGAAATACGACTGTGGGTCTTTTGACGTTTCAGCAACTGCAGAGTTTTCGTTTCTCACAAATTTTTATAATATGTCATGACTTCTTGGCCCATTATGAAGTGGCTCGTCGATTTCACTAAATGCAACTTCAGGAGATTGTATACGCTTATCTACACTATATTATGGGGTATAAAGGTGATTACAAAAAATATTCGTGTTTAAAGGGTAGATTCCACTCTTTTCAAACCCCTTAATGACTTTTGCATAACAGCAGCTCTGGTAAATGCATCTCTGAAAAGCTTTCCGACTTCGTAATTTGTAACATTGCATTAAGGATAAGTATGTGCTGGTAACCACTGTCTCACCTCTTGCTCATTAAGTGTTTAAACTCAGAAGAGTGTTGCTGGAGCCACTCTGTAAAAATCATGGACGTGTGGGGTGTCACAATGTCCTGCTGGAATTGGCCAAGTCGATCGGAATGCACAATGGACATGAATGGATGCAGGTGATCAGACAGGATGCTTACGTACGTGTCACCTATCAGTGCCGTATATAGACGTATCAGGGATCCCATGTCACTCCAACTGCACACGCCCCACGCAATTATAGAGCCTCCCCTATCTTGAACAGTCCCTTGCTGACATGCAGCGTCCATGGATTCATGAAGTTCTCTCCATACCCGTACACGTCCATCCGCTCAATTCAATTTGACACGAGTCTCTTTCGATCAGGCAACATGTTTCCAGTCATCAACAGTCCAATGTCTGTGTTGACAGGCCCAGGCGAGGGGTAAAGGTTTGTGTCGTGCAGTCAACAAGGGCACACGAGTGTCCCTTCGGCTCTGAAAGACGATATCGATGATGTTTCGTTGAATGATTCGCACCCTGACACTTGTTGATGGCCCAACATGACATCTGCTGCAATCTGCAGAAGGGTTGCACTTCCCTCATGTTGAACGACTCCCTATAGTTGTCGTTGGTTCATATTAAAATTGCAGTCTATGGAAGTTCCTTCATTACTCTTATGATGATATTCATAGTACTGTTTCAGTCTACTTGCTTATTTAAATCGTCCCATTTCTGTACCCAATACGCTCGTCACTGTTCATTTGACTCAAATTAACTTCTCATTCCGTAATTACCAAAACCAGAAATTCCCGCTGCGTGACTCCGACAAAACTTGCTCTTAACTCTGAATCCTCCTTAAACTGTGTATCCCTTTATTTTTCTAATTAGAGAGAAAAAACTTTAACCCACCCGTCCATAGCACTTATATCTACAATGAAATGAAATGTCGTGTGGCTAGGGCCTCCCGTCGCGTAGACCGTTCGCCTGGTGCAGGTCTTTCGAGTTGACGCCACTTCGGCGACCTGCGCGTCGAATATCTACAATGAATATTATAATCAATTTAAATTTGCAATTACATGAAACATAGCAAAACAGATATTAACAAATTACGTTGGATTTGTTTATGCTATAATTTAAAATTTATGAAGAAGATACATAAAAAATCTGCGAGGTTCAAGTTCTATTAATTCAATGTTAAATTCATCACCCATTACTGAAAGGTACTGTACTACTTACAGTGTACAAAAATCTCCATTGCAAATTCATTATTTGCTTTTGTATTTTGATGTCTACCTTGGTTGGTACAAGGCGATTAAAATTACAGTTTCACAACCACAAAGATCTTTCAAGCAGATTGCTATGGACAGTCGTCTTCTTCAGATAAAATTATTACCTGCAGCTGAGTTATCGCGATCGAAAAGACGATGTGTGAGTGTATTTTATTTCTTTTTTTTATAGCAGTATGAGGCACTTGTGTGGCGGTAATGAAACTTCCAATGTACACAAGAGCAGTGCGTTGCCCCTAAGATCTTTACTAAGGGCTTATAAACAAGAGGAACGTTACAAATACTGCTTCGTACGCAATACAGTATTCTACAGTTACTGTATAACCACAACAAACGGCATCACTGACTCCATATAAGAAGTCCGTGAGCCTTAACGAAGCAGAGCAGACCGCCACAGACATCTCCAAATGTGGATTTCTGTAATTACAGATAGAAATCTTTCACAAGTAAAATATTTGTGTCACCTTTCTTTTTTGAAATGGTAACTCTGACAAACCAATATGTCGCCTAATAATTTTGTCACGCTTATACGAACATAATTTCCACATATTACCTTCAATGTAAAAAGTAACTGTAAATGAACCTGATGTTGGCAGCATGCTGCTGAAACGCCTTGTGGCAGTAACATATTAATAGTAAGTGACTGTTGCAGTATACAGCATTTCGCGTCTTTGGAGTTACGGGCTCTCAACTGTGAGATTATCAGCGTTACATTATTTCATAAAAATATTTCGCAAAAATGAATTTAGTCGATAAGCGTTTTATAGTAAGAAACGTGTCCATTTTATCATATTATTGTTGGATGCAGTTGTTTTCTCTTGACTGGCAAGAACCAAAACGGTTCCTCAGAAAACTACGCACCATCATCGTATTTCCATTCGTTAGCTTTTAACCCACGCTGTCCACTCTGAGAGAACGCACGTGCTTCTGTGATTTTACGGGAAGCGAGCGAACTAGTTGCGGACAGCCGCTTGCGGTCCGCGACCACTAGCACCATCTATCAGCGCTCGCTTGAATCAACAAGTGCTTCGCGGCTGAGCCTACCAGGGAATATTTCGTGTCAGCTGTCATAACACGCAGTCTTCCACGGAAATCGCAGTACTCTGTTATGAGTTGATAACACCTCGTTACTGAAGTATCGTTTTAGCCTACGACGTACGACTCAAGGAAATTAGCAGACTTGCTCGAATGTCTATGGCTCTTGCGGCAGTAATAACATGGGCATGTTGTAATCAAGCTGCACCGTATACATTATTCTGCAAATCATCGTAGTGTTTCCCGACTCAAAATGAGGCACTGTTTTAACTCTTCATTGGACGAACAGTCCCTTTTATCTGCTGTCGCAAATCCGTCCGTTAGCGACTGCACCTGTCCAAATCTGTGTTAAAACGACTTAGCCAAGCGTTGTGCTTTAGAGTGAACACAATGTAAACTTCCGCATTTTTCCTGCGTTATTTATGTCTTTAGGGAGAAAGGAGAGATTGGCTGAGACTTGTCTGTGAAGTTTTTTCCATACACGGTATTTCTCCTTTATATCTGCAAGGTGTAAAAAAAGTATTCCATATTTTCAGAGGCGGTAGCATGTAACAAAATAAGAAAAAAAGGCCAGTAAATACGGTGTCTAAAGTGAATCCCTCAATAGTGAACACTTGTTCATCTTCGCTGTCTTGTACTGAACCAAGTGCTGACAACTTTGTAGATATGCATTTTGAAGCCCACATTTACTGACTATCTTTTCCTCGTTTTGATCCACATTATCTCCTACCAAGATACGGAAACCAAAGACCTTTCAGTAGGAGAGATTTGTTTCACGGTATCGAAGATGAAAAAGTGCTAATAGTTCTTAAGTTATGCATCTTAGAGTCCTTATTTTTCGTTAAAAGACACGTTTTGCCACTACATCTAAAAACATCTACAGCTTACGTGAATAATACATGACTAGTGAAGTTCATTTCTATTATAAACTTTTTATTCCTCAGCTTTAATGAATAATTTTAATGAAACGTACCGCTTACTAATAATTTCCTCACGACTGCGTTATTTTGCATTCTTCAAAATGTTCTCCTCTGATTCCTTTGGAAATTGTATTCTGTACGCACGACTACACAGTTATAAAATTCTAGGGAATACTGACCACAAAGCAACTGTATCTACCACGTACAGCAATGAGAAATTAAGAAAATGTACGACTCAAGTGACTAATGAGTTCGATAGGGTCTTGAAATCCGTGGTATATTGGTTATACTCTAAAAATACGCCAAAGTCTAAGGTCTACGTAAGATACGATAAGTTATTGACTGCTATAATGTAGACTGCATAATATCTCGTGTAGTTTCAGCGAAGGATGAAAAACGTTCCAGAACACGCCTTTGATCAGACAGAGCACAACATAAATTCTTGTCTAGACGAAATAAATGAACTATCTCTCACTGTTCCTCCCTTCCTTTTTTCTTCAGTTGGACGAATCGTTTACACTACGCTGCCTGGGAATACTATCGATAGCAGTGCGTCTTCTGTCTTCGCGTCTCGCTGTTTCGATCTTGATTTCTGCATACGGGCTACAGCCGACACCTTTTACAATTTGATCTGTGTTCTGCAGTCGTCATCCTCCGTAATTCTTTTTCCATTGACAAAACCCACTGGTACTGGTTTCAGGAGGCATTCGAGCCGCCATAGGGGAACAGCAATCTAAATTCTTCTTTTTATAATAGCATTTCATCTTCTCCTCCTTCCTCTAACTACTTTAGGAACTTCCTCTGTCTCATTCCCATTTATTAACAGGAAGCCCCTCTAGCACCACATCTCAAAAGAATTTCTCTCTCCCGTCTTCGAAGTTCAGGTACAATAGGTACACAAGGCCATACTGCAAACGGCATCATGCAACTGGAGTCTACGGACAAGGTATTATGAATGAATCTAAGTACCGAAGTAGACTCGTAACAGCTTCAGTTTCCTGAATATATCTGATGAGTTAGTTCAGACTCTGTTAGATCACCGCCTACATCCGCCACATTTTATGTACACTCAATTTTTAAAAAAACACACCACCTTGACCGAGCAGAGATAGAGCTCCATCTTCACAGGACACGCACGTCAGTGTGTTGTGCAGAATTGATTAGCATTTCAGGCACCTCGGGTCAGCATGTGTACGTTGCCTAGCGGTCACAGGTTACGCTGTGGGATTTGAAAACTTGCTCCTTGCATAATGGCATCGACGCGTATCAGGCGAAAATGCCGTCCTGGGGTACAGCCATCCATCGTGCATTCACCTGTTTCCAAAGTTAATCTGTGGTGGTTAGCACTGGGTCTCAGCGCTGCGCCCGTCGTTTCACCATAACCGACACATCTGCGATTGTCGACACTGGCGATCTGGCGGGCCGCTGCAAAATGCTGACATCCTGCTGAATAACGGCGTCCGGGGTGTTTTGAAGAGAGGGAATGGCTAGAGGTTGCAGGATGTCAGTCACGTCCAACACACTGGTCACAGTGTCTGGACACGTACCAGCTGTGATTTGTGGTTGTACCCAATAGCACCCCACACCATAAGGCCTTCAGTTGGCGGTGCATATCTTCTGCGAATGCAGTCACTGGATGCCTCTCCCACTGTCTCTGGTGAACCAAACTGCAGGCGTCATTTCAAACAAACAGCATGTGCATACGTCTTAAAACACTTTCTGATGCCATTCCTGTCGGCAGTGAAGCCGTTCCATACACCATTGCCACCTAGCATATTTCTCCACGTTCGTCAAACGCAGTCGGAGAAGTAAAAGACGCGCACGTAGCCCATTCCGTAATAAACGGCGACGGACTGTCACCCCTGATAGTGTACGATGTGTTACACCGTTCCATTGATACGCCAGAGCCGAGTAGGACGCAGATCTGTAATTCCATTTGTAAGAGGTTTCGATCTTCTCGGGAGATGATCAGGGTGGTGCGACCTGACTCATCTCGTCGTGCTCTGCGGCCTTCTGTGAACCATTCTCCACACACCCACTGCACTGCCAAAACACTTCGTGCCACACGAACAGCAATATCCCTCATGAATGCATCACATTCTCTCACGCCAATAATGTGTCCTTTTCAAATTCACTAATTTGATTCTCGTTTCACTAGGGTTTGAAGCTATTCTTGATGTTGTTCCGTGTTAACGATGTTTAAGCCTACAACAGTTAAATTGTTATAAATTGGATATTGTACTTTACAAAAAAAAAACTTTTACCCACAGAATACGACACACAGGTGTCGAAACATCTCTGGTAAATATAAAAAACTAATTGTGTTTGCAGAAGGCTGATTTTCGAAACAACCCAATTTTTAAATCGCAAACACGGAAGGACATCAAGAGGAGCTTCAAACATCAGTAAAATGAGAGTCTCAAAGCCAAGCCAAGCATTTTCCACGAAGCTCTACAACAAATTCAACAATACAACAGTAGAACTCCACAAAACTATCCTCAACATCGGGTTTAACAAAATCTGTCTATGTAATAACATAATCCCTGGTTTTGTAAAAGTCAATGTAAACAGCAAGTCAACTGCAGCACAAGAAGCTAAAAGAAAAGCAGAAATTATTTGGTTAGGAGAAGAAATTATTTTCCTATATGCGAAAAAACAGCAGCTTAATCTTCAGTTGTACAAAACACACCTTAAATCAGGTAATCTCTAAAAAACACTAGCCCATTTCGATGACATAACTGAAGAAATCAGGTCTTATACAGAAATACTAATGAACACAAATAAAGAAACACAAAACAAAAAAACTGAATCGTCTCGTGAGATATGCCACAACAATAGATAAAGAAGACAGAGTAGGGGCCCCAACACAAGTTCCGTGACAGACTTGGCAGTTTAACTGACATGGGATTAACAAAACAAGAATGAAAATTACTTGAAAGAAGGCCAAAACAAAACATAAACACAAACCTGTTACACAAAATCATAGGAAACCTAAACCGGAGACAGAATACATAATAAAGCAAGAAGAAAAGTTGGACAACCCTAATTTCAATGCCAACCTGAGAAGGGAACTTGTAGCAGAAGAGATAAAACACATATTCAAGGAGAATATGACCCCAATCATCTCAGAAACAGAAACAACAGCGCAAAATATATCCATGAAACTAAACAAAAAACTCCAAGAACACAATGTAGTCATCAGCAGAGCAGAGGAAGGGAACACACTTGAGGCAGAGTACATCAATAAAACAGAAGAATTTATAGAAAAGAACATCATCAAAGTTATCAATGATATTACCATGAGGTACAAAAGAAACATATAAAAAGCTCTTAAAAACCCTCAAAGTCACCGTCATGGATGCTCGAGCCAAATACATTTTACAAAAGAATCTCAAAGAGCCCAGCCTCAATAGTTTACCGAAGAGACTTGAAAATAACTGTCCAATCAGCCCCATAATCCATTTCAAAAATGCACCGTCTTACCACCTAGCTAGACACTTACATACATTAGTATAGAAATTATACACTTTCACAAACAGAAACCTAAAAGTACCAGTAAACCGATAGAAAAGATATAAGCATTCCATCAACAGCAACCCTGGTATCTTCTGACGTCACATCTATGTACACAAATGTGCCAGTGGAAGAAACAATCAACATTGTTAAAAGAAGCAACTGCAATATCAAGTGGACATAACAAGTGCACACATAGACGAAACAGAAGCCACGATAAAGATAATAACAGAACAGAACTGCTTTGCAAGAAGGAGTTCTGTCTACAAAAAGATGGCCTACCAATGGGCTCACTCATCAGTATTCTACATTCAAACATATTCCTAAACCACATTGAAAACAGAATATTGATTGAAATCATACATCCAGAACGCTACAAGATTATATACTGGTACCGACCGATGTGTGGATGACATCATTTGCTTGATTGACGAAACAGACACCAGAATAAAACAATTACACGGTGACATAAATACAGTTCACCCAAAAATAAAAGAGGAAATACAGAGGAAATAAAAGAGGAAATAAAACTTAATTTCTAAGACATCAGCGTACACAGAATCAACAACAAACATAATTTTGGAATTTTCAGAAACCCTACAGCCACATGTACAACCATTCACATCACCTCCAACCACCCGCAAGCACACAAACTCTCAAGGTTCAGAAACATGCAACACAGGCTCAACGGAACTCCACTGGACAAACCCAGCTCCATACAGGAACTAAACACGATACACCAAATAGCCAGAGAGAATGGATACAACACACAAATGATAAACCAACTGAACAACAAAATTAAAAACAAATTAAAAAAGAAAGAACCATGAACATATCACCAGCCACAACAGGGAACAGCATGGCACATACTAACATACAGTAACGAAAACGTCCACAGGGTGGGAAACATACTGAAGAAACAATGGCTACAAATATCATTCCGCACAAATAACACAGTACAGAAAAATCTCTAAGAACATCTCTGAAGAAAATCCTCCAAAACTGGAAAATATCAGTTAACCTGTATGTCATGCCAGTCGGTCTACATAGGCCGAACATGCAGAAATTTCAAAACGAAGTACTCTGAGCAACTCAGAGCCCTAACAAGAGATAGTACACACTCCACTTTTTCAGATCATCTAATACAAGAAAACCACCATCCAAAAAAACATGTAGACTGATCTTAAGATCCTCACGAAAAGAACAGTCTCTATCAAAAACTCACAACAGAGGAGAATTGCCACATACAAAAAGCAATAATACAAGGAAAGAGAGTCCTGAATTAAAATAGAACACTGTGCAAAAAAACACTGCTTGTAACACTCAATAAACTATACAAAGGCAGCTCCCCACATAAAACATAACAATGAAACAGTTAAAAAAGGACTTCCGTTTCCTCGGTTCCCTCCCAATCTCTTTTCCCAGCGCGCGCTCTCTCTCTCTCTCTCGCTCTCTCCATCTGTCTCCGTCTCTTATTCCTCTTACACCTGCAGACATACACACACACACACATTCTGCCCTCTGCCAACAGACACATCACACCAGTTCTGACGGAACATTTCAAATTAGCGCCACAACAAACACAAGGCGAACGATGAACAAGTGGGCGTCGACAGTAGCATAATACCTCTCACTGAGTATGGAGTCATAAGTGTCTGCTCAGATCACGTCTCATCACATTTTGTGAAAGTGCAAATGAGGTGAAACAGTGAGCGAAAAGTCTGTGAAAAAGCTGTGTGGAAACAGTGCACTAAACAGCAAGCGATCGAGAAACCAAACAGAGGCACGCAACAGGACAAGAAATTTAAGTACAAAAACGCACATAACCTCCACCCACGAAATAGTTCTTCACAAATACACGATAATTTTCTTTATGGCTAGTTTGCAGACGACATGCTGTCAAAAAAAAAACGAAAAAAGAGCATAAAAACCTGTGTATAATAATGCAGTTCATTTAGAGATGTAATTTTAAGGTGAGCGTCTAAACAAAACAAAGCAAATTGCACATATTGTAATTCTTTGTCCTAAAACAGTTAAATTGTCATAAGTTTGATACTGTACTTTACAAAATGGTTCAAATGGCTCTGAGCAGTATGGGACTCAACTGCTATGGTCATTAGTCCCCTAGAACTTAGAACTACTTAAACCTAACTAACCTAAGGACATCACACACATCCATGCCCGAGGCAGGATTCGAACCTGCGACCGTAGCAGTCGCACGGTTCCGGACTGCGCGCCTAGAACCGCGAGACCACCGCGGCCGGCTGTACTTTACAGAAATAAAAATTTGCCCCCAGAGAAGATGACACATAGGTGTAGAAACATGTCTGGGTAAATACAAAAAACTAATTATCTTTGAGTAAGGCTGATTTTCAAAACAACCCATTTTATTGATTTTACTTTACAGTAACACCGACAGTCGCAGGTACATTTTACCGGTAGATGGTTTTGGACAGCAATATCGACATTGACTTTGAACCCGCGGACCGACATGATTCAAATGCTATTCATTCCTTCAGAACTTATTGCTGTACATGCCCTGTGAATAAGAACGTCACATCTCTAGTCTTTCAAAATCAATACACACAGCTGCAGATTACTTTAGATAAATTGGATTTAATAAAATTTTTGTATAATTTTTCCACTCATGGCATACAATACCACTACATTACAAAAACTATTCACAGTACATGTTACCAAGAAAAAAAGGAGTGCTTGCAATTCAGTTTACTTGTTGAAGTTGGTGTATGTCTGTCAAAATATCTATATGAAGCCTGAAATACATCACTATAAATAACCGGATTATTTTAATTACTAAAGGCATCAAATGATTTCTCAAAGCAAAGTGGAGCTGCAAATTTATGTTATTAACACGTACCTCAGCGACCAACACAACAGCATCACACCGAGATATTTGTCCTTCAGTCACACTAATTTTTAGGTGCACTTACCTGTAACAGAGAAAAGAAAATGTGAAAAAACTATCATCATGTCCCATGTTCTCCTACAATATATATGTACCGAATAGATATATTTGAATGGGATAACACAGGTACATGAACATTAAGACAAATACATCTATTTTAAAAAGCAAATAAAATTTCGCTTTAGTCGGCCCTAGAGGACAGTCTCGATTCCTTCGAAATTAACTATGTAAGCTGTGGCTTGGATTCACAGAAATAGTTTTGACGGCAGTTAAGAGATTTATGTCATGAAAATTAATTAGAGACGTAACAGATACCCCAGGACGCTGTTGCAGAAACAAATAGAAATCATGGTGGGTTTACAAAAACGCCAAATCTCCAAGATAAGCGATGGTTTGCAGATCGTTAGCGCTGACTTCAATGCGAGAGGGTTTTAATAGTTTCCACAAAGAAACTTACCTCGAAATATGGCAGAGAATCCAAGAAATTCTGGTCGTATGTGAGATAAAGCGGCGCCAACACACACTCTATCCCTTTACTGCGCAATAGCAATGATATGGTTACTGATGGCAGGACAACTAAAACGAAGCATCAAAAATTATTCCAAAAATTATTTCACCGAAGAGGGTAAAGTAACAGTCCCCAGTTCGAACCAGGAGCAGCTGCCAACGTGAGTAATTTAGAAATAGATACCCTATGTATAGCGAAGCAAATAAAGTCACATAATAAAGACGATACATGAAATGTATTCGCAGTTCTGAACACGAGGCGAGAACATTTTAATTTAAAGTCGCTGTCCGGTATCAGCGGATATATACAATACTGCAGTGCCTGTTTTGTTAAGAAGAACTATCCAATTTTCTTCGGACATGTATACATATGGATGGATTGAGGTGGTGGGTGGGGGCGGGGTTTACAGGGGTCCTCAAGGACGCGTTGTTCCGTCTGAACTTTCACTGAACGTCATGAACGAACACGTTGGGGTCGATCTGGACGCCTAAAACAGAAGCGAGATTCTGCAGGAACAGCACAGAATGCAACTCACAGTTCACTCTGACTTTACACCGTGCCAGTCTCTCTTGCCTCTTTAGATCGGGGAAACTTGGGGACCAAGACAAGCATGAGTCCACTCGCATACTCCTCCTACCACCCCAGCAGGATTATGGGCTTGTGACAAGGACAGTTATTCAAGTGAGAGACGCCGTCGCTTTTGGGGATTTCATCAAGCATAATGTTCACGTAGTTCAAAGATGCCTTCACTTACGCCGGCCGGAGTGGCCGTGCTGTTCTAGGCGCTACAGTATGGAGACGAGCGACCGCTACGGTCGCAGGTTCGAATCCTGCCTCGGGCATGGATGTGTGTGATGTCCTTAGCTTAGTTAAGTTTAATTAGTTCTAAGTTCTAGGCGACTGATGACCTCAGAAGTTAAGTCGCATAGTGCTCAGACCCATTTTGAATCTTCAGTTACTTGTTCAGATACCATGAAAGTCGAGATGAATGCCACCCATATAGCACAATACTGCCGCCACTGTTCTGCGCCGGTGGTGTGGTTCGTGTTTCGAGCAACAGTTTGCCTGAATGACAGAGTATCCGGACACAACCACCGACCTGGTGTAACTAGAAACGTGCTTGATCCGTCCTAGCGACCCTTCTTCGTTGATAAAAATACCATTCCCTATGATCCCGTGTCCACTACAATCGTAATCGACGATGTTCTTGGCTCAGTTTGGGAATACGTCATCTGCTGCAGGGGCCCATGTTCATGGTGTAACGCGCTACTTCCCTCGCGGGAAGGCGTGCCGGCCCCCGACACGAATTCTCCCGTCGGATTAGTGTCGAGGTCCTGTGAGCCGGCCAGCTTGTGGATGGTTTTTAAGGCAGTTTTCCATCTAGCTCGATGAGTGCGGGCTGGTACCCTTTATTCCGCCGCAGTCAAACTGTGTGGGCACTTGCTGTGCAAACAACGTTTCCACGTACGCGTACACCATAATAATTCTACCACGCGAACATTTGGGTTTACACTCGTCTAGTATGAAAAGTTCTCAGGAGGGGGTCAGCTTGGGGCCGAACCTCACAATAACCCGGGGTTCGGTGTGGGGCGGCGTTGGGGTGGGTGGGCTGCTGTAGCCTGTTGTGGGGTTGTGAACCACTGAGGGCTACGGCGGCTCGAAGCCTCTCCGTCGTTTCTAGGTCCTCGGTTTCATACATACATACGTACAGGTGCTACAATCACACAGTGAACTATACAGTAAAATGTTATGAGGTTAAGGGATTGATATGCAAATGGAACAGATTAATTACAAGAGTAAAACACGAAATGTTTGTTTTTATTACCGTACCTTTTACAAAAATTACAAATCTCACTGCCAATTTGTCTGGGTGTGGACACGACTCATTATGAAGGAGAAAGAGGGAAGAATGAATCATCTCATCATTCTTCGTAGTCATTTGTGATGTCGGCGGCCGATACTGGGTCGATCATGGGCGTCGCATCGTTTGTGTGTAGCAGCGAGTCATCTTTCATCGGTGGTTGAGAGATGGCTTTGAGCACTATGTGACTTAACTTCTGAGGTCATCTGTCCCCTATAACTTAGAACTACTTAAACCTAATCAACCTAAGGACATCACACACATCCACGCCCGAGGCAGGATTCGAACCTGCGACCGTAGCGGTCGCACGGTTGCGGACTGTAACGCCTAGAACCGCTCGGCCCCTCTGGCCAGCTCTCATCGGTGTTGCGCGGCTTTGCGGAAAGCCTGTGAAACGGTCTTCATATTACCTGCTGGCAGTGGGTTTCGTAGCTGTGGTAGCGTTATCATGTTGCTGGGAGACGAATGTTAGGCGAGGACGTTCTAATACTCAGTGGAGTGCTTCATTTCCAAACATTAGACCATACCGATTCGTCCATTTAATATGGATCAGGAAAAGAGTAAGTCTCAAAGTAATGATGAATATTCGGATGGGATCAGAATCAAAGGCAAAGGACTGAGTAGACAGTGGGCCGAAGGGCTTGCATGTCCTCTTGTTTTTGCGCTGTCTCACCTACTGTCCCTTCTCTTCTCTTGAATCTCCTTAGCTCACAGACTCCTCGAATTTTTCCTCCTCTTGGCTCTGTCGTTGGCAGACTTAATTTTCAATGCCACCCACTGACTGACAATGCCGTTTCGTAACCACGCCTCCCAGTGCAGGGTGCACATTTTCCTTCTTGCACGGACTGGTGAGTGACTCGCGAACCGGCGGTTTTATCAAATGTTCACTCTCGACGCTGTTCCCAGCACTGATGCCAATTAATCCAGCACATTGCTCTGATGTACTTCCACGTTCCTTAGTTACTGTCAAAGCAGCCACACAGTACTTCTTTATAACGGCTGTCTCTGCTTGACGCCTGAACGGTCTTATATTTGTGCTTCATCGAAGAATCTACAGGGGTTCGTGTTTATAAGCAACCTTCCCCATGTCCAGAAAACTTCTCTTTTTCTTTTTTCTAAGTAGGATGAGTCTTCTTCCACCGTTTCATAGTTTCACTCGCTTCCACATGTGCATTCCTGACACTTTTGTGTATGCACTTTGTCTCAGGCCTGCAGGGATCCACGAATTAGTGGCATGTTTTATACCGTCTGACAGGCCCTTCGCAATGTGTCTATTCTTATGTGAGCCGAGGGCATTTGAAAGCCTACCCTTGTGTGTTTAGGGTCATAATTCCACCACGTCCGGATCTATGACGGTCGCTGTATGAGATCCGACTTCCTCTTCCTCCTCCTGACTCACTGGCATTAGGATGCAGCCAAAGTGTCCGCCGGCGGAGATATTGAAACATGGACCCTTCCAAGAGATGTATTCGTAATTGCGATTATGAACTTCTGTAAGCTGTATAATGGTATGACGACAATGAAAATTTGTGCCTCACCGGGACTCGAACCAGGATTTCCCGCTTTCCGCAAGCGGTCGCCTTACCACTAGGCTATCCGTGCACGACTCACAGCCAGACCCAAACTTCCATAAGCCCCCAACCATGCCTCTACAACCTGCACTCATAGATCCACTGTGTATATTCCCTTATAGGTTAGACGTTGTATGTAAATGTAACTTGCCCGGTATCGGCAGACAAATGCACTATTGCAGTGCCTGTGTTATTTGAATACGATGCAAAGTTTCCTTGAACGTGCATGGATCAACGCAGAAGACGACAGACCCACTAAGAATTCACATCGGATGAGCTAGAATTGTACAGAGTTCATCAAAGAAATGAGAGTGTATCGTACAACAACAGTGTCTGTATACGGAGTCGATAATAAATTTTATCTCAACTTAGAGAAGCGGAGAGACAGTCAATTATCACAGGGAAGTAGGTTGTGCAGTCGGAAGTGCAGTTGCACAGACTTGATATGCTAGGAAACCAGATTGGCAACGGCGCAGTAATAGTCAACAGTAAGTTTCAATGTGGAAGCTTAAATAAACTGACACCATACCTGTTAAATATATTACTTCATGGGTATCCATTGCTGTGTTTAAAAGTGTGTGTATTTATGTAACAATCCAGTGAATTCCATCTCTATATTCCATACCAAACATTGAGTGTCGAAGCATCAGTATGAGTAATTAATATTTTCAAGTAAGTTCTTAAATTACAAAACCATCTTAGCATCTTTCCGTTACAGTGAAACAACTGCTGAGCCGTGGTTAGAGATCTTCCAGTTAAATCAATGTCGTTGCTACAGTCATAGGTGAGAGGAAACAGCAAGATCGACATCTTTGTTGAGTAAGCCATTTACACAACGAACCACTGAAATTGTATATACGAAAACAAAATAGCATTTCAGCCGGAACACTTTGATATAGTTTACAGTCAGTTTCTTTTGAACAGTAACAACTATTACAAAAAAAAAAACCAGATTAAAAGCAAATGTATTCTATGCTGCAGAGGAAGTTACGATATTACTCGTCTGCCATGTAAGCAGGAAAACCCGGCTTCGAGTCCCAGTCACCGCACACATTTTCAACTGTCCCCATTGATGCATATCAACGCCTGTCGACAGTTTAGGGTCTTGATTTAATTATCCTTTCACAGTAAAATAAGAATAATGAATGTAGTAGAATTAAATCAGGTTACGCTGAGGAAATTAGATTAGGGAACAAGACATTAGAAGTAGTAGATGAATTTTGCTACTCGGACAGTAAATTAACTGAAGATGGCCGAAGTAGACAGGATATAAACTGTAGATGGGCAGTAACGAGAAAAGTGTTTCCGAAGAAGAGAAATTTGTTAACATCGAATATAAATGTAAGTGCCAGGAAGTCTTTCTGAAGATATTAGTCGAGAGCATAGCCTTATATAGAAGTGAAGTGTGGATGATAAACGGTTCAGACAAGAAGAGAACAGAGCTTCAGAAATTTAGTGTTACAAAAGAATGCTGAAGATTAGGTGGGTAGATCGCGTAACTAATGAGGAGGTACTAAACAAAACTCAGCATACAAAAAATTTGTAGTACACCTTCAGTGTAACAAGGGATCGGTTGATAGTAGACATCAAGAGACCACCGATTAAGTGTTGAAGGAAAGTGACATCAAGGGACCACCGATTGAGTGTTGGAGGAAGTGTGGGGAATAAAAATCGAGAGGAAGGTCAGGAGATGAATACAGTAAGATGGCTTAGAAGGATCTAGTTTGCAGTAGTTATTCGAAGATGAAGAGGCTTGCACAGGATAGAGTACTATGGAGAGCTGCATCAAACCAGTCTTCAGACAGATGACCTCAGCAACATCATTCATACCTTTCTCACTTGAACGCATAAAATTTTGCGTACTTTTGGTGCTTTCCAATAATGACGAATGATGATATGCTTTATTATTCTTATTGCATTTTGTAGTGATTTTGGGCAGAATTCTTGTAGTTACAGAACCCACAGCTTCTACGCACTTTCTTTTAGGTTATTCCGTTGCCTGAATTTTAGCTTTTGAGCGTATTTTATTCTTACTTTTTAATTGTTGTTCCTTAATACCTTAACATCACGCACATTTTGTATGTAAATGTATTCAGGTTAACGTTCAATTCTGATTTGTAATAAAGTTGTGCTACCTAGGAAAATAAACTGCATAACAATAAAAATGAAGCACCTAGAAGGGGAGAAGGAATCTAAATGAAACGTCACATGTTGAGAGGCTATGTGGTGTTACTTCAGTGATTAGAAAATCGAGACAAATATACAAGTAACTTGGCAGTATCAATTCACCTATCACTACGACGATTCTCTATGGAAAAATGCAAGCGTTGATTGGATTCGGAAGGGTGTCATAAAGTCGTTGGATCCTCTCTTAGTGCAAGCTGGCCTGCAGCTGTTTTAACTAGTCCTCTAAATCCTGTTTGGTGGCAGTCGGACGTCTCTGCTGGTCCGACACATGATCCATCCATCTTGCTGACCGCGAGAGCACATCACACAAAAACGAATTTCTAGCGTGCAGGATTAATTGCAGGGCAGCAACTTGTGTTAATCACCACAACAGAAAAACAGCCAAGGTTACAAATTTCACTTTTACTTACCTTATGACTAGTTTCGGATCAGGACCAATTTTAAAATTATCCAGATGTTAAAATGGTATTTTCCAAAATAGAAGACCCAAAAGTAGTCATCAAGTATTGTAAATTAAAGTGCAGTATGCAACTTTGACCGTTTTTCTGGTGTATTGATCACACACAATGTTCACAGATAAGCGCCTTGTGTGCGTGAGCATTGTCCTGTTCAAGCAGACATACACTCAGAAGATGACAAGCCGAGGTAGTGGAGAAACGCGATTCATCGCGAGGTACCTCATCGGCAGCATATGCTTCCTGGTCACACCAGACGCGGTCCTTGATATCATGGCATTAACGGCAGCCTGCCGTGGGATGCTAATTCCATACTCCAGTTTCTGCTTGTCTCCAATCGACGGTGCGGGACGACACAGAGTATTGCACGGCGTCCATTACACGTTCTCGGGTGGCAGGGACAGAGGTGAATGGTTGTCAGGTGCTGATAACCCAGTCGCATACTAGTACACTGTATCTCTGTGTCCTTCGCGGTAATCACTCAACGCCTAACGTTGTTCACGCACTTTATGTTCCACAATAAACCTGATTACAACACTGGACACGGACAATACTAACGCAGTCCGAGGACGGTTCTACTTGTTATAGAAAGTTGCAACCCTGACAGTGTGTAGATGTACCAAGTGGTACTGACATCCGCCAGTGTTTTCTGGTTGCTTAAATCCTTTTTTCAAGTGCTGTGTAGCTGCGCACCAACAACTCCCAGGCACTTCCACTATGCAGTTGCTGCTGCAGATTTTGTCTTATAAGGACAATGGGGATAGATAGTAACGAAACAATTAGATATCTTTCAGGGTGGCGGTACAGGAGGCTGTTGAAAGTTAAATGCGTTGATTGAGGACTGAAGACTTCCTGCTACGACACGACAAGAGTAAATGCATAACAAAGAACATAATGAAGAGCGGTCAGTGTGTCAAATTGCCTTGCAGAGTTTCCTGGCCCAGTTACCGGCTCAGCCATGGATTATACCGTTGGTTGGAGAACTGCAGCCTCGTTCTGCCAAATGAAGAGTTAATTGGGTGAGGTCGGAAGGCAAACAGCGGCCAGGAGAGTCATGTGCTGACTCCACGCCCCTTCATATCGCATCCGAATGACGCCATATTACAAAGGATGACACGGTGATTGGTCGGTATCGCGTGTTCCTCTGAATCTAATCATGGAGTTAACTTGTAACAGATAGAAGAGATAGGAGGGTGGGTCACGTATTAAGACACGAGTCCGTGCTGAACACTGTAGCAGGAGGAATGGTGGAAGGGTAGATGCCGCAGCGTGTGGCCAATGTCGGGGCATACTTTGTCCTAACATCACATATTTAGCTTTATAGGGAGGTGCAATACATTTTTTCCTTTCTTTCCTCGACAGCATTTCGTGAAGAGTGGATGTCGTGGCACGCTGTTAATAAGATAATAATGTGGAAATAAAGAAAGTTGCTTTAATAAGTGTAAGGGATGGGAGCAGGCGACAATTAAAATTTTCATTTTCTGTCTCTTTCTTTGTAGGTAAGAGTACATTATGGGGCAGAGAGACAAAAGAACCTTTCGCCAGTCAATGAAAGCGCGCTCTGTGAGTAATACCATGCAACAGACGAACCTGTAGGCAGTATCAACAGGAAGAAGAACTGGAGACAGCGTAGATTATTATCTGTAAGCCAAAAAATTTAAACTCTTCACGGAGTAACCAACTACTTGAGGAAGTTATATTGAAATTATTCCTTGTTAAAATGAATATACTGTAATATTAAATGCATCTTGTGTGTTGTTTTGCCTCTGGCCTCGAATTGAGATTTTTTAGAAGAAACCACATAAGTGCCTCAAAAATGAATCGCTAAACATAAAATATTCAAAATGTTTCTGTGTAAACATGAAAAAAGTTTCAGATTAAACCAACTTTGTGTCTTAGCTGCTTTTTCTTCACGTAAATGATAAAAAGTATTGTTCTGTCTTTCTCATCATTAATTAATGTGGAAATGCGGATTAATCTTCCGTTTAAGGTGCAAGCAAACTGAAATTTTATGGATTTTTTTGTGTGTCTGGAGGTATTGATGTGTCCTCTGTTACCAAGTCATGTGAATTGAGAAAGAATTTAAGATATTTTTTCAGGTCAGTTTGACGCAGTACAATCGGGGGCGAGGTATATTTCATGAACTCGGTGACATTCGAACTTCGTGATCGAACGAACGAGCAAAAATCGCAGTGACCACAGTTACTAATGTATTACGGTTATGCTTTTATTTGTGACTGTTGATGAGTTTGCTGTACTGGAACTATAATACACAGCTCACGTGTTACATTACTGGCAACTGCGTTCAAGACTGCATTCATTTTGTGGAACTTTTCTTATGAGACCATGATTTAATGTTGATCACTAGAACAGCAGCAAATACACACATTATACGCGCTAATAGGGACTATGCTGAGTTGGTTTATATGCTTAGCGACGAGTATTGGCAAATTCTATTAATACTGTTTTCCTCGTCGGTGATGGTCAAGGGTCTTTCGGAACAGCAAGGACTTCTACGACGCTCGATGTTGAGCTGGGATGCGATAGATATGTATAACAACATGCGTCGTATCGTTAGCTACGTAAGCGGCAACAGATGCAATGGAAAGAAGAAGATAGGCAACAAGCGACAGATATAGAGAAATGTGTCATCGCAGCTTTAGTTTTCACGACCAAACGCTTCTCTTGAAAGATGATCCCATAGCCTTGAAAACTACTCCAATGTTTTCTTACTTCGTCGCTTGTTATTTCCAAAAAACTGTTTTAAAAACAGGTATCTATCGTACTTGTCATTTATTACCAAACGTTCTGGGTGTCGCGCACCGCAGCAAATTTACCACTTGTCGTTTGGGTCCATGGCATTACATGGAGCCATACATTTTAGCTGGTTAAACTAGTGGCAAAGCTTTCATGCCGTTTATCGTTTGAAATTTCTCTTCCACTCAGTACCCGTCACAGACACACACACATACATACACGTACACAATAGCGCGCAGTCATCTCGACAAAAGATTTAATTAAACCGGCTTCTTTGGCACTAATATCAGAAACAGGCGGCTAATTAAAATAATCTCGGCGGCTTGATATTCTAACGCGGGGCCACACAGTTTTGGGCGGCATCCGGTTATTTTTGGCGCCCTTTGTCTGCCGTGCAGAAATTTATATTTCAGTGCGCGACAACAATGGCTTCAATGGAACGCTTTTGATTGAACGCTACAATGCGAAAGGTATTCGTAGCACAAAACATACGGTAGGAGCGGGCGTATTGTGTGCGTGCGATGGTTTCCATCGAAATTAACGTCTGAATAGAGAGAGCGAGTCGGACGTTAATTGCAGATTTGCTGGCGGCTTTCTGCTGTATAGGACAGGGCGCGCGCGCGCGTAAGCTACCGGCCTAGCCAGGTATCGAGCTCATT
This sequence comes from Schistocerca gregaria, assembly GCF_023897955.1. Lineage (NCBI taxonomy): Eukaryota > Metazoa > Arthropoda > Insecta > Orthoptera > Acrididae > Schistocerca > Schistocerca gregaria. The sequence continues at coordinate 480,314,929 of NC_064920.1, read as the reverse complement.
AAAGCGAGGCCTTACAAGAGCCGCTGAAAAGAGTAAACATCCGCGATGGCAAACTGCCGAATTAAATGCCGGCGGAATGTCAGCGCGGGCGCACGCCGTATCGAGAAAAATGTGTAAGCTTTCGGAACGTGAACGAAGAGAGCGAAACAGTGAATCGCCAACCTAGCTACCATGTGAGGGTACAAGTTACTGGCAGATAAAGTGCGTTCGCGTTAAAATTCATTCCACTTGTTCAGAGCTCGTCAGCCATTCCCTTTATATTCAAACGCGGACGGGGGCGGGGTGGTGGTGGTGGAGGAGGAGGAGGAGGAGGAGGAGAGGGATTAACTTATGTTTCACAATATTTTCGCTCGTGGCTAATTGTGGAACTAATATTAAACTCATTTACTGCACTTTGATCATTTTTTAACATGCCAAAGTTCTGACGGCGTTCGCAATGATCGGCGAGATGCTATAAGGCTTTTAATCGATAATATGCCTGTTTTCGATGCAAAGGGGTGTTCAGCTTACGGGACACATTGTTAGGATGTTCCTCCACTTAGAATGCTCAGTGCACAATGAATTTTTGTGTGCGAGCGCAGACTTCACCGGTTGCTCTGAATCTCGGTAAGACTTTCTCTGCAATGTGATCGCGTTGCCATGTTGCTTAATATAAGGCGCAATCAGATAAAAACTAGAAAGACTGTATAACGAGCATGGCGCGGACGTATGTGACGCTGGTAGATGTGAGTGTGTTAGAAGAGCCTTCTGCTGGGAATCGAAAAGGAGCAGCTCGTACGTCCAGCGCTGTGCCATATGTCTGTTGGGCGTGCTCAACGTGAGGTCAGCGGGTCGTGTGGGTCCGACTTCACTATGAAGATCGGGAAAAAGGAACAGCGGGGCGTATTGCGATTTTGAAGGCGGAATCAGTGTCAGGAAATGAAAGTCATGCCGGAACACAGCCATGTACGGCGGACACAGTACATCACATGCTCATATGTTTTGCGTGGAATAAGCGATTTCAAGAAGATCGGGTGTCACTGAAAGACAACAGTCGTCCAGGATAGGTTCAACATGTCATCACTCATTCTGTCATGTCTGCGGTGAATGCTGCCATCAAAGGTTACCGACGGCTGACGGTGGAAGACGTTTCGCTTATGTTGGGCATCAGTCACGGTCCCGCTCACGCCATCATGGCAGATCATCTGAAGTTCCGCAAAATTTGTGCGCAGTGGGATTCTCACAGCATGATTGAGGATCTGATGTTGAACGGAACGCCAACGTCGCTGCAGCGTCTGGAACGGTATCACGAGGAAGAGTATTGTTTCCAGTCCCGTAGTGTCGCGGCAGAAGAAAAATAGCTTCATTGTTTAGAGCCGGAGAGGATGTGTCAGAGCCAACAATGGAAGAACCTGGATTACCCCCCCCCCCCCCACACACACACACACAAACCGAAAAAATCAAAAGGTGTGCCTTCCAGTTCCGAGAAAGTCATGATGACCTTTCTCTTTGACTGCAAGTGCCCGCTGCTCAGTGGCTACCTGGAACACGACGCCATAATTAACGCACAGTGGTATGTGGACACAGCGCAAAAAATGAAGTGCGCCGTCAAGTCCAGAAACCCAGGAATGCTGACGGATGGCACCATTCAGCTACAGGTAATGGACGCCCTCATGTTGCCAAGATTATTTCGAATATGTTGGAGAATTTTCGCTGGGAAGCCCTTAGACATGCTCTACACAGTTCTAATCTGACCGAGCAAGGTGGCGCAGTGGTTAGCACACTGGACTCGCATCCGGGAGGACGACAGTTCAAATCCGCATCTGGCCATCCAGAATTAGGTTTTCCGGCAAATGTCAAAATGGTTCCTTTGAACGGGCACAGCCGATTTCCTTCCCCATGCTTGACACAGTCCGAGCTTGTGCTCCGTCTTTAATTACCTCCTTCCATTTTTGATATCTTCCCACACGTTTTCCATATTTTTGGAGTCCTGATGGAAGACATTCGTGGCTATCGATTTTCTATGGACGGAGAGGTGAGCGCCTGAGTCGTGTACTATCATTGCTCTGTAGGCAACCGCTGACAATTTCCCATGAAAGGATTGACTGTCTTGCCTCTCAGCAGATTAAATATATTAATAGTTACGGTGATTACATTTGAAATTATAAACATTTTCTTACAGCTTCCCATAAGTCTCGTTTTCGCTTGAATGCCCTTCATACCTCAACCTTCCAGTTACTTTTGCAAATATTCTTCAGAACACCGGTCGAGGAACACCAAACCGCTGGTCCATAGATCATGACGACAGTGTCACAAGCCTAGAGGAGTTTTATTGAACATCCACTACATGTTCCACAGGCTGTGTATCTCACTAGAATGTGACGAAATGTACTCGAGTCCTGTCACTACAGTCGTAAAACGAGCTATCAATGCAACCTGTGTGAAAATGGTCTGTGGGATGTGCTGGGAGATTCCAGCGTGAAGTTTGAGCATTGTTAACATCATAAAAACTTTATTTCAATATCATTTAGGAAGCGAGGCATTTCCAGATATATGTTTTCATTACTCTTTTCCCGAAATCGTTGTGACTAACAGACACATAAAGAGAGTCCAAATATTTCCGATACAACCACAATAAGCCATACGTGCACTCTGTGAACACGACTGTCATCATCTTGTAAAAGCGAAGTATCCATAGCAAACTCATCAAGTGCGGCTCTAGGCGCTTCAGTCCGGAACCGCGCGACTGCTACGGTCGCAGGTTCGAATCTTGCCTCGGGCACGGATGTGTGTGATGTCGTTAGGTTAGTAAGGTTTAAGTAGTTCTCAGTTCTAGGGGACTGATGACCTCAGAAGTTAAGTGCCATAGTGCTCAGAGCCATTTGAGCCATTTGAACTCATCAACTAAATTAGAAGAGAGGACAACGTTTGGTCACCTATAATGTAAAAAATGTTAAAATAAACGTCTTGGTTCATGTTCACAGTAGCTTGAACGAGTAGGTCGAAGCAACGCTACGAAAAAATCCCCAAGCAACAAATAACCGACTTCCGGCCAGAAATACATCCTCCACACAAAAAATGGTTCAAATGGCTCTGAGCTGTATGGGACACCATCTGAGGTCATCAGTCCCCTGACTTAAACCTGACTAGCCTAAGGACATCACACACATCCATTCCCGAGGCAGGATTCGAACCTGCGTCCGTAGATGTCGCGCGGTTCCAGACTGAAGTGCCTAGAACCGCTTGGCCATAGTACCGGCTCCTACACACACTGAGGATTACATGCCGCGTTGAGCTACATCTATATCTACATGTACATACACGTGATTACTCTGCTGTTCACAATAAAGTGCCTGACAGAGGGTTCAATGAACCACCTTCAAGCTGTCTCTCTACCGTTCCACTCTCGAACGGCGCATGGGAAAAACGAGAACTTAAATGTTTTTGAGCGCGTCCTGATTTCTCCTATTTTATCGTGATGATCATTTCTCCTGTGTAGGTGGGTGCCAAAAGAATATTTTTGTAATCGGAGAAGCAAACCAGTGATTGAAATTTTATGAGACGAAACGAACAACGGCTTTGTTTTAATGATTGCCACTCCAATTCATGTACCATGCGTGTGGCACTCTCTCTCCTATTTCGCGATAATACAAAACGAGCTGCCCTTCTTTGAACTTTTTCGATGTCATCCATCAGTCCAACCTGATGCAGTACTCCAGAATAGGTGGACAAGTGTGGCGTAAGCAGTCTCTTTAGTAGTTCGTGTTCTGCCAAAGAATCGCAGTCTTTGGTTTGCTCTATCCACGACACTAGCTATGCAATCGTTCCAATTTAGCTTATTTCTAATTGTAATCCCTAAGTATTTGTTGAATTTACAGATTTCAGGTTTGTGTGACTCATTGCGTAATCGAAGCTTTCGGTGCAATGGACGCCTTGAATCATTTGAAAAGAAATGAAATGGCTGTTCGTCGGAGCACACTGCGCGCCTCCAGTCATCTACAAGGGAGTTCAATAAGTAATGCAACACTTTCATTTTTCAAAGCAGGTTGTTTAGTATTCCAATATACCATATTATTCCCCATTATTTTGGCTACAAAACCCTATTTTTCAACATAATCTTCAGTCAATGCGACGGCCTTACGTCACATTACTGGGAGGACATGTATACCCGCATGATACCACTCTACCGGTAGACGTCGGAGTCAATATGTTGCTGCCTCAATAACATCCCCATCATGCATGTACCGCTTACTGCAGATTGCATCGTTTATTGAGCCAAACACATGGAAGTCGAAGGTGTGAGGTCCGGATGTATGATGAATGCTTCCGGTTCGAAGTGATGAACGCATGTTTCATCGCCTGTGACGATGTTTAACGAAAATTTCACAAAAGCGCAAGTAATTCCACACAGATGGTCCTTCGTTGCTCTGGATGGATTTCTGTTATGCGCCGAGGAAGCAAGCGGGCACATAACTGAGTTCACCAACTGGTGGACGAGAGTGTTTACAGTACCAACAGATGTGCAGCGAGGTGTTTAATACATCGATCTGAGTGTGTCCGCACGTTCCAAAACTGCACGAGTTACAGCTGTGTACGACCGGCCAGGACAGGTTTGCGTGACCTTATTCCGATGTGACAGACGCCCTGCCCAACGACTCACCGTGCTTTTGTTCTCTGTCAGGTATTTATAAACATTTTGCAAGCGCCTATGAATATGTAAGATTCTCTCTTTTTCCACCAAAAGGAACTCAATGACAACTATCTGCCACCGTCTATCGAAACTTCATAAAATTATAGGGGCGGAAGCGGGAATATTCCACGATCTTCCACTATAAATTCTGCATTTTTCAACCGAAATTGGCGAATAAAAAAGGTGATGCATTACTTACGGAACGCTCCCCGTACAACCAAATCTCTGAGTTGTTTAGTTCAATGAAGACGTGCAGGTTTATGTGCTGCAGCTACCCGTCTCCAGACGTCCACTGCATGCAGCTCCCTTCGCAATGCACTCTTGGAAACTGGTCCAGATTGACTTGCCTTCACTGACAGCAAAAAATCGTGTCGGGTTTTAAAATCGACTTATCAGGGCTTGGCACTCGTCTCCCGTCCCTATCCGTTAGAATATTACAACTATTACTGTCCTTACGCCATGTTACCCGGCTGCGAATGAAACAGCAATCCTCTTAGACACATTGTACAGTCTGCGTGATACACCATCAAACCAGGGAACTTAATTCACGGTGTGCTCTGTTTACGATCATTAATGACAGCTCCTTGCAGCCATTCTGTCGATCCATCTTAACTGCGCTAAGTAAACACAGCTGAGTGGCACGAAGATCCTCCTTCACTGTCATGACGTATTCCAGTTGTAGAGTTACGTGACCATCTTGTACCTGCTTTACACCATTTACGGCGCTCGAAAGAGACCAGTGTGTTATTTCAAGGGAGTTACTAATATTTTGTCCGGTCAAGTTATGTACTACACTTTGGCAACATATGCATAATTTGGATACGTCGCGGTGTGTCTAATGCACCGGCTCCACCATGATAGCTCCGCAGGCCTTGTGTAAAAGTGTCTACCTGGTGATTCCGTAGCTGAATTACGGGATGCAGTAACAGAGCCATTCATTCGTCCATCGCCCTCACCACCGTGACCAGACGATATTTTTAAAGGCAAAGACCGCCCCGAAAACAGACTAGTTCGTGTGTAATGACATCACCATGTTACTTGTAACAATGTATCATGTATTATGAAACTTACTGTAAGATTATAATTGTGTGCTGGACCGAGACTCGAACTCAAAACCTTTGCATATCGGGGGCAAATTCTCTACCGACTGATAAGGCAACCGTACCGACTTCCCTCACCGGTTTGATTCATAGTGACAGGGCATACAGGACACCACTAGGACTTCAACATATGTCAACAGGAATATGTAACTCTCAATCATTTTTGAGAAAATCGAGTTTAAAAATTGTAAGCGTACTTGAGCTCTATGCCTTCTAGGGCTGCGGGACTTCACGCAGTCTGCAGCTGAGCGACTCAACGTGCGACTCACGTGCGAGGTCTCTTGATCGATCTCGCTACTTGTTTTTTATTCCCACGTAATTCCAACAACAGACTTATTATGACCTGCAAATAAGAATGGATTTAATATTTTTCTAATCTTTAGTATGAAATCTTCAGTATGAAAGAGAAAGAAAAAGTTCTTTTTCTTCCTGGTGTTGGAAATGAAAAAGGATACACGAGAACTTTCAAGCAGATCAATGTAGTCATTTTATTTATATTACTGCATCTACATTTGTGACGAGTTTAATGTGTAACGTACGAGCAATGCAAGAATAAGGACGATACTGATCGTAGAATCATACTTATCGCGACATACAACAGAGGTAGTTAACGCCCTATTTTTTTGATGTCCATGGAATTTTTCAGTGCATCTATTGCAAAACAAACCTGCTTTACAATCATACACTGTTCTTGGTCTCACGCAGTATCGAAGCATAGTTGTAAGTAGGCTGTTTAGGTTTTCTTATTGGTAACGCCACATAGCGCTCTGTATAAAAAATCACTGGCTGTGCTGTGCGCAGTCTGTGGCTAGTTTGCATTGTTGTCTGCTATTGTAGTGTTGGGTAGCGTAATAAATGTAGATTTTCTTTATTGCTAGCGCGTAATTGTAGAGAGAATCTCCTTTGTAATTGTAGTCTTTCATTGTTGTACAGAAAAACAGTTGTGGCATGCATGTAGATTTGCACCAAGTGTTTCGCAGCTGCGCTTGCAATTAACTAGATAATATTTTCAGTGCTATGTTAATGTGTTCTCTTATTTTTGCTCTTCAAATTGTGCTATTATGTGTTCCGTGTGAAATATTGTGACAATAATGGCGTGTGAAAAACGTAACACTAGGCTCCAAAGTAAACTGAGAAATAATAGTGACGACGAGCGTCGCTTATCAGCACCACTGTGTAGTGAATTAACAGACATTCGAAGTAGTAATTTGGTAATTGTGCATAGGGAAATGGAGCGGGCGGAAATAATGGTGTAGACAATGAAACAAGTAGTGAACAGGGAACAATTATCGATCGATCAGTCGGCAACAGCTCGCCTCAGGAATCCGAAATGACAGAACACAATATTGCAAATACTGTAGACTTAGGTTATGGGTCCTCACCGTTTTCTCAAATGAGTCAAGACACATTTTCTGCCTGTCAAAATGTAAATGTTGCCGGTGAAAATGCACTGCCAAAATGCATAGAAAAACAGATTCCAGACACTAATACATTATTATTGCAATTAATGCAACAAATGGAACAAAATCAGAAACAAATGGGGCAAAATCTTCAAAAGTTAGACACAATGGAACAAAATCAGAGACAAACACAGCAAAAGCTTCAAAAGTTAGACACAATGGAACAAAATCTCAGACAAACACAGCAAAAGCTTCAAAAATTAGACACAATGGAACAAAAGCTTCAAAAGTTAGACACCACACTTGAACAAACACATGAAGATTTAACTAATGAGTTACATAACATCGAATCGAAATGTCAAAAAGTCTGTAATGACGTAAAAACACAAATTTGTGAGCATTTCCAACCTATTTTTTCGCGGCATGAAAATGCATTACAGAATCACGAAGCAGCCATAAAAGATCTGCAAACTATTGTTCATGAAAATCATGAGACCTTGCAAGCTAAAATTGACTCAGTTGCATCTACCGATTCGGTTACGCAACTTGCAAAAACTCAAGCGAACTTAAAGGACACAGTAGATACTCTGAAAATTGGTTCAGAAAGACACACAGAAGAAATAATTTCACTATCGGATAAAGTAGCCGAACTTTCAAATCAGTTCACTAACTTATCTACAAAGGTAGATGATGATCTGAATGACACAAAACCTGTAGCCTTCACTGACACTTAAGAGTATGAACAAATTAGAAAATTCAAACAGAATCAAAATCAAATCAACACACAGTACAAAAGAGAAATGCGGAAAGTACAAGATCAGTTAGCTCAAGTAATACAAGAATTACATATTTCAGAGGACACTCGCGCCCCAGTACGGGAGGAGGGACATAGCAATACAGAACAACCACAAAATAATAACACAGGGCATTTCGGAAATCATGAAAGAAATTGGCAAGGTACACTGAATTTTGAGATGGAACCGCCGAAACGATGTAACAATGACCGACATGCGACTCGCCGACTTGATGATTTTGACTATAAGCTGTTCATTACTACACGTAAATTCAAAACATTTAACAATTCTGGCAACGACATTCATCCACAAGCGTGGCTTCATCAATTCTCTCATTGTTTTCCTCCCAACTGGTCATTAGAACACAGATTAGAATTTATGTGTGGCTACTTGGAGGATGAACCAGCTGTAAGAATGCGATCGGTCATTCACGATTGCCACAGTGAAGGAGAATTTTATCATGCCTTCCTCTCAGCATATTGGTCTCAAGCTACACAAGACCGAGTAAAACATGGCATCATAATGATGAAACATTTCGAACAATCTGAATTTTCCAGTCTTGTGAAATATTTTGAAAACATGTTGCACAAGAATCAGTACCTGTCAAACCCATACAGCCCCTCAGAACTCATCCGCATTTGCTTAATCAAATTACCGGAACATTTACGGCATATTATTTTAGCAGGACGTTGCAAAGACGACATTGAAGCTTTTCATGGGCTCTTACAAGAATTAGAAATTGACACTGACAATCGCGGAACGCGAAAACAGGAACACAACCATTACAGGTCACATTCGTCGCAATTCCGCTATGAAAGAAATAATAACGGGACACGACAAGGCTATTCTCACAATACAAATCGTGACCAAAGCAGACACCACTCGTATGACAACCGTTGGCACAGTAGTAATAATTACAGGGAAAGATCACCTCTCCGCGGTAGTGACTATCACAGAGACAATCAGAGAAACAAACAATATGGGAACCAAAATAATTACTATCAAGGGAGACAGAATAACTTAAGACGCAACGGTCCAGCGCGCAGTTACAATTTAAAGAGAAATTCTCCACCACGTGACTGACAAGAAAGAAACTATGGAATCTACCGACATGACGACAGACGATATGATCGTAACGACAGACCTGAATTGCAGCAGAACTGGGGGGGTTCAAACAGAGCAGGGCCCTCTCGACAAGGTGAATTTGTAGAAGTTAGGTCTCCAAATCCCAATAACGACGCGCGCCAACAAAGACACAATAGGCAATGACTCATACCGCTAGCAGCCACGAAACGTACTTCTGAAACTGACGACGCAGCTGCCGTAGCTAGGAATTGCGTAAAAATGGAAGATATTAGGGACATCTTACTCTAGGAACACGACGTAAAACATAAAAACATTGCATATCCTGTGATTCACATTACAGTGAATGACGTAAAATTTACGGCAGTACTTGACTCTGGCAGTCCCATTTCAGTCATTAGTGAAACAGCCTTTAGCAAATGCAACAAATCGAACGATTGCCCCACACTTCCGTTAAGTAAGATTAAATTACAAGGTGCAATCTTTGGGAAAAGTGTAGATGTACGCCAGCAAACCAACTTAGAATTCTCTTGTCAAAGCCATAGCTTCTCTATGAACTTTCTTATTGTTCCATTGTTGTCGACGGAAATTATATTGGGAGTAGACTTTTTCAATGAATACAAAGCAATCTTAAACTTTCACGATGCTGAAATAAGTTTAGAGAAAGAAGGTAAGTCAATAGCTTTGAAATTTGAAGATTGGCTCTCAAACCATGACGAGGAAATTAATCGGCTTTACCTTCTGTTAGACAACAGTTCGGAAGTTTCTACGGAACTAGACACTAACAATCACTCTGCAAGTACTGACAGGGATGATATCGACGGCATATTTGAAACTAATGAGTTAATTCAGAATAAAATTCAAACAATTGACAATTGTAATGACACTGATAGGCAGGACCTTTTTGAGATTTTACAAGCGCATTCCATAGTTTTTACTCACAAAACAGGAACAATCGAGGGATTTCAGTACCAATTTCGTGTTCGTGAGCATACTAAATTTTGTGTTAGACCATAGGTAATTCCAGCACATTATAGGGACCGTGTTAGAACAGAAATACAATCTATGCCTGACGAGGGCATTTTTGAGCCTGCAGTTAGCTCATACAACAATCCATTGCATGTTGTTGAGAAGAAAAATGGATCGATCAGGCTTGTCTTAGATTCGAGACAAATCAATACTATCATTATTCCTGAAACAGACAGGCCGCAAACGTTGGAAGAATTACTTCAAAATTTTAGTGGTGTAAAAGTGCTGTCTTCCATTGATCTCAGATCCAGCTTTTATCAGATCGAACTTCACCCAGAATGTAGAAAATACACAGCTTTCCTTTGTTTCGGCATTTGTTATCAGTTTCGGAAACTTCCTTTTGGTTTGAACATTTCTACGGCAGCATTCATTCGCGGGCTAAATTCCATATTACCTGAGTTCTTAAAACGTCACATCACCTTATATGTGGACGATATTCTGATAGCAGAAGCCTCATGGGAACAACATAATCGCATCCTCAACAGCGTGTTACATATTTTTGCAAAATCTGGAATTACAGTTAACTTGGAAAAGTCTGAATTCGGTAGGACAAAGGTGAAGTTTTTGGGACATAATATTTCTTCTGAAGGCATTCAGCCGGATCCTGAAAAGTTAGAAGCAGTCAGAGCCATTCCAGTTCCATCCACAAAAAAACAAATCCGCAGTTTCCTAGGTCTCGTAAATTTTTACCGTCGTTTTCTGAATATGCAAATTCTAGTTACACCAAAACTTTGTTCTCTCACTGGAAAAAATACTATTTGGAACTGGGACGAACAAGCACAGTTGGAATTCAATTCTTTGAAAGAATCGCTACTTAACGCACCAATACTAGCTCATCCAGATCTCTCACAAGATTTTTGCCATAGCACAGATTCTTCTAAAGTCGGTCTTGATGCCCATTTATTTCAAGAAGCCATAGAACATGACACTACCGTTCAGAAAACCATTGCTTTTGCTAGCCGAGTGCTAACCAAATCTGAAAAAAATTATTCCGTTACTGAATTAGAAGCTTTAGCTATCGTTTGGGCATTTAACAAATTCCGTTTCTTTCTTTATGGTAAGTACGTAAAAGTATACAGTGATCATCGTGCATTACAATTTCTTATGTCTTCAAAATTAAATCATGACAGGTTAAAAAACGTTGGGCATTGTTTCTGCAAGAACTCCACTTCACAATAGTCTACATTCCCGGCAAGGAGAACATTGTTGCGGACGCACTGTCACGCGCACCTGCTGGGCTTGAGAAAGTAACACAGAAAGCAACCTCGAGAAAAATTTCAGTATTCCTTACATTGAGAAAGTCGCCTTTGAAAGCATCATCACCACATCTTTAAAGGACATTGCTCATGAACAACATAAAGATCCGATTTGGAAAGACATCAAAAGTAAATGGCATGAAAAGACACACACACAGATTCGGCATTATTATCTGGTTAGAAACAACATACTGTTCAAACGATGCTCTGTTGATGACAAGCTATGGATACTTTGCAATCCAGACGATTTTGTTAATAAGCTCATTTGGTACATTCATTTCAGCTATGCACATTTTGGTCCACGAAAATGTTATCATATTCTTCGAACGACTTGTTAGTTAAACAATATGGAAAAGAGAATTCGAAGAGTCTTGTCTATTTGTAAACTTTGTCAAAAGGCAAAACCATCTACCGTCTCGCATCGTGCTCCATTGTTTCCTATAATTCCTACTAAATTAAAAGAATTTGCTGCTGTTCAACTCTTGGGACCGATTGTTAGAACATCTAATGGATTTTCGTACGTTCTAGACGCTGTTTTAGTAGTAACTTTGTGGTATAGCTACAATGAAACAGCCTTTTCTGTAGCACAACAATATGTTATAGTACAGTACTTACTTCATCACAGCAATAAGCGTAGTAATTACGATATCTATACGCAAAGCATTTCACTTTTGTTTATCATGAGGTAAGTACATTGACTTCTGCAGAACTTTGCTTACACAGGACGTACGACAGTTCCACAGAATTATCTTACAACAAAACTCACATTTAGCACTACAGGGCACACATTTGAGTGATTAATTTGGTACTTAAACCATTTATTTTTCAAGATTGTTGAATTACAAAGAAAGTTTTTCGTGATACATTTCATTCCATTGCTGTAATCTGTAACACCTGAGGGTATAAATACATTAATCCTCAGGGGGGTATACGCTTATTTTGTGTACCATGTGTTTGGCAAGCACAAGGAGCCCTAGCTAATATGGTATTTGCTTATACAACTTTACACATCGGTACCATATTTCTCTAACACATAAATTACACAGCTATCTGATAATTTAACAGAGAGAGACAAACATTTCATTACTACATCAATGACAGATGTTTACGCAATTACACAGTTGGATAACTTCACACTTACGAAATTGTATTTTGTCGGTACTTTGTGAACTGTTCATATTTTTTCGTAACCATTGTGATACTATGAGAGCTTTGAATGATGTATTTGGTATTAGATCATTATTTTTAAAGTACGTTTGAGGTAGGTGACACTTTTGACATGAGCAGAGAATTTTATTTTAGGTTTTGAAATTATTGGAGGAAGCTACGACGATTTTGAGAGTTGACTGAGGTGTTATGATGTTATTATTACGATGACTATGTGTATTATGCTGTTGTGGTATGTTTATGGTCAATAAGCTGATGCTATATGAGTTATTTGATTATGCTATGTATCTGTTATGATGAAATATTGAAGAAGTGTCGACGAATAAGTTAAGGAAAAAGAGTACTGGTTAGGGACTCTGGTTTGTGAAAAAGGATGTTGGAAACCAAGAATCGTACTTTAAGAGTTATGAAATGTGTGTATATGCGTGAATGTATCACTATGCTGACGAAAATTTTTTGGACACTGTTATATTTATAGGATTTTGTTTCTACAGATTTGAAACGCAAATTCTTGACCTCTGAATTTTTTTTATATGAGACTGCTACTGTAGCGGAAACTGGTGTCGTAAATATTTCGGTGAGAAAGGTAGGTGACCGTGACGTAATGCGTTGCGAGCGGCCAGGTGTGCCAGCCGCCTTGAGAAAAAGTCATTAGTGTGTGCCTTTCTGAGGCACAAGAAAAAAAAGGCCATTATCCTCGCTATTGACATTCCTTTGTAGAAAGCATCGCAAAAACGACACGCTCATTACTTGGAAAGATACTTTCTTACATCTGCACACCTGATAATGACAAGCGTCTTTCTACGAGAATTGAGAGAATTTCTACTAACTTATGAAATGCCACATCACTATTGAATGAAATTTTTATGCTTTGTACATAGATGCTTATTTCATTTGATATCTGTTTTCCAGATGTGTTGTAGCATTGGTTTTATAAAATAAAATTAAATGCATTTGCTAATGTGAAAACTTTCTGTCAACAGATCTATTAAATAACAATTTTATGATTTACGTCCTTCGTAAAAAGAACAATTGGAAAGGAAAGAACAATAAGAAGGGATTAATGACTGCATACATAATTTTCTTTTCAACTACTTGGTAATACACTCCTGGAAATGGAAAAAAGAACACATTGACACCGGTGTGTCAGACCCACCATACTTGCTCCGGACACTGCGAGAGGTCAGTACAAGCAATGATCACACGCACGGCACAGCGTACACAACAGGAACTGCGGTGTTGGCCGTCGAATGGTGCTAGCTGCGCAGCATTTGTGCACCGCCGCCGTCAGTGTCAGCCAGTTTGCCGTGGCATACGGAGCTCCATCGCAGTCTTTGACACTGGTAGCATGCCGCGACAGCGTGGACGTGAACCGTATGTGCAGTTGAAGGACTTTGAGCGAGGGCGTATAGTGGGCATGCGGGAGGCCGGGTGGACGTACCGCCGAATTGCTCAACACGTGGGGCGTCAGGTCTCCACAGTACATCGATGCTGTCGCCAGTGGTCGGCGGAAGGTGCACGTGCCCGTCGACCTGGGACCGGACCGCAGCGAAGCACGAATGCACGCCAAGACCGTAGGATCCTACGCAGTGCCGTAGGGGACCGCACCGCCACTTCCCAGCAAATTAGGGACACTGTTGCTCCTGGGGTATCGGCGAGGACCATTCGCAACCGTCTCCATGAAGCTGGGCTACGGTCTCGCACACCGTTAGGCCGTCTTCCGCTCACGACCCAACATCGTGCAGCCCGCCTCCAGTGGTGTCGCGACAGGCGTGAATGGAGGGACGGATGGAGACGTGTCGTCTTCAGCGATGAGAGTAGCTTCTGCCTTGGTGCCAATGATGGTCGTATGCGTGTTTGGCGCCGTGCAGGTGAGCGCCACAATCAGGACTGCATACGACCGAGGCACACAGAGCCAACACCCGGCATCATGGTGTGGGGAGCGATCTCCTACACTGGCCGTACACCTCTGGTGATCGTCGAGGGGACATTGAATAGTGCACGGTACATCCAAACCGTCATCGAACCCATCGTTCTACCATTCCTAGACCGGCAAGGGAACTTGCTGTTCCAACAGGACAATGCACGTCCGCATGTATCCCGCGCCACCCAACGTGCTCTGGAAGGTGTAAGTCAACTACCCTGGCCAGCAAGATCTCCGGATCTGTCCCCCATTGAGCATGTTTGGGACTGGATGAAGCGTCGTCTCACGCGGTCTGCATGTCCAGCACGAACGCTGGTCCAACTGAGGCGCCAGGTGGAAATGGCATGGCAAGCCGTTCCACAGGACTACATCCATCATCTCTACGATCGTCTCCATGGGAGAATAGCAGCTTGCATTGCTGCGAAAGGTGGATATACACTGTACTAGTGCCGACCTTGTGCATGCTCTGTTGCCTGTGTCTATGTGCCTGTGGTTCTGTCAGTGTGATCATGTGATGTATCTGATAAAGTTTCCCCTTCCTGGGACAATGAATTCACGGTGTTCTTATTTCAATTTCCAGGAGTGTATTTCTCGTAGAATTATTATATAGACATTAAGATGTGACTAGACATTTCCCTTATCTGCATTGTTGTTTTTACTGTAATATTTTTTCTGCTTGAGCTTTGTCATGTTTAGATATAAAATATTGCATTTGCTGCTGCTTGCTTTCACAATTCCCATTTTTGTCATTGCTGTTTGTGTTAATTTTTTGTGTTGCTGCATTGCGTCGTCCCTTAGTTTAGCATCTGAGCTCAGTTGGTTTAAGTTAGCTTAAGAGGGGGTAGACTATATAAGAAACTAACTATGAGGAATTGGAAGAAATGCATTGAGAAGCTATAAGAAAATCGTTTGCCAAAAAAGTAGTGTACAGTGGAGGAAACCTATTTTTGAAAGAGGATACGAGCAAAATACAGAAAGCATGTTTGGATAGGATATTTTTGGTGGAAACAAATGTTGAGATAAGACAAAAGATCTACAGAATGAAGTTTTGGGTTGGACTGCAGTACCAACTGTTACATTGAAAACAAACCCTGTCCTTTCCTTGTGTTATCCCACTATGTGTTTGT
This sequence comes from Schistocerca gregaria, assembly GCF_023897955.1. Lineage (NCBI taxonomy): Eukaryota > Metazoa > Arthropoda > Insecta > Orthoptera > Acrididae > Schistocerca > Schistocerca gregaria. The sequence continues at coordinate 480,299,380 of NC_064920.1, read as the reverse complement.
GTACCCTTGTGTATTTATGTCCTTCTAGTCTTTATATGTTTATCTGATAAGACTTATGTTGCAGAATTTTTCTAATACTCAGTTACATGAACTATGATGAGGAATACTGTTATCCTCAAATATAATTTCCATTAATAATATGTTATTTACTTTGTAAAGATATTTAGACATTATTTATCTGTTCTGTTTTGTTGCTCATATGTGAAGTTGATGTTTCAAATGTTATTCTGATCTTTATGTATGTACTTATGTCATAATTTTTGTAAGACAGATGTGCATGTTTATTTCTATTCTTTTGTAAAGCCTGTATTACTGCAAATGTTATCTGTACTATTATGTTCTTTAGTGATATGTTTTGTACCTTTGTTATTGTATTCTCATCTTATAAAATTGTAATTGACACCAGTTCATCAAATTAAGTAACTTGTAAATTACATTTCACTGCACACATTTCTGTTGGTCATAGTATATGGATAATATGTGAGAAGTAGGGACTGATAGTGTTTGCACGTGTGTTAATAATTCAGCAAGGGACTGGATAAGAGCATTGCTGGTTCTAAGGACATTTCAAAACCAATTTTTGTGAGTGCACAAGTGGTGGTTATGGACTTGCTGCATTCTCTGCAAGCCTCTTCAATGGTGATTGTGCGCCTGCACAGTCAAACAGATGGCTGCTGGCCATCTCTACAAGAACTACAGTGGGTCTACACCTTTGATGACCCACCAATACCATTATTTGTACAAGGTCTACAGTGGGTCTGCATCTCTGGTGGCCCACCAATACCGTAATCTCTACCAGGACTACAAGGGGTCTACTCTGTGTGGACCTACCTACCAATATTCTTCAAAACTTAGACTGACTCTGCTGTGGGTTTGCTCTGTTGTCAGCATGTCAAGAGTCAGCACTGTCTTTCCGTTGGAAGGACAACACTACTTCTTCAAGACTGCATTGAAATCCACTACTTCCATGTGCATTTTCTTTTACTACTCAGACTTTGAGAAAAACACTGCAATTTTACTTCGATGAATGATCAGGACTGTCTTTATGGACTGTGAGAAAATTTTAGCTTTTGACCAACATTGTATCGATAAGTGTGTGCATTTCATTTCTTTGTTATTGTAATTATGAAAAAATTTTTCAAATCTGTATTGGCCACTGCCCAAAACAATTTGTAAAAATTTTTTGTGGGGAGCATGGGGGCTATGTAAGTAGGCTGTTTAGGTTTTCTTATTGGTAACGCCACATAGCGCTCTGTATGAAAAATCACTGGCTGTGCTGTGCGCAGTCTGTGGCTAGTTTGCATTGTTGTCTGCCATTGTAGTGTTGGGCAGCGGCAGCTGGATGTTAACAGCGCGTAGCGTTGGCCAGTTGGAGGTGAGCCGCCAGCAGTGGTGGACGTGGGGAGAGAGATGGCGGAGTTTTGAAGTTTGTAAGAATTGGTGTCACGAACTGATATATATATTATGACTATTAAGGTAAATACATTGTTTGTTCTGTATTAAAATCTTTCATTTGCTAACTATGCCTATCAGTAGTTAGTGCCTTCAGTAGTTTGAATCTTTTATTTAGCTGGGAGTAGTTGCGCTCGCCGTATTGCAGTAGCTTGAGTAACGAAGATTTTTGTGAGGTAAGTGATTTGTGAAACGTATAGGTTATTGTTAGTCAGGGCCATTCTTTCGTAGGGATTTTAAAAGTCAGATTCCGTTGCGATAAAAATACTGTGTGTCAGTTTAAGCATAGTCTTGTATACATTTTTCTAAGGGGACGTTTCATAGTATCTAATACTGGAGCAGCTAACTAGCAACTAGATTCGATCCACAGGCCCCGTATTTACGAAACTAGGCGCTTAGTCGTTCTGCTACTGACTCAGAGGACCGACCAGTGCTCCTATAAAGCACGCAGCATAAGCATGAATGTAATTTTCAAACTAGATTTTCTCTGTTTACACATGTTAAAGTCATAGTCGTGCCCTATACACCCTGTAAATACGAATCAAGTCGGCGAGGGTAAGTTCGTATGGTCCCCTTTTGAGCCACCCAAGCACGTTACACGACTCGACCTCACAGCCATATCTCCGCATGTACCTCATCATCTACTCTCCAAACCACACAGAAGCCTTCCGGCGAAACACTGCAAGACTAGCATTCCTGGAAAAAAAGATAGAGCTGAGACATGGCTTAGCCACAGGCTGAGAGATGTTTCCAGAATGAAAATTTCACTCTGCAGCGCAGTGTGCGCTGATATGAAAGCACCTGCAAGACTCAGACTCGAACTCGGGAACTTTGCCTTTAGAGGGGCTAGCGCTCTATCGATTTTTTTCTTTTTTTGTGTACTCGGACCCGGATTCCCCAGCTGTTGTGAGCTGGCGTCTTAAATAATTGTTTATATATTACTATGTCTTTTTCATTTTTCTTTAAAGTGAAGAGTAGAGTAGTTAGTTTTGAGCTGGTGGAGACAGGTAAGACAGGTGTTGAAATCCAGGGCCTGGTCGCGATGCCTCTCCCTTCCCCATCTCTGAACCGCTCCGTCTAGGTTTTTTTCTACCATAAACGGTTTAAGTAAACAAAACACCTTTATTTGTACAAGCATAAATACAACCGAAAGGCCACCCTGCCGGTGGAATCAACATGAGACATTGCAGTAGAACTAGGCGAGCAAAAGTTTTTATTAACAAGGGTGGAAAAAATAATAACAATAATACCGAAGTAAGCTAAGAGGAATGAGAGAGAAGAAAGACTAATTGAGTTCTATAACAAGTTTCACCCAGTCATAGCGAATATGCTGTTCAAGAATCACAAGAGGACGAGGTATACTTCGAAAAGGCCAGGTGATACGGGAAGATTTCAGTTATATTACATCGTGGTCAGACAGAGATTCCGAAGTACCCAGGACAGATATAGACTCAGATCACAATATAATTGTGATGAAGACTAGACTGAAGTTTAAGGAAGTATTCAGGAAGAACCAATGCGCAAAGAAGTGGGATACGCGAGTACTAACGAATGATGAGATACTGTTGAAGTTCTCTAAGGCTATAGATACAGTAATAAGTAATAGCTGAGTAGACAGTACAGTTAAAGAGGAATCGACATCTCTAAAAGGGACCATCACAGAAGTTGGAAGGAAAACATAGGTACAAAGAAGGTCACTGCGAACAAACCATGGGTAACAGAAGAAATACTTCAATTGATCGATGAAAGGAGGAAGTTCAAAAATGTTCCGGTAAACTCAGGAATACAGAAATATACAGGTAAGTCGCTGTGGAATGAAATAAATAAGAAGCGCGGGGAACATAAGACGAAATGGCTCCAGGAAAAATGTGAGGACATCGAAAAAAAACGATTGTCGGAAGGACAGACTCAGCTCACAGGAAAGTCAAAAGAACCTTCAGTAACATAAAAGCAAGGGTGTTAACATTAAGAGTAGAATGGGAATTCCACTGTTAAATGCAGAGGAGAGAGCGGATAGGTGGAAAGAATACAGTGAAAGCCTCTATGAGGGGGAAGATTTTTCTGGTGTGATAGAAGAAGAAACAGGAGTCGATTTAGACGAGATTGGGGATCCAGTATCAGAATAAAAATTTAAAAGAGCTTTGGAGGATTTAAGATCAAATAAGGCAGAAGGTATAGATAACACTCGATCAGAATTTCTAAAATCATTGGGGGAAGTGGCAACAAAACGATTTTTCACGTTGTTGTGTAGAATGTATGAGTCTGGCGACATACCATCTGAGTTTCGAAAAAGCATCATCTACACAATTCCTAAGACGGAAAGAGCTGACAAGTGCGAGAATTATCGCACAATCAGCTTAACAGAACATGCATCCAAATTGCTTACAAGAATAACATACAGAAAAATGGAAAAGACAATTGAGGATACGATGGATGACGATCAGTTTGTCTTAAGGAAAGTTAAAGGCACGAGAGAGAGAATTCTGACGTTGCGATTAATAATGGAAGCAATACTAAAGAGTAATCAATACACGTTCATAGGATTTGTCGAGCTGGAAAAAGCGAGTCGACAATGTAAAATGGTGCAAGATGTTCGACATTCTGAAATAAGTAGGGGTAAGCTATAGGGAGGGACGGGTCATATACAATATGTACAACAGGTAAGAGGGAATAATAAGAGTGGATGACCAAAAATTAAGTGCTCGTATTAAAAAGGGTGTAAGATAAGGATGTAATCTTTCGCCCCTACTGTTCAATCTGAACATTGAGGAAGCGATGATGGAAATAAAATAAAAGTTCAGGCGTGGAATTAAAATTCAAGGTGAAAGGATATCAATGACACGATTCACTGATGACAAGGTAATGAGAAGTAGTAGAAAGGAGAACAGCGAGAAACTTAACGTCAGGATGAATGGTCACGAACTAGATGAGGTTAAGGAATTCCGCTACTTAGGCAGCAAAATAACCAATGATGGACGGAGCAAGGAGAATATCGAAGGCAGACTAGCAATGTCAAAAAGGGCATTCCTGGCCAAGAGAAGTCTAATAATATAAAAAATGGGTCTGAGCACTATTGGACTTAACATCTGTGGTCATCAGTTCCCTAGAACTTAGAACTACTTAAACCTAACTAACCTAAGGACATCGCACACACATCCATCCCCAATGCAGGATTCGAACCTGCGACCGTAGCAGTCGCGCTCTTCCAGAATGAAGCACCTAGAACCACTCGGTTACCGATGCCGGCTAGTAATATCAAATGTCGGCCTTAACTTCAGGAAGAAATTTCTGAGAATGTACGTCTGGAGTACAAATAATGGTTCAAATGGCTCTGAGCACTATGGGACCTAACATCTGAGGTCTTCAGACCCTTAGAACTTGGAACTACTTAAGCCTAACTAGCCTAAGGACATCACACACATGCATGCCCGAGGCAGGATTTGTCTGCGACCGTAGCGGTCGCGCGGTTCCAGACTGAAGTGCCTAGAACTGCTCGGCCATACCGACCGGCCCGTCTGGAGTACAGCATCGCATGGTAGTGAAACATGGACTGTGGGAAAACCGGAACAAAAAAGAATCGAAGAATTTGAGGTGTGATACAGACGAATGTTGAAAATTAGGTGAACTGATAAGGTAAGGAGAGGGTAGGAACATGTGGAAAGTACTGATAAGGAGAAGGGACAGGATGATAGGACATCTGTTAAGACATGAGGGAATGGCTTCCATGGTACTAAATGGAGCTGTAGAGGGCAAAAACTGCAGAGGAAGGCAGAGTTCGGAATACATCCAGCAACTAATTGAGGACACAGATTGCAAGTTCTACTCTGAGATGAAGAGGTTATCACAGGAGAGGAATTGGTGGCGGGCCACATCAAACCAGTCAGAAGACTGATGACCAAAAAGAAAGAAGAAGCTAAGAGGTTTGAGGTCGTAAACAAAGAGGGTAGAAGGTGCGGAGGTATGAGAAGATTTGCAGGCATGTCCCTGCTCGGCAGCTGGGGCGTGGAGACAGAGCGGGGATGGTCCAATATGCGAGGCCCGGCCACTGTGTTCCTGGCACCACTACCGGGAAGAAGCGCCCGAAAGGGTGGCAGAAGCCAAGGAGGAGGGGACATTAGAGTAGGGGAAACGACCAGTGCGCTCTGGTATAATGCATAAAAGAAAGGGGCGCGTGTCCATCCTCCTACTCCGCTGTCTGTTACGATGTAGAAATTAGCGCTCAGAGTTTTACATGTCACCAGGGAAGGTAGGAGTGTCGTCCACGTGTGGCACAGACCAGCTCAGCGGGGGTGGAAAGATTGCGCGAAGTTAATTGGCGAAGAAGACGCGGTAGCGCGGTCGGTGCTCGATCTCATTGTTGGCGATTTGTAAGTCCTACCAGAAGTTACAGCGCGATTTATCGCCATTATTATACCGCTAAGTGATCGTCCACCCCTTGACCCATACAATCGCGTGATTTTTGGTTGCGGGGAAATAAGTAGTCTGGAAATTGGAAATTTGGGGTAAGGTCTTATGAGACCAAACTGCTGAGGTCATCGGTCCCTAAGCTTACACATTACTTATTTATTTCCATAACAATACTAATTACACATGTTAGCCCACTTCCTAACAAGATTAGTGGTCCATAAGGTGATACATAAAATTATAATGCAGCTTAGATATTACAGTTATGTTAGTGCGCTATAGTTTAAAACTACTACAGCGTGTTAGTTTTCTACAACAATGGGCAGTTTAATTAAACCTACTTGTTAATTATCTAACCTAGAATGACTACTAACTGCAGCGTCACAGGTATGGCAGTAAGGTAGAAACCTACTTACAATGGCCAGGCTCCACGAGCTAAACCCGAGGAGCATGCGCCTGGCACTGGGCTGGCCAGAGTTAGTATTCGCTGCAGTTTCCTAAATTAATGTCCTAAATCTAAGTCCTGCAAAAACTAACTTACCCTATGTCATATTCGGTGCTTTAGTCATAATCGGTGGTATTGACACCCCCCTCCACTAGTCCCGTACGTGGCGGTTTCCAACTATGATGGAAGTCGGCCATTCCACGCACAGGCGGTATGGGCATGGGATCTGGCCTCAGTCGGTTGGTCTATGAGTTGGTACCTATTCTTGGTCCCTCAGGTATTCTGTTAACACTTTCCGTGATACCTCATCTGCCAGAGCATTCAAAGTGTGAAAAGTTTCCTCTTGTCTAAGTAGTTGGTATGTGTCATTGTTCGTAAGACTGTCTCGGAGCGTTTTGCGACATCATTGAAGAGAGGGCACTCGAAAACCACATGGTTGGGAGTTCCTTCTGCCGCGCCACAGGTACACTCGGGGGTTTCCCTTATCCCAAACCGACACAAATACACTCCTGGAAATTGAAATAAGAACACCGTGAATTCATTGTCCCAGGAAGGGGAAACTTTATTGACACATTCCTGGGGTCAGATACATCACATGATCACACTGACAGAACCACAGCCACATAGACACAGGCAACAGAGCATGCACAATGTCGGCACTAGTACAGTGCATATCCACCTTTCGCAGCAATGCAGGCTGCTATTCTCCCATGGAGACGATCGTAGAGATGCTGGATGTAGTCCTGTGGAACGGCTTGCCATGCCATTTCCACCTGGCGCCTCAGTTGGACCAGCGTTCGTGCTGGACGTGCAGACCGCGTGAGACGACGCTTCATCCAGTCCCAAACATGCTCAATGGGGCACAGATCCGGAGATCTTGCTGGCCAGGGTAGTTGACTTACACCTTCTAGAGCACGTTGGGTGGCACGGGATACATGCGGACGTGCATTGTCCGGTTGGAACAGCAAGTTCCCTTGCCGGTCTAGGAATGGTAGAACGATGGGTTCGATGACGGTTTGGATGTACCGTGCACTATTCAATGTCCCCTCGACGATCACCAGAGGTGTACGGCCAGTGTAGGAGATCGCTCCCCACACCATGATGAAGGGTGTTGGCCCTGTGTGCCTTGGTCGTATGCAGTCCTGATTGTGGCGCTCACCTGCACGGCGCCAAACACGCATACGACCATCATTGGCACCAAGGCAGAAACGACTCTCGTCGCTGAAGACGATACGTCTCCATTTGTCACTCCATTCACGCCTGTCGCGACACCACTGGAGGCGGGCTGCACGATGTTGGGGCGTGAGCGGAAGACGGCCTAACGGTGTGCGGGACCGTAGCCCAGATTCATGGAGACGGTTGCGAATGGTCCTCGCCGATACCCCAGGAGCAACAGTGTCCCTAATTTGCTGGGAAGTGGCGGTGCGGTCCCCTACGGCACTGCATAGGATCCTACGGTCTTGGCGTGCATCCGTGCTTCGCTGCGGTCCGGTCAAAGGTCGACGGGCACGTGCACCTTCCGCCGACTACTGGCGACAACATCGATGTACTGTGGAGACCTGACGCCCCACGTGTTGAGCAATTCGGCGGTACGTCCACCCGGCCTCCCGCATGCCCACTATACGCCCTCGCTCAGAGTCCGTCAACTGCACATACGGTTCACGTCCACGCTGTCGCGGCATGCTACCAGTGTTAAAGACTGCGATGGAGCTCCGTATGCCCCGGCAAACTGGCTGACACTGACGGCGGCGGTGCACAAATGCTGCGCAGCTAGCGCCATTCGACGGCCAACACCGCGGTTCCTGGTGTGTCCGCTGTGCCGTGCGTGTGATCATTGCTTGTACAGCCCTCTCGCAGTGTCCGGAGCAAGTATGGTGGGTCTGACACACCGGTGTCAATGTGTTCTTTTTTCCATTTCCAGGAGTGTATGTCGGATAGGGTCCATGACCAGTGAGAAAGGAATAAGTCCTAGTGTAGGTTCAAAATATTTCATACCCCCACGCTCTTTTACGTCTGGTAAAAACTGGAAGGTTCTTCTTCCCGTTTCTTCTTCCTCCCAAGCCCTCTGCCAGAGTTCCTCCCCTCTGTTTCGTATTTCCCTCTTATCCTCCACCCTCACAATCATGATCTCTATTATTTTCTACCTGTTCCCTTTTTTGGCCCACACTACTTAATCTAACTTAAACTAACTTCCGCTAAGGACAACACACACACACACACCCATGCCCGAGGGAGGACTCGAACCTCCGACGGGGGGAGCCGCGCGGACCATGACAAGACGCCCTAAACGGCGCGGCCAATAAGTACTCTCAGGATAAATAAAATTCCATGGGTAAATCGAATCCGGCGGAACGCGGAGGTAACAGGCAACGAACTTTCGTTCCAGTTTTCAGACGTCACTGGTGGCATAGTCATCCACAAATGGCAAATTGAACAAAGCGAAATGTCCGATAGTCCGCTGGCGTGAAGACTTTGCTTTTTGGTAAATTTTCCACTTGTAACGTGGTACCATGTTGCCCGGACGTTGGAGGGAAGGAAACGCTGGAGGATATGACGCCAATCTGTGAGCCACCACGTCTACATTTGAGTTCCACGTTGTTGTTGTATACGTAACGAAGCAGTAGGGTGTATAAATCTTCGGTTCGAGGAAGATGCATGCTCGGTGAGTGAGTGTGAGCATAACTGAAGTCTACGACGAAGTCAGAAATGTGCGTCAGAGGAAGCCTGATGTGGCTGACTGGTACTGGCGGCGATATGGTCGTAGGAATAAGGGAGGCGACCTCGTTCCACTGTTTGTGCATGGCGGACATGTACAAAGAGACCGCTCGGAGTAGCACATTGACAAAACCGTGGCCTCCTGCTTGTGGGGGGATGGTGAGCATTTCGTAACGGACCTTAAAGAGCATACCGGTCGTAAGAAAGTATCAGACAGCAGTCTGGAGGCTGCGTCCAATAGTTGATGGCAGCAGAAGTACCTGTGCGATGTGGACCATTCTAGACGCCACATTGTTGACTGAGGTATGTGACACGTCGTAAAGAATCGAGTCGGCGGAGGAGATTTTGTCGCACCGCAGTACGGTAAGTTGGACAGTACGCCGAAAGTTGACGGCAGTGGAACGGCGCACGCTGGAGGTGACAATGAAACACAGGTATCGTCGTGTCTGTACAAACGGGAGAGATGGTAAGTCGTCATGCGAGAGGCCGCGTCCAGTGGGTGTCACCGAGGATTAAGCCACAGTCATGTTACTGCCTACTACAGTTCCGTACGTTGATATCACATCAAGAACCATTTGTAATTCATTCCATGAAAGGACCAAGGGGAGGATTCCAAGTTTATGGGACAGAGTAGTGTCGAAAGTGAGCAACGCTACCTTATGGAGCTCCGGATGGTCACCGACTGAGCTACACAACCACGACTCACGACCTGACCTCACAGGATTACCTACGGCAGTACCTCAACCCCTACCCTCTAAAGTTCTCCTGCTATTATATTCATGTATAGTAATTCACATGGAACATTTGGTCTGTTCTTATATCCAGATAACTGCCTAAAACAAATAAATAAATAAATAATATCGAAAAATTTAAACATTGCTGCATTGTCGGCACCGTTACAAACTAAAATTAAAGGTATATCAGCCCCTTGCCGCAAAAATGAAGTCATTTTGACCTAAGCTTCGGCCACTACTATGAGTGCCTTCATCAGAAATAAAACATTTAAACTGGCCTATAACGTAAGTACGAAGCTTAGGGGAAAAAATTTATCTGGAACTACTGACTATCAGTATAAAGGAAAAGGCACAATACTTACATGTCACGTATAAAATAAATATCAAGTGATAAAGTTTTAGCCACAAAACTGTGAAATAGAAAACATAAAAGGCAAGGCTGTAAGATGTCAGTCAAATCCAACACCTTCCATGAAAACCCTGACATGATAAGCAAATCCAGTAGTACGTCACATAGCTCCGAATAAATCGTGACATTAAATTAACCGAAGTAATACGGGTAACGAGTGAGCAAATGGATTACCACAGACTAACACAAGAATGCCTAAATGCGTGTCATACCTTCCCGCCATGAGACAGACACAGTTCCGAGGGGAGAAACGAGAACAGAAACCGAGAGCAGAACCGTGTTAAGCTAGAAGGCCCTACGATAAGGCACCTACTGGACACCCACGTCGCCAGCTAACCAATATGACAACGCCAGCTGCAAGTTTTAGCGTGCGACTTTTTCGCGTCTCTGTTACGTCAAGGACCACCCCCCCAGCCCATGTTAAAAGCCAGAGCCTTCCAGAAGAACAGTATAGATCTTACGATAACGCTAGAAGGACCACACCAGCTGCAAGTTTTAGCGTGAGACTTTTTCGCGCCTCTGTTACGTTGCAAACTTTAAAAACATTGCCCCACCACGAAAAGTATAACATTTCTCATTGGATAGACAGAATTTTTGTAGGCGGAGCTTAAGGTTAATATTGAGACCCTGATTGGTCAGATGAAAACACAGCCAGATAATCTTTTTTTTTTAAACCAACTACGGTAAATGGTAGTAAGGAGAAGTTAGGAGAAGTTAGTTAGTTCCGAGACGGCGAGCTGGATGGCTGCTGCGGCGGCCGCTGTCGCCCTGACGCTGCCTAAACACCGACAAGGTAATGAACGCACGCGATGCCGCATAACAGCGCATAAGGCTTCACTCAGAACTGCAGAAGTCTCATCTGTTACACCCCCTGTTTGCGTAATACTAGTGTCGATCGTCAATTAAAGCTCATCGTGTTCACATTTGCCACTTGAAGTAAAAATCTGAAACGCGATGATTTTTCTGTTATATAGTTATTGAGAAGCCGCATCAGCCACTGTAATTTACAAGTTAGATAAGTAATTAAAGATAATTGAGGGTCACTGTAGACCATTTTGATAGTTTTCTCTTTTGTGAAACTTAATTTAAACCTAGATTATAGATGTGATATGGCATAGGTCATCCATCGATCCATTGTAGAACTTGGAAACCCATTCAGGGAATATTCGTTCACATTTTTGTTGAACGCAGTTGGTTTTTACCATCCTGTATTAAAACACTTCCTTTTATCAATAGTGCAATTTATAAACAATGTTTTGTGAGTAGAATAAAATTTCCAATGGTAAACGTAACTACTTTTTCGACGTTATTTTACCAACTAACTAAAAATAGGAAAGCCTTGAACCCCTTCCACTAAATTTAGTTAGTATTAAGATTCTTTTACAGAGAGTGCAGTGGAGCTGACGCTTAAATCATTAAGTATTTGGTTATATCATCGCTAGTCTCACTGAACTCTTCTGAATTCTACATGTCATGTGTGGTCTGGCGTCTCCTTACCAGCAACAGGTCCCAGGTTCAAACAAGTCAATTCCCTAAAAAAACACGCTCAGAGCGTCGTTGCGCGAAAGTGGTAGGGAGACACGATATAGAACAGACACCACCCAGAATGTTAGAAGGCACTATGGGCTGCTCACACATGTGGAGCTGAGGTAGCATCTAGCAACTGTGGGCAAGTGAGCATTACACCAGAAGTGCCATGATGTAGCCGCATATACAAACAGGCAACTTAACATTCAGAATACAGATAGACGAATATTGTGATGAATATTATTTAATACATAAAGTAAGCGGCAAATTTTATCTAACAGCAGAAGACATGGTAACAATTTGTCTACATAAGATCTTAGAAATACCGTGTAAAGGCTCAAAGCGCCATTACAGAATTACAAAGGGAGCTGAATAACTCAACGAGTAGAAAAATGGTATAGCATGAAATGTAGTTAATATAAATAATTTAACGAACAAAAAATCATGAATCGACTTAGAAAAAATATTTCGGTAACTGCACTAGGGAACACGAAATCAAGTATCAAGTAAGTGCTTTCTACCGTTGAAGAACCTTTTGTTATATAATTGTAGCTGCTCAGTAAGAATGAGGCCATCTTTTCGAGATATATGTTTAAAAATTTGTAATTCGATTTTAATTTATGAATAAATTTGTTTTTCAAGCTATTATTGGTTGAAAAGGTGACATTACAGCTGTATTTATTACGAAGAAGGAGTTAAATCTGATAGGAGTTGGGCCCCAAGTCTATTTCTATCTCAGCCGATTCATAATTTTTTGTTCATTAAATGGTTTCTATTAACTACATTTCATGTTGTACCATTATTATTCTCGCTAAGTTATTCAGCTCCCTTTGTAATTCTGTAATGGCGCTTTAGTCTTTAAACTGTACTTCTAAGCTCTTATGTACACAAATTGTTAACATGTCTGCTGCTGTCAGATAAAATATTACACTTACTTCATGTATTAAATAATGTTCATCACAATGTTTGTCTGTCTGTATTTTGAATGTGAAGTAGCCGCCGGTTCTAGGCGCTTCAGTCTGGAACCGCGCGACCGCTACGGTTGCAGGTTCGAATCCTGCCTCGGTCATGGATATGTGTGATGTTCTTAGGTTAGATAGGTTTAGGTAGTTCTACGTTCTAGGGGACTTATGACATCCGATGTTAAGTCCCATAGTGCTCACAGCCATTTGAACCATTTGTTAAGTAGCCTGTTCGTATTTGCAGCTACTAGATGGCACTTTTGGTGTAATGTTCACGTGCCCACAATTGCTAACGCGGGCACCTCAGTCTGATGCTCCCACAGATGGACATGTATGAGCAGCTCATAGTGGCTTGCCTCCTGTTGTGTACATAGTTCCGCGTAGTCAGTGCGTACACAACTTTCGCACTAGAGCGCGCCCCGCTAAGCACGACAGCGGAGGCGCAGCGCTCGTCCGTCTCTACACTACGAGATAGCGCTGCCATACAGACGGACCAAATTCTGCTTCCGCGGATCCGCGTATTAATATGTAACGCAGCCAATGAGATTGTTGCTAACGTGGAACCTTTTCTCCTCGCGGATCACACTCGCGCAGTGACACATGAACGCGCGAGGTATTATAACGAGTGTACAGACCTCCGATTAGTGAGTCGGCATTTGTCTGCACCAGTCTGTACGAGTTCTACATTTGTCTGTATCAGTCTATAGCCAAGATTCAGTCTGCACCTAATAAGATTACCATATTCCTGTACATAGCCATGAAGATAAATGTATAGACACTTTTGTCAAGTATCAGAGATATATGCGAGAATACGATTAACGTACCAATACCAAAGGAACTTCAGATTGTCAATTGTAAACAGCATCCAGAATCAAGTTACGTAATATCTATTATTTTTATTATTTTAATAAATGTGTGTGAAAATTAATCAAGTTCTGTTTAAAGTTGGTCACCGTCAATCTGCTACTCTAAGCGTGCAAGCGGCATTTCTATCGTCTGACCTAACGACAGGAGATAAATATACCACGATAAGACCACGAGACATATTGCTGACACTCGCCTACTTCGTTAGAGCGACAAGTCAAATAATCTGATGGTGTGTGTACTGAAGGTCTTACAGTACGCACACCACACCTGCTATGTTTTATATTTTAAAATCTTGTGACTAAAGCTTTATCAATTGATATTTATTTTATACATGACATCTAAGTACTTTGCCTTTTCTTTTTATACTGCTAGCCACAACTTACAGTTAAAAAAAAAAGTTCCTAAAACTTTTTACTTTTGTTATAGGCCAGTTTAAACTTTTAATTTCTGATGAAAGCACTCTTAGATGTGGCTAAACCTAGGTCAAAAATACTACATTTTTTTGACCGAGGACTGTTATTGCTTTAATTTTGAATATTATCGAAAGACCTGTGTCGAAGAATTCGCCCAGCTGCTTTACCTTGATTTGTTTGAACATTCCATAAGCCGGGACGGGAGAAACGTGAGCTGCACAAGTTTAATGCGATTTGGCACACAAACAGCGGGCGCGGCTCGCCTGTCACTGCCAAGTCACTGTAGCAGCACTGGCAAGTAGGCCTGTGGCGCCAACTGACCCACGCTCGCTTTCAGGTCGGTGCGAGCTCTCCGGTACACCCGCGCGAGGCAGGATGTGAGGAGCGACCGCAAACACGGGAGCGCCGACTGGTCATCTGCAAATCCCAGCGGCCACCGGGCAGCGGAGAGAGCGAGCCCGCCTAATCCCGGCCGCCGCCTCCGCCTCGGACCTCACACATTCACCCGCGCACACACACACAGACGGAACTCCTCCCGCCAACCGCCCCCGGCTGTTACGCACACAGCAGCGAGAGCCCGCCCCTCGCCTCCGGCTCGCAGTCAGCTAATTCGCGGCGCCGCCTCGGCTTCCAGCCGCGCGGCACAAACGGAATAAACAACGGCCGGCGCTTCACGCCCGGCGGCCATGCATATTGCATGTCTCCCGGACGGGGCCGTCGCCGGCTACAGAGTAGGAGCCGCTGACTCACTCTTCCACCACTTCCCTCCGCCCACCTGGCTGTCCAATTCACGCGCCCTTAGCAACCGTCTAGAGCCCTCCATCGCGCCTTTGTTCGCCCTCCAGCTCTTGGCGCTTCCTCACAGAAACACTTCTACATCTCGTTCCGGCACCGGATTCCATCTGCACTGCGCCAGACGATCGAGGAAGCAAGTCTGAGGAGTGGTTCTCAAGGCAGCGCAACGGCAGAACTGAAGCAAGGGTCTGCCTGTCTTCGGATACCCACCCTCAGATAGACTGGAATGAAAGAATATTAGGTTTTAACGTCCCATCGACATCAAGGACATCAGAGAAGGAGACAGATCGGGAGACGCCATCAGGAACGATGGTTTTAAACGTTAGTAGCCATTCTTCGACCAATTTTTCACTATTGACTTGTTACAGTTAGTAACGATGATCTGGAGAACACTGTACTTAGGAATAAATTCCTTAATAAGCATAATCCGAGTTACAGTTTCTAAAGATAGTGTGTAAGCGTAATCTGGTGGAATAAAATTTTTCTGGAGACACATAAGTCACAACTTCGATAAGAATAGAAGCTGAAGCAATAAATTTAAAATTTGTGCTACGGCCACGACTTGAACGCGGATCTCCTGCTTACTAGGCAGGTTCTGCAATATATTCATGATTTGACAAGTGAGGGAGGATGACGGCTGAGAGAATGATTGCATACAGTAGATGGTGCGCCATGTGAGAAATCACTTTAAAAATCCAACTCTAGATTGAAGTCACAAGAAATGAACGAAATTCTATGATCAATACACTGACTTTTCAGTTCTATAGTGTTACACTTTCTGGTAGAAATATTGTCTGCGGTTTGGAATCAAGTCTATCCATTCAGCCACATACTTGCGTTCGATCCTATGGAGATATATTTTAATGAGTACAGCCATCGATGAATCATACTCATAGCGCTTTCAAATCTCGAAAAGAGTCACCTTTTTCGAAGCTATCTGCTAAGTACCCCATACAGCAAAACTCCAGCATGGCTTTTTAGACAGATCCTCTGCATCTTGTAACTCTTCACCATTCTGTGCCCCACCCTACCTGCAGCTTTGTCCATGTGTAAGTCAGAGAGCACTATATCTAAGACTTGCATCCTGTGGAGAAACAGAGTGGCCTGAGTTAATGTGACAGGACATGTTTTGACCACACAGTGGTAATGAGAACATGTTATCATAGTTCCACCAACTGCGTGCAATGTGTAAGGCCAGCTTTAGAAGAAGCTTCTCCTTCAACACGTAGTAGTAAAAAATACAGTTATGAGCAGTTACAGTTCTATCCCCTTTAGGGGAAAATTAGGAAGACTCCACATCACATGGGAACTGGAAGATGGATGAGGATTTCGCTACTGCTTTGTGATGTGTCTCCAAATTAAATTCAGGGAGGACAGTCTGAAGCAGATCTGCATCCCTCAGGGTGCAGTCATGTCTGTCACCCAAACATTCTCTCTAGCATCGTTATTTTGTATCATCCAACAGAGAAAAACTACGAAATATAAAAACTCCACTAACATCACCTTGCAGAGAACTCGATAAAATACTATCAAAATGGTTCAAATGGCTCTGAGTACTATGGGAATTAATTGCAAAGGTCATCAGTCTCCTAGAACTACTTAAACCTAACTAACCTAAGGACGTCACACACATCGATGTCCGAGGCAGGATTCGAACCTGCGACCGTAGTGGTCGCGCGGTTCCAGACTTAGCGCCCAGAACCGCTCGGCCACCACGGCCGGCTAAGATATTATCATATCCCTCTCTTCCGATATAGCGAAAACAAATATAGTCTGCGTGTTAGCACTTAGCCTATTTGGAAATCCTATTAAATATAGAGATAGTGATACATTGGATCGAAGTCGCTTGTGCAGACCTGTATAAAGTTTCACCACCTTTACTGTAGGAGGACCATATCACACAGACAGACAGTCGCAAGATATGGTCCCTGTGTTGTTCTTTCATAAGCAGTTTGATACATGGTTTTTTATTCTGATGTAACACTTATAAGCACTATATGACTACAGCTTTGTACTCCGCCATAGATTTGGTTTTTCCACTACGACTTTGAGGTCAGTGTCAGGTGCTAAACTGACATTAACATGTTTTGATCCCTCCCGCCAGAGATTCGAGTCCTCCCTCGGGCATGGGTGTGTGTGTTGGTCCTTAGGATAATTTAGGTTAAGTAGTGTGTAAGCTTAAGGACTGATGACCTTAGCAGTTTAGTCCCATAAGATTTCACACACACACAAAACACAGTTATATTTAGAGTGTCACTGTATTGACATGACGAATACGCAGTGTAACGTAGCTGCTCCGTAGCGTCGTACAACGCAGCGGCTTCAGGAGCGCGTTGGGAAGAAATGCTGACGCGCCACGTCAGCGAGTCGTGACACGGGAGCCACAGGTGAGTGGGCGGTGGTCGACGTAATGGCGTGTGCGCTGCAGCGGGAGAAATGTGTAGGCGTTGTGCATTACCAGACTTTTTGCAGCACAGTGCAGCTCTATACCTCAGCGCCTCCGTGGACGGCGTGCACTTAGGTGAGTGTACCTGATGGGTTCGTCCAAGACGATGGTTGTCGTGAAGGACAGGCCTGGTCTCCCAGCGTGGGACGATCAAGGCTGCAGCACACGCTCTCGGAATGGACAAGGGACTGCTCGGACGCACACGCCTGGATGGGGTGGGGGTGAGAGCCTGCCCATCAGCCACTAACGACCCCTAGTACACTACTGGCCATTAAAATTGCTACACCACGAAGATGACGTGCTACAGACGCGAAATTTAGCCGACAGGAAGAAGATGCTGTGATATGCAAATAATTAGCTTTTCAGAGCATTCACACAAGGTTGGCGCCGGTGGCGTCACCTACAACCTGTTGACATGAGGAACGTTTCTAACCGATTTCTCGTACACTAATAGCAGTTGACCGGTGTTGCCTGGTGAAACGTTGTTCTGATGCCTCGTGCAAGGAGGAGAAATGCGTACCATCACGTTTTCGACTTTGATAAAGGTCGGATTGTAGCCTATCGCCATTGCGGTTTATTGTATCGCGACATTGCCGCTCGCGTTGGTCGAGATACAATAACTGTTAGCAGAATATGGAATCGGTGGGTTCAGGAGGGTAATACGGAACGCCGTGCTGGATCCCAACGGCCTCGTATCACTGGCAGTCGAGATGATAGGCATCTTATCCGCATGGCTGTAACGGATCGTGCAGCCACGTCTCGATCCCTGAGTCTACAGACGAGGACGTTTGCAAGACAACAACCATCTGCACGAACAGTTCGACGACGTTTGCAGCAGCATGGACTATCAGCTCGAAGACCATGGGTTACCCTTGACGCTGCATCACAGACAGGAACGCCTGCGATGGTGTACTCAACTACGAACCTGGGTGCACGAAAGGCAAAACATCATTTTTTCGGATGAATCCAGGTTCTGTTTACAGCATCATGACGGTCGCATCCGTGTTTGGCGACATCGCGGTGAACGCACATTGGAAGCGTGTATTCGTCATCGCCATACTGACGTATCACCCGGCGTGATGGTATGAGGTGCCATTGGTTACACGTCTCGGTCACCTCTTGTTCGCACTGGCGGCACTTTGAACAATGGACGTTACATTTCAGATGTGTTACGACCCGTGGCTCTACCCTTCATTCGATCCCTGCGAAACCCTACATTTCAGCACCATAATGCACGACCGCATGTTGCAGGTCCTGTACGGGCCTTTCTGGATACAAAAAATGTTCGACTGCTGCCCTGGTCAACTCCTTCTCCAGATCTCTCACCAACTGAAAACTTCTGATCAATGGTGGCCGAGCAACTGCCTCGTCACAATACTCCAGTCACTACTCTTATTGAACTGTGGTATCGTATTGCAGCTGCATGGGCAACTGTACCTGTACACGCCATCCAATCTCTGTTTGACTCAATGCCCAGGCGTATCAAGCCTGTTATTACGGCCAGAGGTGGTTGTTCTGGGTACTGATTTCTCAGGATCTATGCACCCAAATTGCGTGAAAATATAATCACATGGCAGTTCTAGTATAATATATTTGTCCATTAAATACCTATTTATCATCTGCATTTCTTCTTGGTGTAGGAATTTAATGGCCAATAGTGTAGATGGAAGGCTAACACCACACCTGTCTTTTGATCATCCACAATGTCCAAGTAGGCTGTTATGGTAGACCACAGCTGTGGCTTGCATCGAAGTGGTGGCATCTTAGAATAGAAGTCAGCAAGCAGGTAGCAGGCAGATCGTCAGCGATCAGCTTGTCGTGGTTTCACCGAAACTCATTAGACTGTCATTTCCTCTTGTACTGGTGACACTGACAGAAAGGTGCTGTAACTGAATGTGCCCATGAGCTCAAAAATATGTATTATTTAAATAGCTAGGGTCACATCAATGTCGCGATGGCTCTATATTGATGACCAAATTGGCCCTGGTTTATTGGACTCAGTGTTCCTTGACCCATTGTAGTGGCTCAGTAACTATCCCTGGTTGTCGAGCTTGGGCAACTCTGTGACGTTTGACTATTACAGTTGCGCTCTGGTACTTGGAGCTCCCCTGCTATGATGTATTAGGTGTCTGGTCTTTTGCTTTCCTCGCTTGATGGTGTGTGGCAAGTCTTCATTAAGGCCTTGGCTTGAGCCACATCGGCGGTAGGCCGTGTTGGCGTACTCATTGGCATATTAGATACGAGCTGGCCTGCTCGGCTCTGAGCTCGCCGGGTAAAAACTTCAAAAAAATTTAGGCGTGCGCACTGAATTAACTCTGCTGTGCAACAATATTATTGTGGTATCGCGTAATATTCATCGTAACTTGTAATATCATGCTGGTGACGGAGTTCCATGTGTTCCTTTTGTGGTTCTTTCAGAGACTTTGTTTGTGTCGTCGTTGCTGAGAACAGTCCTCACCAATCTAAAGACCAGGAAGTGAAACAAAAGCGCCTTTTGAACTGCCGTGCGCGAAACTTGGCACTTGAGTTTGCGACCTCAGGTTGGATTCGAAACTGATCAGTTCAAGGAATCCCATCTGTGGGAACGATATTTTTCAACGTACAACTGGGTTTCATCATACAGACTGCTGCTGCATGTACGAAATAAACACCTTTTTTAATAACACACGTTACTATACGTCCTAGACACAATTTGCCAAATTAACAGCGGCTTAAAAGGAGCCAATAGCGCGCCGGGGGCGTGAGCGGCGGCTGGCTACGTGAGATGGCGTTTTGAAACCTGAAACTTAAGCTGCGTAATTCCTGTTTAATTGGTCCGAAATGTCACACTGTTCATTATAAACATCAATTACTCATATGGAGAGAAATGTATAGTTTTGTTTAAGGAAAGAATATATATGCGAAGTTTAATTTTTGTAATTCTTGGATTATAGTTAGGTGACTTCAGAGAAAGCTTAGCTATTATTGAAGTTTCATTACGTATTGTTAAGTCAAATGATAGGAGATTGCAACTCAGTTCTATTAACACAGACTCGCTGTTAACATTTCAAGAGTTAATTAATTTTCCATTTATTTAAAACCATTATCAAAAATTATGAAAGAATGATAATAGGAACGTTGTTAATGAACGCATTGGACCTTTGTGTATCTCAGTAATTCGATTTTGCAGCTCTGTTATCGAGATACGTCACTGCTACGACAGCGGTTTACACGACGCTGTAAAATGCGACACAGGTAAGCCAAATAGTGTAGAAAAGAGATTATTTCTATAATTAATGGGCCGGCCGTCGTGGCCGAGCGGTTCTAGGCGCTTCAGCCTGGAACCGCGCGATTGCTACGGTCACAGGTTCAAATGGCTCAAATGGCTCTGAGCACTATGGGACTTAACTTCTGAGGTCATCAGTCCCCTAGAACTTACAACTACTTAAATCTAACTAACCTAAGGACATCACACACATCCATGCCTGAGGCAGGATTCGAACCTGCGACCGTAGCGGTAGCGTGGTTCCAGACTGTAGCGCCTAGAACCGCTCGGCCACAGCGGTCGGCGGAACTGATGACCTCCGATGTTAAGTCCCATAGTGCTTAGAACCATTTGAACATCTGCGGGCTGGTGAGTTTGCGGGCTGCCTGCTGGCCGATGACAACAACGGACCAGCTTACCTGCATGCACAAAAGACCCGGGAAGCCCGCTTCCGCAGACACAATTACAATGTTTCTCGAAAGGAAGCAGATTATACCAGACAGTCTGACTTGCCCAGTTTTCAAACTGCCGCTGGATGGCTCGTTTAGTGGCAAGTGAGTTATGGAACTCAACATTTTGTGATAACAATAATTTTCAGACAGGACTTGATTGTCTCAGGGGGTCTCGCAGTTAGATTTGTCCATGCATTCTCGCAGTTAATTTTGTTAACAACACTAACCGGCTTTAAGGTCTGGTATGCGCACCATACAAAACAAGAAGCCCTTTAGCATCTAACAGGCAATTTAACATTAAAAACATCATCAACATTACAGTTCCATTTTCACTAAAATAAATTTTAAACGCATTACTGGACACCACCCTGCCTAATTATCTATCTGTAATGTAAAACTTTAATGAATGCTTCAACCATTCTATTTATATTTGAATTCTGGGGTACCGTGAAAGTTGAAACTTTTTAATTTCTTTATCTTCACACACAAAATTGTCAAAAGTGTGCATGCGTGAGTGTACGTGTGTGCGCGCACTTAGTACTGTGGAATATTTGTAGCGATTTCAACCAAAATTCAGCATAAGATGAAATAAACTTTTGGAGCAAAACACCCCAAGCACTCTTCGAGACGTGGCGCAGATGTGAAAGCGAACTATACTAGCGTAGTAACGATTCCATAGTTTTCGGTGTTGCAGAGTCGCCCGGTGACAGTGTCGATAGCATTTCACCAATAGAGGTGGAGCGGGGATACGTATATACATCTACATGCATACTCCGCAATCCGCCATACGGTGCGTGGCGGAGGGTACCTCGTACCACAACTAGCATCTTCTCTCCCTGTTCCTCTCCCAAACAGAACGAAGGAAAAATGACTGCCTATATGCCTCTGTACGAGCCCTAATCTCTCTTATCTTATCTTTGTGGTATTTCCGCAAAATGTAAGTTGGCGGCAGTAAAATTGTACTGCAGTCAGCCACAAATGCTGGTTCTCTAAATTTGCTCAGTAGCGATTCACGAAAAGAACGCCTCCTTTCCTCCAGAGACTCCCAACCGAGTTCCTGAAGCATTTCCGTAACACTCGCTTGATGATCAAACCTACCAGTAACAAATCTAGCAGCCCGCCTCTGAATTGCTTCTATGTCCTCCCTCAATCCGACCTGATAGGAATCCCCAACGCTCGAGCAGTACTCAAGAATAGGTCGCATTAGTGTTTTATAAGCGGTCTCCTTTACAGGTGAACCACATCTTCCCAAAATTCTACCAATGAACCGAAGAAGACTATCCGCCTTCCCCACAACTGCCATTACGTGCTTGTCCCACTTCATATCGCACTGCAAGGTTACGCCCAAATATTTAATCGACGTGACCGTGTCAAGCGGTACACTACTAATTTCAGGATTCTTTTTCCTATTCATCTGCATTAATTTACATTTATCTATGTTTAGAGTTAGCTGCCATTCTTTACACCAATCACAAATCCTGTCCAAGTCACTCAACGACGACACCTTCCCGTACACCACAGCATCATCAGCAAATAGCCGCAAATTGCTACCCACCCTATCCAAAAGATTATTTATGTAGGTAGAAAACAACAGCTGACCTACCACACTTCCCTGGGGCACTCCAGATGATACCCTCTCCTCCGATGAACACTTACCATCGAGGACAACGTACTGGATTCTATTACTTAAGAAGTCTTCGAGCCACTCACATATTTGGGAACCAATCCCATATGCTCGTACCTTAGTTAGGAGTCTGCAGTGGGGCACCGAGTCAAACGCTTTCCGGAAGTCAAGGAATATGGCATCCGTCTGATATCCTTCATCCATGGTTCGCATGATGTCATGTGAAAAAAGGGCGAGTTGCGTTTCGCAGGAGCGATGCTTTCTAAAGCCGTGCTGATGCATGGACAGCAACTTCTCTGTCTCAAGGAAACTCATTATATTCGAGCTGAGAATATGTTCGAGAATCCTGCAACAAACCGATGTTAAGAATATTGGTCTGTAATTTTAAGGATCCGTCCTTCTACCCTTCTTATACACAGGCGTCACCTGCGCTTTTTTCCAATCGATCGGGACTTAACGTTGGGCAAGAGATTCTGGATAAATGCAAGCAAAGTAAGGAGCCAATTCAGTAGAGTACTCTCTGTAAAACGGAATTGGAATCCCTCGGGACCTGTCGATTTATTTATTTGCAACCCATTCAGGTGCTACACAACCCCAGGGATGTCATTCACTATGTCCTCCATACGGGAATCTGTACGAGACTCAAACGGCGGTATGTTTGTACGATCCCCCTGCATGAAAGGTATCTCAAATGCTAAATTTAAAATTTCAGCTAAAGGTAACACTGAAATTGGTGTTGCAATTTCGACATAAATTGGTTCACAAATGTCTTCCTAGATGAAAATAAAAAAATAAGAAGGGAGGGAAACGTATGTAAGCATGACTATGGAGCATCTGAAGAAATTTCAGTCAAACTTAAAAAAAAGCTTCATGAGTACTAACAAAAATACAGTAGATTTCTTCTTTTCCTACAAAAAGCAACTAAAATACGACTGGATTAAATTAAAAAAAACAGAAAAAGTCGGATAATGAACTATAATCATTATTTTTGTTCTGCATAAGATTTCCTGTTGACACGCAGGGGACTTCTAACCCATAATTATTTAAAGTCTGCACGCAGAGCCGCCTCTGAGGGCGCAGCCCAGAATCCTCCCGAAACCAGGAAGGTAAGCAGGTGACACGACCGAATCCTCACAGACTCACACAATGCGACAAAGCATTGTGTGCGCTAATGACCAGAGCTGCCTGCGGCCACTTCCCAGTTCGCGGCAGATCGTTGTAGAGTGAACATGTCCTCAGACGAGCTTACAGTTTCAGTAGGTAGGAAGGGAAGGAAAATGTTGCTTTTTAAAGGAAACACCTTCGGTTTTCAAAAACTGCTGGAAAGGTGGTCTAGCGCGATGGAAGTGCTACATTAATGTTTTGTTAAAACTATTTCTATTGAGGAGCTGGATGTCGTGGAGTGTCAAGAAGAACATCATGAAGAAACGCGTCATAAGAAAATTCAGAGGCGAGAAATCATTTCTGACGTAAAAAGAAAAGCCATAGAAGATATTTGTGAGAGCGTCAAAAATAATTTACCAGAAGTTAAAAGGAGAAGATACGCAATATATAATTACGAGAGATGTCAACAATTTTCGTAAATCTATTTACAAAGCTAGGCACAAAATTCTGCCAAAACTGCCCACGAATGCTGCAGATGTTCATGATGTTATCAACACGCTGAATGTGGAAACCACAGACGGAATAATGTGTTTATTAGAAAATAACAAAACAATGGCTCTGAGTACTATGGGACTAAACTTCTGAGGTGATCAGTCCCCTAGAACTTAGAACGACTTAAACCTAACTAACCTAAGGACATCACACTAGTCCATGCCCGTGGCAGGATTCGAACCTGTGACCGTAGCGGTCGCGCGGTTCAAGACTGAAGCGCCTAGAACCGCTCGGCCACACAGGCCGGCAGAAAAGAACACCGAGAAAAAAGTGATCATATTTAGTGACTCTGCAAACCTTAAAACATTAACGCAGTGTGTCTTTATATATGTTGATGGTACGTTCAAGTGCTGTCCAAAGTTTTTTTGTCAGCTTTTTACAATACTTGGGTTGGCCATTGCAGTCCACTGGTCTTCTCTTTATTGAATGACAAGAAAACAGTATGTATTTTAAAGCGTTGTTGATAAATGTAGTGATATATGTTTTAACAGTTATAACTCTGCTTCTAGGCTGCTTATATAAAGAAGAAACATGTACCAGATTTAACATTAGACCCGCAACAATATAAGTATCAAAACAGCATCCAACTTCGTCCATTACTTTTTGCAAAATGCGAGTACAAACAGGCACGCAGCAGACATAATAAAAATATTTTTTGCCGTCTATTGCGCTTCCATAGGCCATTCAAATTAAGTTTTCTTGACAGTCTCCTATATTCAGACATCGGACACTTATCAATTTGTTGTATGTATAGATTTGCTGGAAATATAACCATAATTCATAGAATGAACACTGAGATAGTATATGTGTTGCGAAATCATGATTTACTATTTTAATAAATTAATTATGAAGAAATCAAGGCTATAAATGATTCCAGTTTCTAAAACTAAATATCTAAATAAGATAAAAGAAAAAACTTTTAAACATACAATACACGCGAAACATTTTTACATCTTCCACTGTAACTTCATATGCTTTCCTTTGCCTGCTTGGAGTATTCTTAACGTTTGTAACTGCTTCCCGCTTCAAACGGGACGATTCGGTCCCATCGTTTTTGAGACCCTTGCGGGCTTGGGAGCATTCGGTACCATTTTTGTGACTGCGGGATGATTCGGGACTGCCCCCGCCTCTGGCGGTAGAGTATTTACAAAAATAGGCAGCTTCACATTCGTGAACTTGGGTATGGCATGGAGCACGAAACGTCTAATATCTTGGGCGAAGGCGTACTCTTACTTCCTGCGATCTGGTGTAAGGCGTCAAGTAACTGTACGAGTGAACGAGATAGTGCTCTTGTTCTGAACTGTTGGAGTTGCGTAAGACAATACCAAATGAAAGTAAGTAGTGCTCTGTAGAAATACTAGCAGTAATCAAGAACTGAAATGTGGAGCGCCATACAGTGACTGAACTGATTCGAGCTGGAAGCAGTTAACTCATTTACAACTGGACAGTATGATGACATTCTGTAACAAGACCCCCACTGCTCTGGCCTGTGAAGCTTAAGAAATTCCGAAACATAAAAAATTCATGGCTCATAAAATATGAAGCAAACATATTCCTTGGTATTGTAATAAGACGCGATTGGTGTCACTCTTACATTTCACCCCAACCTTTCTTTTTTTTCCCTTCAAAAAGAAACAAAGCTGAAAGGCCCCGCTGGGAACGCGCCGAGATAAAAGTCTTTAAACTTGCAAAACAGTTCCCGTCACCGGGCTCGAGAACGTTAATTTAATAGACAAAATTGATTCCTCCGTCCCAGCGACGTCCGCGTCGTCTTCGCGTCGTGGGAAGAGAAAAATTAATATATCAGCATACGACTTTTAAAGTAACCTCATCGCGCAGCTCCCTTTCACAATTTCATCTCCTCGGATTTACAATTCAGATGAGACCCTAAAAAAAAATAAGATTGCAATTTCAGACCGTCTCCTGCCGCCGGCAGCCGCGCCCGGACGGGCTATATACATCATCGTCGCGCCGGGATTTCGGCTGGAATTAGCGATCCGCTCCGAATCGACGTCTTATAAGAGAAAGGGGACGGCGCCGCGCCGCTAAGACACGCAGGTGCCCGCGGTGTGACACACGCGGGGCAACACACACATTACTGAGTCACCGTCCTAACTTCAGTCGGCAGCGCGACCATTGTCACAGGTTTAACATTTTTCACCATCTTCGCTGGTTAAGGAATGACCTAAAACACGAACTGCATAGATTTAATAATAAATAACAGCAGTATACCGAGTGTTACAAAAAGGTACGGCCAAATTTTCAGGAAACATTCCTCACACACAAAGAAAGAAAATATGTTATGTGGACATGTGTCCGGAAACGCTTACTTTCCATATTAGAGCTCATTTTATTACTTCTCTTCAAATCACATTAATCATGGAATGGAAACACACAGCAACAGAACGTACCAGGGTGGCTTCAAACACTTTGTTACAGGAAATGTTCAAAATGTCCTCCGTTAGCGAGGATACATGCATCCACCCTCCGTCGTATGGAATCCTAGATGCGCTGATGCAGCCCTGGAGAATACGAGCACGAATACGAGCACTAAGGGTCTCTACATTTGGTACCGGGCTTGCCTAGACAAGAGCTTTCAAATGCCCCCATAAATTAAAGTCAAGAGGGTTGAAGTCAGGAGATCGTGGACGCCATGGAATTGGTCCGCCTTTAACAATCCATCGGTCACCGAATCTGTTGTTGAGAAGTGTACGAACACTTCGACTGAAATGTGCAGGAGCTCCATCGTGCATGAACCACATGTTGTGTCCTACTTGTAAAGGCACATGTTCTAGCAGCACACGTAGAGTATCCCGTATGGAATCATGATAACGTGCTCCATTGAGCGTAGGTGGAAGAACACGGGGCCCAATCAAGACATCACCAAAAATGCCTGCCCAAACGTTCACAGAAAATCTGTGTTGATGACGTGATTGCACAATTGCGTGCGGATTCTCGTCAGCCCACACAAGTTGATTGTGAAAATTTACAATTTGATCACGTTGGAATGAAGCCTCATCCGTAAAGAGAACAACTGCACTGAAATGAGGATTGACACAATGTTGGATGAACCATTCGCAGAAGTGTACACGTGGAGGCCAGTCAGCTGCTGACAGTGCCTGCACACGCTGTACATGGTACGGAAACAACTGGTTCTACCGTAGCACTCTCCATACAGTGACGTGGTCAACGTTACCTTGTACAGCAGCAACTTCTCTGACGCTGACAGTAGGGTTATCGTCAACTGCACGAAGAATTGCCTCGTCCATTGCAAGTGTCCTCGTCGTTCTAGGTCTTCCCCAGTCGGGAGTCACAGGCTGGAATGTTCCGTGCTCCCCAAGACGACGATCAATTGCTTCGAACGCCTTCCTGTCGGGACACCTTCATGCTGGAAATCTGTCTCGATACAAACGGCTATTGTCCCGTCCTAATCCGTACATCAAATGGGTATCTGCCAACTCCGCATTTGTAAACATTGCACTGACTGCATAACCACGTTTGTGATTAACACTAACCTGGTGACGCTTCGTACTGATGTGCTTCATGCTAGTACTGTGGTGCAATGAGTCGCATGTCAACACAAGCACCGAAGTCAACATTACCTTCCTTCAATTGGGCCAATTGGCGGTGAATCGAGGAAGTACAGTACATACTGACGAAACTAAAATGAGCTCTAACATGGAAATCAAGCGTTTCCGGACCCATGTCCACATAACATCTTTTCTTTATTTGTGTGTGAGGAATGTTTCCTGAAAGTTCGGCCGTACCTTCTTGTAACACCCTGTATACAGGAAGAGATGGAGGTGAACGTTTAACGTCCCCGTCGACGACAAGATCATTAGAGACTGCAAGAACTCCCCTCGTCATTACGTGGCGATGCGGGCTGATCGTAAGGGCTAAACATTTCACTACGGTGTTGCAGGTGGACATGTAAACACGAGGTACACGTGACGAATGTTCTTTCTACTCAATTTCCGTCTTTTACAGATGGGCCCGTTGCACTGCAGATATCGCACGGCTGAATCTCTGTTGCTAGTATTCATCTGGACGTCATTGAAGATCGGAACAAATGAGTGATTAAATAGCTACTTGAGTATTAGTAATGAGTTCTCAAACACTTTTTAGGGATGCCAATACAATTTTTCATGCTGACTGAGGACTGAGTCCTCTATCGCTTCTTGATAGAAAAACAAAATAATGCATGAAAAGCACAGTATAGTACAGGTTCTACACGATTAATATATTCAGTTAACCGGTTTTCGGCTCACAAAGCCGTATGCAGACTTAACAGTCTCCAGGAAATGGTGTAAAATACCACATATAGTTCAAATACCACGTAGTGTTGCAAAAAAAAAAGTGCAACTATAGTATTACTAGGTGTGTTCATAACTCCACGCCCTTTATGTTTCTAATATCAAAGCTAACATGTTCCAGTGGGGGATACAAAATTGCTTTTCCTGTTTGTGATAAGTTATATATTGGTGTATCAGAGACACAGCAACTAGGCTGACTGAACACAGACGAAGCTGGAAGCTGCAGAATTATGACTCCCCATTTTCGACACGCTGAATGAGAGCCACAGCTAGCAGCGACAGACATATTTTCTTCATTTAGCAAACAATAGTCAGAAACTCAACGCGTTGGGACATGTGAAGCAATAAACGTCCGTTCCACAGAAGTTTCACATTATCCCATCAATTTTCCTCTGCTTCCCAGATTATCTATTACTTCCTTTTCCTAAATTTATCTGTATTTAGTTGTTTTTATTTTATTGTGATTGCCTGTGTACTCCGCATATTCTGTTGTTACAACTTTCAGTTCTTTTACTCTGTTTCTGTATGTAATGCCTCTTCAGGCTGTCTTATCAAGTGTATTTTCATTTTATTACGATTGTTAGTTTGTTTTCCATTGTTATATGGACACTGTCTTTCGAGTTTAGTCTTACTGTTTATCGTGATTTGCTTCCTTTATATTTATTCTTGTTCAACCTTCTACCTTTTTAATTGCGTTACTGCTGTACTGTCTGAGACGACATGTCCTGTGTGTTTGTACCCCAGTCAAGATGAGTAACATGTTTCCCAATGTTGTTTCCAAATATTGTAGTTTCTTTGACGATAATAGTTATGACTAAAAGTGAGTTTAGAATCCAAAAACCGGTTAATGAAATATATTAATTCTGTTGAACATACGAAATGCAGTACTTTTCATTTATTAACGCAAGGACTATACCTGTGGAATATGTACCATTCATACTCTGTGACTACCCTGTAAGGACCATTCTCGAATGCTAGCAAATCAGAGGCCAGAAAATGCTACGCTTCGCCATAATGGTGTACTGATTTGTGCCGATGGGAGACGAGAAATGTATTTTTCAGTCGTTTCTCGTGTTTTCCCACGCTCCAAGCGAGGGATCATGACGCGATAGGTGTGGATCAGTTAAGCTTATTGCGTATTGTGTAAAATTACCGCTTTCCACATACCGAATTATTTGGCTGCTATAACGTTCTTCTAATAAACCAACATTGCGTTTCAGATTTAGCAGATCTCAACAAAGGCTTAAACAAAAATACTGCAAGACGAAGCACAAGTTCGGATTGGGGAGGAATGAAGAAAGCCTAGTCCCGTTCTAAGGAACCATTCCAATATTTTCCTTGAGCTATTTAGGGAAAACATCTAAACTGGATGAGGATTTGAACCACCGCCTTCAAGAATTTGAACCACAGGCAAGAGGAGTACCACTGCTCAAACAGCCAAACCCAAGTAAAATTATTTTAAAATTACGGATATTTGTATGTTTCTCCACCCATCACCGTTATTAGAAAACTCTGCCTTTTTGTACAATCAACGTTTAAAGGTTGAGGACTCGTGATCGTAACGGACAGTTCTTGAAGACCATTGTGACGAAAAATAACAGGAAGACAGCTGCGAAAGTCAATGCAGAATTGAATGCCTCACTCGCTAAACTTGTCCGCTCCAAGAAACACGAAGGGGGCTCTGAAGTCCAGGGCGAGCTGGAGTCAGTGATACAAGTGCCCATAACAGGAAAACGTGGTGCAAAAGTGATAAAACATGGAAATGGAGTAATGGAAGAACGTCATTTCACTCTATTTCCAACTGCCGGCCGAGTTTACGTTCCAAGAATAATAATTGAATGCGCGTTCGGTGGAGTGGCATGGGCCCCATGAGTATTCTGCAACATCGCATTACTGTTAAGGATTATGTACCATTTTATCTGATCAGGTTCACCCAGTGGTACAATGTTTGTTCTACAATGGTGATGCATTGTTCCAAGACGACAACACCCCTCGTCACACAGCTCGCATCGTCCAGGACTGTTTTTGGGAGCATCAGGACGAATTGTCCTATTTCCCCCGGCCGCCACTGTCACCAGATCTCAATATTACTGAAATGCTGTGGTCTACTTTGCAGAGTAGTGCGTGTGGATGCTGTCCGTCTCCCTCAATGTTACCTGAACTTGTCACTGTTTTGCAGGAACAATGGTAAATGCTCCTCTGAAAACCACGCAGGACCTGTATTTATCCATTTAGAGACGAATGAAAGCTATTTTGAATGCAAACGGTTTCCCACACTGTGTTAGTGTTTGTGGTGTTTCCGTATTTTTGTCCACACCCTGCACATTGATTCTCCAGAAGCCCCTGTACAGTACATGGCAATATGTACATCAAAGTAGTGGTGATGTAACACACATTCTCAAACGTTAACCTGTTGCCACATAAGTACTGTAAACAAATAGGCGGAAAGTACGAGGGCTATTCAGAAAGTAAGGTTCGATGCGGCACGACATAAAAACCACACTGAAAGTCCAACGAAGCTTTGCAGAGATGTGTTGCGCAGTGCCTCCGGTGTGCCCATCAAGCTGTCAAGTCGTTCTTCCCAGTTCTGAGTCCACAGTAAGCACCTAAAGGTGGCTAGAAAATGATGTCTCCCGCCAAGTATGAGGACCTGTTGAGAGATTTCGCCTGATGGCATGCAGCCCACATGGCATAACCGTCATGCTTTTCCTTCCTCATAACAATTCTCATCCGTACTCTGCAAGAGCAATGAAGATCCATCTGAAGTCTCTTTGATGGTTGGATGGGAAGTGTTTCATCGCCCACAATACAATCCGTAATTGGCTCCCCTGAGTTTGCTCACATGAACCACGGGCTATGATGACATTTTTAATTTTCACAGTGGTTTCCATTTCGCCACCGATCACACCTTACTTTCCGAACAGCCATTGTATTATCTGAGGTAGCTACTAAGGAAAGGGTGGGAAATGTGTGAGAATCGTGGACCTCCCATTGGTCCTTATTAGAATATATTGCTTGACATGTTAATGAAAGTTTTTGTGAAGGCACACTGTATAGTTAGCACATTTGCTGCTACTTTTTCGAAAAGCATCAAAACAAGTATCTTATTGCTCTACTTCGCTTTCAAAGGGCGTTAGGATGCTGCCAAAAAGATTCTCAGTATGCAATAAAGGCCCTATTGTGTACGATGTCCTGCTGACAGCTCTTTTGCACTCTCATGAACAGTATATGAAATATATACCCACATCATTGTGTTTGCCGTGGAATAATATTGCTCCTCTGACATGTAAATCAAAATATCTTGACATAAAAACGCAGTACTGAACTGAGAGTCGACCCCAGAAACTTGCTGTTTTCAGACAAAGCTTTTCTAAACTGCTTCATCCAGGCAAGATTGGCGACCTGTCTTCACTGTTTACATTTCGTCGCTACCTTCTTTCTTACGTTCCAAAGTATATACGTGCAGGTTTGAGGACGGCCTCTGACCCCTGCCAGAGTTGCTCTATTGGTATTATTGTTACCTGTGAAAGTTAAGCTTCTGGGTTCTAGTTCCATTCCGTCACATAATTCTGAGCTTTCGAAAAGTTACGCAATAGCACACATTCCGTAACAAACGAAAAATTGAAATTTCAAATAACGGTCCCCTGTGAAGCATTTACGTCAACCTTAGCCTTTATCCGAGATGGACGAAAGGTACCCCTACAAGGATTGTAGAAATATCGTAACATTACATGACGAAAAGGAGTTTGAAAATATTCCAACTGGTTCTCATAAGGTTCAAACGGCTCTGAGCACTATAGGACTTAACATCGATGGTCATCAGTCCCCTAGAACTTAGAACTACTTAAACCTAACCAACCTAAGGGCATCACACAACACCCAGCCATCACGAGGCAGAGAAAATCCCTGACCCCGCCGGGAATCGAACCCGGGCGTGGGAAGCGAGAACGCTACAGCACGACCACGAGAAACGGGCGGTTCTCATAAGGAACCTGCTGTGATTAGCCCGGAGCTTGAAAATATTCCAACTGGTTCTCCTAAGGGACCTGCTGTTATTAACCCATAGCACGTATTTCTCCTTGGCGTGGAGCAGAAAGCAGAAATTCTCTCCTCTATGAGAGTGGTTTCACTTTTCGGACAAATGGTTCATATGGCTCTGAGCACTATGAGACTTAACTTCTGAAGTCATCAGTTCCCTAGAACTTAGAACTACTTAAACCTAAATAAGGACATCACACATATCCATGTCCGAGGCAGGATTTGAACCTGCGACCGTAGCGGTCACGTGGTTCCAGACTCTGGCGCCTAGAACCACTCGGCCACTCTGGCCGGCTCACCTTTCGGGCAATGACAGCCGCTGTACACACGCAACTCTTGATTCTTCATCCCCGTTACGAAAATAATTTTGTTGAACCAATCCAGGCCTCCCATACAAAATTTAAACGTAAGTTACTGCCAGCCTCGTTTGGGCCCAACAGACAGGGTGTATCAAAAAGAATCATCCGGTTTTTAAAAAATCGTAGCTATTTTTACTTGAGATACGTGCGTGGACAAAGTATAGTTAGAAAGAGCAAACTATCGAGTTTCCCGCTAGGTAGCAGCAGTGTGCGTCCACTTTACTTCTAGTAAAAATGGTGTCGCGACAACAGAAAGCGTTTTGTATTCTGCGTTTTGCGCAGTTCGGGTCAGTAGTAACTGTTCAGCGTAACTACCGTAGTAGGTATGGTGTGGATCCTCCTATAGTACAGGGCATTAGGCGATTACATCAACAATTCCGAGGAACAGGTTGTTTGTGTAAAGGCAAATCGCCAGGACGTCCACGCTAAGAGAGAAATGTGTGCTACTGGTTAATCACAGCAGGTTCCTTAGGAGAACCAGTTGGAATATTTTCAAGCTCATCATGTAATGTTACGATATTTCTACAAACCTTGAGTATGTGACACAGACGTCGAACGCATCCACCACAGTTTCACAAGGAGTCTGCAGTAAACCGTTCGTCGTGCAGCTCGACAGCTCAGCATGCCCCCGATGTCCATCTGGCGTGTGTTGCGTCGACGTCTACACATGAAACCATATAAAATTCAGCTACTGCAAGCTCTTCATGAACTTGACAAACTACAACGAGTGGAGTTCTGTAATTTCGTTGTTGGCAAGATGGAGAATGACAATTTTCTTTCACGCTTAGTATTTAGTGACGAGGCAACACTCCATTTAAACGGAAAGGTGAACCGTCATAATGCGAGAATAACGGGTACGGAACAAGTACATGAAGTTGTAGAACATGAGAGGGACTCTTCAAAATTTAATGTGTTTTGTGCAGTTTCACGGGAAAATGTGTATAATCCATTTGTCTTTGCCGAAAACACTGTTGCAGGAAGCACATATCTGGATATGCTTGAAAACTTTCTTTTCTCACAGTTGGAGACTGATTCGAACGATTTCGTTTACCACCAGGATCGGGCACAGCCGCCTGGCATCTTGAAGTACGGGAATTTTTAAATCAAAAGATTACTGGACGAGGGATCGGTCGCACTGGACCAAATTATTCAGCTTTTCATTACTGGCCTCCAAGGTCACCATACTTGGCTGTATGTGATTATTTCTTGTGGCCGTTTATAAGCCGGCCGGTGTGGCCGAGCTGTTGTAGGCGCTACAGTCTGGAACCGCGCAACCACTGAGGTCGCAGGTTCGAATTCTACCTCGGGCATGGATGTGTGTGATGTCCTTAGGTTAGTTAGGTTTAAGTAGTGTTCTAGGGGACTGATGACCTCAGATGATAAGTCCCATGGTGCTCAGAGCCATTCGAACCATTTGGGGTTTATAAGAAACTGTGAATGAACTGAAACATTGCGTAACAGCAGCTGTGCAAGCTGTAACTCAAGACATGTCGCTGCAGTGTGGGAACAATTGAATACCGCATTGAGATATGCCGTGCATCTCAAGGGAGATATATGGGACACCTACGAGAAGGCGTGAAAAGAAGTTTTTCAGTTTCCCGCTCATCAAAAAACAAAATTCATTGTATGTGCTTATTAGTTTCAGAAATATAGACGTACGAAATCGGATGATTCGTATTGATACACCCTGTATTCTTCTCGCTTTGAGTGCCTCACATTTTCCCATCGGCTTGCAGTTCTCTATCGTTTTACGAGTAAAAGCACCTTCATGCTGCTTCTCACAGTGGACATTTACAGCGTGCTGAAAGCTGCATCCTGCCCTCTGCAAACGTCTTATCGCAACGGCAGGCACCCTCTCTAACACAGCCTGGACAGAATGCCTTTCTCATGACTCGCTGGCAGTGGTACCCCTGTAGTCCTCCCGCTGCCACAGTGTGGGGTGCGGACCCAGCTTACAGGAAAACACTAAACATATCCTTTACCCTACAGAAACGAAATGAAGCAGTAGTTACTAGTTTCCCAATAATTGGTGTTTCAGTTACATCTGTAGTTTCATGCATCGCTATTAATTTGAATTGATTTACTAATTTAATTTTAATAGAAGGTTATTAATTAGGCTATGAAGTGCATTTGAAATAACTGTCCCATCTGTCCCATAACAGTTGAAAGTGGCTCAGTAAAACAGCTGAAATTATATTCCCTTCTATATCTAAGTGCTTATACAGGTTGTGGCACTATCTCACATCGACGTACCCCTTCCTAATATTTTAACACAACAAATCATGCAAAAATGTTATTTTTCTTAAATATTTAATATATTGAGGTCTTGAAACACCAAGCACTGAGCTTGTAAGGCAAAACTTACCAAACACAAAATAATACAGTGCGGTACGGAATCCGTTCAGTCTTGCCTGGGACGTAGAAAGCGATCTTGAGCAACATGTCACTGTCCTTTCAGAAAACCTGACTTACTTGATTATGGCATTCACGCTCTAATGGCTTAACATAAAATACACATTGTAGCGTCACAAGAATCGTCAATACTGTCTTCACGATGCTTATGGGCTGTTCGTGGTACTCCAGGCGTCCTACCCCTGACCAGCTTCCTATCGTTGAATGTTTCTTTCCTCTACAGTATGCAGCTCATTTAGCGTACAGTTAACATCCTAAGCTCATTTGCGACAGGAAGTCTCACAGATCGCCTATTTTTTTCTGAGACTTTTTCCTTTGCCTGAACCAGTAACGCGCAGGTAAGATGTGGGCAACAGTGAAAATGTCTCATCTCCACTCCACTACATTTCTTAAATATTTGCCTCCATCATGTTGAGCCGGCCGGAGTGGCCGTGCGGTTCTGGGCGCTACAGTCTGGTGCCGAGCGACCGCTACGGTCGCAGGTTCGAATCCTGCCTCGGGCATGGATGTGTGTGATATCCTTAGGTTGGTTAGGTTTAATTAGTTCTAAGTTCTAGGCGACTGATGACCTCAGAAGTTAAGTCGCATAGTGCTCAGAGCCACTTGAACCATTTCAACCATCATGTTAAATCAAATTAGGGAATCTTCTCTTCCTATTCTGCAACCCCTTATCCCATCGATTTCATTCACCGTTGTGTGTGGGGGGTGGGCAAATTACCCACTTACTATATCCAAAAATTCATCTTATGAGTAGATGAATTTTTGGATGTAGTAATTGGGTAATTTCCTCACCCCCAACAAAAAAATTAAAAATATTAAGTGTCATGTAATATTTTGTGTAATGTAATATCGTGGATAGACACCTTCTATTAACCTGACACGTTCCACATCATTACGAGGTGTCGTATTCATGATCTATAGAACAAGTTCTAATCTAATCTAATCTAATCTGCAGGCTTCGATTATCTATGGTCACGTACAAGGTAACGCCTGAAGATTACAGGAAACGAAAGGGAAACATCCGATTCCTTAAACTGTGGATTTCTGGCAATCGTCCTTCAGCGTAGGGTAGAGGAACAGGCGGAAGCAAAACTATGAGGAATGATCATGACACGTACCAGGACACATCATTCGGTAAAGCACTTGTCCGCCGAAGACGAGTGTCCCAGGTCCAAGTCGTGGTTCAAATGGCTCTGAGCACTATGGGACTCAACTGCTGTGGTCATCAGTCCCCTAGAACTTAGAACTAATTAAACCTAACTAACCTAAGGACATCACACACGTCCATGCCCGAGGCAGGATTTGAACCTGCGACCGTAGCAGCAGCGCGGCTCCGGACTGGAGCGCCTAGAACCGCACGACCACAGCGGCCGGCCCCAAGTCGTGGTCTGACATTAAGTTCTGATCTGCCTCAGAGTTTATTATGCAGTATTTACTAATTCTAAGAACATCTTCGACATATGTTAACTCTTCATTCTCTGCAAATTGGAGAAGGACTGAAATGTTTATGAAATTACCAAATGTTCTGCATTCCACGTACAGCTGTCGCTCCCCTATACGTGGTAAATCGAGCTGATTGTGAAGCCGAGAGATATAAGAAAATAAGGCCTTGCCACAATAAAACTGGCCTCACTTACAAGGTACAGTTTCGCGTTAATTTTTTTTTTAGCTGATAATTCCTTCAATATTACTACATTTAAAGGCTGATTCATACCAGGCCAGTAACGTATTAACACGGCAAGTGATTTAGTAGCAAGACGTCGGTTTTTAATGGAAGCTTCCATAAATTATTAACAGTATAGTCAATTTGCACATTTTCATGACGGGAACCAAAGGAAACTTATTTACATACAATGAGGATGACATTGCTGATCTCCACAAATGCATGATAAGGTAATCAGCAGCCCAGAATACACATGAAAGTTTTGAAATGACACAGGAAGTGGCCAGGAGCCTCGGGGAAGTGAGGGGAAGGGGGGGGGGGGAGAGGAGTTTTTTCTTCATATCCCGAGCAACGAGGGGAGGGGTGGGGGTGGGGAGAGGAGTTTTTTCTTCATAGCCCGAGCAAATATAGCCGAGGCCACCTGGGCGGACCACGGCTTTACTGGTGGTCCAGCGTTCCGCTTAGAGAGAAGTGACTGCTGGGGCTCATGCAATAGTGGAGTGAGGCAGTGACAGAGAGGGCGCCTGGGCGACAAGGACAGAGACAGAGGAACAATGACCCTGGCTTCAATTTGATCGCAAAACTAGCAGATGAGGTGGAAAATTTTCCACGACACAGCTAAATAAAGTGGACGCCGATTGGCTAGCTTAATGTAGGATGGAGATGATATCACGAGACAAGAGTTGTCATTGGACGGTGAAAGTAACCTCCATGATGTAGCTTAGAGCGTGAGACCTTGTCTTGCTGTGGGGGCAAAAGCGAGGGGCAGTCAGTATTGGGTCTTCTCCGAGTGAGGAAGACGTCTGTCTGTGTGTGTTGTAGGCTGATCACGTTAGGGGCATGACTGACTCTAAATTTCGGTGAATGTGCCAGCGGGTCTCAGAGAGATGTACATTCGTCAGTCCGTGAGCAGGGTGACGAATTTAATAAGCTTCATGAGCAGTCGATGCATTCGCAGTACTCTTCTATACTGAAGTGCTCGCAGTGAATCACTGTCTGTATGTGAGCTGTGGGCAAGCAGTAGATCTCATTGGCTTACAGAAGGGTACAATAATTGTTCTAATTAGGAGTTTTACTGGACAAGCTTTAGTCCAAGTGCTTAGGAGCGTTTCAGCACCGGTGAGAGCAGCCACAGGCCTTTGTGCAGCCGCAAACAAGGGCGTTATTATGTACAATTGCAACGTTCGATGATATCGCTGCACTACAAAGTAGGGACATCATTCAAGTAAATACGTTGAGCTTTATTCTCCTTTAGCTGTGTTAAAAGCTGTCAAGTCTTGGGTATCTTCCTCACTAATATCAATCATTGTCAAAAGGCAGTCAGATTCCTTTTTTTTTCTGGTTTAGAACGACAAACAGCTATGGTCATAAGCGCCCATTCTGTGGCTTAGGCAATGGTAAAAACAGGAATTTAAATCAGCAGAAATGGGAGCGAAACTCAAGGAGGAGGGAAACTAAAAACGGAAGTTCTATTGAAGGGGGGTTGTTTTCCCGGAAAAGAGCTTCAAATGACCGATGTCATCTCACTAACATTTATAAACTCAAGGACGCGATCGGCAGAGTTGGTGTCATCTGCTAAAAGGGAAGACATATAAGGCAACAGCTGTAAACTGGCGTGTAGCGGACTGAAATAGGGGCACTGAAGTAAAAAGTGTCTCACCGTCCACTACAGAGAGCAGTGGGGACAAAACGGGGGAGGA
Organism: Schistocerca gregaria; assembly: GCF_023897955.1. NCBI lineage: Eukaryota > Metazoa > Arthropoda > Insecta > Orthoptera > Acrididae > Schistocerca > Schistocerca gregaria. The sequence goes on along the minus strand of NC_064920.1, from coordinate 480,260,750 downwards.
TCGCCACTTAAAAGATGTCGATGCCAAAAGGACAGTGCCCAATCCGGAGTCTAGTTAAAATTACATTCTCCCGACATAATTTTAACTAGACTCTGGATTGGGCACTGTCCTTTTAGCCAGCGATGTCTATTAAGTGGCGATCCTCCCCCGTTCTGGACACCTTTTACTTCAATGCTCCTATAATAATCTGCTAAGCGCCCGTTTACAAAAATCAAATGGCTCTAAGCACTATGGGACTTAAATTATGAGGTCATCAGTCCACTAGAACTTAGAACTACTTAAACCTAACTAACCTAAGGACATCACATACATCCATGCCCGAGGCAGGATTCGAACCTGCGACCGTAGCGGTCGCGCGGTTCCAGACTGGAGGGCCTAGAACCGCTCGGCCACACAGTCAGGCACCCTTTTACAGCCGTCACCAGTCAGACTCCATTGCGTAACATTTTATAAGGGCGAATAATTTTATAAAATCAATTTACCAGTCCAAAGATAGGGGCATTAAGTGTGGTAGATAATTGTATACTCTGCTGAAAGGGGGTAATAATAAACATCTTTATTTTTTCCACATCCCCGCCCCCCACCCCCCACTCAATAGTAACTCTACCAAACGAGAAAATTTCAATTGGTTTGAGTACCCTCACATGTAGGTCAGTTCGTGTTCAACCGATAACAATCATAAAAAAAACTTAAATCGAAACACTCACATGTTGTGGGGAAAGCGAACCAAAGACTGAGTTTTATTGGCAAAATACACAGAAGTTGCAACAGGTTTACCAAAGAGACTGCCAATACTACGTTTATCCGTCCTCTTCTGGAGTAGTACTACAAAGTATGGGATCCGTATCAGATAGGGCCGACAGAAGATATCGAAGAAGTTCAATAAGGGCAGCTCGTTTTGTATTATTGCAAAATAGGGGCACAGTGTCACGTATATCATAGATAAATTGGGGTGGCAGTCATTAAAGAAAAGGCGTTTTCCATTACGGCGAGATCTTTTCACTAAATTTCAATCACTAACGTTCTCCTCCGAATGCGAAAATATTTTGTTGACGCCCCGTACGTAGGGACAAATTTTTGTTGTAATAAAATAAAAAAGAGCTCGATCGGAATGATATAAGGGTTCATTTTTCCTTCGCGCTCTTCGAGAGTGGAACAGTACAGAAACAGCCTGAAGGTGGCTCGAGGAACCCTCTGCCAGACACTGAATTGGGAATAGCAGAGTTGTCATGCAGATGTAGGTGTAGATGAAGAGTCGACCACTGTGAAGAGAGTACTGCAAAGTGATTCGGAGAGCGAAGATTAATCAGGCAAAGGATCTTCCAGCGAGGTTTAACGAGTAAAAGGTGAAGGGTGAGATTAATTACGTAATGGGGAGAAAATGGTTATGGAAATGGATTGGTGAAGAGATGTGCTTGTTAGAGTATTCGCAGCCAAAGACCCCTAACAATACTTTTCCGTAGTTGGAACCTCAGAAATTTATTTCAACGTTCTATTGGAAAAAGTACTTAGTAAAATCGAGGATAGCGGAATTCTTGTAAGAGAAGACATACCTGGGGCATCAATATTGTGGTCAATAGTGCACCAACTTTTAATTTGTTGCTTAATTTCCTTCTGTGGAAATCGCCTTTCCAAAGCGACTGTGGCTGCCTTGGCTGCTTTATTTCATTTTAACTGACAACATATCAGATTCAGAGAATTCCACTGACAAAATTTCGAGGGGTATTCAGGAGTATTGTTGTGAGTATTCTGATACAAGGGATTCGCGGTCTTCAATGGGTCGCCACACGGTTCTAATGTAATTAGGATTTATTGGATTTGTTTCCCCAGTTACGTTAGTTTAGCTGGGAATGCCTTCACTGGAGCAAAACTGGGCCTTAACACGCGGCCAGTTTATTCCGTTCCATCAATAAAGCATCCGCGTTCTCTTAGTCGCCGATGTAGAGATGCAAAAATACTGTGAAGTGTTTGCAATGGCTGCGGGAACAGCTCAACATAGCGGCATTGTGCCGCTCTCCAAGTGCATTCATTTAAGCCGCGCAAGAGGCCGTACTGCTGTGTATCACTATGAACGTACAGCTAACACTGCCGGAAAAACAAAACCGATACCGAACCGAACAGTACTGGATGCACGATTAATGGCGAAAGTTAAAGTGGCATGAGTTTCGTGAATGAATTATGTGTTTCAAAACAAGGCACGCAGCGCATACTGTCGACTGCTTACAGCTTTTTTCAATTCAATACGTATACAAAGACAAGTAAAAGTAATAAATCAAGCAGAATATAAGTGCTAAGTACCTCACATTCGTGAGCAGTCAGAATTAATACTGGAGTGATACACTGACGAAAAAAAAAAATTCAACATCAAGGCGGAGTTGTGCGACGTAAATTAAAGTTGGTAGAGCTGTCTCTATATCTTAAAATATGACGTCTATTCAGAATTCGCACCAGTCGCAATGAGAGTGGCGGTAATAGCGAATCTAAGAGGAAGCAAATCAAGTTTGCTTTAAATATATGCTGTAACGTGTAACACCGAAATGCATTATGCATGGCACCTGCTACCGATATATAATTTTTTTTTGGAATTGTATGTAAATATTTGTAATTTAAATTATTCTTTTAATAACTAAGGACATTGCTTCACTGTATGTGTATATTTAGGTAGAAGTCTGTTGACGTTTCACGGTATTTATCTGTGTTTTGCTCTGAAACTTATAAGCTCTGGGAAAAAGCCAAAGGAATTGTTATGTGCATCGACTAGCAACGATAATAGCAGTGCTTGTGCGTTGTAAAATCTTTGGGTAGCGAGTTGTTGCGCAGAGCGACAGGGAAACAGGTTCCAGCGCTTATAGTGTGCGGAGCTGTGGTTAACGCTCTCCCAGTAGGGAGTACCATTTTCAGCGGCATCACGTACGCGCGCCAGTCAGATGTCTAGTAACAGGTGTACGGACAGTGGACGGGCGGAAGAGGCTGTATTAATTACCATTTCCCATTCCTGTAATTAGCAGTGGCTCCACAAGATGCTACCGTCTTCAACAACACTGCAGTTCCAGCAACACAGTTTCGTCGTCGGCTCCGAGTTTCGTCGTATGGACAGGACTGAAGTAAGACTGTTCATTGGTAGAAAGTATTAACGGCTAACCCAGCAGCATAACTGAATGTGATTTAATTATAAAATTTATTTAAATAAAAATCAGTTAAACTCAGGCGATTCTGTCCTTATTTCCCCCAGGCGTTTTTACCAAACGGGGTCCTTGTTCCTTTTTTCCCTTATATGCTAAACGAGTGTCATAAGAAACAAATTGAATAGTTACAGCCAGTTTATTAATGAATAATTTCATTTTTAAGAATTTTAGCCTCAGTCTACTTTCAGTTAACAATTGACTAAGGTAAAGCAATTTCATTTTTCAAGTTTGAGAATCTGTCACTGGAAAAAATCCAAATCTATAGAAAATGCACAAATTAAGAATGCGGAAGTTTTATTTATTTTACACATAGCTTGGAGCACATGGCTGTTTGATTTGGTACGTATTCTAGTATTTAATTCTGTTCAAGTCAGGAAAAAAGGCTCAGTTGCTCAGACAATAATATGAAATCCAATTTGCAAAACAAGTAACGGCAAAGTAAAAAGTGCTTCCTTTTTTTTCTAAATTTCTTTGATGACGTTATGTTGAGGTCACTGAAAGTCATTGTTCACGTAACGAAGTTCAGTACTAACATACAGTTTAATTGCATATTTTCAAATCATTGCTCGATTACCTATTTCAAAATTTAATGCGAAACATAACGTAAGAGTGACTTCTCAGTTTTCTTTATCATTACATACTCACTTAAAGTTAGTGTCAAAAAACGTGGCAACCTTTAGCTGCCACGTTAGTGTTTAATAATACATGTTTTTCTTTCCCATTATCTTGTACAGGATTTTGGATGTAAATTGCACTAGTGGGCTGGCGACGTTAATTACTTCCTTTTCGTTCATTAGTGTAACTTTTGGATTCATGATCAGTGGTAGCCCTTTTTGTCCAGTGTTGTTCGTGAGCGAATGCACAAAATAACTTTCATTTTCCAAATTATAGCGCTGTTCGGTTTAATTACTTTTATTTTTAGTAGACTTTCCATCAGAACGATCGGTTGTACACTTTCCTCCTATTTATCGTTATTACTTCTTCGGGAAAGATAGCCTTATACAATTAGAAAAAAGTCCATTAGGCATACACGCGATCCACGGTCATATTTTATATCGCAATCATGATAGGCCGATTAGTAAGAGGGAGATTAGAAACGGTCGTGAGCTTTAGTTACTTTTGAAATTAGACGGGGTGAGTTGATGTTAATCAAGAAAGCTTTTAAAGCGGCAACTACGCCATTATGAACACATCTCTAAGTTTGAACGAGGTCGCGTAATATGGGTACGAGAAGCTGGATGTTCCTTCACGAGAATGTATGGTAGCAAGAAGATCGGACACTGGACGGTCACGTGGCGCTACCGAGAGGAAAGACCATCTTGTTCAGTGTATGGCTCTGGCGCATCGTACTTCATCTGCCGCAGCAACATGAGCTGCAGTTGGCACCACAGTGACACAACGAACTGTTACAAATCGGTTACTTTAAGGACAGCTCCGAGCCAGACACCCTGCAGCATGCATTGCATTGACCGCAAGCCACAGTCATTTGCCACTTCAGTGGTGCCAAGCGAGAGCTCATTGGAAGGGCGGGTGGAGGTCTATTGTGTTTCCTGCTGACAGCTGGTTCTGCCTCGGTGCCAGTGATGGCCGTGTTTTGTTTTGAACGAGTTCGCTTGAAGACATGTAACCAACCCCCCTGCGTGCTAGACACACTATACCTAAACCTGGAGTTATGGTCTGGGGTGTGATTTCGTATGACAGTAAGAGCACTCTTGATGTTATCCCACGCACTCTTCCTTCAGTTTTGTATGTCAGTCTGGTGATTCGATCTGTCATGCTGCCCTTCGTGAGCAGCGTTCCATGGGGTGTTTTCCAACACGATAATACCACACATGCTCTACAGAGCGTCGACATGTTGCGTGGGCTGCTCTGTCATCAGATCTGTCTCCACTGGAACACGTAGGAGACATCTTCGAAAGACAATTCCAGCGTGTTCCACAAACAGCACTAACCGTTCGTGTATTGACCGACCAGGTGCAACTGGCATGGAACTGCATCCCACAAACTGACATCCGGCACCTATACAAGACCATGAATCCTCTTTTGCTTGGTTGCATTCACAGTATGACGGCTACATCGGATAGCCGCGCGGGATTAGCCGAGCGGTCTAAGGGCGCTGCAGTCATGGACTGTGCGGCTGGTCCCGGAAGAGGTTCGAGTCCTCCCTCGGGCATGAGTGTGTGAGTTTGTCCTTAGGATAATTTAGGTTAAGTAGTGTGTAAGCTTAGCGACTGATGATCTTAGCAGTTAAGTCCCATAAGATTTCAGACACATTTGAACTTTTTTTTTTACATCGGATATTAATGCACCAGCATTTCATATTTGCAATGGTTTGTCTCGCATTTATAATACCTTGTGATTTATCCTAAATATGTTACCTAGAAAATGTATTCGCGAAATTTCATTACTCTACATTAATTATTTTTGGTTCTTACTATTTTTTCCCGTCAGTGTATTTGAACACGCACTATTCGGATGAGCAACAAGAGTGTTATCTCTAACAGCAATTATCTTTGGCGTGAACACAGATATTTACATTTATGTTGACGTTGTTCTGTTA